>NC_079214.1:34147094-34747094 GCF_029633865.1 Lampris incognitus | reverse complement strand
TAGTGAAGGGGAAAAACTCACCTCAGCCACCACCAATGTGTAGCACCCACCTGGGTGATGCACGGCAGCCATTTTGCATCAGAACGCTCACCCTTAACAGCTTGAGGTGGAGAGGGAGGAATCATTGAGCGAATTACGCAGGGGATGATTAGATAGCCAGATGGAGAGCCAGGTTGGGAATTTTGCCAGGACACGGGGGACCCCCTACTCTTTGCGATAAGTACCATGGGATCTTTAATGACCACAGTAAATCAGGAACTCGGTTAAACGTCTCATCCAAAGGATGGCATCTCATACAGCACAGTCCTCATCACTGCGTTGTTTATCAGGACCAGAGGGAAGACTGTCACCTACTGGCCCACCAACACCACTTCCAGCAGCAACTCATTTTCCTGGGAGGTCTCCCATCCAAGTATTAGCCAAGCCTACACCTGCTTAGCTTCTGTTATTCAACAGAACCAGGCACTGGTTGTACCCTGGTACAACGGCTGCTGGCACTATCACCCAGTGCCTGTCTTAACTCCTCCCTGAACTCCACCCAACAGTCTTCCTTCAACTTCCACCATTTGATCCTTGGCTCTGCCTTCACTCTCTTCCTCTTTTTGATCTCCAAAGTCATCCTACAGACCACCATCCAATACTACTTAACTACGTTCTCCCCTGTCACCACCTCGCAGTCTCCAATCTTTTTCAGATTGTATGTACCTCCTGCACAAGATATAGTCCACCTGTGTGTACCCTCCTCCACTCTTATACGTCACCCTGTGTTCCTCCCTCTTCTTGAAATATGCATTCACCACAGCCATTTCCATCCTTTTTGCAAAATCCACCACCATCTCTCCTTCCACATTCCTCTCCTTGACACCATACCTACCCATCACCTCCTCATCACCTCTGTTCCCTTCTTCAACATGCCCATTGAAATCTGCTCCAATCACCACCCTCCTCCTTGGGCACACGCTTCATCCAACTCACTCCAGAATTCTTCTTTCTCTTCCATCTCACATGCAACTTGTGGGACATATGCACTGGTAACATTCATCATCATCACACCTTTGATTTCCAGCTTCATACTCATCACTCTATCCAACCTCTTTTCACCTCCAACACACTCTTGACATACTCTTCCTTCAGAATTACCCCTGCCCCATTTCTCCTCCCATCCACACCATGGTAGAAGAGTTTGAACCCACCTCCGATGCATCTGGCCTAACTCCCCTTCCACCTGGTCTCTTGCACACACAGTATAGCTACCTTCCTTCTCTCCATCATATCAGCCAGCTTTACCAGTCATAGTGCCAACATTCCCTTTACCAGTCGTAGTGCCAGCATTCAAAGTTCTGAATCTCACCTCCACACTCCTACCCTTCCTCCTCTGGTGCTGCCTCTGGACATGCCCTCTCCCTCTCTTCCTTTGCTTAACAGTAGCATAGTTTCCACCAGCACCCTGCTGGCCAACAGTACTGGTGGCGGGCGTTGGTAACCCGAGCCACGACTGATCCGGTATGGAAATCTAATTTATGATCCGAATATTTGATTTGGCAAAGGTTTTATGCCGGATGCCCTTCTTGACGCAACCCTCCCAATTTTTCCAGGCTTGGGACTGGCACTGAAAATCTACTGGCTTGTGCATTCCCAGTGACTGGGTTCCTTATATAATCTTTAACTAATTGTTAATAATAGCATTACAAGCCTGAAGGTTAAGTTTAGGCACTAAGTCCTTAAATGTGAAGATATTTTGGTCTAGACAGTCTGGTCAGACAAGTGCTACTTGGAAGAGGTTAAGTTTAGATAAAAAAAAGGAAGAAGGTACTGGATATGATATTCCAAGTCATATTAATGAAGCAGTTATTATTTATTTATTATCAATATTTTCAAGCTGTCTGCTAATATTAACAAATGTGTTGTAAAAGCCCTGTAAAGTGCCCTGTTACTCGTTGTTAATCACTCTTTACAATTAGCCATTGTAAGGTGTTACCTACAAGCAGCATGGTATCATGTTTCAGGCGATTGACAAGGTTACTCAAAGATTCTGACTTAATGTGTTTATACCTGGACTCATTTGAGCAAAGGATATGCACAGATCTGTTCCAAAAGACAAAACCCCGCAGTGGTGAGCAAGATTATATAGTAAAAGCTTAGTCGTGTTTTACATCTACAGCACAGCAGTTTAAAGTTAATGTTGTCACTGAGTAAGGTAGTATTAGTCTGGGATTGTGACCATTTTAGAGACACAGATTTTAATTTGCGATGTGTCAAAAACATGTAGTATGATACATCAACACATGACTCAGATAATTAAATGGTTGGACACATGATTGACGAGTACTAAAAAGATCTGACTATTTGGACATTTGTCATTTTTATCCCTACAGTATAAGAGGGCAGAACCAAATGCACATTGCTCCATGGATCTTGCATGGCTGAGTTGTCAAGTGCCACTGAGTGGTTTATACAGATGAGCATTTTACATCAAAGAATATCTTTTTCTGGATTTGGTCTCCCTGTCCTTGATGCGGGGGCTCTGTAGGGAGGTGCCATTGTGATGTTGTGATGTATTGGATGCTACAGTGATTCAGATGAGTGGCTGAAGGCCAGGGGGGACGCAGACAGTTGACATATTTGTCTTAGTGGTTTCTTCAAGGTCAAAGGATTGACTTGATACAGATACAGGACTGTTCCTGACGTCTTTCTGTGTATAGGAGACCATTAATGACTTTGGTAAAGTACAGGACTGTTGATGTTGAACCTAAAGACAAAAAGATTGTGTTATAGTAATGACAAAATTAATGACACCAAAATGATTAAAGAAGATGCTGTCTTTTAAATAGTGGTGTATTAAGATTTTGTAATTGGTTACCATGACAATGGCTCTTCAGCACTGAGCTGCTTCTCATTTTTCACCACAAAAGCTCCACAAAAACCTGCTCACACCCTGTGGCTTTTTCCTACCGGGGGAACGAAATGTCATTCACAGCAAAGACACTTTTTGTCCTTCACAGCAGCCGATTTCCCCCAAACTATGAACATTGTCCGTTTTGACCGAACGGGCATTTGTATCTCTACTGAGAGGCGAGATTCATCATTCCAATTTGTCAAGTTGGTGGAGAGTTAATTATGTACAGGAGAGCCGGGCTGGAGAACAGGCTGCTGTTTAGGCTCATCCGAGGGGTCCCTCGCTCACCTGCTGTCTTCAAACAAGCAGGCCTGGCTTCACCAGTGTGTCAGAGCCGCCTGGTACCAGGTGTAATTAGCATGACGAATGCTTTAGCAGAACAAATGGTGGCAGTCGGCTGTCTCCCTCACCCTGTAGCTGGGCTGTCAGAGCCCAGGGAGCTCTGGGCTCATCAGGGTAATGGATGTTTCCCCCACCAGGACCATCTCTCAAACAACAGCATCACCGGTGAACAAGGGGAAATGACTACTTGGCCATATTTTCCATGTTTCCCTTTGTGTGTGAGAGTTAAGGAGGGACATCTGCATTCTGTTTGTGCTGTGATATTCATCCACAAGATGGCTATGAATGTCAAGTGAATGTTTGGAAGGTTAGTTACAAGAAATATCAAGATGTGTTTCAGATTTACAGGTCAGAAAAAAAACTGTCCAGGTGACTGAAGAAATGTAATTTCTTTTTATTTTCATGTAGGCCTGACAACAGAACAAAGGGGTCTTCTCCAAAGGAGTGGAATTAAAAAATATCCTAAATATGACGTTCTTATTTTATTCATGCAGCCTCTTGTGCTGAAGATATGGATCTGCAAACATCCTGGCGCTAATCCTCTGATGGACTCTTTTAGAAAGTATTTCCACACCCAGAGTGCGGAGCCGTCAGCACAGACATGATGGATCACATTATTAGATTAAAGGAGAGCAAAGGCACCCAGAAACTGGATTTGCAATTCCCAGCTTCTTTGTATGTAGACCTTTTCTGCATGAAAGGGATAATTGGACTGCTGTCACTGAGTCACAGATTGGTTTTTAACAATCAGGGGAGCCATGCAATAAATCAGGTCATCTGTCCTGGCTACGTCATAAGACAACGTATTAGTCAAATATGCAAGATGACCCTTTTTGCATACAATATAAACAGAGATAGATCATCATTTCCTCAGTGTGGCAAGTCCAGATGTCCTCATTTGTTCTACAAACGAAGAACGGATTGGTGATTTTGTCTCCTGTATGAAGTAAGAACAGAGGCAGCCGTGAGCGCAGCTGAAGGTCTTGCTTTGTCTTGTCATTCCTCTACAGGCTAATGGCCTTTGGTCTCTCTGTGCCTTGACTTTTCAACCTATTGTGACAGTGAATAATGCAGTGCAAAGGAGTTGAGTTTCTGGTCATGTCACCCATGTAATTGAAGCTGAATAAGTTGACTTTCGCAGACAGATAATCCATGGCACTAGCTGTAAAAAAAAAAAAAATCCTTCTGATTCTTTGCATGGCATGGGCCCAAAACAGCCAGCTGAGCATGAGAGACAGGCAAGGTCATGGAAAGGTTATCTCTTGGTTCAAGAGGTGAGACTTTGGGGACATGGACACGTCAGTCCAGCCAAGTCCTCAGGTCATTGTGAAGACAAGTGAAAGACACATCTTTCTGTCAGCATGCAGAGAGCCCACACGAGTTCAGGCCTTTGTCGTGAAGTCCAGAGTCATCGAGTCAATAGCCAAGAAACATGACACAACCGCTCAGAGTCACTCAGCATCAAGCGGAACATGGAGTGGCACTCTTTCCATTTCACCGCACCATGGCCCCAGCAGGACCCTGGCTCCTTCCCAGAAACACGACAGCTCTCAGCTCTGTGCATAAAGCAATGCTGCTGCTTCGCCTCTAGCTTGACCCCCAGATTCCTCAAAATCGCAAAGCAAGGTTTTTCACTGGTCAATACATAACCCCAGCTATTATCCTTTAAGTACATTTCAGGAGGCCTGGCATGGAGATTGAGAGAAGCTCAGGCTACAGGATGATGAGAGATCAGACTTTGACACATATAAATTACTTTCAAAATGATGACAGGCATACTCCTGTTTTTTGCTTGGGTTTAGGTAGAAGAAAATGGTACCTTTCACACTGCTTGCGCCATTTCTGATATCATTATTGCATGTCTGTGCTTGGCTGTGTTTTAGTGAAAGTCAGCTCCCCTGGTGAATATGACCTTCCCAAAGACCATTGACCAGACAACAGCAATCACATCATATCTTAATGTCAGATGCCTTCCATTCTATTATAGCCACATGTCTGAATAATGTCCCGCTAGTCACATGGGGGCATTCAAACCGCAGAAGGGACTGAGTGAGATCGAGGACATGGCGATTATAGCCCACACTCAACTTTATATGCTCAATATTGCCATCTTGTGGGAAATTTGCAGAAGGGGAATTTACCAGCATCTACCATTCAAAAAGCGAAATTTATCAGCACTTTATAAGTGTGTTTATACCACCAGTCATTGTTGCAGTTGGGGGTAGGATTCCATTTTAGATGTTTTCTTCAGCTAGTTAAATAGTGAAGGTGGATGCTGTGTCATGTAGTTGATCATCTTCTGAGAATAGTGGACTAAAAAGAATTGGGTCTGGCCCGGTAATGTACATCTGGTTATCCTGAACTAATACAGCATTTCACCATGCCCCCCCCCCCTTTTCTCCCAAATTGTACCTGTCCAATTATCCCACTCTTCCGAGCCATTCCGGTCGCTGCTCCACCCCCTCTGCTGTAATGGGGAGGGCTGCAGACTACCACATACCTCCTCTGATAGTACATGTGGAGTCGCCAGCTGCTTCTTTTCACCTGACAGTGAGGAGTTTTGCCAGGGGGGCGTAGTGCGTGGGAGGATCACACTATTCCCACCAGTTCCCTTTCCCCCCCAGCCAGGCGCCCCGACCAACCAGAGGAGGCGCTAGTGCAGCGACCAGGACACATACTCACATCCAGTTTACCACCCGCAGACACGGCCAATTGCGTGTATAGGGACGCCCAACCAAGCCGGAGGCAACACGGGGATTCGAACTGGCGATCCCCAGCATTTCACCATGTTAACGTCAAGAAACTCTCCTGAGGAGTAGCAATACTGAGATTAGATATACAGGAATACCATCAGAGGTTTGTCATCATTAATCAGATTAGATTATAACAAATGGCAGGACAGGTTGTAATAAAAACAAAAATAGTTTTTTAATGTATTTACAACATACAATCATATAATTCTTTTGAAAGAATATACATAACGTAAAGCTTTAAATATAAATTCATGTAATTAAAAAACGAGAGAAAAGAAAACAAAGAAGCAATAGAGCACATCTAAAAATCTTTTGAGACACTTTGAAAATATAGGCGATAATTTCATTTTTCAATGCCCTTTGTCTTTTAAAAGATCCCCGTAAGGAGCCATGAAATTCATATGTAGGTTATCACTCACAGCATAAGCAAACACATGACTCCAAACCTTCGCAGACATGGCCGACACAGTTTCATGCTGTCTAAAGGCCCAAACCGTCCATCTCCACGTGAAGAGTCTGCTTCTAAATGGCTATATCTATGAAAAAAGACAGATTGTTTGAAAAAAAATCATTGAAAGAAAGCAAAACATCGATTTGCAGGGTAACAGCTAATTTAAATCCTTTGTTGACAAAATGACTAAAATCTCTAGATGTTACAAATATCATGTGATAAACCTCTGGATAAGATTATTTTGTCCATTACAGATATATAGATTTTTAGAAACTAAACTCTTCATGTCGATGCTGCCAGCAGAGGTCATGAATAAAACTCAAGCTTCTGTCACCACAAGGCAAGGTCATCAGGGAAACAATTCAAAAAGTAATATGTAAAAAAATGTTTAAGCTCAAAAGTTCATTTGTCATCACAAGGCAAAACATCTCAAGCACATTTTGGTGCCAAAAGAAACAGTCCTGTCACTGCAGGTGAATATAAATTCAAGCAAGCGCTGTCAAATTGCCAGCGGCGTGGCGCGCACCACAGCAGCAAAATGTGTTTGCTTGTCTGCGAGTGTAAATTGTACAGTGCACAGGTTGACATGGCACACCACAGACTCAGAGTATAGCTAAATATCCAGGCACAGGTGCAGGACTGCTATTGGTTACGTTTGACTAATATTCCACAGTCATCCTTATCTACAATGTCAAACTACATCTCAACATTGGTGCTTTATTTCAAGCTAAGTATCGTTTTTAATTTGGACCAAAGCAACAAACAGCTATCAGCTTTGCCGTAGATGGAAAGCAAGATTAATCTAAATTAGAACAATAACTTCACAGGTAGAAAAAAAGCCTACGTAATAACAATTAATACACCCTAAATAACATTGTATTCTAGACCAATATACAGCATTTATAGGCAATACATTTTTGGGACACTTATATTTGCATGATATGACCAAATTAACAGAAAGGCTACGTACAGCTGGAGGATTCTGCGTGTGATCTGCTCAGTTTAAACTCCAGCATGGAGGGACAGGTCCTCAGCAGGAAGATGTTACATGACACTTCTATGGCATTACTTTGGCACTTAAATGGCTCTAATATGTACAGAGGACACAGATTTGACATTATATGACACATTGGACATGACAGGTATCATCAGCAAGATCTCTAACCGTTAAAAATGGTAGCAACTTGAGGTCTTTTGAGCTTAGTCGTGACCTTCCCTCTATATAAAACTTTGTCCACTGACAGTCATCTATGGATGCTGCTGTTGTCGAGTCAGTACATGACACTAGCATCCCCATGCTCACCAAATTTTCCCATCAAAGCAAATGAAGTTTTCATATATAATGAGGATACACATCCTAATGATGTCCTTAGACTTAGTAGAAAATATCAATTTGCTTCTGTTGTCCATCTCCTTGACCCTTTCACAGCCAGCGAACACTATTCTAATGTTTTAAGTGTTCAAGTAACATATCAGATAAGTGTATGATCACCGAAGACCGAGGAGAGGTCCACTCTCATCTGGTTTGGCTCTGGTGTGTATAGGTCCATTAAGCGTTCAAGTCTTTAACTAGCCTAATTACAGTCTCTGCTTTTCTAACTCTATATACTGTTGTACTACTACTGTTCTTTAGAAACAATCTGAAACCAACACTAATGATGGAGTCTCGTAGCATGAGCTAAATGAAAAACATAAACCTTGCAAAACTAAATACACAGTATGAGGAGTTTGGTTTCCTAAGATATCCAGAAAACATTCCAACCTACTCCAACAAAATGACTGACAGCACAGAATTAAAACAATCTTGGCTCTTTTTTAAAGGATATTAAATGATGCCAAGGTTTCTCTTAAACAAAATGAAAACAAGTGACTGGATCATTTAGATTTTACATCTTTACAGTGATTATGATCTCCCCCCTCCCCGTGGTTCAAGAGTTTTTGAAAATAACTGTTAATATATGTATTCTAGTAGTATCTAGGTGGAGTCCATGTTTTTGATGCAAAACATATTAAATTCTTACAAAGTAAGCCAGAAAAAAAGACGATATGCACTATTCTCTGGATAAATAAATAATTCAAAGTAAATTCGCAAGAAAAAATACTCAAGAATCCCATTGAATTCAATGACAAATCATTATTTGCAAGGAAACTGGTATTAAGACCATCACTATAATGCGGAGTGATTCTATATGAGTAAGCTGAGGTCAGTATTTGACCTTTATACATTTAAAAAAAGATTTTCAACATCACAATGCAGTATGCATTATAAAGCCTTTCCATGGTCAGAAATACAGTTTGGAGGCCATTACAGTTTGATGTGGATAAAACCATCATCATGGCGACCAGCTCATGAGCCTCAATGTCTATCCAAATGACAGACTGAATATTTATATCTCTACTGTTTGATAGCATGCATTATTGGCATGCTTTAATCTAAATAATACTGCCGACCAGAAGTCTCGAAGGGCAGGGTGGTCTAGTGGTCAGAGATTGTCTCATAGTTGTACAGTCACAACTGCAATCCAGAAATTGCCCTATCACAGCGAGATCCACTGCTCGCTCACATGTTGTGAGTCCTTTCATTCATTATTTGTCTGTAGCCACTTAATCCAATTCAGGCTCATGTGCAGTTTGAGTTAAGCCCAGCAAGCATTGGGCAGAAGGTGGGGAGACACCCTGGACAGGTCATCTTCCCGCCAAGGGGCCCACACATACAGTTCATACCAAGTGGCAATTTAGAGTCTCCCATTCACCTAACATGCATGTCTTTAGACTGCAAGAGGAAAACAGAGTACCCACAGAAAACACTGTGGACGCGGGTAAAACATGCAAACTCTACACAGAACAGCCTGAATCAAACCCAGGCCTTTCTGGTTGTGAGGCAACACTGCTAACCACAAAGCCACCAGCTACCCCTGGTGAACAAGCCAGGAGTCCTTCAAGATAACAATATCAGTTTACACACTTCGCATCATTTTTTTTCTCCTGTTTATCTGATTTTGCATGTCAGAGCTAATTCATTGAAAGGTATGATTTAGTCAGGGGTAAAATGTTTGATATGGAAGGAAAGAAAATACCCAGGATAGCCATCGTGAAAGATCAAAATAAAACTCAAAAGTTTCAAATCAAGCACTTATTAAAAAGCACAAGAAGGGATGAACCGGTGCCATAATTTCTATTGATGAAACACTTTAAACTAAAACCAATATTCGGCCTTTGACCAGCGTTCTCAAATGGCCAAATTATATACCATGTCGTAGTAAAGGGATTAACGTTACGCACGCTCAACTGATTTCCACCAATATATCCCCAAAACACGCACTGTAAAAACCAGAACAGACTGATTACAGCAGTTATCGAAAAGTTATTGAAAAGTAAATTTTCTTTTCAATATCTTTCACATCAAATTAACTGAAGCATTTGGATCACAACTGAGACACTATAAAAATGATACACAAACCAAAACTAGATTGGCGATGTTTCATAAATAGTCCTATTAGCCAAATATCCTCTAACCTTGTGGACCAGAGCATGAGTCTCTTAAGTTCATCACACCGTTATTAGATTGAGACTGGCCTTCCTCTTGATGAGAATGATGATCACGGCTTTGGAGACTGATCCAAGGGGGCTAACGTGGCCGAGACGTGGCAGAGAAATGTCAACAACAATGACAGAGGAGTTATCGGTTTCAAAGACATCGTATCATAGAATGGTCACAAGATGCAAGGCACATTGAGCAAGAGCAAAGATGTGTTGGTCGTTGTCATGACAACAACTCTGCATGGTGAGACTTACGACATCATCTGTGCCGCCATTGTTGTTAGCAGTACTGCTGCATCACGCCTAAACCACATAGCCCCCTTGGATCAGCCGAACAGCTGTCACTGGAGCAACCACTTTTTGGAAAGGCTTGCCCTTTTGAAGGCCAGATCCAAACTTCAACAACTGTTTGAGGCAAGGCTAGGTAGTTCATGTGAGACTAAAGAATAGCTGCAGCATGAGTGAGAAATGAAAATTATATCTCACAGTTCGAACAACCCCAGGCTGAAACAGGAATGCTTAGCAGTAAGCACAGCTGTCCCATGATAGGGAGATCTTTAGGGTAAACCTCACCACCATCATATTTCCTTTCAAATTGCTCTTGACAAGGAACCCCAGACTGATCCCAAGTTTTAAGTTGTACTGGTTAAAAAAAAAAAAAAAAAACAGTTCCATGACACCAGCAAAAAAAAAAACAAAAACGAAGGGGGATTTAAGTCAACCACGAGCCAAAAAAATGAAGAACTTCCTTGTGTTGTGAAAGCATGTTATTTGTGTTCTCTTTTTAATCAGTATTTCTGATCGCTGAATCTAATCAATGCTTCATCAGAAAATTCTAGTGAAAATTAAACTGCCGAATCGATAATAGCCAACTCATAAATATTCCTTATTTGAAGTATTAAATTGTAACACATTTTCAGCAGGGTTGTCACATACCTTGGTCTGACAGTAAATTTGAAATTAATCTACCTTTTTATTCTTTAAGGGTTTTATTCCAAAATGAGATTCCATTTGAAAATATTGAAATAATGTTAAAATGACTACCTGTACAGAATTTGAAATAACTATTTTGTTTTACGCAGTAGGTAACTTGAATCCCTAGCTGGAAAAAATAACGCTGGTACACTGGATCCTCTAGACTTTAAAGACAATTAAACTTAAGGTAATGATTTTTTCCCTCCCTGGCATGGTTAGTACACCTTTTAGAAATAAACTCTTCAATTTCAGTTGAGTCATGGGGCATTTTTTAATTCAGTCTCTTTTTGCGTCAGCAGAAAACCAGAACCCCTTTGGAAATGATGAAACACATTCTTTAAAACAAAGACAGACATTCTGGTATCACAGTCCTTCGGGCAAATCGCAAAATAACAGCCACTATAAAACTGATTCCATGTTGTCACACATCTCATGGTCCTCTAGGTTGTATATGAATTTTGTCCTGGTGGCTGGGTTCTGGGTGATCTCCTTGCCCAAGTTGTCTAGAGTCATGTTGGAGGCAAACAGTTCGGTGGGGGTGAGGTAGCCCTCGCTGTTCTTGATGTACTTCTTGTAGTTCCTCCTCAGACACTGCCAGGTGGTAGCGTACAGGAGGAATGCAGATGACTTGAGGACGATGGCGATGCTGACATATAGGTGCCTGTAAGCCACGTTGTCGTACAGCATGCAGGCACCTTTATCCCCACACACTGTGCTCCAGAAGAGACAAGTGGAGTCGATGCCCATGCCGAAGATGAGAGGAGGAGGTATGAATCCTAGGGGCGATGGGGGGGAACAGGAGGTCAAAAGGTCAAAGAACATTCTAGTTTACATTATTTTACATTATTACTTCACCACATCGGTTACACTTGTCATTTCAGTGTCACCGCAGCCTTCTGATTATGCCAAGCTGCATTAACTGGCAAGTCTGGACACTCAAAAGTCACATTTCTTTCACACTGTGATGGGATCAGCCAGACCACCTCTCAAGATGGACAAGCTTGCATTGTGTTCAGAGTTCTGAATAGTCTGGACGCAATCATCGAAAGACCAGAATGCCAGGCGTTTATGGCAGACACAGGGGCACGGAGGCAGGTATGCTGGCTTCACAGAAGGTGGTGAAACTGTTAACAAATGTAATCACAGGCCTCCTTCCACCTACGAATGTGAGACATCCATTATGCATTGGTGCAGGTTTGCAGGACTACATACTCCCGCCATTGCTGGCAACAGTGTCAGACCCACATCCTCCTCTCCACACACACACTGCAGTTGGACATAGGAGCACATTATATGGATATATTGAACACTGCCTTTGTTGTCTCACCTAACATAAGCCATGTGTGAGCTCTACCGCAATTACAAATAACTTTAAACAAATGGAAAAGGAGCATACTTTTCGACATACCCAGCTGAATGCAGACCGACCAGAGATCACATTTTACTATCAAGTATGAATGCATCAAATTGTGTTCAGATTAGTGCATTTCATTGACAGAGGCCCCATTGAAATAACAGGTGCAACACAGGCCTGTATTTCATTTTTCTATATTTTACCTTTACATGTTATATTTAATTTTTAAATTGCATCTTTTTGACAATTTTCTATTTTTCGTCGATGCTTTATAATGAGTAGCTGTAAACAGTGATTAATAAATGAGTAATAGGGCACGTATAAGCGCTTAGAAAATGTTAATGTCAGCAGGTGGCTTAAAAATATAAATAATTGTTTTATTAATACAGCTTGGAATGTTCTATCTAGTGCCTTCCTTTTATATGTAAACATCTTCCCAGTATAGGGGAAATGGCATAAAGGGATCATAGTTATACTGAACAAAAGTCACTGGACGGAATCATTCCTATACTGTGCATTATCCAAACCGCTTATCCTGCTGTCAGGGTCGCGGGGATGCTGGAGCCTATCCCAGCAGCCATTGGGCGGCAGGCGGGGAGACACCCTGGACAGGCCGCCAGTCCATCACAGGGCTGTATCATCACAGGGCTGTATCATTCCTGCTATAACACTGTTTAAATCAATCAATCAATCAATCAATCAATCAATCAATCAATCAATCAATCATTAATCATGTTGCATTTTATATAGCACTTTTCTAGCTGCAACAGCCACTCAAAGCGCTTTACATTTCTGGTCATCTGTAAGTCTTGTGTTTGTTTTTTTTTGGTTTTTTTTTTTTTACAAATGTAGGATTGGACTGGAATTAATATTACAAAGGCATGAACTACCTTGTAAATAAAGCGTTTTTAAATCTTAACTTATTAAACACATTTTCATCAAATGGCCCTTAATATACGAACTTTAACATGTAAATAATGACATACAACAACTAAATAATCTGGTTATTATGATCAAACAGCTTGAAGTGATAATTTTTGGGTCTTTCACACATAGGAAATAAGAAATTTTTTCTAAAACCAAGGTAATTCAGGAAATCCAGTGATAAAATGTTAAAATATTTTCCCCTTCTTCTCATGATAATGAGTGGCGCCACCTGCGGGCTGAAAATCCACCTCCAAAATCACCAGTAAGTATAAAGTGGCATAGACTCACTTTCATTTTTAGCTTTGGCCAACTGTCATTAAAAATATACCTTTAGACAACGATATATGATATTACTGCAAGCTTGTCCCCTTATAAATTCCTGTTTGAAACATCTCACATTTTGTGACAGTACAATAGCCTACAGTAAGCTACTGTCTTTTAGTCAACTAATCCAGAAAAATAGAAAGGTTCTCTGTTTTATTATACTATATTAATTTAACAAGTACACACATATCCATTAGATGGTCATTTGAAAAAAAAATTACCTTCACTTAAAGTGATTGACTGCTTATAGTGATAATTTCAGCCTGTACAGATGTGATGTCTAAAAGCAGTTCCCCTGCAGAACTTACCAGACTTAGCTTTCTCGACCAAAATATTTGCCTTAACCTTAACCACTTAGCACTGTATGCTTAAGCTTGACTTTCAAGTTCAGAAATGACTGTTCTAAATATGAATTAAATTTTGTTTTTAATTTTTTTTCTTGTAATGTTATTGTTAACAATTACTTAACAATTAAAAGGTTGTTATTAATTTTTTTAGCCATCTGCTAATGTTAGCAAGTGTTTTATAAGAGCTTATACTGTAAGTGTGCCATCACTATTCTATCAGTCACTAGCTACAGATACTCATTCTAAAGCACAAACCATTAATTTTTAAATATGAATGGTGAAAAATCACTCTGACACTTCAAGCATAGAACAATACTACAGTGAAACAGTTAAATATGCAAAAGACACAGGGCAAAGTGCAACTACACCCTTCAAATGATATGACTACCAGCACAAATGAAGCTAGAGCTGCTTCTAATGGGTTTGTTGTATTGAAAATGTAGTTGATATAGTGAAGTTAGCTGTTGGGAATATATGTAAAGTGAATAAGGACAATCATGAGAATATGTGTAACTGACACGAATAAAATGAAAGTTAGATAGCTCAATCTCTTTGGAGTTTCTTACCAATCAGTCTTAGCAGTAGAAACAAAACCCCAAGGGCGTAAGACTTGAGCTCTGGGCTGACAGTCCTGAAACCACAGAAACAACTGGAATAAACATCCTGGAAAACTTGAAATAATTGGAAACACTGGAACAACCAGGATACCTATCCTTAAAGATTTGGAATAGCTGTCCTCGAATATTGAACTTAATAGTGTGTCTAACTGCCTTGTGCAGCTCAATCATTGAGCAAGGTATAAGGGTTATTACATGGGCTGCAGCTTCATGCCCTGTGTAGCTTAGTGAGCATGGCACTAACACTGCTGGGTTTGGGGTTTAATTTACCGTGTGCATGACAATTAAAAAGAGTAGGGTGAAAACACACAAAATTGGTTCTAATCCCAGTAAATAATATTGTCTCCTGTCTATATGACATAATATGTATGGTCTGCTATTTATATAATAAATAACAACAACAACAACAATAATAATGATAATGATGATAATGATAATAAACATTTTATCTAAAGGCACCTTTAATGACACTCAAGGTCAGCTCACATCAAATGCAACAAAACAAAGCAATAAAAACATTAGTGCAATCAACAATAAAACACACAATAAGCAATAGAGCATATATCAGCAAGAGAAAATAAAAGAAGGTGAATTTGGTGTTGTTAAAGTGAGTATGCTAGTTTAAAAAGGTGGGTTCATATAGAGCGGTACATGAAGTCTACTGTCTATATATTTAGTGATATTTATATTCTACTGTCTATATGTGGAGTGATATATAAAGTGCATACAGGGTAAATAGTCGACACTTTCCATAGTCTACTGTCTATGTGGAATGATATGCATAGGCTGCTATTTATTATATACATTGCACTATTTCTTGGTCCTGTTTGTGCAGTGCTGTTGTCCCTGCACCGTGTATCAGGATGGGATACTATGATATTATGTCACACATGCAGGGGGATGGTTATGGTCAGAATTAGGATGTCCGGGCGTCCGGGTAGCATGAAGGTCTATTCCACTGCCTAACAACATGAGGATCGGCGGTTCGAATCCCTGTGTTGTCTCTGGCTTGATTGGGCATCCAAACAGACACAATCGGCCGTGTTTGCGGGTGGGAAGCCGGATGTGAGTATGTGTCCTGGTCGCGGCACTAGCGTCTTCTCTGGTCGGTCGGGGTGCCGGTCGGGGGAGGGGGAACTGGGGGGAATAACGTGATCCTCCCATGTGCTACGTCCCCCTGGCAAAATGCCCTCACTGTCAGGTGAAAAGAAGCAGCTGGTGACTCCACATGTATCGGAGGAGGCATGAGGTAGTCTGCAGTCCTCCCCAGATCGGCAGAGGGCCATGGTGGAGCAGCCACTAGGACAGCTCAGAAGAGTGGGGTAATTGGTCAATACAATTTGGTAGAAAAAAAAAAGGGGGGGATTAGGATGTCCAAGAGAAGCCCAGCAAGACGGATCCATATCCCTGGTGCCTATGTCTCAGTATGTACTATGATCAACAAGACTGATCCAAATCCCTGTTACCTATGTCTCAGTATGTACTGTGGTGCTATGTTGGTCGGTTAGAAGTTGCATTGTCCTGACTGTGTGTGTGTTTGTACTGTGAAACTCCCCAGTTTGTCAACATGTCTCTACATCAACATCACCAGGACTAATTCTTGTGTTTGGTATGGTGGTGGTGGTGTTAGAGTATCTCTTTATGACAATGTATCAGCATCTGAGGTCGTTTTCCTACCTGATAAGGATGATGACAGAGGGTGTCTGGGCCATGGCTCCAATCATACTGCACACACAGATAACAGACAAGAAGGTGAGGAAGGCCTGCTGACAGCCGGGACTTGGGCATTTCCCAGGCAAAGCCACTGCTTCCTCACTGCTACTGGATATACAGGTACAACCAGTCAGGTTCTGAGAAAAACAAACAACAGAGGGAAGGAAAGGGTGGGGGTGGAAGGGAAGATTGGGATAGACATAATGAAAAGACAGAAAGAAGGAGGGAAAGAAATAGGGTATAGGCTGACTCAGTTTCTGTGACTCATGAAATCTGACGAATGCCATCCTGTTTCCCTGTAACACTGTTTTCTCTGCCTTGGACAGATCAGGAGACAGAAAACGAGACTATGGTTTATGAGATGTTGTATTCTCTCTGTCAGTCTGTCTGTGTCTGTCTGTTCATATGAATGTCTTTCTATCCAACTTTCCTGTACTGTATTCATTGTACATTCTTTAAACACTCCATCATAAAACAGCTGGTTAAGGTAGTTTGATAAAACACGTTGCCTATAAAATAGGCCAGTAGATTCATGCAAGTGTAGACTGAGGCCCCGTCCCAATATTCCCCCTTCACCCTACCACTCGGCCCTACCCCTCTGTTTTGCGTCCTCCTGCGTAGTGTAGCGTGTCCCAATTTTACTTGGGATGGAGGGGTAGTGTTCATCTAGCCCTGCAGATGGCCCTCCAAAACGGAGTATTTCCAGATGCAGACTCAAAAATGATTAGAATGGTTTTAATGGTGGTTGAAAATGAGTAGTCGAATGAAGGCATTGCGAACTGAGGCTGAAGTAGGTTGAAAATGGCTACCAGTGCTGTTAAAGATGTATACAAATGAGAGTATTTCTTTGTAAATAATTATGCAAAAGTTTACTCAGTTGGAATATCTAAGTTCAATACGCATACAACGAATTATATTATTGATTCTTCATCACAAACATCTTAGGAAAATGGCTATGTATGATGTTAATAGAAACTTTTTTTTGTTCCAAAAATTACATTTACACGACAAATCAGGGAACAAATGACACTATGGTGAAAATTGTACACATAAAAAAAAAGAAAAAAAAGAAAAGGGCATGTCTCAAATAAATAAATAAAACAATACACCAAAGTTATGTCATTGAAGAACAAAGAATCCCCTACTCCTCGTATCTTTGTTCTGAAGGACCGCTACACAATCGAGGGCGGTCCAAAATAAGGTGTAGGGTTAATGCAAAAGTAATGGGAAAGGGCCTGACTGTCCTGTATGGTTACTGCTGATAGATTAGTACATTTGGTCATTGGCTTGTTGTCTAAACTGGGATTCTTTATGAGTGCTCAATCTAGAGTATGGCACAGGAATTGTTATAATAACCTATGTAGCAATCATATCCCTCAAATACAGAATAGGAGGACACAATACTACAGTTTATGTAATGACTGCTATCCTAAAAACCGATATAAAACCAAGCACAGGTGAAAACAGGCATTAATGAAGCATTCTCTAATCCTTGGGTGGACTTTTGATTTGACAAATACTGTTTGCTCCAATGCTGTTTCTTTAAATGGACATTAAAGGTGGGACTACATGGTCAAGGGTTTGACGTCTTTACTGGTACGACTTGGTATGTGTATGTGAAAAGTAAATGTTTCCAAATCAGATCTCTCCTGGGAAAGTGAGGCAATACCAACTTTTATTTAATAACTGAGAGCACAATATAAAAACTAATTGCTACTCCTTAAAGGATCGTAAGTTATCTTAGTCCTTAGTTGAAAAAATATATAATTTACATATGCACAAATAGTACCAAATTCCAAATGGAAAGCTAAATAATTACTTTTCACTATTGTATTTAGAGAGTAAGATATTTTTCGTGCTACATGTGTCTCGAACTGTGTTCACACTCATTTTAAGCAACGATAATGACACACTAAAAAGCGGTTAATGTCACGTGCGTCACACTGAAAAATAAGTTTAAGAGAATACACCACTCTGGCAAAAACTGCACAAATAAAAGAATAAATGAATCAATGACTGCTGGGATAGGGTCCAGCATCCCCATGACCCTGAGAGCAGGATAAGCGGTTTGGATAATGAATGGATGGATAAATAAAATCAAAACAAACCAAACTAGGAGTAGTAACTGCTTTGTGTCTTCGATGCCTACTCCCCATTTGCTTTCATGTGTGTGTGTGGGGGGGGTATTTTAAAGTTGGAAGACAGAGGAATAATGTCAACCTGGCTCCAGAACACAACTTGTTTCAGTCAGTATGATTTGTTTTGTTTAGTGCGCCCAGCCCTGGGAAAGTCTGTGTCCACTCACTGGCTTGGTACAGCCGGCGAAGCAGGCCGAGAGGTAGGTGACTCCATTGGAGCCACACACCGGGCTGACTGAGGCTGTGTAGCAGTTACAGTTGTTGATACAGGGTGACTCTGGTCGCTGCCAGGAATGCAACGTCCTGCAGAGGAAGTCAAAAAAGGCATGAGGCGTGTGTGTCAGTATAGTGAGTATAGAGTATAGTGAGTATAGTCAGTATAGATGTCAGTATAGTGGATGTGAACAAAACTATAGAAAATACAATTGAAATAAAATATAGAAATCACAATTACATAATTTTACAGTGACAGAAAAACTGCTTGTCTGAGCAAACATACTACTTGGCTGTCAGTAAATTTGAAATTGAACTTGAATGTGAGACTTAAGCATTGAAAAAAAGGCTGGCTGCTCTGGCTAACATTTGTCAGTAGTGCAGGTCAGTGGAGAAATCAAACATTTCCTGTTTACGTACATGAGATGAAGCAGTAATAACAACATGAGATAGAACAGCGTTCAAAAAAACATTCAGAAGAACACACATCAGTGAGTCACTCCACTTACTCGTTGCCATAGGCAACTGTAACCCCAGCAACGGGCCCTGTGTCGCAGCCTAGGAAAAGGAAGGAGACGTAACAGGCAGTGGACACCAGGTTCACCAGCATGGCCATGCGGACGGCCCCCAGAGCTGACAGGTTCAGCTTCTTAACCAACAGGCCCCCTAGGAAGATCCCCAGACAGGCACATGGGATGGCCGTCATCCCTGGGGAAGAACCGACACGGAGACCCAGTGTTTCACTAGAGGTTTTACCAGCTGTAGTTGTTAGCATGTTTGTTAGGCTTGTACAGGTTTTGAGAAGTGCTGGGTAAAATCTGCTTACATATACAAAAATAACATTTAAGAACCCAACTGAGGTTCATCACAAGGAACTATTTGGCAATGTCAAGTCTAATATCAAACCAAAACAATTTTTCAAATAATACACCCTAGGTTCTTGATATCATTAATGTAGAGAACAAAAAAATGTGTATCACAGTGTGAAAATATCTGAATTTCATATTGATACAATACTATTGAATGATGAAAAACAATAATATTGAATGACTGCCCGGCCTTAATTTTGGGGGTCTTGAATGAACCAGGAGAGCCTGGGTTTTGCAGCACTGTCCAACACTGTGCATGCAAACAGAAAGACCTGAGCTATATGATACTTCTTTCAAAAATGACCGCAGCTGCACCCAAAGAGGAAACACCGAGGGCACTCTGACAGAACGTGGAAGCGGGGCAGGCTAAGCTAACTACTAGCCCATGCAGACCGGCAGTGCGACAGTCATCCTGGCTGGTGTTCGTTCTCTTGACAGTGAAAATTTTTAATTGTCTTGCAAATTTACTGAATGGACTGTGTAGTTGACTGTTTGTGTTTTATTTATTTGTAGCTTTGTTCTCTCTGGTTTTGTATGTTTTTGATGGTGTCGTTTTTTGGGAGGTTTTGGATATGTATTTTTGTCTTTTGTGTTGCACTGCTGTGGGCTGGGAGAAACGAAATTTTGTCTCTTTTGTGTACGCAAGTACACAAATGAGATGACAATAAATTGTTCTTGATTCCAAAGCTGAGTTACTCCTCATTTTGCAATCAGATTTATAATTAAAAGAGCTTGCCAAAGAGCGCTACTATCTTAAATAGACATTTCAGATGGGGTTCTGTTTTTTTTTCTTTACCTTTTAATCATTAAGCTTTCAGTCTTATCCAGAGGGATGAACAATTTGTGCAGTACTGAAATATAGGCTCCAATACCTAGATAAGCAACATTACTAGCAACCAACAGTGCTGAGGTCAAAGGTCAAAGCCATAACACCCAAACAGTATTCTATCAGGATTAAGGGGTGTTTGAAAAAAAACAAAGGAATAAATTAAGAGCTAAGGAGAGAAGTAGAAGTGATTCTTACTTGCTGGACGCAGATTAGGAGTAAAGCAGGGTACATAATTCAGGGAGGGATAAGGGACACAAGATGTATCTTTGAAGATTTTTTTTTTTTTTAACCTATCACTGAAGGTGAGTAGTGACTCTGCTCTTCTTAATGGATTGGGATATTTCTTAGTGTTGTCACACAGGGGTATATCCTTACTAACTATTATTTTTAGAATTGATTAATCCTGGAGAACCCCTATTAAACTCTGATCCTATTACCTGGTAGCTGGGTCAGAACACAGCAGGTGAGGTTTCAAAAAAAGGCTTTCAGATCAAGTGAACTGTGCTGAAACACTGCCCAGCTCTAGAGGGAATTATGTCAGCTTTTTAACTGTTCTGCAAATTACTTTTTCTAAAACATGGAAATAAGTTGAACACATACGAAGAACGCAAGAAGCAAGAGGGGAATATTAGATGTCCTTAAGACTTGGGACATTCAATACTTTAAAATATTTCATGAATGTTAACTTTAAAATTATACTGAGTGTCACTTGGGTGGCATTTAGTAGTTTTAACAATAGAATGAGTGCCATAAACTGCCACAAACCTTAAAGAGTATTTGAGAGTAAATTTAGTGTACTTTTTATGACTGAGAACAAAAAGGCTGCAAGAGCTGTCCTGATTTGATCTGATTCTGAATTATTTGCAGGGGGCATCCTATTGGCTTAGCCAGTTAAGTGTGTATCATGAGGGCTCAGGTCTGATTGCAGCAACCTGAGTTCCAAATCTGGCTGCAGGTCTTCCCATACTCTCTCTCTACCCTGTGTTTCCTGTCTAATAATAAAGGCTAAAATGGAAAACAAAACAAAAAAAAACAAAACAAAAACATGTCTTTAGAGAAAAAAAGAATAACTTGCAATTAATTAAACCAGGCCTAGTGACCACCTACCCTGCTGTCAATATGCATATTTTATTTTCTTACATATCCTCTGAGATTTGATCAGCATGGTTGGAACAAAGCCATGCTCAGGTATCTGCCAATTACCATTAAGTTGGACCAAATCTTCATTTGTGACGCCAAGGCCCTGTATATTTGACCCACTTACCTAAGAGCTGATTGGCCGAGGAGGTGGTGAGGTTAAATTGCTGCTCCAGGTATTTGCCCAGGAAGGCGGCAAAACCGGCAACCACAGCAATCTCCATGCAGGCTGCCAAGGTGATGCAGCTGAACACGGGGTTAGACAGTAGATGCTTTGTCACCCGTGGGATAACTTGTTTGACAGAGGGAAGTGGAGAGAGGGAGGGAGAGGGAAGGTGAGGGAAACAGAGGTAAAGAGAGAGAACAAAGTGCATGAGAGGAAGGCATAGAGGTGATGATAAGAGACAAGCAGTATTACAGCAGTATGTTGGTATGACCACTTACTAAACACTTGCAGGGAATTCCAGATTACCCATTCTCAGAGCTTCTCTGGAACCTTAAGGCTAATGTTTACTGGAAGCACCTCAGATGCAGTACGTGTGCCAATATGCAGCATTTATTCAGTGTTGCTATGCTTACCGGGGCATGGTTGACATGTTTGAGAGGGATGTAATACAAGGCCTTTTTCTTTCAGCTCCCAAGTCTATTTTCCTGGATCCATGTGCATTGGTGAAGTGTCTTAATACAACTGTGAATGTTCTCTACCATATTTCTAACTACAAAGATATTTAACATAAAATTAATATATCATATCATCTCTTCTCATTTCTGTAGAGCAGTGTCAGTTTGGCAGTGCTACAGTGGTTAATGCTTTATCTCCGTTCTCATTATAGGGAAATGATTGTCTTTCTTTCGAAATCTTTCTCAAACTTATACCCCCTCACCAATCAACTTCTCAACCCTCTCACCTTCTTCTAGCCCCCTGTATCTCCCCACCTCTCGCTCATTATCACATCTAGTCTCCCTACCTCTTCCTCTCCTCAACTACCTCACCTCTTAACATGTTCATCCTGCTCTACCTCCTCACCTCTCAGATGCTCACAGACAGTTAGCCCGCTGTTGAGGTCAAAGCCATGCATTGATCCATTGCTCGGCTTGGAGCCCTGGTACTCTGAGCTCAGGGAGGGAGGCAGCATGGCCTGCTCACTCTCCCCTCCACTGTCCACGTCCTGCTCATCTAGGGCCTGGGGGAAGCCAAACATGAAGAGGGCCGACAGAGAGAGTAAGGCACCGCAGAGCAGGAAGCCCCCCCACCAGGCACCGATCCAGCGAGGGTCATCTGGTGTGATGTCCAGCTTACCTGGACAGGAGGAGGTGAAAGGGAACACATACAATTTTTACTTTGTCAGTACTGTGGCCAAATGGTTATCTACTGACCTCTGCTGGTGGTTTGGGTGAAACGATTTGGATCTGGGTGTGTTCTTAGACCTCGACCATATGCATATTTTTGCCAGGTGTAAAGACAGATTTTATAAGTTTGAAATAGACAAACATGCTATAGGTTTGGGTAAAAACAGGATAAATTGACCAGATGACTGAGTGAGTTCTCATTTATTGTGAGATACACTTTCAACCCCTCTATTGTTTGTTCTTAAGTATTTATCTTGCTATTATTACTAGAGATGTCCCAATACTACTTTTTCACTTCCGATACTGATAAACACCACTTTGGCTATCTGCCGATACCGATATCAAGCCGATATTTTGTTTACTCTTGAACTAATAATGATAATAATAATAATAATAATGTGGAAGCACTTTGCTCATGATGGACAATTAGCCACCTAAAAACATCTCCCGCAAATGGAGAACAAACAAATACTTCCCCAGTATATAGTCCACAACAACAGTTGGTTGTGGACTGCCACCCTTTATTCAAGGAAAGACTGCCACCTATTTCAATATTGTTTGACAGAGTATAACAGTGCACACAGTAAACAAAACCGATACCTTCAAACAATATTAAAATGGGATCTCTGAAAGATGTTAGCTTAGTGTAAGACTTACTTGCTCCAACATGATGGCCCTGTAGTGGTTATGGGGCTACATAATTCCCCTTTTTGAGCTAGTAGGAACGTTAGTTTACAGCTGCTGTTTCCTCGGTTCGGGTTTACAGTGACACACTTCCGCTGCGCGGGTTTTTTGTTGTTGTAACGGTGGAAGGAATAAATGGTGCACGTTGTGTAGCCGAAAGAGAAAGTTGTCACGACCCCTGCTTGAGCTCCTCTACACTGGTGACCCCGACGTTTGTCTCTTGGTAGTTATCAGAGACAATCTTTCGAACGAACATGGTTGATGAAATCAACGCGGTTTCTCTCAAATTGCCAGAGTTCTGGGAGTCATCGGCAACGACATGGTTCGCCCAGGCGGAAGCGCAGTTTGCTATCCGCAAAATAACGGATGATGCTACTAAATACTACTACGTGGTATCGGCGCTCGGATGTTCGACTGCAACTAGAGTGGTGAGTCTCCTTACAAATCCTCCGGCGGCAGGCAAATACAAGGGGCTCAAAGATAACCTCTTGAAGATTTTTGAACTTTCCGACGCCGAGAGGGCCCACCGTCTCTTTTCTCTGCAAGGCTTGGGTGACAGCAAGCCATCCGAGCTCATGGACAAAATGCTGAATCTGCTGGGACCGGCGCACACACCTGATTTCCTCTTTGTACAACTATTTCTGCGACAACTGCCTGCTCAGGTGCGGACCGCTTTGGCTAAGAACAGCATTACCGATTGCCGCAAGCTAGCTGAAGAAGCTGACAAGTTCTTCCTGGCCAGCCAACAGCAGCACTGCGCGTCCGCGCTCACCCCTGCCCACCCCCACACGCCACCACCTGGTGACTCCATGGTGGTCGCCGCGGCAACTCCCGGTCGGCGACAGGAGCCCGGCCTGTGCTTTTACCATGCAAAGTTCGGGGCCAAGGCGAAAAAGTGCACCTCCCCGTGCAATTTAAGCTCGTCGGGAAACGCCAAGGCCGGCGCTCACTAGTGGCCATGGGCGTCGGCGTGGAGGACAACAGGCTAGTTTTCCTGCGAGACTCCATCTCGGGGCGGCGTTTCCTATGCGACACTGGGGCGCAGAGGAGTGTCGTACCTGCATCGAGTGTGGACGCCCTGTCGGGCGCTCACGGCCCTCCCATGGAAGCTGCTAACGGCAGCTCTATCCGTACGTACGGCACGAGGCACATTGACATGTGTTTTAATGGACAGCGGTTCAGCTGGGATTTTGTCACCGCCGACGTGGCATTTCCCCTACTCGGTGCAGATTTTCTTTGTGCTCATGGGCTGCTGGTGGATGTCAGGAATCGACGCCTGATTGACGCCGTCACCTTCGCTTCACACGCGTGTGCACTCAGCGATACAGGCTCCGTCAGGCTGTCCAGCATGCTCTCCAATGAGGACGTGTTTCTCCATCTTCTCTCCGAGTTCCCTGACCTCACTCAGCCCACATTCTCGTCATCTACGACCAAACATGGGGTTGAGCACCACATCGTCACCACCGGCCCGCCGGTGCACGCCCGAGCTTGGCGCCTCGACCCGACCAAGCTCTCTGTCGCTAAAGCGGAGTTTGAGAACATGGAGCGCCTCGGCATCATCCGTCGCTCCAGCAGCCCGTGGGCTTCACCCCTCCACATAGTGCCTAAGCCTGGCGGGTGGGTGGCGTCCATGTGGTGACTACCGTTGGCTCAATGACGCAACAACACCGGACCGCTACCCGGTCCCTCACATCCAAGATTTCTCCGCCCACCTGGCTGGGAAAGTGATCTTTTCCAAGGTGGACCTCGTCCGTGGATACCACCAGGTGCCCATCCATCCCGCTGATGTCCCCAAAACGGCTGTGACAACTCCGTTCGGACTGTTCGAGTTCCTGCGCATGCCGTTTGGGCTTAAGAACGCTGCGCAGTCCTTCCAACGCCTCATGGACTCAGTGTTGCGGGACCTGCCTTTCCTCTTTGTGTACCTGGATGACATCCTGGTCACTAGCACCTCCGTGTCCGAGCACTTGTCCCACCTCAGAGCCCTTTTCGAGAGACTCAGCCTGCACGGGTTGATAGTTAACCCGGCCAAATGCCAGTTTGGTCTGAGCACCATCGACTTCCTGGGCCACCGGGTCACAAAGGACGGGGCGGCCCCCCTTCCATCTAAGGTGGAGGCCGTCGCAGACTTTCCACGCCCACTCACGGCCCAGTCCCTCCGGGAGTTCATTGGCATGGTGTCCTTCTACCACCGGTTTATCCCCCGGGCTGCCGATCTCCTCCACCCCCTATATGAGGCTCTGAAGGGCACAGCCCCCAAACACGCTGTGGACTGGTCTGCAGAGAGGGACACGGCTTTTAAGGATGTGAAGGCCGCCCTGGCTGATGCGGCGATGCTGGCTCACCCTGTGTCTGGAGCGCCCATTGCCATCACGACGGATGCTTCGGACTAAGCTGTCGGCGCTGTTTACGAGCAGTGGGTGAGCGGTGCGTGGCAGCTGCTTGCCTTCTTCAGCCGGCAGTTGAACCTGAGAGAGCGCAAATACAGCACCTTTGATCGTGAGCTGCTTGGCCTTTTCCTCGCTGTTAGGCACTTTCGTTTCCTACTGTAGGGCCGTCAGTTCACGGCTTTCGTCGATCACAAACCGCTGGTGTTCGCGATGGCCAAGGTGGCAGAGCCGTGGTCAGCCCGCCAGCAGCAACAGTTGGCCTACATCTCAGAGTTTACCACCAACGTGAGGCATGTCGCTGGGAAATCCAACCCGGTCGCTGACTGTCTCTCCCGGGCCATTGCTGGTGCCGCCCATTTGGGACTCGACTACAGCCAGATGGCGGCTGACCAAGCCGCCGACCCAGGAGTGCAGACATGCAGGACTGCCGACACAGGGCTGCAGTTGGGGGATGTGGCTTTCGATGATGCCGGCGCCATGCTCCTGTGCGACGTCTCTACGGGTCAGCCCTGACCAGTCGTTCCGACTGCTTGGAGGCGACGGGTCTTCGACGCAGTCCATGGGCTGTCTCACCCTGGCAGAAAGCCTTCACAGAGGTTGGTGGTGGCAAAGTTTGTCTGGCATGGACTCAAAAAGGATATGAGGGACTGGGCTGACACCTGTGTGGAGTGCCAACACTCCAAAGTGCTCCGGCACGTCAAAGCGCCCCTGATACCTTTCACGGTACCTGAGAGGAGGTTCGACCACGTGAATGTGGACCTGGTAGGCCCCCTACCCCCCTCCCGTGGTTTCACATACCTGCTCACCATGGTCGACAGGACCACGCGATGGCCAGAGGCCGTCCCACTTTCGTCCATGACAGCGCCTGAGGTTGCTCGAGCGTTCATCGGAACCTGGGTCGCCCGCTTTGGCACCCCATCTGACCTCTCCTCGGACAGAGGGCCGCAATTCACGTCAGCGCTCTGGGAGGAGATCGCCGCGGGTTTAGGGGTGAGGCTCCATTGCACCACAGCATATCACCCTCAGGCGAATGGCTTGGTCGAGAAGTTCCATCGCTCGATGAAGGCCGCATTGCGGGCTACCCTCAAGGACGACCGCTGGGTCAACAAACTGCCTTGGGTCATGCTTGGGCTCAGGACGGCTCCCAAGGAGGACCTCCAGTCTTCATTCGCCGAACTGGTCTACGGACAGCCACTTCGGGTCCCGGGGGATTTCCTTCCCACCGCCACAGCTCCCTGGTCCGCCAGATGCCAACGGACTGCGCTGCAGGAGGAAGCCAGGGCTTTTGCACCAGTCCCCACTTCTCAGCATGGCGGCTCTCAGTCTTATGTCCCCACGGAGCTGCGGTCGGCGGAGTATCTTTTCATCCGTCACGACGCGCACCGCGGTCCCCTGCAGCCACCCTACGACGGCCCATTTCGGGTACGGGACACTGGAGATAAGCACTTTGTGGTGGAGATTGGCAGCAGGCTGGAGCGGGTTTCTGTGGACCACCTCAAGCCTGCTCACCTGGACTTAGACCGCCCTGTTGGTCTTGCCCTGCCCCCACGGCGGGGGCGCCCCCCGGCTCTGTCCCCCTCCCCCGGCGAGCCGCCCCCTGTTTCCCCAGCCCCTCCCTTTCCCCGGTCCAGCTGTGAGGACTCTGCTGTTTTGCCTGCGGTTAACCAGCCCCCAGCTCCTGTTCAGCGGAGCCGTTGGGGCAGAGAGATCCGCCCCCCTCGCCACACTGACTTTTCGTATTAAGGCGAATTCTGGGGGACGTGTGTAGTGGTTATGGGGCTACATAATTCCCCTTATTGAGCTAGTAGGAACGTTAGTTTACAGCTGCTGTTTCCTCGGTTCGGGTTTACAGTGACACACTTCCGCTGCGCGGGTTTTTTGTTGTTGTAACGGTGGAAGGAATAAATGGTGCACGTTGTGTAGCCGAAAGAGAAAGTTGTCACGACCCCTGCTTGAGCTCCTCTACAGCCCCATGAAATCGGTTGTTCTCTCATGCAACTGCCTGTCTTCGACTGTGTCAATGAGCAAACCAAACAGCCAATCAAAGGTCAAGGTCATATTCAAAGTTACCAGTCAAAGGAGTGGAGGCATCGGCTACTGTCTATTCCATCCGTGCCTCCAAAGTCTCAAAAGTCAACGTGATTAGCTAGCGAGTGCTGAGCAGTTGCGAGTGCGTAGGGAGAGTCGAGCTCACGCTTGTCACGGCCCCATGCTCACGGGACCGCATTTGTCCACGTGGGGCAGAAATGCTCCCTCGCGAGGGCGCTTTTCAGCTTGTGGACACTGTTCTGTGCGCTCGTATCACATGCACGCTCCTGGTTTTTATGTGTACGGGTTTTGAGACTAATTAACCACCATATGACTACTCCTGTTATCACTTAACATGCTGCGCCGCTTAACCGGATGTCGCGCAGCACGGGAAGTGCTAATATACAAGCATTTAGGGGATGGTTTAAGCTAGATTTCCCCATGGTTTGTATCGGGTAGGTATCGGATCATGTTTTTTTCCTCCCCTCTGATATCCGATCCAGCGTTCTTGGCAAATATTAGCCCAACACTGACGCCGTGGATCGGATCGGGACATCCCTAATTATTACTTTGTTTCTTGTGATTGTGTTGTGGTGTCTTCCCTGCAGCAAACCAACTCTCCTGGTAGAAATGAGAATGGAGGATTATTCCACCATCGACAAAAAATGATGGCAAATTACTATAGCTATCATGATTGAACCATACCTCTGCAGTAAGTAATAAATAACAATAACATAAAGAAAATCCAAAGGAATGGCAAAATAAACGTGTACTTACTTGTGTCCATGAAAACAGCATCAACATAGACTTTGGTACAGACAGAACCCAAGATGAAACCACACGCAGGGCCAAACACTAATGTTGAAAATAAAATACCTGCGGGTGAGAGAAAATAAAATGGTCAGTCGCCTGAAATATAAAGTCAGCGTTATTAACATATTGCCAATTCTGTGTTGTGAAGTTGTTTATTATTTCAAATGTAATTTCAGTTTAGCTGCAAAGAAGAGACATTTAGTCTAAAAAACAAAGCCAGAGAAATCAGGTACCAAGCCACCAACCAAGATGAGCTGAGAAAGTAATCAATCAATCGATTAATCAGCTTCACCATAACTAAATAAAAATCAGTTCATATGCTCTGACATCAGATGGCAGCATTGCTTAACCTTTCCTCAGCAGTAAGTAACATGGCTTAATGTTTCGATAGTTTTCCAACGTACTTTAAATGTCCAAGAATGCCCCCACTCTCAGAGATTTATTCACTGTCACGGTGATGAGCGGCTCATAATTTGTATAACATGATTGCTGTGGTATAATCTTTAATATATTATTTTAAAAAGTTACCATGATCATAAATAATAAGTCATGAAACTGGCTTTTACTGCAAAAATAGACTAAAGGGGAAAGCGCTGCTGCAGTTCTGCATGGTCCAGTTTTATTTGCTAAGATGGCATTAACGTAGCAAGCCATTTAGGCCAAAGGCTGACAAACCTGACAAACCTAGAGCCGAGAGATTTGCAATAAGTGGAAACAGGCTGAGTGGATGAAGGCTTATTAAATCAGTGCGCTGATGCAGGGTGCATGTATGTGTATATGTGTGTATGTGAATGTGTGTGTACATTTGTGTGGCAGTGAAACTAGGTTAGCCATGCAGGGGGCAGGATGAGCACCAGCGGAGGGCTACTGCAGCCCCACTCAGTCTTGGTAATGATGTCTGATAGAGCCAAGGGCCAAGGAGACCAAGCCAGACACAAGTAGTGCTGCCAAACAAGCAAAGCACAAGAGCAGTGTTTCCCAAACCTTTTTTTCTGGGGACCCACTTTTTAAAAATGACAAACCATCACAACCTAATTCGCAACAGCTCTCATCTATAAGTCATGAGAAGAGTGAATTTGTGCACAAATGAACATTCCTGACCATTTTTGCTGACATTTCTGCATCACCTTATATTATCTTGAATAAGTAAACCAGCCATTTCGAAGAGCTATATGCCTGATAAATCACACCTTCTTTTTATGTATGTGTTATTGAAAACATATACACATGTTAAATACTTTATAAATGAGACCAAAGAGGGCCACCGGGTAGCGTAGCGGTCTGTTCCGTTGCCTACCAACATGAGGACTGCCGGTTCGCTTGGTCGGGCGTCCCTACAGACACAATTGGTCGTGTCTGTGGGTGGGAAGCCAGATGTGGGTATGTGTACTGGTCGCTGCACTAGCACCTCCCCTGGGTTGGGGCACCTGTTCAGGGGGGAGGGGGAACTTGAGGGAATAGCGTGATCCTCCCATGCGCTACGTCCCCTGGTGAAACTCCTCACTGTCAGGTGAAATAAGTGGCTGGCGACTCCACATGTATTGGAGGAATCAAGTGGTAGTCTGCAACCCTCCCCAGATCGGCAGAAGGGGTGGAGCAGCGACCAAGATGGCTTGGAAGAGTGGGGTAATTGGCGGGATACAATTAGGGAGAAAAAGGAGGGGGAAAATAACAATCAATCAATCAATCAATCAATCAATCAATAAATGAGACCAAATAAATGAATTTAGGTGGAGTTAACAGTCTATCTATCTCCTTGTTCTCTGGACAGTGGAATTTTTGGACTGTGTTGCACTGAATGGACTGTGTTGTTAACTGTGTTTTTTATTTATTTATTTTTTGCTTTGTTCTCGTTGTTTTTGTATGTTTTTGGTGGTGTCATTTTTGGAAATTTGGATATGTTTTTATCTTTTGTGTTGCACTGTTGTGGGCTGGGTGAAACGAAATTTCATTTCTTTTGTGTACTCAAATACATGATAGAAGTGACAATAAATTGTTCTTGATTATTCCTCTTGTTTTTATTTCCTGCACCAGAGGATGCACCAGTGCCCCTATTTTAACCCTTAAAGCTACAATCTTAAAGGTTTTCATTCAAGCAACAAAGTCCTCTTCGTTACCATTTATCACTGGAGTACTTAGGAAAACAGCTAATCCATCAATATCTAGATCATCAGCGCTCCTGTAGTATCTTATTTTAATGTCCAGTGTGATAATGTTTTATCTGTAAAGCTACAATTTGGAAGGTTGTGACTGACACAGATGACCGTGGTTAATCATTCATGGTTAACGGAAATGGTGTTGGAGCACACAACAACCCACAGATCCATTATAAGATAAGTGGTGATGGTGGTTGTGTGGCTCAGGTCCTAGGCTGTCTCGGTGGCATCTGGACACTGCTTGGCATCCTCCTCATCATATCCTTCCTATATTTTATAATTCCATTATAATTCTGTTATGTTCTTTCAATGTTGTATTCTGTAAATTGTGTTTTATTTTGTAAACACAACATCCGTTGGATGTCTGTCCATCTTGGGAGAGAGATCCCTCCTCCGTTGCTCTCCCTGAGGTTTCTTCCTATTTTTTCTCCCTGTTAAAGGTTTTTTTTTAGGGAGTTGTTCCTTATCTGATGTGAGGGTCTAAGGACAGAATGTTGTGTTGATATAAAGCCCCCTGAGGCAAATTTGTAATTTGTGATAATGGGCTATGCAAATAAATCTGACTTGATAAGAGATAAGACAACTAGAAGTGCTGTTATGTCAGCAAATTTTCCACCACAGAACAAAAAAACATCGTTATCCTTGACTTTAGTTATTGATGTTGTAGTATTTGTTTGTAAAGGTCTTCCAGCTTGCCCTGCTATATCTGCTCATTAACAACAACTTAGCTTCCACTACCTTACTTATTCTTTTGCGTTTGGCTGCTGGCGAAGACGTAAAATGTTATGAGTCATATAATTTTTCCCTGGAAGGACCAACTAGACCGGTAATATTAGAATGAGCAACTACAAAGTTTTCATGATTTATATGTTTGTGGATTAGCTATTTATTTGAATATGCCAGCAGTAAAAAATTATCAAAAAGGACATTTGTTTGTGTGCATAGGCGCCAAGTCTGTGGGTGCTGAGGAGCTTGAGGTCCCCCAATATTTTTGCCCTAATTCTCCCACACCTAGTTCCAAAAAGTAAAATAAAAACAATAAAATAAATATGCTGGGCCAAATCAAAAAGACATTGTTGAGAAGTTAAATATATGTTAATAACTGAAATTAGATTAGTTGTGTTACCAACCGTCAACTAAACTAAACAAAAGTACAGTGTGTAAAATGTAGCCGAAGCTTTAAAAAGAAATGAAATTCAACATGCATGACTAGGCTTTTTTAATAGATTCATAATGTTATCATAATCTTAGAATGAACACGTATATCTTATAATTTTGCATAGTGAGCAAGCAAGTTTATTTATATAGCACATTTCATACACAGGGCAATTCAGCTTGCTTTACACAAATAAAATCAGAAAAGGAACAGCCATATAAAATATAATCAAAAGAGAATAAATTTAAAAAAATAGGGACACTCATATATAAAATAAAATTAAAAGAGTACAAAGTACATAAAATGTACTTTGAAATAGTAGGAGCAGGTCGCTATGTATGAAGGCTGCCATGTTTCTACATTGGCCCACAAGGACAAACCTGCACTGGGCCTCGAAGAAAGCACTCTTCACATACAGAGGCTGCTGCGGCTACCCTTGAACCTGAACACTGATTTTATTGAGTTGGGAGAAAGAAGAATGGTAGGCTAATCAGTCGTCCTTTTTATCCCAGACATGTCCTCTTTTTGCCACCTAAAATTTCAGTCCACCTGGATTAATAAAATTCCTAAAAATGTCTGGGATCTTGCGTGGTTGTTCTTCAGACTGTGTATGAATACCGTTACCCTAATACACTGGTCATTTCTCAATATTGAGTAGTCTAAATACAAACTTAAGTTCTTGAGGAGTCCACAGCTGTGTTTAAATCTTTCTAAGCTTACATCAAAGAGTACCAAGATAGCCTGGCATGTTTTAACTCTTTAGCTGGTTTTTAACTTGTAGATGTCAGCAAACCCACTAACATGCTCCAGGGTTTATTTACTCTTAAATGAGGGACAACAGTTTTCAGAGTCATGCCTAAATAGTTTTTTTTCTTCTTCTACTGGACAGGCCATGAGCCTAAATATTTTTTTTCCTGTCTTTAGTTTTGTAAAATAGGCATACCATTTTTTTGTGAGGGGCAATTTTGATGAGTTAATAACTGATTGGCAGGAAGACATTTAGTCTTTAATCTTGGAGTAGCGGATGAAATGCAAATTGTTGTTTGTAAGTTTTCGATAATTGTTCTCCATGTGGCGAGTGGGGTGCAGTAACACTTGTCTTGAGTCAGCTTAAAATGTTTCTGTCTAAAGCTACCTCATCACTTGACACTGTGCTAGACGACACCGTCATTTATGAACTCCACAGGTCACCGTAGTTTCTGGAGATGTGCTATAGAGGGGAGAGGTTCATCATTGTTATGTGCCTCTTACCTGCCAGATGCCACGAAAACCCACAAATTTTAAACACTGTACTAATAACTTCATGACTGCACCATATATGTGACTTTAACCAAACCAATATGCTCTTTACATCTCTTGGTTTGCCTAAAAATTTGAGAAACATCAGACTACCAGCTTTCAATGGTGTAACTTGCGTATTTTGATTATCAGTAACTTTCAAAACTGTATCATTTTTCATAAGTAGTTCTTAAAAAAACAACGGACAAGTTGGTCTAGAATTTTGGTGTGTGAAATGGTCATCTATACACAAAAGGCCCTTTTTGTGGAGAATATGGGAAAAAATACAAGCTGTATGCATTTTTATGCCTGTCTTTTTAGATCAGCACCTACAATCATTTTCATACGTTGATGTCTATGTTTGCATATAAACATTTATTATTGTAGCGTTACCAAACCATTTTGCATGGGTTATGTTTCATTAGCATGAATTCAACAGTAATATGATACATACTGACACAAATGGCGTGGGACAACAGGATCTCATACAGCGCAATACAATCATTACACAGTAGACTACACATATCACTAGAGCTTAACTAAATTAGCTGAGCTGAACTGAACTTGACTTAATTACAAAATGGCTCCACATTCTGGTGCACAAATCCTCAGCTGTTCTCTCCTCCCATCCTGTCTGACATTTCTGTTACCCTGTCACGCTAGGGACATTTCAACAGAGCCACTGACAAATGCAGGGACAATGTCAGGTGACACAAGGGGGAGGTCAACTCAATGCCAGCCGGCCCACCATCACCATTCAGCTGCCTACTGCCCGTCTACTGTCAGCTTCCACGGGGGTCAAATCATATTCAGATGCAGGCCAGGAAAGTTTCATAACATACGTGGTGCAGACAGGACACAAACAAACAAACAAACATGTATACACAGGGACTCACATGTGCAGACACATACCTTGATATCACACAAAAGCATGCATGCTCCAGTTTTCTGACCCAGATGGATATAACCGGAACTTCTTGCTTTTAACATGGAAAAAAAGCTTTTCTTAACTTTTCTTTAGACATGAATTAAGAGGTGGGTTACAGTTTGTATGACTTGTCAAATAACTATCCTCTTATTTTGCCTGTATATATAGTCAATCCTTGTGTATATATCTCAAGATTGTTGTGTTGTAGTGTTGTTATTCTATGTTAAGTACACTGAGAGAGCCATGAAACCGGAGTCGAATCCCACGTATGTGCAAACCTGCATGGCCAATAAACATGATTCTGGTTCTGGTGATTATTTTCCAATTGACACCAATGTTTTTTTTAAATGTTAAGCCTTTTTTTTTAATAAGTTAAGGGTCAAGAAATTCTTTGAACACAGATGATAATGTAAAATTTCAGTTCCAGTAAGATAAATCAAACCATAACATCATACTTGAAGAAACATATTTAGTCCCTGACAGCAGGTCTGGCAGGAATTGCTGTCAATAGAACAGAATGTGTATTGCAACAACTAAAAGTCCTAATACTGAAAATGAAGTGCCGGAGTATGTGGAATTTGAATTGGTATTTCACAATTTGAAACTCGATGTATTAGTTTGAAATTGAAAGGAGTCTTTGTTCCCACTTTAATCTTTAACTTCTAGCTGAAAATCCAATACAATTTCAAACCTAGCCCTGACAAATCAAAATGTTTTTTTTCTGTGACAAACGTCACTTATTTTCAGTCAATCAGCGGTCAACAGTTTATGAATAAATACATCAGTGGGGCTGAAATCATTTTAACAACCTCCTCAAACAACTGTGTTTCCATTGTGGGTATGGAACATTTTTTGGACTCAGTAAAAGTAATACAATCTGCAAAAATGAACCACAATCCACCAACATTGCTCTATCACATTGTTCTATCACTCCTAATTTTTTTAACACTCGTCTCCCTTTTTCTTGTTGAGGTTTCTGCCATCCTCGTGCCATCTGCCATATTGCCACATTTCATTTAGCTTCAGTGAAAGCAAGCAGCAAAGTCATACAACTGTTGTCTACCTTGACTGACTAACAATACTTGTTCTGCAGTAAAACAGTTAACAGGCGTTGCACCAAAGTCTATGACCTGCCAGATTATGTGACTGTTTTTAAAACACATTATTTCAGCCAGTGTATGGGCAGTTAGAGAAATTAAATTTCGGCATTAGGTTGGAGACAGGTAATTTTAGATGCAGGTTTGGTGTGGTTGAGATCAGGTTTAGCATCGGGGGGGGGGGCAGCTGAAAGACAGCATTTCAAGGGCAGGGTAGCATAGTCTGATGGGTTTCATATTTTGATGTCGCAACAACACTACTCGGGGGGTTTTGAGCCCAGGGAAACTACATGAAAAATAAAAAAAATTTCACGGCAATTGTCTCTTTTTCTATAGCCGAACACAGTATGTGTGATCACAAGGTATTCGAGAATGATACAATCACATAAAAATTCCATATATAGCATCTTTACATAAAAGCGACTATCTTCAGGATTGTAACTTTAAATACAACTATTTTATATCAGCATTACAAACTCAAACTACTGCAAATAAATTCAGTTGGTACAGATTCCAACCCATATCAAAATCTCACCCTGAATTCTTACCACTCAGAAACTTGCTTCCAATACACAGTGTAATGTCATAAAACTCATCTGACCATAAAGCAACCTTTCTGCCAAAAGGAGGTCTATTTTCTCCCATGTACTTAAATTGAACACTCAACAAAGAGTGTCTGTCATCATGCATATCACCTGAAATCTGTTTCAACAGCTGGTATTCATTATTGTGCAAATAAATTGCGACTCTGCCTTAGCAGAATTATAAATTGAGCTTCATAGATTAGGGAAATTCACAAAAGAAAGGGGCTGGTTAAAGTTTTTGGAGAGATCTTATGACACATCTTACAGTTAGCAGATGAACATGTGCTTCAAAGTTGCCTTTGTAGGAAACAGGACCAAAGGAAGAAAAAAAAAGCAAGGAAGTTTTAACCTGCACCCTGCTCCGACACATAATTAGGACGGACTAATAGGACAGCAAAAATGCTGGCACACATATTTTACTGTCACTTTTCATAACTGACACAAGAATATGGAGAAAGTCAAATCATTTATTCCCCAGTTTTCCCCAGATAAACACGGAGGCCATTAGAGAACCGGAGAACAACCAGGCCCAGCGTTCAAAGTGAAACAGTATACAACAATAGCAGAGATAAGAATAATGAGGAAAAGCTGCCAGTGAGCAGCCACATGCTTTTTAGTGCTATGAGGCACACAGCTCATAATCCAAGAGCAACAGCTGCCGGGCTCCCATCAGCAGATCCATTTGTTACTGTCTGCCAGTCCATTGTTTGCACAGAACAGCTGGTACATTTAAACCCATTTCTTTAGCGTTGGTGCAGTAGAAAGCTGTGAGCTAAGGAAACAGTGGTGAGAATACTGGAGGACCTCAATCTCAAAGCACTTGAGTTAACTGGGTTGGGGGATGGAGGGAATAAGCCTCTGCACGAAGTTCATCAAAATCTGATTGGTATTTGACAACAGAGGTCAAGCTCTGTAGCCACCACCAAAAAAGTACTGTGACAACAAAGAGGTTGAGTTTAGAGCTGTCCTTCTCAGAGCACTTACGGAAATTGGAAAAAAAAGGCTTGTTCAGTTCTAAGGACTTTCTCCATTTTGTTTACTGAATGCATTTCCTCAAGGTCATTAATACATCCTGTCTGGTTTCATGAATATTGAATCTGGCTCCACTAGGGGCAGCATTTCCATCTAATGAACTTGGATATTCACCTGAGCTTGACTGGGAAATAGCAATAACAGTGACAATGACTGCTTAACATGAGAATTGTTTTCCTACTTTCTCTTCATTATTTCTGTGTTAATGGTGTAATACACCTGTATAGTTAAGATTGAATAGATGAATAAGACAATTTTGTCGAATATTGTGATCATGACTATTGTGCTGGATGATTTCAGGCACAAAATAATTTATTAGCTTTAGAATCTCAATTCTTGACTATTTTTCTACAACAGGCACTCATGATAAATGAAATTTAAATGTCCAAATTTGTCAAATATTAAAGGGATATTACCATCCAGGCTTGATATCTGATAACAGAAAAATGAATAATGCTGCCCTATTAATACTCCACATAACACTGTAGTCCAAAACTCCATGTAAAATGTATGTATTATAGCGTTTTTTCAAAACTGTCAGTGGTGTTGTAAGTGCTCTACTATATATATATATATATATATATATATATATATACACATATACACACACACACACACACATATATATATATACACACATATACATATATATATATACATATACATACATACATAATAAAAATAATGATATGTGTTACATGGTTTTATTGATGAGCCAAAAAAGAAAATACATTTGCAGAGGTGGGGAATATTTTAAAAATTACAGCCAAAACAAACATGTCAGTCTCCCAACTGGGCTCCTTTTTACCAGCACCCAATGTGCAGTGGCACACACCCTGAGGAGACTCTTTCCTCTGACAGATACTTCTAAGGTCCCTCTTCCATTCCATCACAGGAACAAATGTAAAATAAAAATGTGCCTCTGACGACTTTGTGTTGGCTGGAGAGTGCAGTATCGCATCAAATCAACTCCTAAGATATCTATGAGGGCCTTGCATTGTTTCTTATGCCTTACACCCCAAAGAGATGGATGACATTTACGTAAAGCCCCCAGGACAGTCACAGTCAGAGCAATGACAATGAACAGAGAGGAATGGACTGGTAGGTGTTACACACATGGGGACAAAAACTGAGGAAGGACAAAATTAATTTCTGTGGTGCACATTGAAATCTGGCACACTGAGATTGCTCTGCTTCTCCTCAAATGACTTTGTGCAACATTAAACTAGACGATTTTGAAATCAACTTTGAGAAATATATAATTCAAAGGACCTTCCATCAAGAACACTTTGGAGAGGCTTAAATATCCATGTAAAACCTCTGGTAGCTTTGTCTTTGTCAATCTGACCAAAGCCTTTGAAAATGCTAGGTATTCTTCTTGAGATGAAAGCTCAGATTGGATATGACAGCTCCCCCTTTCTAGAAAGTTCTTTGGAGAGGGCTGGGCACTATTTATAATACATGGCATGTTTTAGCTGAATTAAGCTGGTTCTCCTATCGAGAGATATTAAGAATGAGTGAACAGAGAGGAATACAGTTTAATAAAGTAAAATATTACCTGATAAACCATAATACAATGTACACAGAACACAGTTTAAGATAGAATAGCATAGTGACGTACATTATAGAATAGTTTAATGTGTGGTATTATTTATTCAAGTATAGCAAAATACAGTAGAGTCTAGTATATAGTTAAGTATAACATAGAGCTACAGCAGATGAAATTGATTTTAAAGATCTGATATTATGCCACTACGTACAAAGGCAACAAGCCATACAAGCCATTTAAAAATCTAGCCAGTTTTGATATCACACTGGGAAGTGACTGATCAAATCCTGCTAATCAGTTCTCACAGTCACTGTTTGAAGGCAGTTTGCTAATAAGCCATGCAAAGCAAAAAAGATAAAGGAAACTGTTGAAAATTCATGTCGCACTGCTTCAATGGTATTTTGTGTGACATGGCGACAGCAAAAGCGTGACTTCCCCCAGTGCTCATCACCTGCGTCAGCCAGGTGACATGCAAGAGCTCACGTTCAGCACTTACATAGCACCTAGAGATCTCCTAGAGGAGACAGAGCTGTAGGGAAAACTCAAACAAAAACATGAAAACTCTACACATAAAGGCTTGAATTGAACCCATGAGCCTCTTGGTGTCATGTAACATTCCTAACCACTAAACCACTGTGCTTTCATTATTATATGTTTTTTCTCTAATTTCTTTTATCATTTTTTAAACATCCACTATTGATGAATGCTGCAAATCCAAGATAAAATTATGAGTTTTTCCTACCTGATTACCTCACCAGTGTGTGAATAACTACTTACTCTGGGTTGCACTATGGTGCAAATTAGTTATTGAGTTTCTCTACCTCGACGGACGCACTCCAAAAGGACACACAAAGGGATGCTAGCTGCTGAGTCAGTGGCTGTCATCAGCTCTGCTGCCCCACTGGGAAAGAATTATGACTCAACTGGACTGAAAACATTCCACTGCGGTGGAGACTTAATTCAGTGTCCCAGCACTTCATTATACTCATCATAGCAATGAATGGAGGCATCAAAGGGGTGAACCTAACCCTCGTGCTGCAGAGCCTGCCGCATCAGGCCTCCAAAGCCCCCCACCCACCCTCACAAGACCACCCTGTAGAAAACAGCCATCTCACAGCACGTGCTATCCAGTACTATGTGCTGCTGGATGTGAATGCTCTTCTCTCTCTCTCTCTCTCTCTCTCTCTCTCTCTCTCTCTCTCTCTCTCTCTCTCTCTCTCTCTCTCTCTCTCTCTCTCTCTCTCTCTCTCTCTCTCTCAGTGATGCGTTTGGAGTATCAAAAAGCCATTAATCTGTGGTGGCGTGTGTTGTTTGCACGATACTGTTGCTGTAGTGCTTATGAAAGGACAATGCACACATTGTGTAACACAACAAGAGTAACACCTTCTGTTGGTGGGATATGAGCATTTGTAAAGCATCAAGTACTGAATTCTCTTAAGACATAAAAAAACCCATCATATTAATTCTACAGTTCAACAGTGCTTGTATTATGTGAGGCTGTATTAGCATTGTGTTAAGTAAGGCAAGTGGTTTCCAATGGTCTTAGCTCAAACTACAACGTTAGGAAGTTGGTCCAAGTAGAGGAAGCAGAGGGTAATCAGTCAAGCAATAGATGAGATCAATAACCCAATAATCCAATTCCAATCCAGTGCTTGCATTCTGTTTAACAAGGCTAAGACTGGCTTGTCCTCCTTAAAGGAAGCTACCGTAGAAGTGTGTCTCTACTGTTCAGAGCTACATGCGAAGCAACTAAAGACGATGACCTACACAGGCAGACACAATTTAAACCAGAGATGCATACACAGAAACACACAAACATATTAAAGATTTAAAGAAAAGATGCACACCCACAAACATACACACATACATACATACATACATAAACACACACACAACACACAAACAGCTCCTGTCAGTTACTCTAGCTAATGAGCCTCTCCCTAGGCCCATTCCTAGTTTATCACTGTAAAACCTCTCAAGACCATCATTATTAAATCTCTACAGTTTTTTTTTTCTTAAGATTTGTTTTACCATAGAGGTCCCACACTTAACTGCAAGTGCTGCATTACTGCTTCTTCCATTGAGAGAAAAGGTGAGCACATTCTATTTCTATTCTTAATTCCATTGTTAAAGGGCACATTCAGAATCAGAATCAGGTTTACTGGCCATGTAAGTTTGCACACACATGGAATTTGACTCTGGTTTTGTGGCTCTGACAGTGTACTTAACATAGAATAACAACACTACAACATAATCTACAAAAGCAAAATAAGAGGCAATACAGTGCAACAGTGAAGAGAATATATCAGAGATGCTGAAATAAATGTTAGCAGGTTACTTACATACATGCCTGAGGTAGATGGACATCATAGAGTGTACCAGTATACATACAATGTAGAGTATATACAACATGTTTGGATTTATTTGACAATGTTAAGCATTCATTTGAATGACAACCAGCGGAAAGAAACTATTTTTATATCTGGTTGTTTTGGGGTACAGTGCTCTGTAGCACCTAGCAGAGAGGAGGAGTTGGAACAGGTTGTGACCAGGGTGTGATGGGTCTGCAGTGATGTTGCCTGCCCATTTAATGACTCTGGAGAGGTATAAGTCCTGAACAGAGGGCAGGTTGGCACCAATGACTTTCTCTGCAGACTTAACTGTCCGTTGTAGTCTGTCCTTGCCCTGTTAAGTGGCCGATCCAAACCAGACAGTGATGGATGTGCAGAGAAAAGACTGGATTATTGCAGAGTAGAACTGAATCAGCGGTTCCAGTGGCAGGTTGAACTTCCTGAGCTGGCAGAGAAAGTACATCTTCTGCTGGGCCTTTTTGATGTTTGTGTCTGTTGGATGCCCACCTTAGGTCCTGGGAGATTGTATAACCTAGAAATCTGTAGGTTTTCACCAGAGACACTGTGTTGTTGAGTATGGTGGTGGTGGGGTGGGGGGTGTTGGGGGGCTGCTCCTGAAGTCTACTGTCATCTCCACAGTTTTGAACGTGTTCAGCTCCAGTTTGTAATGGCTGCACCAAAGGGCCAGCTGTTCAACCTGCCATCTCTACGCAGACTCCTCACCATCCCAGATAAGGCCAATGATGGTTGTATCGTCCACAAACTTCAGGAGTTTAACAGATGGGTCTCCTGAGGTGAAGTCACTTGTGTAGAGGGGAGAGTACACATCCCTGGGGGGGGGGGGGGTGCCAGTGCTGATTGTCTGGGTGCTGGATATGATTTTCCCCAGCCTCACCTGCTGCCTCCTGTTTGTCAGGAAGTTTTTAAACCACTGGTAGATGGGGGCTGGTACAGTGAGCTGGGTGAGTTGGAGTGGAGGATATCTGGGAAGATGGTGTGGAACGCTGAGCTGAAGTCCACAAACAGGACCCTTGCATATGTCCTTGGGGAGTCGAGGTGTTGGAAGGTGTAGTGCAATCCCATGTTGACTGCATCCTCCACTGACCTGTTTGTTCAGTAGGCAAACTGCAAGGGTTTGAGCAGGGGGCTTATGATTTCCTTCAGGTGGGCCAACATCAGTCTGGAAGGATTTCATGACCACAGACGTTAGGGCAACGGACGTGTAGTTATTTAATCCTGTGATAGAGGGTCTCTCGGGGACTGGGATGATAGTGGAGCTCTTGAAGCAGGGCGGGACTTTACATAACTCCAGTGATCTGTTGAAGATCAGTGTGAAAATGGGGGCCAGCTGGTCACCACAGACTTTCAGACAAGAAGGGTGACACGCCATCCGGGCCCGGTGCCTTCCTGGTCTTCTCTCTCTGGAAGAGCTGGTGCATGTTCTCCACACAGATCCTGAGTGCATGTGGGGGGCTGATGGGGAGGGGAGGGGAGAGGGGCTGGCAGGGGGTGCAGTTGGTTGTGTGTTGTGGCCAAAGAGGATGAGGACTGTGAAAGTATGCTTATCAAACCTGCAGTAAAACCCATTTAGATCATCAGCCAGTTGATGAAAGAAGGTTGACTGAAGATCTTCAGTCAGACTGAAGATGTCACTTAGTTGAGTGATGAAATGTATCTGTCAATAAACATTGTATCCAGATGAACTGATTCAACCTTCTTTGATTTTCTTACCTGGATTATTGAGCATATATCAAGACAGCCAGGTGATGGTTCCCTGCAGCATGGGGGGATGGTCTCCTGTAGTTGGTAATGTCTTTCAAGCCTCTCCAGACTGATCCTGGGACAGCTCAGTATCACGTCAAAGCATGTAATACACCCGCCGGTCCAACATGTCAGTGTCACAGTTTGCCTCGCTCAGGCATGAAAAGTACACACGTGTATGAAGATGCAGTGCCAGCAGAGGGCGATGATTAACTCAATGCCAGCAACTCCCCAAGGAGGAAAAGAAGCATACAGAATTTTCCAAAATCTCTCCCCTAACCCTAACCCGCCTTCACCTCGTAATCATCGTCCCCTGCTGGCACTGCACCTTCATACACGCGTGTAGTTTTCACAGCTGAGCGAGGCAAGCCGTGATACTGACACGTTGGATGCTTTGGCGTGATACCGGGTTGGCAGATAACCTGTTTTTGAACTTTCCAGTGTAGCCCCTTTTTGCCCCTCTGATCTCCTTTGTGAGTGTATTTCTGTCTTGGTTGTACTAGATCCTATCTCCACTCCTGTAGGCCTCCTCTTTGGCCCGACGAAGCTCCCTGAGTTTTGCTTTGAACCAGGGCTTATTGCTGTTGAAGTTGCAGAAAGTTTTGGTGGGCACACACATGTCCTCACAAAAGCTGATGTAATGTTACAGTGTCAGTAAGTTCATCAAGGTCTGTAGATGCAGCCTCAAAAACACTCCAATCAGTACAGTCAAGACAGGCCTGGAGCTCCAGTTTTGACTCATTGGTCCATTTCCTCACTTTTGACCACAGGCTTTGCAGATTTTGTAGGTTGGAAGATGAATTAGACAGTGATCAGAGAGGTCCAGGGCTGCACAGGGGACAGAGCGATAGACGTCCTTTAATATTGTGCAGCAATGATCCAGATTGTTTTTTGTCCCTGGTGAGACATTCAACATGCTTTCTTTATTTTGGCAGTTTATGGCTGAGGTTTGCACTGTTAAAATCCCCAAGGATAATGAGAAGTGAGTCTGGATAGTTGCACTCCATGTTTGTAATTTGAACAGCCAGGTGTTTTAACACCTTTTTTACACAGGCCTGGGGTGGAATATAGACACCAATCAGAATAAATGATGAAAATTCCCGCGATGAATAAAATGGTTTACAGTCAATGAAAAAGGTCTCTCAGTGAGGGCTGCATGATTTCTTCAACACTGTGATATCTGTACACCGACCTTCGTTTATGTAGAAGCGTATGCCGCCCCCCTGTTTTTTTGCCAATAGCTCTGTTTTGTGGTCTGCTCGGAGTAGTTGGAACTGCGGCAGGTAAGTGTACTGTTTGGTATGTGCTCACTAAGCCAGGTTTCAGTGAGGCACAGGGCAACAGACCTGGAAAAGTTTGAGTTTTTTCCATTTAGGAGTAGCAGTTCATCCATCTTGTTGGCCAGAGAATGGACATTCGCCAAGTGGATTGAAGGGCGCGCAGTTCGAAATGCCTGCTGTCGCAGTTTAACGAGCACGCCAGCTCGCTTCCTCCGTCAGCGTGTCCACCAGAGTGCGCACAGAGCCAAAAGCTCAGCAACTTTTGTTAAAACGTTCAGTTAAAGTCGGTAAAAAAGTCTGTTCAGTTTGTCCAGTGGACAGTTGGAGGCTTAAAAGTTCTTCCCTGCTGTATGTGATCAGCAGTGAGTGGGCGCTGGAAACTAAACAAATAAACAAAAACAGAAAAAGTACAAGAGAGCACAGAACTGAGGCTACCATCCGCAGCACCATCTTGAAAGATCTTTTTGTGGCTGTTGTGGCTGACAGAGACATAAATTAGGCATTTCAATATTTCTGTTCAGTGTGCCTGCTTCCTTCTACTGGAAAAATGAGAGAAAGATAGAAAGAAATAATAAAAGAGAGAATAAGAAGAAGTGCAAAAGGAACAAATAAACAGTCTAACCAGTAAACTACAGTACCTGAGCAGTGCAGATGCTAGACTCAGGCAAGCTGGGAGGTTCTTGGCTACCAGTGGCTGTTTCCAAACTTGCCCTCTGAGCGTGTCTCCATTTTCACTTTTATTCATCCAGTATTGATCAATACTTTGTTCTATCAGGGCTGGGAGCCATGAATGTAATCTCTTGTCTGTCTGTCTGTCTGTCTGTCTGTCTGTCTGTCTGTCTGTCTGTCTGTCTGTCTGTCTGTCTGTTAGCAAGCTAGTAGCTGAGGGCTGCTGTCTTTAATAATTCACCATTTTGGCACATGAGAGCAGTTGAGAGTCTAAACAACTCTTAACCGTTGGTTGTCACCTTACATTATTTAGAGGTTTTTAACAGTGCGACCGTGTCGTCACACATCAGCTGTCTCAGACAATGCCACAGCCTGGAGATAGTGAGTGGTTGCACGTCACACATCACACACAGATCGGGCTCCACATGTTACTGAGGCATATAAAAGAGCCTAGCAGTTGTATTGTGGGTGGTAACCACAGAAATCAATATGCCTGGAGTGTTGAAAAAAAGAAAGTGCAAAAGAGAAAAGAGGGATGGACAGATGAGAATAAAAGACTATGGGTAACTGTAAGAGGAAGTGGCCTGGGGTTTGTTATGAGAGGAACAATTCCCTATAGATCAGTGAGGCTGTGCTACAATGGCTCATGCGTGCAAAGAATAAAAAACCAGAGAAGGCAGTAATATGCTAACAAACGGTTGCACTTCTCAATAACAACCAGAAACAGAAGAAGGCCAGAATGGATTATCATCCACCATTATGAAAAAAACATTGACTGGTTAATGGTCTTGGAATAAAACAAATGACGGTACTTTCAGTCTTTCCCTTATAATTGTACAGGCCTGGCAGGCCTCCAGACCAACAAAAACCCCCATCAGGCCAAAGAAATATTTTTTTTAATGCCAAAAATTATGCCAAATATCCATTCATTCTGAAATCGATAATCATTTGCACTTTGGAGCCTCTGTACAGCGCTGTTCTGAAATGTGGGTCAACCTCTGTGTCATTGCCTGGGAAATTCATGATGTGATGCGAGTGCCACTGCCATCAGAGTCCCTTTAAATTACTGCGTAGTGAGTGTGTGAGTATATGGGATGCAGGTAAGCTAACATGAGCATAGTGCCACCTAAAATAGAAAAAAGCCCGAACGTGGGGGATGGACAACCAAATAGATTGAAGTTTTTCTAAAAAAAAAACTCTATATCATGATGCCATGGTGAAATTTTTCTCCAAGCCAAATAAGATAAAGTGCAGCAATGAATCATGCACATTGTGTTCATGATATGCTAATTGTTTTGCAAAGGTCATAGGTTATTTTTATGCAATATTTCATTTTCATTTATTTTACTATATACTATTACCCAAAGGAGTTGAATCAAGTGCAACTGGACTTGGTATATATCTGTGAAAACGTTTCACCTCTCATCCAAGAGGCTCCCTCAGTTCGTGTCTTCCTGACTCGACGAAGCTAGTCTGCTTTTTTTTCTCCTTCTTTCACCCACCTGCGGCTACCCCAGTTGGACCTTTGTTAAAACTGCAACACGTTCCAAAAAGACCAACCAGGTGAGCGACGAGGAGAAAAGGAACAGACGGAACAGCACAGGCATCCCGTATGTTTCTGGGGTCTCCGAGAAACTCAGTAGAATTTTCAACAAACACCGCATCCCGGTATACTTCAAACCCAGCAACACACTCCGACAAAGACTGGTTCATCCCAAAGACCGTGTACCACACACCCAAAAAACCAATCTGGTGTATGCTGTACAATGCAATGAGGATTGCACTTACCTATACATAGGAGAAATCAAACAACCACTACACAAACGGATGGCCCAACACAGAAGGCCAAACTCCTCAGGACAAGACTCAGCAGTCTATCTACACCTAAAGGAGAAGACGCACTCCTTCGAGGACAGCAACGTACACATTTTGGACAAAGAATATAGATGGTTTGAAAGAGGGGTGAAGGAAGCCATCTATGCGAAACTGGAAAAACCATCCCTCAACAGAGGAGGAGGTCTGCGACACCACCTATCTCCCACTTACAATGCCGTCCTTTCATCTCTACCCAGGAGACTCAAGAAGCCTAGCCTCCAAGAACAACAGTCGGTCACTAACGGCTCCAACAACTCTCATGACCACTGAATAATGAAGTTGAAACTAACAGCCCCAACGACCGCCGCTGCTAAACAAATGCAAATCAATAGCTCCGATAACGACGGGCACGGCCAAACATCGGTACACAAAAGAGCCACTCATATCTATGGCTCTGTTAGCGACGGGAGTTGGTAAACATCGGGGCACAAAGAGCCATGGACATCTATAGCTCTGATAACGACTCCAAAGAGGATAAATTCTGAGTCTCATCACCAGCCAGTCAGACTAGCTTGGTCTAGTCAGGAAGGCACGAAGCCTCATGGATGAGAGGCGAAACGTTTTCATGGATATATACCAAGTCCAGTTGCACTTGATTCAACACCTTTGGATAACCACGACCTGGATGAATGAGAACATTCACAGATATATATTTTTATCTTATTATTTTTATTCTATTTATTTTTACGTTTTTATTTATTTTAAAATTGCATGCAATAAATGCAGCCTATTAAGTCATACTCTCCTTGTGATCATTTTGTTTTAAGTCTTGAATATACCGAGCAAACAAAATTTTAAAATTACAGACTTCCTGCTGCACCAACTGACCGAAGCCAACCACGTCTCGACTATATAGGGTTTTTTTCGGTGCGTACAATCAGGCCTAAAAGAAATTCTAGGTGAAACACTGACTATTTTAAAGGCTCACAGGTAATATAAATTCTTGTCGAGCACAACTTTATTGCAGACTGAATCTTTTAAATCTTAAAAATATATAGTGTTAAGGTTAGATCTGACACACAGCTTAAACATAAATGTATATTACAGTGCTGTTCACTGTACAGCATTACCTTAAATCTCTTGATGGCTATTCCTTAAAATTTAAAATCCTGAAGGTTTTCATACAATTAGATTTGTTTTTATTCTCTCTATTGTTGATGTATAACTAATCCACAAATAGACAAAGTGTGAACTCTTTTGTAGTTGCTCATTTTAAATAACACCATAGCAGCCAAACAGAAGAAGGTGGTGCAAAGTCTGAAGAGGAAGCAAAGCTGTTGTTGCTAACAAACAGATATGGTGGACAAAATACCTTAACTAACAGACACTACAACGGTAATAACTAAAACTCAGGTTCAACCATGTTTTCTTTGTTTGGCCATGGTGAAGTGCTGTCGAAAAAGAGAGTGTTTAATTTCAAATGGGTCTCTGTGACTTCAAGTAGTCAAACACCACCGCAATTACCAGTTTCACCATAGGTGCCAATAAATTAGACAAAAAATTAGGATCTTCCGCATTGTGCCTTGAAGTAAAAACAAATATCAAGTGCAATACTCAGCACCAGAAGGCTGGTCTGAGTTGAGACGAGACAAAATGAGGTGAGATAAGATTAAAAAAAAATTTCTGTGGGTAGTACTGAGTGATTAACTGAAATTTTGGTTAATTTTCAACATTTAAAAAAAAACTAATTGATTGAGATTTGTTCAGTTATTGGAAACACTGAAATTCAGTTAATGCTTTTTTTCTGAGCTCAGTGATTCGGAAGAAAATGGCATGAAATGCATATTATTGTCTGTGGAGTGCAGCAATATGCCTTGTGTCTTGCTTGCTGGAAACTGTAGGGGCAAAAGTGAGCCATTCAACACAGCTCAGTATTGCAATAATAACGACCATAATCCATTGTGCACGCCCATGTTTTCCAGTTTTCACAAAGCACTACTGCAGGAGGTAGCATATGTGTTATGGCTGAGGGAGAGGGAGAGAGAGGTCATCATGCGAAGTTTGATTTACATGTATAATGGTTGTTAATATTGTATAAAATTGATAGCATTTGATAGTAATTGGAACGTTAATGCAATTTTAAGTCAAAAAGTGGGTAGCTTATTTCTAACATAGTCAAAATAAATAAAACATTTAAATTTAAATTGACAGCTAATTCCAGAACCAAACTGAAACTGAAAAAAAAACCACTAACCACTGAGCACTATTGGTGAGGAAACATTGTAGTAGCTGATAATAAAAGCAAACATGAAAACCCACGCAGCAACATTACAAATGTGTTTTGTGGGCATTTTATGAGAAAATGTGGATTAACATCATAAGTAAAAGGACTGCGCAAACACAGCAGGAAAACCGGCCAACGTCCCAAGCAACAGAACATGTTGACCAGAGCATGTTGTTTATACACAGATGGTCTCTCAGGGCGTAGCGGGTGGGTGGGGGCTCTATTTCCTCTCCTCCTCCTTCCTCTCTCCCTCCCCTCCTCTTTGAGTGCTCCTGGCTGCGTGAGTACAGAGCATGCAAACGCACATGCACATGCGATGAACACACCGTAGGGCTTGTCAGTAAGCTTGAGGTCATAGCGAGGCAGTTACCATGGCAACCACACATACAGCACGCACAACACAACAGCTGACAGACCAGGAGTGGAAATGGAGCTACCAGACATGCCTTGTGTTCCTCTTGTAATGGCTAAAAAACATTTTTTTTTTTTAAAAAAACATTAAAAAAAACTGAATCCACAGTGACTACAAGGATAGCTAGGAAACCGTTATGGTCACAGCGGGACCAAAAAAGTAAAAAAGACTGTCGAGCTTTGCTTTTAATCCCTCTGTCTTCGCTGATGTTTAATGTAATATGATTAAAAGTTGTTTGCCTCGCAATTATGCAGACAAATGTGCGTCTGATTCATGGCATTGATGGGTCATGTTACATACACTTGGAAATTTGGCATGACGTTAAAATAATGAGAGGAGCAATTAAGAGAGTTGCTCACAATGAAAGAGAGAGTTCAAAAACAATACAGTAAAAATGTCCATTACAAATGTCATCCAGTAGCATTTTTTTTGCGCAAAAACACACAAAAAAATCTTTAAACGGTCACCAAGGGTATCAACATTTCCTTTGATTTTTCCTTAGATTCCAACTTGCAGGGGGCGATAAAGATGTTGGCAAAAGAGAGCCACTATAATCCAAAACCGTGAAACTTCGCATTTACAATGTTTCTTGTGTCCATTCAGCATCTAAAGTTAAGATAAATAATCATACATTTTTGTCAGAAAATGCAAGCAGTCCTCGTTGCCTAGAAATTAAACTATCCTATATTATGCATAATACCCCCGCATGTAAAAACTTTACAGTGAAGTCCTCCAAATCTACATGTGCAGATCTCCCTGAGGATTCATTCTTCTGACAATAAAAATAATGCGCTATGGAATTCCACACATGAACTGACAAATATGTTTACTGTTGTCTGAATTTCAATGCGCATCTTCCACATGAAATATTTTCTAATATTAGAACGTAACTCTTTTTTTGTGTGGATTTCACCCCCCTTCCCCCCCAATTGTATCCAGCCAATTACTCCACTCTTCCGAGCCGTCCTGGTTGTTGCACCACCCCCTCTGCCGATCCGGGGAGGGCTGCAGACAACCACATAATAGTCCATGGGCCAGAGCCCAAAATTTCCTATTTCGGTACACTCAAGGTGGCAAAACTTACTTATAATTTTTGAAAGGATCCATGTCTGTAGATGATATTTTGGTATGATAACCATTCCTGAGTGGCAGCTGTATCACAGTTATCAGCTCATGAAGTTAACCACCCCCTAAAGTAAATTGCATTTTAGACGCTGGTGCATATCCTGGTTTAGCCTCATGGTCAGGACATTTTTCCATGTTCTATAATATTGTCTTTGGTATCATTTTAAAGGGGACCTTCTTAGCTTTCATTCAAGCCCTGTTGTGGATATTTCTCACAAATATAGAGGTCACTTGAGCTCTTCAACCCGTCAATAACACACATCTTTCTGCAATGTTCGCCTAAACTATATACTTTCTTTTAGCCCTGTGGCATCTAGGAATATCAGGGACACAAAACACAAAAACTGGAATACTCACAGGACTGTAAAGATTCAGGAAATGTATAATATACCCATACTATTTCATTGTGTGAGGTGATTGTGAACCTTAAATTAGAAGGGCATTATTACTAAGAAACTAACTAGACCAAAGCCAGTTAGTCCATGGGTCAGACCAGATATCGATATCACCCAAGGTGACACAACTTCACTGGTGCCCTTTTATTTGGTACACTAACAGAAGTAAAATAATACATGATAACCTTTCCAAATGAGCAGCTATTTCATTTTTCTTTCAGGAAACCTGTTTCTGTGCCTCTCACGATTGTGTATTTGCCCAGATTTTTACAAATATAGCATTTCAACACCCCTGGTACTGATTAGCCTAGCTTAAACTCTGGGACAGTTCTTAGTTGGCCAACAACCAAGGATAACCAGTACTGTGTACTTCCATTCATTGTGCTAAGCTAGGGTAACGTGCAGCCAGATAGCTTTCTACTAAACACATATAGAGGAAACTGGTATCTATCTTCTTGTCTCACTCTGGAGAAGATTGTAAGCTAATGTTCTTTTAATGTACACTACCGTTCAAAAGTTTGGGATCACCCAAACAATTTTGTGTTTTCCATGAAAAGTCACACTTATTCACCACCATATGTTGTGAAATGAATAGAAAATAGAGTCAAGACATTGACAAGGTTAGAAATAATGATTTGTATTTGAAATAAGATTTTTTTTACATCAAACTTTGCTTTCGTCAAAGAATCCTCCATTTGCAGCAATTACAGCATTGCAGACCTTTGGCATTCTAGCTGTTAATTTGTTGAGGTAATCTGGAGAAATTGCACCCCACGCTTCCAGAAGCAGCTCCCACAAGTTGGATTGGTTGGATGGGCACTTCTTTGAGCAGATTGAGTTTCTGGAGCATCACATTTGTGGGGTCAATTAAACGCTCAAAATGGCCAGAAAAAGAGAACTTTCATCTGAAAGTCGACAGTCTATTCTTGTTCTTAGAAATGAAGGCTATTCCATGCGAGAAATTGCTAAGAAATTGAAGATTTCCTACACCGGTGTGTACTACTCCCTTCAGAGGACAGCACAAACAGGCTCTAACCAGAGTAGAAAAAGAAGTGGGAGGCCGCGTTGCACAACTGAGCAAGAAGATAAGTACATTAGAGTCTCTAGTTTGAGAAACAGACGCCTCACAGGTCCCCAACTGGCATCTTCATTAAATAGTACCTGTTAGAGCCTGTTTGTGCTGTCCTCTGAAGGGAGTAGTACACACCGGTGTAGGAAATCTTCAATTTCTTAGCAATTTCTCGCATGGAATAGCCTTCATTTCTAAGAACAAGAATAGACTGTCGACTTTCAGATGAAAGTTCTCTTTTTCTGGCCATTTTGAGCGTTTAATTGACCCCACAAATGTGATGCTCCAGAAACTCAATCTGCTCAAAGAAGTGCCCATCCAACCAATCCAACTTGTGGGAGCTGCTTCTGGAAGCGTGGGGTGCAATTTCTCCAGATTACCTCAACAAATTAACAGCTAGAATGCCAAAGGTCTGCAATGCTGTAATTGCTGCAAATGGAGGATTCTTTGACGAAAGCAAAGTTTGATGTAAAAAAAATCTTATTTCAAATACAAATCATTATTTCTAACCTTGTCAATGTCTTGACTCTATTTTCTATTCATTTCACAACATATGGTGGTGAATAAGTGTGACTTTTCATGGAAAACACAAAATTGTTTGGGTGATCCCAAACTTTTGAACGGTAGTGTATATGTTAATATGATTAGTTAAAGTGGCTACGAGGAACTTTCATCTTGTATTGATTTTAGCGGCCTCATGTGGACAAAATACAGCTGTTGCATAGCAACTAGGTAATGTATCTATTTGTGGCTATGTAAGATAAATAATGGTAATATGACGCTGGTGAAGCAAAGTAAACTTTGTTTTAGTAGTGTTCATACACCTAAGTTACATGTATTTGTTTGTATGTGGCAGGTGAAAACTGACTGAATATGGCCACTGGTGAACAAGCAAGTTTTTACCCAATACCAAAGCGCCCACGGGTGGAGTGCATTATCCACTGTTCTGATGATACAGATAAGCTGGTTTCACTACAAAGTGTCGACTCATGGAGAACTCTGCTCAGGGCAGCTCAGATACGAAATCATGCACCAGTTTTGAAACTGGCAAAAGACATTCCTGAGGGACAGATTCCAGCAATCTACTACCACAGAAAGTGTCGCAGTATCTTCACTATGAAGCAAATTCTTGATGGCCTCCTTGCAAAAGAAAAGAAAAGTTGTGTCTCTGCTGAAGAGAAACAATCTAAGAGAGTAGCTCAACATGCTCCAAGTACATCTAGGACTTATGATGCAGAGCGCATATTTTGTCAGAAAAACAGCAAATATTCCAAGAGACAGAATACGAGAGAAGTACTGGTGCAGTGTCGAGAACTGCGAGCTGATGCAAAGATCAGGAGTGCAGCCACAAAGAAAAGGGACAGCAGAATCCTTGCCATTGTGAGTAGAGACCTTGTAGCAGCTGAAGGGCACTACCACAGGTCATGCTATAGACTTTACACCAAAGAAGAGGTTTCCAAAGGAGAGGTTGCCAGCAATGAAGATGATGATGCTGCAGCCCAGTATGAAGCTGCTGTGAATAAGGCATACAATGAGCTGTTCCTCTTCATCAGGATGGAGCTTTTTGGCAATCCTCAAGTGATGACAATGACTGATCTCTCTTCTAGACTGGTAGCTTCAATGAACTCCCAAGGCATTGCCCAAGTCAAGGAATCAACCAAGAAGCACATAAGGCGAAACCTGGAGAGTGAGTTTGCTGGAGCCTTGCAGATATTCCCTGATGAGAAAGGAAAATTCCTCCTCTATCCCGATAACTTGTCCATGAGGGAACTTGCCAAAGAAAATCAGTCTCTCAAAAGGGAGCTGCAGACCCTGAAAAGTGTCAGTGCACAAGATGTTATAGCCAAAGCAGCCATCAAATTGAGAGCAGACATTAAAAGTCAAGATGTTCCTCAAACCTGGCCGCCTGAAGTCAAACCAGAAGCACAATGTCCTACCATTCCAGAGTCGCTCATTATCTTCCTGTACTCTCTACTCACAGGCTCAAATGATCCTGATCATGCATCACAGAGAGTGCAGTGCCTTCTGCAGTCATTTGGCCATGACATAGTATATGCAGTGACATGTGGAAATACCAAGCCTTCCAAGCACATTGTTCTGCCATTCAGTGTCAAATCGTTGACAGGAAATGTAGAGTTGATAAACATCCTCAACCGACTTGGTCACAGTGTGTCCTATTCACAGATGGAAGAGATCAACACTGCCCTGTGTCTCCAGAAACTCTCATCATCAGGGAGTGGCATTGCCCTTCCAGCTAACATCCATCCTGGCATATTCACAACTTTAGCCTGGGACAATATCGACCGTCTTGAAGAAACTGTCAGTGGTGAGGGAACATCTCACAGAGTCAATGGGATTGCTGTGCAAGCAAAGCCAGTCAACCCACTTCCTGTCCAACCCATGCCCACTGTTCCCAAAACAAAGAAGAGAAGCATTGATGGACCCCCACCAATGTTACCAACTTACAATGCTGGACAACGGGTAGGGCCACCACAAAGCAAAAAGTCAGATGCCGATACTGCAGCCAATACTAAGCTTGCCAGAGAGAAAAACCTTCTTTGGGTCCTAGCACGCATGTCACAACAAGAAGAACAGTCAGTCAGCAGCTGGACAGGCTTCAATATCCTGACTCGAGGAGAGATGACGGTCATCCCCGACAATATAGGCTATCTGCCTACCATCAATGCTCCAGCGACACAAATGTCTACTGTCAACGAGGTGCTTAACCAGTCACTGAGCATCATGCAGTGCTTAGGCCTGAGGAAGATTGTCTGTGTCTTTGACCAAGCCCTGTATGCGAAGGCTGTCGAGATCACATGGAAACACCATGACAAGTTCCATGATATCATCGTTAGGCTTGGGGTATTCCACACCATCTGCACACTGCTGGCAATAATAGGAAAGCGTTTCCAAGATGCTGGACTCAAAGACCTCTGCATTGAGTCTGGCATGATTGCAGAAGGCTCAATTGCTGGTGTTATGGATGGCCGCAAGTACAACAGGGCAGTGCGACTACACAAGCTCCTGTATGAGGCTCTCATGCGACTGACCTTGAATGGTTTCCTGTCCTGGTTGGAAGAAACTCACAGGAATGACATGGTTCACCTGAATGAGACACTGAAGACCATTGACAGCCTTGGGAAAGAAGTCTCACAACGTGCTTTGAAGGAGGTCCTCGAGAACAGCTCTTGTACACGCATCATGGATCTATTTGAAGTCTACCGTGAGTTCCTTAGAGGTGGAAACGGCAGCCTCTCGAACTTCTGGATGTCCTATTTGGACATGGTTGAAATCTTGTTGGGGCTCATCCAAGCATCCAGAGAGGGAGACTGGATGCTACACTTGGCTAGCATTCGAGCAATGATCCCATGGTGCTTTGCTTATGACAGGATGAATTATGCACGCTACCTCCCCTACTACTACGCCCAGATGTCTGAGCTGCCCATCACACACCCAGATGTGTACACAGAATTCATGGAAGGAGGCTTCTCGGTCCAACTGGGCTCCACCAATCCCTTTGGCCGAATCCCTGTTGACCAAGCTATAGAAGAAACGGTGAACAAAGACACCCAAACAGCTGGAGGGACAAAGGGATTCAGCTTGAAGCCAGGAGCTGTGACCAAATATTATCTCACAGCTGAGTATAGAAGCATGTACCTCAGACAGCTGAGAGACCTGACAGGTCAAGGCAGGTGCAAATGGTCTCATCCAGATCTACAGAGTCCAAGGATCAAGAGAGATGAAGCAGATGTCCAGTCTCTCATGGACCTTATGGAGAATAACTGGCTCAATCCTATGTCCCCTGATGAGATTGATTTGGTTAGCCTCTCCACTGGCAACATGGCTCCACCTGATGTGACCATAGATCTCTTGAGAGCTCTTGAGAAAGGAGAAGAGGCCTACCAAGCATTCCAGCAAACAAGGTTAGATGCAGACCCACCACCTGTGAAATTCCACAACAAGATGACCAAGCAAAGTCTGAAAACATTCTCCAATGTCAGCACAAAACAAGCTCATGGAAAGAAAGCACAGGATGTGGTTCTGAAGGCAGATAGAAACCTTTTCAGTCACATGATCCTGGTGGCTGAAAGCAGGAAGGTGAATCTGAAGGATGTCCTTGCCTACCCATTGGGCCCACTACCATGGGCACTGGCAAATGCTGATGGGTCCTTACGAAAAACAAACAAGGCTGCACTTGCCAGAGAGCTTGAAAAGAATGTATCTCCTGCAGAAGACATCCCAATCCCATCTACTTCCATCATTGATGGGATGAGCCTGGTCCAAAAAATGAATGGCAACAACAAAACCTTTGCACAGGTGGCAGAGTCAGCCTTGACCCAGGTCCTCCATGAGGGAGCACAGAGTGGGAGGATTGATGTTGTTTTTCATGTCTATCACCAGACTTCGATCAAAGATGCTGAACGACTGAACCGGGGTGGAGACATCACTCTCCAGTACAAGAATCTTGCAGGGGGACACCACGTCCAGCAGTGGAGAAAATTTCTGTGCAGTTCCTCCAACAAGACCAGTCTCATCAAGTTTCTGGTGGAAGAGTGGAAACTCCCACGATACAGAGCTATGCTGCATGGCAAGGTGTTGTACATGACCTGTGAGGAAACCTGCTACAAGTTGACAGAAGATGGGTGTGAGGAAGCAGCAGAACTGCACTCCACACATGAAGAAGCTGACACCCGTCTGCTCCTGCATGCATTGCATGCAGCAAATGCGGGCTCAAAGTCAGTTATCATCACAGCTGAGGACACTGATGTCATGGTGCTTTGTCTTGGCTTCCAGAAGGACATCACCTGTCCCATCTACCAGAAGTGTGGGACTCAGAACCGCACACGGTTTGTCGACATCACCAAACTGGCAAGTTCACTTGGAGACAGCATCTGTGACAGCCTAATTGGCTTACATGCCTTCACAGGCTGCGACACTGTCAGTGCATTCGCTGGGCGAGGGAAGCTGAATGCCCCGAAGATAGTGAGAAAGCACACTTCCTGCCAAGAGACTTTTAGTCAACTGGGACAGACATGGAATGTGAGTGATGAGCTGTTCCAGAAAATTGAGCTGTTCACCTGTCGGATGTATGTTGCTAATAGCAGCACTGCTGATGTGAACAAACTGCGTTACCAGCTCTTCTGCACCAAAAGGGGAGAGGTTGAGTCCAGCCAACTGGCACCATGTAGAGACTGTATCTTTATGCATGTTCAACGAGCCAACTATCAGGCAGCAATATGGAAGTGCTGTCTGCAGGCTAACCCTGTGGTGCCAAGCCCTACTGAGTATGGATGGACAGACGATGAAGGCAAGCTGGCCATTTACTGGATGCGCTCCCCACCTGCACCAGATGTGGTCTTGGAAATGCTAACATGCAAGTGTGTGCATTCATGCAAAATGCCAAGCTGCATGTGCCTGTCAAATGGACTTCCATGCACAGACATGTGCAGGTTACAGACCTGCAGTAACCAAAAACAGCAGGATGGTCCAGAACTGGACTTTGAACTTGGGGAGTCAGATGATGAGAGAAACGAGCAGTTTGATGAATGACAGTGTGATGATTCTGATGGTATTACTGTGGTAGTAGTCTATTGATGCACAGGATGTTGATTCTGGACTTGGTTACCCAGAGCTTGATAACAATAATGTAACCATATTCACATATACCCATTACCCTACCCATTACCATTACATATACCCACTAATGATATGGGATTACATGTATCATTGACTAAGTATATGTAAATGTCAATGTTGTTTAAAATATTAAAATAGTTCATTACCTCACTATGGTATTCCTTTTTATCATGTATTTTGATTGTGCATTTAAACAAATGTATAGAGACCAGTTTGTGACCTAACTGGCTTTGGTCTAGTTCTCATTTAAGGCTCACAATCACCTCACACAATGAAATAGTATGGGTATATTATACATTTCCTGAATCTTTACAGTCCTGTGAGTATTCCAGTTTTTGTGTTTTGTGTCCCTGATATTCCTAGATGCCACAGGGCTAAAAGAAAGTATATAGTTTAGGCGAACATTGCAGAAAGATGTGTGTTATTGACGGGTTGAAGAGCTTAAGTGACCTCTATATTTGTGAGAAATATCCACAACAGGGCTTGAACGAAAGCTAAGAAGGTCCCCTTTAAAATGATACCAAAGACAATATTATAGAACATTGAAAAATGTCCTGACCATGAGGCTAAACCAGGATATGCACCAGCGTCTAAAATGCAATTTAGTTTAGCGGGTGGTTAACTTCATGAGCTGATAACTGTGATACAGCTGCCACTCAGGAATGGTTATCATACCAAAATATCATCTACAGACATGGATCCTTTCAAAAATTATAAGTAAGTTTTGCCACCTTGAGTGTACCGAAATATCGTCTGGCCCATGGACTATAACTCCTCCAATACATGTGGAGTCGCCAGCCGCTTCTTTTGACCTGACAGCGAGGAGGTTCACCAGGGGGACGTAGCGCGTGGGAGGATCATGCTGCCCCCCCCTCGCCACCCCGAGCAGACGCCCCAGCTTACTAGAGAAGGCGCTAGTGCAACGACCAGGACACATACCAACATCTGGCTTCCCAACCGCAAACACAGCCAATTGTGTCTGTAGGGACGCCCGACCAAGCTGGAGGTAACATGGGGATTCAAACCAGCGATCCCTGAGTTTGTAGGCAATGGAATAGACCGCTACACCACCCGGACACCCTAGCTCATTTTTTAGTCATGATATAAACTGTAAATCACAGGCTACATATAATTATGAAAATAAAAAAATTAGCTATAATATCAATAACATTTTGGTATAGGCTATAGAAAACCTGATTTTTTTCGAGGGAAAACATGATTTGTTTGTACATTAAGTATGTACATAAAATAAGGTAGCCTTTGATTTCTATGGGCAGCCTCGTCAGGGACTCTTAATTTGACAGGCAGTATGATTCACACAGCAAGGCATTACAATCGAGACTGAAATAAAATCTATGTTTCTGGTCCTGTTTTTTTTCGTGTGGTAGCAAATTTTCTCCCAAAATCCTGCCAATGTTTCCCTGAAATGACCAATCGCCATCTTGCATTGAGCCAAAAGACACACCAATAGAAACCAGTTGGCTCACTGCTTCTAGGTTTTAATATTATTTATTTGCAGGCATCCCCTCAACCCCTTCTTCACTTAACTCCAATTTGGCTGCAGGTACAACTCCATACCCTGGAGAAAAGCCTGCTCTGGTAGAGGGTTCATCCCCTCCGTCATAGTCGCTCTAAATCAAATGTCATGCATGTGTATATGTAGTATGCAGTAGTACCTGTGTAGCCATGTGAAACTATACAGAGATATATATGTATTTGGTGAACTTTTACTGAGATGTATTGAACTTGCATTTTGATGTTTAGAGATGAACTTTCATTGTGATTTACAAGCTGTGGCAAAAAAAAACAAAAAACCCAGAAAACTCAGGTATGACAATAAATAATCTATCGATCTATCTATTGAACAAGTAAAAAAAAAGAAATCATTACTACTATAACATGGATCAAGACAAACGTTAAAGGATGAAATACAGAAATAAAAACTATGAACAATAAATAGGAGAATATCAGTTGAAATAATAAAGAGAAATGCAATGAAAAAATTTGAATAAAAAATACAATAAATTGATCACAGTTTAACTTAAAGCAGTTTTAACAATTAATAGAGATGAAGACTCTGACCAGTGGCAGGCAGACCTTGCTGAATTTCAAACATCTTTTAGTACCTCCTGTTTGCTTAAGGCAGTGGGTAAGAAGGGCCCATCCTCTAAAACTGCTGCCCCACATTCCCAGATGAACTATCATGTAATGAAGTGTGTGGCATCCCAGCTTCTTGTATTTATAGTCTGGCAATGACGATGTTGAAGTTTTGATGTGGGTAATGTCAAAGTAATGAAAGAGTGAGAAGGGGGAGGGAAAAGTGGGTGAGGAAAGAAAGAAAGAAAGAAAGAAAGAAAGAAAGAAAGAAAGAAAGAAAGAAAGAAAGAAAGTACAGTGAGAAAAAAGTTTCACTCCTTCACCCCTTCCAGCGAACTAGAGTTGGACATTAGCTGGGCATTGAAAGCAGGGACTTTTTTTTTAACTTATTACAGGTGAATTCTACATGGTACACTCACACCAAAAAGCATCACAAGAGCTAGCTTTCACTCCAGTCGCAAGCTACTCCCTGCCAGCCCTCCAGCAGTCCCAGCCAGCGACACTGGTCATTCGAGTCACAAGCAGACTTCAAGTTCAGCTCTGTCCTATAGCCTATTAACTTTGTTGAAGAAATGCTACAGAGGGAAGAAAACATTGTCTACAATCAGTTGCTACTGCAGCTCGTCATTGCTAATTTGCATTCACTTAATAGCCACTCACCTTCAAATCATCGCTCTGCACACTGGCATCATGCTGCTCGCTGCAGTTGATACACAATGAATGATTGCTTTTGTCGCTCATGACTCTATTACTGTGTAAGGCCTAAAATGTCCTGACATTATGCCATACTTTAGCCACAAAATTAAACTCCTTTTTAACTTGGTTATAAGAGCAGTGTCTGAAGCTCTTTTTTTTATATAACATCTTTTTTCCTCTAAGATCAGTTCTTGGGAAATGGAAGGAGAATGGAAAGTGACAGGAAAAATTGGGGGGGGGGGTGAGAGAATGTCTGTGTGTGTGTGTGTGTGTGTGAGAGAGAGAGAGAGAGAGAAGGGCAAAGACGTGCAATATAGGTCATCAGCTGCAATCAAACCCAGACCTGATCCAATGGGCTATTTGTTTAATAAGCCACCTGGTCAGCACCTACCACAATTTCAGTGAATGACACAATATTCAATGAAGGGGACCAAGAGTAACATACACCTACAATTGAAACCAAAGGCATGACAACTTTCATTACAAGCCATCCACACTTATTACCTGAGAAGATCAACAGCAAGTCAACACCGAATGCCACAATTAATAATAATAATAATAATAATAATACATTTTATTAATATAGCACCTTTAATTGTCAAAGACAATCTCAAGGTGTCCGGGTAGCGTAGTGATCTTTTCTGTTGCCTACCAACACGAGGATCGCTGGTTTGAATCCCCGTGTTACCTCCGGCTTTGTCGGGCGTCCCTACAGACACAATTGGCCATGTCTGCGGGTGGGAAGCTGGATGTAGGTATGTGTCCTGGTCACTGCACTAGCGCCTCCTCTGTTCGGTTGAGGCGCCTGTTTGGGGGGGAACTGGGGGGAATAGCGTGATCCTCCCACACGCTACATCCCCCTGGCGAAACCCCTCACTGTCAGGTGAAAATAAGCGGCTGGCCACTCCACATATATTGGAGGAGGCATGTGGTAGTCTGCAGCCCTCCCCAGATCGGCAGAGGGGGTGGAGCAGCAACCGGGATGGCTCATAAGAGTGGGGTAATTGGCCAGGTACAATTGGGGGGAAAAAAGAAGAAAAAAAAAGACAATCTCAGATTGATTGTCAGTGCATTTAAACAATAAAAACAGACAAAAAAATACTACATGGTTAAATTAAAAGTGTTTCTGAATAAACGTTTCTTAAGGCCTGTTTTAAAGGAGGCCAGAGTCTGGGCAGCCCTTAGGTGGTCTGGGAGGGCATCCCAGAGACAGGGGGCACCAGAGCAAAACATCTCCCATTGAGCAGAGCTTCATCCTTGGTGTGTGGAGGGGCAAGCTGCTGCCAAATAGGAGATTTCGGGGGGGATCGTGGGGGATGAGCGGTTCTTTGAGGTATTGAGGTGCATTGCCATGGATGCATTTGAAGGTTAATAGAATTGTTTTGAAGGTGATTCTGTGGGAGATGGGAAGCCAGTGCAGGGAAGCCAGGATGAGGGTGATGTGGTGGTATTTCCGCACCCTTGCTGATGCCTACTACAACGCACTCTTCATCAGGATCCTGGGAGTGCTGTTCTTGATGTACTGGAGCTTCTGAAGGCTCCTGCCAGGAATCCCAATGAACAGTGTATTGCAGTAGTCCAGCCTCGAGGAGACAAAGGCGTGGACGTAGCTTTTTGGCATCAGCAAGGGTGAGGATGGGATGGAGTTTGGCAATGTTATTAAGGTGGTAGAATGACATCTTGCAGAGATGTTTAATGTGGGTGTCAAAGGTTAGGGAGGGGTCAAACTTGATACCAAGGTCAGAGATTGAGGAGGAGAGAGATGGCTTTGGCCAGCAATGGTGGGGGGGGGGTGTTGGAGAAAGTTTAACCTGGTGAGGGGTACCAATGAGAAAGGCCTCGGTTTTGCTGCTGTTTAGCTGAAGAATGTTGTGCTTCATCCACCCCCTTATCGCCTCGAGGCAGATGTTGAGCTGTGTAAAGGCAGCAGAGGGATTAGGGGCAGTTTTGATGTACAGTTGTGTGTCATCAGCATAGCAATGGAATGCTATTCCATGCTGCCTGATGACACGACCAAGGGAATGCACATAGATCGTAAACAGGATGGGGCCAAGGACAGATCCCTGTGGGAAACCACAGGAGAAAGAGTGGTTCTGGGACTTTGATGCCATTAGGGAGACAAACTCAGTCCTTTTGGTAAGGTATGAGCTGAACCAACTGAAGGCTAGTTCGTTCGGTGAGCCCAGTGTATGTCTCTTACATACTTGACAAAGATACACAATGTTGCACATAGCAACAAAATAAATATACCACGGAGTGAAATTAGCTAGCATAATAAACTAAGCTAAGCTGTTATCAATGTGACTCAGTGTACTCACCGGAGCGTCGCTCGATAAAATACAAAGGAGATGACGCTCGCCGGTCAAACTTTGGTTCTCAAGAGGAGTCTTCTTAGTGTAAAATCCAAACTATAGTACTTGTTCATGAACTTTAGATAAAGTTATAAACCTAATAAATATTTCACCAAAGGGGATATCTCTGCTCTGGTCGCCTGCATTAATCAAAAAAGAAAAAGAAAACAGAGCGATCTGCAGCAAGTATGCGCACTCTACTGGTAAGAGTGGGGAACTACGTTGGAGTTAATGCCATGTAATAATAATAATAATAATAATAAATTGCACTTATATAGCGCTTTTCTAATACTCAAATGTAGTTACAGACTCAGTGTCTTGTGCAAATTAGTTAAACTGAGGTATCAACACAAATCCTGAGTGCGGGTGGGGGTTCGGCGGGGAGGGGCGAGTGGCTAGCAGAGAGTGCAACTGGTTGTGTGTTGTGGCCGGAGAGGGGAAGGGGTGTGAAAGTTTGCTTTTCAAACCTGCAGTAAAACCCATTTAGGTCGTCAGCCCGTTGATGGTTCTCTGCAGCGTGGGGGGGTGGTTTCCTGTGGTTGGTAATGTCTTTCAAACGGCTCCAGACTGATGAAGGATTGCTGGCAGAAACCCTGTTTTTCAACTTTTCAAAGTAGCCCCTTTTTGCCATTCTAATCTCCTTTGTGAGTGTATTTCTGGCTTTGTTATACCAGATCCTAACACCACTCCTGTATGCTTACTATTTGGCCTGACGAAGCTGCCTGAGTTAAGCTGAGAACCAGGGCTTGTTGTTAAAGGTACAGAAGGTTTTGGTGGGCACACACGTCCTCACAAAAGCTGATGTAAGATGTCACAGTGTTAGTAAGTTCGTCCAGGTCTGTAGATGCAGCCTCAAAAACACTCCAGTCAGTGCAGTCGAGGCAGGCCTGGAGCTCCAGTTTTGACTCATTGGTCCATTTCCTCACATTTTTAACTACAGGCTTTGCAGATTTTAGTTTCTGTCTGTGGGTTGGGAGATGAATCAGACCGTGATCAGAGAGTGCCAAGGCTGTACGGGGGAAAGAGCGATAGGCATCCTTTCATATTGTGTAGCAATGATACAGGGTGTTTTTGTCTCTGGTGGGACATTTAACATGCTGTCTGTATTTTGGCAGTTCGTGGCTGAGATTTGCTCTGTTAAAATCCCCAAGGATGAGTAGGGAGTCTGGATATTTGCGCACCATGTTTGTAATTTGATCAGCCAGATGTTTTAACGCCTCTTCAACACAGGTCTAGGGTGGGATAGACACCGACCAGAATAAATGATGAAAATTCCCGCGGTGAATAGAATGGTTTACAGTCAATGAAAAAGGTCTCTAAGTGAGGGCTGCATGATTTCTTCAACACTGTGACGTCCGTACACCAACCTTCATTTATGTAGAAGCATATGTTGCCACCCCCCCCCCCGATAGCTTCATATTGCTTTCAGCTGTAACTGCAGCAGATGAAGTGTACTGTCCATGATATGCTCACTAAGCCAGCTTTCAGTGAGACACAGCGTGGCACATTTGGAAAAGTACGAGTTTATTTTAGGAGTAGCAGTTCGTCCATCTTGTTGGCCAGAGAGTGGACATTCGCCAGGTGGATTGACGGGAGCGCAGTTCTAAATCCCCGCTGTCGCAGTTAACAAGCGTTTCGGCTCGCTTCCCAGCAAACATGCCCGTGCGGGCCCACTGTGGGTAGGTGTGGGTTTACTGTGGGGCAATGTGGGCAGGGGCAAACCCGCACTAATCCCACATGGGCCCCATGTGGTTAGCCCATGCAGGGCCCACAGTAGTTTTGCCATTTGAGGCCCCTATGTGGGCTTATTGTGGGCAAGCCCAACTGTGCTCTTGCCCACAGTAAGCCCATATGGGCCCCATGTGGGTCAGCCCATGCGGGGCCCACAGCAGTTTTGCCCTTTGAGGCCCCCATGAGGGTTTTCTGTGGGCAACCCACTGTGGTCTTGCCCACAGTAAGCCCACATGGGCCCCCTGTGGGTCAGCCCGTGCGGGGCCCACAGCAGTTTTGCCCTTTGAGGCACCTATGTGGACTTACGGTGGGCAAGCCCAACTGTGCTCTTGCCCACAGTAAGCCCACATGGGCCCTCTGTGGGTTAGCCCATGTGGGGGCCACAGCAGTTTTGACCTTTGAGGTCAACCCCCTGTTGACAGTACAGTTAAAACGTTTTAAGATTACAACTGCTTTAGGGTAAGCGGTACTCAAACTTTTTATTTACTGACCATGCCCAATGCTGCATATAGTCAGAGCTCTGCTAAAATGACAGTAAAATGTAAACAAGTTGTCCAAGGTATGACCGGTCCATCCCATACTTAACTAAAACTGCCCATCCAACAAGACAAGTACCGTCTCAACTTTTTGGTTTGTCGCAGCTGTTTCATATTATAGTTAAGAGAAAGAACACTATTTTTTTTGTTAATTTTTTGTCCCTTAAATGTTCCCATAGAGCAGCTCATGCTGTTTTTTTAACCAACTTAATTACAGATTAACTATTACTCATAACTTTACAATTTTAATAATTTTGAACCATCAGAAATTTAGCGAACATACACACACAGCAGCTTATCGTAGTCTCATATAGTCTGCAATACATCTGAAATGTTGTGCATGTGTGCAGTAATAAACTTGACACACTCCATCACTCTAGCAGTACACAAGTAAATATAGCCTATAGCCCTGGTTCAGTTTGGGCTTGGTCACGAGGTGGTGTCAATCCTCATTACTTTAAATACGCCAAGAAGTTGGATTTGGGTAGTTTAATTTGAATTTTACCCCGCTGAGTCCACGGAACAATCAAAGTGTCAGTTTACCTAAATAAAAAAAACATGGTCACATACAGATAATTTTGGCTTTACTTGCCCAGGTTTCGAGACATCTCTGTTCGAGATTTGCCTCTACCCCAACAGGTGAATGGAATCCCAGGCTAGATTAAATGTTGCACCTGTGGCTAACTCATACTGTGCACTTACATTTCAATTGTTGTTTTCTTCAGATGCTCTGACAAAAAGCAGCCGGGCCACAGCATCCGAGGTGGAAGCTGCCATCAAAATGTGGCTCAGAAATGCCAGGGATAGAGACGAAGGAAGGAGCAGAAGGAGCAAAAAATAAATAGATTTAATGTTTGGGGTTTTTTTTAGATTTAATGTTCTTATTGTATTCAAATGTGGTTCTATGTTTGTTGTTCTCTTTTATAAAAGCATTTAATTTGGTATATAGTTTTGTTTTTCAATTCCAATTGTTTCCAATTTCAATAAATTCTTTCTTCGCATAATCTATATTTTCTTCATTTTTTTGTTTGAGCTGGCTGTCAATAAATGTCACTAGCACACCAGGTACACATGGGTCACTATGGGCCCTTGTGGGACCACTGCTCTCAGCCCAAAGTGTGGGCATACTATGGGCATGCTGCGGGCCCACAATGGGTCCCACTGGGGCCCCACACGTGCCCCGCATTTCATGCCGGTAACGGGGCTCACAGTGGGCTGCCCACATTGGGCCCACATGGGCCCAAAAGAGGCATGTTTGCTGGGTTACCCGTTCCACGTCTTCGTCGTAGTCCGCAAACAGCTGTACCGATCAAGACCTCGGCAACACTTTCGTTAAAATGTTCAACTAAAGTCGGTAATAAAGTCTGCTCAGTTTGTCCAGTGGACGGATGGAGACGTAAAAGTACTTCCCTGCTGTATGTGATCAGTGAGTGGGTGCCAGAAACTAAACAAATAAACAAAAATAGTGTAACATGCATGGATAAGAAGACACGCTGGTTCGCGGGTCTGACCCTTTAGTCGAGCGGTTAGCGATGTCTCCTGCGGTGTGGGCGATACGGGTTCGCTTTCCGGCCGCGGCAGTTCCTGTGGTTGCGTTGTCCTCCGAATTCGCTACATTGGTGTCAGAAGTGGGATGGAGCGACCGTAAGGCCGTCGGAAGCGTAGGCGCCCTGAAGCGTGAAGGAGCTGATATGCTTAAGCTCAATGTCCACCAAGTCACTATGAAGAGCAAGACAGACTTCAGTTCACAAATTCTCAAACAGTACAAAGGCGTGTTCATTGATGAGCTTGGTGAACTTCCAGTCACATATTCCATGACGCTGAATCCCAGCATACAGCCTGTGGTCCGGCCAGCCCACCGCATCCCTGTAACGATGCAAGGAAGAGTTAAAGCAGAACTAAAACGCATGCGAAGCATAGGTGTCATAACACCTGTCTCTTAGCCTACAGACTAGGTTTCCTCCATGGTAGCAGCGCACAAGAAGGACAAGCAAGAAATAAGACTGTGCATCAATCCAAAAGACCTCAACACAGCATTGAAAAGGCCCCATCACCCCATGCGTAGTGTTGAAGAGGTAGCAGCACAGATGTCAGGGGCAACAGTGTTTTCTGTCCTGAACGGAAAGAACTCTTTCTGGCAGATTCGTCTTGACAAGAAATCCTCAATGTTGACGACATTCAGTACTCCATTCGGACGCTACAGATTTCTACGAATGCCTATCGGTATTAACTCTGCAAGCAAGGTGTTTCAGCGCTCGATGGAACAGCTGTTCACAGGCTATCCATGCTCAGTCATTGTCGATGACATCATCATCGGAGGCCATGGAGTAGCTGAACACGATGCCAACCTGAGAAAAGTGCTCAAAGTGAGAGAGGTCAACCTCAGGCTAAATCCAGTCAAGTGCAAGTTTCACCTGGGACCAAGTAGGCTATGTAGACCACATCTTCACAAGCGAGGGCCTAAAAGCCAACCCCTCTAAAACTGCAGCTATCACTGACATGCCAGTCCCTACAGATATCACTTCCCTACAGCATTTTCTTGGAATGGTAAATTACCTTGCCAAGTACATTCCTAACTTCAGTGACATTGCAGCGCCTCTTAGGAAACTGACCCAGACAGAGACAGCGTAGTGCTGGATCCAGCAGCATCATGAGGCATTTGACCGCCTCAAGTCATGCCTATCCAGCCCACCAGTATTGGCGTACTACAATGTCAAAGAGCCAGTCACACTCATCTGTGACGCATCATGCTATGTACTCAGAGCAACATGCATGCAAAACGGCAGGCCAGTAGCATTTGCATCATGTACCCTCACAGATATGGAGACACGATATGCCCAAATAGAAAAAGAACTTCTAGCTGTTGTGTTTGCCTGCACAAAATTCAAAAACTATGTGTATGGAAAGTCCACAATTGTGGAAACCGACCATCAACCTCTGGTGACGATCCTAAAGAAGCCCTTCACACTGCCCCATCCCGTCTCCAGAGAATGCTACTCCGCCTACAGAGCTATGACATCAGCTTGGTATACAAAAATGGCAAGCACATGTACCTGGCTGACACTCTCTCAAAGGCTCCAAATGCACAAGTCTCCCCGAGCCCTGCTGAAAACGATGCTTATGAAGTCATGTTGGTGAGTTACATCTCCACAGCTCACCTAGAAGAACTCAAGACAGCACACAGCAGAGGATTAAGTGCTACAAACCCTCAGTGCAGTCATTCAAAGAGGATGGCCCACCAGAGAAAGCCAGCTCAAGCCTGCTGTCATTCCTTTCTTCCCCTACAGAGACAAACTCACAGTTGAGGAAGGGACCATCATGAAAAGCCACAAAACAGTCATTCCCCAGTCTCTGTGCAGAGAGTACATCAACATCATGCACAAAGGCCACCCAGGTGTTGAAGCAACTGAGCGCAGAGCTAGAGGCATCATATTTTGGCTGGCAATGACAAACGACATCACTGAAGAGCTGCTCACATGTGCAGTATGTAACAGCACCAAGTCCCACCAGCAAAAGGAACCTCTGCAAATCCAACCAGTTCCATATCTCCCATGGTCCATAGTGGCCACAGACATGTTCGAATGGCGTGGCAAAAACTACCAAGTGCTCGTAGATTCATATTCTGGCTAGTTCGAAATTGACCTTCTCCGTGACCTAACATCATCAGCTGTGATATCCAAATTGAAAAGACACTTTTCGGTCCATGGCATACCACACACCCTCTTCTCTGACAATGCTAGGCAATACACCAGTTAGCGTTTCAAGAACTTCGCCAAACAATGGGATTTTGTCCATACCACCAGCAGTCCCGAATTCCCACAGTCCAACGGGCTCACAGAGAGAGTGGTCCGCAGAGCCAAACAGCTGATGGAGAAATCTCATAGAGATGGATCTGACGTCTTCTTCAATCTCCTGAATCTCAGAAACATCCCCCACGATTCAACACTGGGCTCCCCTGCCGAACGCCTGATGCCACGGCAGACACGCACAGGCATTCCAGTGTGTACCAAACTACTGGAACCGGTTCCGAAGGACAACCAGTGAGTCAGCGCCCAGCTCAACAAAAGGCTCACTCTAAAACACCAGTACAACAACATGCGTAGAGTTTGCATGCTCTCCCCGTGTCTGCGTGGGTTTCCTCTGGGGGCTCTGGTTTCCTCCCACAGTCCAACAAAGACATGTAAGTCAGGTGAATTGGCCATGCTAAATTGTCCCTAAGTATGAATGTTGTGTGTGTGTGTGTGTGTGCGTGCGTGCGTGCGTGTATGTGTGTGTGTGTGTGTGTGTGTGTGTGTGTGTGTGTGTGTGTGTGTGTGTGTTTCGGCCCTGTGATGGCCTAGCGGCCTGCCCAGGGTGTCTCCCCACCTACTGCCCAATGACTGCTGGAATAGGCTCCAGTATTCCCGTGACCCTGAGAGCAGGATAAGCGGTTCAGATAATGGATGGATGGATGTTCCATGTCAGATGTTCCACTCACCTTATGAACTATCACCTTCCACTCACGCATCTTCTTACTATTCCTATCTGTTACTGTGCTGTCAGTATTAGTTAATGTGTACCGTCTCTTTAAGAGTCTTCTGCTCACTGATGACGTCACCAGCACCACATCGACAATACAGGAAGTGCAGGAGTCAACGGAAAACCTGGTAAAGCCTAGAGACGTTTTGTTAATGATATCACTGTTCTCTACATACATTTCATGCTTTTGGATGCACCATCAGTATGTTAGTATTCTCAACACAAGTCTAAGTCACATTTGTTAGTCATATTAGTTTGGCTTGATGTAAATATTTCGTATTTTATTGTATGAGTTCATATTACATATGCCGTTTTTAGCTAATGCTAACTACTACTACTACTACTACTACTACTACTTTCGGCTGCTCCCATTAGGGGTCGCCACAGCGGATCATCCGTTTCCATTTCTTCCTGTCTTCTGCGTCTTCCTCTGTCACATCAGCCACCTGCATGTCTTCCCTCACCACATCCATAAACCTCCTCTTTGGCCTTCCTCTTCTCCTCTTCCCTGGCAGCTCCATATTCAGCATCCTTCTCCCAATATACTCAGCATCTCTCCTCCACACATGTCCAAGCCATCTCAATCTTGCCTCTCTTGCTTTGTCTCCAAACCGTCCAACCTGAGCGGTGCCTCTAATATAATCGTTCCTAATCCTGTCCTTCTTCGTTACTCCCAGTGAAAATCTTAGCATCTTCAACTCTGCCACCTCCAGCTCCGCCTCCTGTCTTTTCGTCAGTGCCACTGTCTCCAAACCATATAACATAGCTGGTCTTAGCTAATGCTAACGCTAGCGAATTAATTGGATGTGATAATCCGTTGTCATCAGTTTAGCCAAAATACTCACCTTAGTTGGTCAATAGTAAGGTGTATGCTAGAAATTGCATAGTAGTAATACACTTGAAACTCATATATCATTTTATAGTCATTTTTATTGATGTATTGAACTTTGTATGTTTGTTGCGTTGTGTCTCTTGTAGTTTTACCCTACTTCCAATTAACCATTAAACGGAGTGGAACTAAGCACCCTCTTCAGCGTGGTGATTGGAGGAGGAGTTGTCTATCTGCCAGTTTATGCAGGGCGTATAGGGGTGGCAGAATAGTTACTATCCACATATTTATACTTCCTTTAAATGAATCAGTTGAGAGTTTCCAGAACCAAGAATGAAAAAAATAATTACTGATTAGAATGCATGTCCAATGCAGAGTTCTGTACTGCTGAAATGCTACTTTGGATTTTGAGATTTTTCTTGAACCCATGTATGTAAGCCCTGTCTCAGCTTATTCTTCTTTCTTAATCACAAAATCATTCAAAATGTTAAAATAAAGACCAATAATTCTACAATCTTTTAATGAAATATGAACAATATCTTCATGACATGGATTTTTCTAAGCCACCTCTTTCCTTACTATTTCAGGTTATCTTGGAGGACTCATGACCTGTGGAGCTCATACATACACAGTGCTCCCGTGTCGCAGGTAATGCCTTATGTAACCATACTGCGGCTCTGTTTTATTAGTCTGCACATTATTCTCAGCTGAAGACTCCAGTGGTCCCGCCTGCCCTGAGCCGCACAGAGAGCGAGCAGCGTCGGCACAAGCCACGAACAATGGTAAGTTAAATGTTTTATGTTTTGTTTTTGTTTAGTTTTTTTGTGGGAAAAGCTCCTTTCTTGAGCATCCTTAACACACTTGTAGCTGGCACAGCGAAATCACCCGGTTGTGACAGTAAATGCATCCCTCCAAATCTTTGCTAGCCACTTAGCTCTTTTCTCGCAGTTACTAGGGAATGAATGGAAACGTGGAAGAGAATTATAGCGCGCTGAATTCGTACACTGGCACACAACAGTGCTCAGTGGAGCCTGATTCACGGCGTTGATACTTGAACGCCCCTTTTTGCCCTGTTTGATTTATTGATTTTTCAGACGAAATTAAGATTTCGGACCGATAAGTTAGCAGCTAACTAATGTTTCAGTAGAACGTAAGCGTCTGGTTGTACCAGAAGTTCTTATGCAAACAGACACATCTGGATGTTCTGCAGCGCGACATTATTGCACCGAGCCCATTGCCATGTATTATAATTCAATCTGTATGGACTGCTGTGTATATGTAGAGTGGTATCTATAGTCTATTGACTAAATACAGAGTTATATGTAGTCTACTTTATATAGTCTTTGTATTGAGTAATATGTATAGTCTACTGTCGACTTATATGGATAGTCAACAATCCTCATAATGATATATATGTATTATGTACTGTCTAAATATACATATGTTTAGTTTCATGATAATCTAATGCAGGGGTCCCCAATTACTTTTCATAGCGGGCCACTTTTAGGGCCACTTTTAAAACCACGGGCCACTCAACCTCCAGCAGCATGTTGTTCGTTAGTTTGTTTTGGTGTCGATACGTTGCAGGTATTATAATTTAAACAGAGATTTTTCATCTATTTTTCGATATATTACTAGTCTTACTTTTACTTACAAATTAAAAAAAAAAAATTTGGTAGGGAAATAAAAAAAATTCCTTCTGGCATTCCTCAAAAATTCTTGCGGACCATAAATCAACCCGTCACGGGCCGGACGTGGCCCGCGGGCCGCCTATTGGGGACCCCTGATCTAATGCTTAAATATAGTGATATGAACAGTTTACCATCTATATCTTGAGTAATATTTATAAATTCCTATATACTTATTGTGCATGGCAAATAGTGATTTTGATTCTGATCTGGACAGAAAGGCAGGCAGAAGTGTATGCAGTGTTTCAAACAGAAATGTTATCCAAGGGAAAGGACACAAAATGTATGCATGTGCGCGCACACACACACGCATGCACACAGAAACACAGACACACCAAAAATCACACACGGTGACACGTGACATGTCACGATGTCAACAAGGAAAATGAAAGCAAAACAATGGAGAGGACAGAGCAGAGGAAGGGATAGGAGAGGAAAGAAAATAAAATAAAAAAGGAGTAAATGAGATGAGAGAAGACGAGAGGACAGAGGAGCAACAGGCAAATGACTAAGCAAAAACCACAGATGAGCATCATTAATTCACTCCCCCTATACCAACACTGCTGACCAAACTGGTTCAGTCAGGCTTGCAAAGACAAGTCACAGGGCCATTCTGGCAATCTGCATTTTGTCAATCATTTATAAAATTAATTAATCTAAGACCAGAAATATACATAGATTACATTAATTGCAACATGAATTATGCTAGGTTACATGTTGAGATCTTAGAACATTCAAAGGATGTAATAACAAAACCTGACATCTAGTCAAGGGCAATATGTATGGATAATATTCAGTACAACGTTCAGCACAACAGAAGGAAGCTACAATAATATTTGTTACTCTGCCCCAATAATAAGACGATGAATATTGGTCAGTGCAGCCATTTTTTACAGCTAAATGTATCAAAAGATTTTGAGAAGCTGATGGATCAAATTTGTGCCCATTTTTCTGTAATGAAGGACAGATGACAAATCTTTAAAAAAAAATAAAAATCTTTGCCGATTTGGCATTTCTTTTGTTTTAAACCAAATGAGAAACGGGAGCCAGCGAATATAGATGTGGACATATTTACACTTTGTGAAAAGAAAGTCACAACAAAAGCTAGATACTGTACAGAAGCAATGGGCCACTACCCAGTGAGTAGCTGTCCTTCAACACAAAGCCACGGGACTCAACCCTTCACACACAGCAAATGGTGATAGACTGTACAAGGGGACTACTATGAGGTGCTTGACCAAAGATATTGAGTCAACCCATACTTTGAAAAGGGAAGCCCAGTGTCAAGACATGTTGACACTGGATCTCCATTATGAGCAATATACTACATCCTATATGAAAATAAAGAAGAAATAATTTCCTGCGGTAACAAAACTTGCTCTAAAATAATTCTGCCTGTGCGCCAATAGTCCTGCATCAGATTGTGTTTTCAGCACATCTGGAAACAACTCCAAAGGTGGAGATGCTTGTTTTTTTGGCCAAAAACACATAAGGAATACACATTGTTGAGATTTGTGATGATATGGGCAGCCTTGCATGTATTTTGGTCTTATTGGCATAGTTTAGTGAATTATATAGGCGTTTCATTTTGATCACTTACAGTCTAAGCATTCATTTGTTTGTAGTCTTAAGGCTTGGTCCAGAGCAGGTACACCTATAACCTATGCTTGGCTGCACAGGTTTAATGGTGTTTTTTGATTAAAAAAATAAATATTATCAAATTTAAGTTCATTTATTAGCATCTACTCATGAGCTGTATAGTAAAATGCTTAGGGGTATATTCTTTGCATAACTGTATAATTACTCAATCAAAATCTAGTCCAGAGCCACGTGTAGTAAGATAGTCTATGAGCATTTTTTCACCTCAACTCATATAGCAGTGACAATAACTTACATCATTATTGTATCAGATGTATTTTGTCAAGAAAGAAAATGTTGATATCGCCCGAGTCTTGTGCTGGCTGAAATTCATTACGCAGTATTTTAGAAATAGGTTCACCATGACAAGTTTCACCATTTTGTAAAATGAAAAGGTTAACTTAAAACATTAATAGCAGTCTATAATGAACTTGCATCACACCTGAGTCATTTTCTGAGAGACAATAGTGGTTTAAAAAAAAAAACGAAGCATAAGATTCTTCATGTGTAGCAATCCTTACTAAACAGCCATCTATCTCTGTTATCATTCTGGTGCCTTTGCCCATGCTAAGAAGAACGGGTAATGCCATAACACTGTAAGTGACTTGAGATAACACTTGTAGAGTCTGCTATCTGCAATTTTTACATGGTTCATCAAAAGTGTATATACATTAGGGATGGGTATGGAAACCCGGTATTAAACGGGCACCAGTGCTAAATGATAACAGACAGTAGTATTAACAAGCTCCAATGTTAATGGTTCTGCTATCAGTATTGGAGAAATTAAGAAAATAAATGTCCTATTTATTTAGGCTACATAAAACATCTTGCACCTTTTATCTTACCAACTCCATTTCTAATTTGTAATAAGATTAAAACATTTGTCAATGACGCATTTTTGCTTTTCCCAATCCAGAAGAGAGATCTCTCTCAGAGCCTGTCATATGTGCAAGCCGAGGGGCGAGGCCAGCTCTTTCTGCCTCTCTCTCTCGCTCTCTCTCAGATGCGCATGCACACACATGCACAGACCCACAGAGCCTGCTCTTAGTGACAATGGCGGAGAGACCTAAATGGTCAAAAGTCTGGTTATACTTCACTAGAGTCAATGCTGACGATGCTTGTTGCCACAAGTGCAACAAGTCTTTTGCATGTAAGGGTGGAAACACAAGCAATCTTTCAAAACATCTGGTGAAAATGCATCAAATACAGGCGGAAAAATGCAGTTTTCGACTGCCTATCTCGTAGTTCAACTTTCATTGCCCCATCCACCTCAGGTATGTTATGTATGCTAGCAGCCTAGAGCCCACACGGAGTTAGCTAAATTATACAAACATGGGTTAATAATTAAACGTAACTCTCTGTCCAGAAATGAGAAAATAAAGCAATGTTAATTCTGTTCATAATTTGTTTCTCTCTTAAAAAAAAATAACAAAAAGAACCAATAAGAGTACCGTTAAAGTACCGGATCGACTAGTAGTATCGGTAAGAGTAGTAGTACCGTTAACATGTTAACGATACCCATCCCCAATATATATGTGTGCGCACACACACACACATATAACTTTGTTAAAAGAAACACTCAATGGTAGGGAAAGTACTCAACAAATAAGGAGCAAAATAATCCAATGAGTGAAGTAAATTCTTTATGAGACAGCACAAGACCGTTTCATAAGCAATCATCAGCTGTATGTGTGTATATATATATATATGTGTGTGTGTGTGTGTGTGTGTGTATAATTGTTCCATCTACTTTGTGAAGGCTGTGTCTCTGACTCTTCTCCTGACTTGTTTTGTTAGCAAGTGAATTTACCTCTGCTGTTAACCCCCATTTCAAGTCACCTGGCTATAAGCATCAGACCTAAAATATACAAAGTAAATGTAGTTTCCACATTTAGGTTATCAATTTACTCTTCACTGTCGTGTGACTTTAAGGGAGAACTATGCAGAAAGAACCTACAATATCTGTGAGTGACAGCTGTGAGTAAGGCTTTTCCCTCTGGAACAAGCTATACATGCCACTATCAGAGAACCAGACACTGGATCTATTGTCAGTGACACAGCATTGTATTTTCAAAGAGAGGAGGAGGTCCATTTTTCTAGCCCAGCTTCCAGGAGAAGGCAGTGCTGTGTAGTCAATGGGTAGACCACAACACAAATACTGCCAGTGTTAAAGTTTTAATTTTGTATGTAAGTCACAGTGTAATGTATGAGACAAACACAACTATGGTTTTGGGTTCCATTTCCTGTCTTGCTCAATGGGTAGGGGAAAAAAAGACATTATCCTGACCTACCACAGGAGCTTGACACTCACTGGAGTCCCATTCTATAGACTGTATACTTTTGTAGTACTTCTCATACAGAATTTCTCTCTGGCTAACAACGGCCACCTAATATCAGACATAAACAGAGAAAACTGGACACTGCTCTAATTATATACTTGTGTATGTAACTCCAGGTCAGTGCCACTAACCTATGTACAACGAGGAGTCCTTCCTGTGGACATGGTCATCAATGTAGGACACTCCCAGAGGTTGGACGGGTGTGGCGCCAATGCCAAGCAGGACTTGGGCCCCAATCAGCAGCAAGTACATCATGTTGGTGTTTGCCCGGTCCCCACAGTTAAACCCCGAGGCCTTGCTCTCTGTCCGGGAGCTATTGGAGCATATGTCTCTCCCGTCTTCGGCATGCCATGACTCTCCTGCCTCATACTCATACTGGTGGGTCAGGAACTCCGGCAGGGCAGACAGCAATGCCCCCAGCGCCATGACGATCCCTCCGCAGCCAATCAGGCGGGGACGGTGGGCCTTGGCTCCAAAGTAGCTGACAAACAGGATGAGGGCAAGGTTCCCAATCTCAAAACTGCTGGCAATGACACCCACATCAGCACTCTGCAGGTTAAAACGTCGCTCCAGTGTTGTCAGGACACTCACCTGGATAGAGAGAGAAAGGAAGAGGAGGAGAAAGAAGAAGAAAGAAAGACACTTTATTTTGTCACTGTATTCTTACAATGAATTTGTCTCATCTCATCTCATCATCAACTGCTTCTCCGGGGTCGGGTCATGGTGGCAAGCTAAATAGGGCACTCCAGACATCCCTCTCCCCAGCAATGCCCTCTAGCTCCTCCTGGGGGATCCCCAAGGTGTTCTCAGGCCAGATTGGACATGTAGTCCCTCCAGCGAGTTCTGGGTCTACCCTGGGGTCTCCTCCCAGTTGGACATGCCTGGAAAACCTCCAAAGGAAGGTGCCCAAGAGGTATCCTAATCAGATGCCCGAACCACCTCAACTGGCTCCTTTTGACGCGAAGGAGCAGTGGCCTCGAGCTCCCTCCGGATGTCCGAGTTCCTCACCCTATCTCTAAAGCTGAGCCCAGACACCCTACAGAGGAAACTCATTTCAGCCGCTTGTAGCTGTGATCTCACCCTTTCGGTCACTACCCAAAGCTCATGACCATAGGTGAGGGTTGGAACGAAGGTTGACTGGTAAATTGAGAGCTTTGTCTTCCGGCTCAGCTCCCTCTTCACCACAATGGTCCGGTACAATGCCCGCATTACTGCTGATGCTGCACCAATTCACCTGTCAATCTCCCGCTCCATCCTACCCTCACTCGTGAACAAGACCACGAGATACTTGAACTCCTTCATTTGAGGCAACATCTCATCCCCAACCCGGAGGGAGCAATCCACCATTTTCCGGTAGAGAACCATGGTGTCAGACTTTGAGGTGCTGACTCTCATTCTGGCCATTTCACACTCAGTTGCAAACAGCCCCAGTGCACACTGGAGGTCACATTCTGATGAAGCTGACAAATTTGAAAATTTGAAAATTTTGTAAAATAATGTTTTTGAAAGAAAAAAAAAGAAAGAAAAATGCAGCAAACAAATTCCCACAATGAATTTGTTGTCTGCATTTAATCAATCCTATTGTGTAGGAGCAGTGGGCAGTTCCAGCAATCGGGACCAACTCCCCTTGTTCTTTCCATTGCCTTGGTCAGGGGCACAGGCAGGAGTATTAACTCTATATCATGCATGTCTTTTTTGATGGTGGGAAGAAACCAGAGCACTCGGAGGAAACCAACGCAGACACGGGGAGAACACGCAAACTCCACACAGAAAGGGCCTGGGACGGCCTGGGGTTCAAACCCAGGACTTTCTTGCTTGAGGCAACAGTGCTAACCACTGGAGCACCGTGCTGCCAAGAGAAAGAGGTATAAAGGCAATATATATGCAATAAGAGCTGTAAAATTTTTATTTTTGGAATGTCAGTAAATTCTTTTTACTTCAGTAAAATGCTACATGCTTCACACCTCACAGTAACTGGACTCATCATGGCCTACTTAAAGCACATCTTTATTGTAATTCACCTCAGATATTGCTCATACGTGGATTTGCACTCATACCATATCCTTATGTTTTATGATAGCTTATTTCATCTTTGGCTATTTTTGTGCTATCCTTATTTTTTTAATAATTTTTGTATTCAGTTTTTACTTAGCTTTGTTAATTACACTTCTCTTTTCTTATCTTGCTGTGTAAATGCATATATGTGTGACAGAGTACGAACGCATCAGTGAAATTGTCAAATTGCTCGAAAGCAAGCATACTCAGCCAATAAAACTGACTCTGAAAAGACGGACTAAATTCTACATAAAAACATTTCTCTTCAGGTAAACATTTGTACAGAAGAGTGATACAAATGGAAGCAAAGTCCATGCCAGACAGCATCCTTTTGACTGTATAGCTGAGGTTCTCAGTAAGGTGGGCTGCCTCCATCCCTGCTGTTTCCCTTCTCTCTCAACACCACCCACCAGTCTCATACCAGCCCAGGAAAAACTAATGGAATAGTGTGTGTGTGTGAGAGAGTGAGCCCTTGCGTATGTGTAAGCATGTGATGTTGTCGGCTAGAAAGCAATATTGTCCGTGGTCACTGAATGAACATCACATTTAGCTAACTGCTTTCTGAATGCATCTAACTGATGACGGGGTCTTTAAGTCTCTGGTGTAAAATGTGTGCTGTGTCATCCAGAGAATAGTGGGTGGGGGGAGGGGGAGGGGTTTTTGGTTGAGAAGCAGAGATAGCAAGAGAGTTAGTGCCCCTGATGAGACAGACAGCCGATCCTCTCAGCATCTCTCTCCTGTCTGTATTCCCTGGTTAGTATTAGTGGGGGGAGTGGGAGGGTCTGACTCGAAGGCTAAAACAACAGAGGACAGCCTCACTGAGCCAGTTGGATGTTTCTTTAGAAGCTTGCGACTACCCATGTCTCTCTCTTTGTCCTTAAATTTACACTACTCTACCCATCTCTCTCTCAGACTTTGCCATAGAGGTCACCTTCTGCGCTACTACATTCCTTCTATTATCCACTGAATTTCTGATGTACTAAGGCTCTATCCAAAGAGGAATTATTTGGAAAATTCAAAATGTGTTCATTTTTTAATAAACCTTTCAAGACACTAAATAAATTCTTGAAACCAACTGATTAAAAAAAGTATGCTGCAATATGTCTAATGCAACATCAGTCTGGCAGCAGTGCAGCTGCTGGAAGAGCAAGTAAAATATAGAATGTACGGTCCAGTCTTTCCTGCACCAAGTTTTTGATAGGATGAGATTACATTAGTATTTTACAAAACTTTAATGTTCCCAGTAGAAGTTTAACATAGCAACAATAGAATGTTTTCTGAAAAAAAGTTTAGAATATGTGAAAGCGTCCCAGAGTGTATGAATGTACTGATTTGAGATATATCTCTGATCCAACAGCACCAATAAAAATGATTTTAAGTTTAATTAGTTTGGAAAATTAAGTAATTCAGATTCTTAATGAGGACTGGAAAGGTAAGTTAGTGGTGTTGCCTCACAGAAAGAGGGTCCTGTACTTGATCCAGGTTCTTCTGAGTGCAGCATTTTCTTTCTGTGTTCAAATGGATTTCCTAAGGGGACTTTGATTGACTCAACTCTTCACATTCTAAAAGCATGCATGTTAGATGACACGAGATTCTAAATTGTCCATTATGTAGGAATCGTGTGTGAGTGATTGTGTTGATGGACAGGTGACTTATCTACAGTGACTCCCTGCCTTCTGCAACATGCCCGCTGGGAAAGGCTCCAACCCCCTGTGACACTGAATTGGATCAAGTTCTTAAATGATTCTGAGAGATGGAGGACTTCTTAACCATTTTCAAACCCCCCAAAAATGGACACTGTTAACACACAATTCAATAGGGAGTAAAGTCACTCCAAACCATTGGCTGGGGCCAACTGGCAGAAGTAAGTTAAACAGTGTGTGATATGACTTGTTGTGGCTCATGATCAGACCTCGACAAACATCTCCTCTCTGTCTGATGAGAAGAGGTTATGCTAAACTCCCCAGTGAATTCTGGCAGTTTAATGTTTCTCCAGTTGTACACAAACATGTACACTTACAAACCCCAGGCATTCTCTGATTTATTTCTGTCCATTTGTAAATTCAAAATACTGCACTTTAAATCCACAAAAAAGCAGTAATTATGATAAAATTTCAAGTGTTGATTGAAACTTCTCTCTACCACCCTTACTCGTCCAGGGTTCACGTTTTTTAGAGTATAGTGAGACATTTGTAGGACTGCAACTAACATTTGTTTTCATTATTGAGTAACATTGATTTTTTTATTAACCGATTAAGCATTTAGTCTATACAATGTCAAAAATAATGACAAATGTCAATCACAAATCCCCAGAGCCCTGACCAGCAGCCAAAAAAAACCCCTAAAATATTCATTTTATAATGATATCAATCAGAGAAAGGCAAGCAAATCTTATCATTCATGAAGCTGTAACTGTCAAATGTTTGGCATTCTTTTAACTAATAAATGAGTAAAATGATTGATTACCAAAATGATGATTCATAACTTCTTTCATAATTGACCAACTAATCAATCATTTTGACTAACCATTTCATCTCTCTTTCAAAGCACTAATGATTTGAACAACTATCTTAATCCATATTCTGTGAGATGTTTTTCTGCCTATGGGCAAAATAACATCAAACTGTCAAAGTTACATTCTGTCCAATACAGAGAAAGAGAAAGGTATATTATTTTGTGTTACTTGCGGTGTAGGTAAGTACTGAAACTTGGCTCTTTTTCTACTGTACTCACTGTAAGTTGCTCTTGATGAAGTGTTCACTAAATGACTATATATTAATCAGAGTCATAATGTCATAAGATATTATCCGTCCACCAAAATCTTGGTCCTCTTTAAAACTTAATACTCTAACAAAACTCAATTTTGGGCGGCACGGTAGCCCAGTGGTTAGCACTGTTGCCTCACAGTAATAGGGTCCTGGGTTCGAACCCCAGGCTGTCCCAGGTCCTTTCTGTGTGGAGTTTGCATGTTCTCCCTGTGTCTGTGTGGGTTTCCTCCAGGTGCTCCGGTTTCCTCCCACCATCAAAAAGACATGCATGTTAGGGTAAATACTCCTGTCTGTGCCCCTGACCAAAGGCAATGGAAAAAAACTGGAGTTGGTCCCCAGGTACTGCAGCTACCTACTGCTCCTATAAAGTAGGATGGGTTAAATGCAGAGAACAAATATAATTGTAACCCGTACAATGACAAAATAAAGTGGGTTTCTTCTTCTTTTCTTAGAGTGGCCTCTTTGTAAGCTTATGTTTCCCTTATTTTTTTCTTCTCATTTTTCTATTTTGTCTGTTCTTTTATCTTTTTCTATTTCAATGTATTGTGTTTGATGTGTTTATTAAAGCAATTTGTAAAAGTGCCTTTAAAAAGCTGTATTAATTGAGATTATTATTATTATCATCATCAATATTATCCCTAATTACCAACCAGTACCAAGGACCACCACCACCGCCACAAGGTCTTAATAACAATATTAATAATAATATCACCTAATGAGTCAGGACAGCTCAGACAAATTTCAATGTGAGTGAATGGGTGCCCTCTGCATTCTCATTGAGGATTAAAAAACAAGTACTGCAAGGATGTCAAGTTAATTTTGGCAAAATGTTGATAGTATCAGCCATCTGCTAACCTATTCTAAAACTGGAGGATGGGTATGACAGATCTATTATTACAACAGTGAAACACTAACCTAGTTATGCCACCATGTGCATAGGGAAGGACTTGCAGAGAAAGAGGGAGAACTTAAATTCAAATGACAGGACTTCATACTCAGTACCCTGGACTGTTTAATTTCATTCAAATTCATTAAAGGTTGACATTAACAATTAAGGCATTTAAGCTTTCACTCTTATGACTTGCAAAGGGTGCAATAAATCTCCCAACAGTAGAATAAGTAAAAAGTATACAACAGATGTGTTGTGCTAGTTCTGTGCCTATTCAAATGGAATGATGAAGAGCAAGGTGGATGCACAGTCTCACTGCAGATTCTGATCCAATCATAATTTAGTCCAATCTACTTTAAGATTTACGGAAAATAAAAATGTTAATATACGGCAAAGCCAGATTTTCTTTACATTTTTATCTTGTGTTTAGATGTCAAGCAAGCAATAAAATTGTTTAAATGTCAGATCTACATTTAGTCTAGATGAATATACATAAAAAAGACAAAAAAAAGTCATAACTCCACAGGCAGCTGCAATGACACTAAAGAACGCGACTATGAATTCTAGTCCTGGAAAGTTCAATTAGATTCTAGCTTGGTGTATTTTACTTTTTAATGAATTGCACAGTGTGAAAGAAGAGAACAGAACACATACAGCTAAGATGAGACAAAGCAATTTAGAGTTTTTGAAAAATAAAAACAACAAACCATCAAATAAATAGATGTCTTCACTGGGAAATATATTCTTGTTGCATTATAACCAGGACTAGTCCTGGTTGTGATTACATTCTCATCTCAAATCAGTTCATTAATAATCGTAAACACACACAAGCAGACTCCAAATAGGGTTAGGACCCTACACCTTTACCAAGTCAAGTCAAGTCAAGTCAAGTTTATTTATATAGCGCATTTAAAACAACCACAGTTGAACCAAAGTGCTGCACAAGCTTAAATACAATATAAAATAAATACCAAGCCAAGCCTGCCTCCTGCAATATGTTTGTTTGAGTCTTACTGCTCTCTATTTTTTTTTGTTACCATTATATTCCCTTAAACCAGAGCAGAAGAGCCAAATAAAACTGGTACCTCCTCAACTAAGGATGCTGGGTTTCTCAACAAAGATAACAGTTGTGGGAGTGTCCTGTGTTCCCTTCCCCCTTTAGACCAACAGATAGACCCAATCCCACAAGTATTTAGAAAACTGTGACTGGGGGGCGGGGGGGGGGCTACCAGGGGCAGGCAGATGGAATTTGGCTTTTACGAACATTTAGGTCAATTACTAAATGTCACGACTGAGCAACAGACTTAAATGATTGAGCCATCCCTGACTTAACTAGACGGGAGTCATCGTATTGAGCCATCGATAGCAGCTCTAGTTGAACCGTTACACCATATTCCTAATCGCATCCTAACACCAGTGTTGTCCAATTCACCACATTAAAATCAATCAAAACGCAACATAATATTGTATGTGCGTCCGGCGTCATTGAAAGACATGTCTTTAAATCTAAAATGATCAATCAACTATTTCCTCTTTCTGTTGTTCACCGGGCACACCAATTATATTATAGTGGATTGATTTTAATGTGTCACTGGCCTGCTGCATCACTGAGGCTGACAAAAAGGGGCCCAGACAGTAAGGCCCTGTCGGCTATATCGACCTCCTCTTGCCCGATGTTTCGTAACATCCTTTTCCAAGGGGGCCATTCATACAGTGGTATAACCTAGGCTGCGCATTTTATAGAAATCAAGCCCCCCCCCCCCCATCAACGTTGACGACTGTTGCGACACACACTTTGCCCTGTAAAAAAAAAACATCACTGATGCATAGGGGCCTAACAGTTTAAACCAACAGCTCAAATTTGCGCATAATTTCATCAATCAATGAGAGCACCAGACGCTGCTAACACGATTATTACCCCTATCAACTATAAACCGCCACAAAGACGAGCCGGCATAACTGCCATGACTTGTCACAATACAGCTCTGCGCTTGACCAAAAAAAAAATGAGAAAGAAATTGGGGTAACTGCGTTATGGCAAAACTCAATAAACCCCCGCCTCGTACTGTAAACTGTGGAGGGCTGTAACTAATGACGTTCAACGACGACCTGGAAACTTACCAAATACGCTCCGACCGTGCCTTGCGCTAGCATGAGCGCACATTCTGACACAAGGAAAATCTTTATGTTGGAAAAACATGATGTCTTTTTCTGGTTGTCATCGTGCTCCGGGTCGTCGTCGGTGCTCCTCTCAGTACATATTTGATTTTTCACCTGCATGCTTCTGTAAACGGTTCAGGCTCCGGTCGTGTTCGGCGGCATCAAACTAGCCGGATCCGGTCCGACGATGACCATTTGCGAACGGTGATAACCTGCACTGCAGAAGGAGCAAGTCTTCGCGCTGTAAGCTAGTAGCCGTTGGTGGAGATGATGGTGTCCGTCCGGCGTGTCTCGACATATATCAGGGACGGGGGTCGGTAAAACGGCGGTCTGTTAGAATCCCGAAGGAATAGCGGTGGTCTCTCTCTCTCGCTCTCGCTCTCTCTCGTTTCTCCCCCCCCCCTTTTTTTAATAGCCCGTGGCTCGTCTTCTGTAAGTGACTGTTACGGACACACGACGTAAGCTAGCACCGGGAGCACGGGCTTCCAACATCCGAGATACATGCACGAGCAAAACACATTGGTTGGAGTTCAGCGGCAACATGCGCGCTCACGCACACGCACACGCACTGCGCTGCCTTCAAACCGTCCTGCACGTGAATTATTCTGCTCATAGACCGTGCGTGACGGGCGGCGTGACACTACCTCCTATTGATCACGATATACTGCGCCTATCTCTCTCGCGCTCTCTCCCACCCTCCAGTGTACCCCATCAGCTACATCATGTTAGTCTATGACAGGTCGTTTTGATCATTTATGCATTTTAAGGCACTAGTCACTAAAATCAGACTCTAGTCCTTATCTTTTCGCTATTCTGACTGTCATTAGTCGCTATTGCAAAGTCACTAGCTCCTAGAAAATAGATACAAGCTCTATTAGAATAAGCACTAGTAGTTGCTAATTTACGACTTCTCGCTTTCACTACTAACTATTCAATAACCAATAGTTCTTTTTTCACAGTTGTTCGGTTACAATAGAATTTATTCACTGCATTCAACTCATCCTATTGTATCGGAGCAGTGGGCAGCTGCAGCACCTGGGAACCAACTCCCGTTCTTCTTCCCATTGCCTGAAGTCAGGGGTACAGACAGGAGTATTAACCTTAACATGCATGTCTTTTTGATAAATAAGTACTATAGTGTAATTTTAATTGACAAGTGCCTTAAATTGAATAATTGATAAAACACGCCTGCCATAGTTAGTCAGTCTACTAAAAGGGTTGGTTTCCTCTCAACCCCAAAGTGGACTTTTTAATTCTGAACACAAGGATATCTTGTCTGCTAGCCAGTTTTTGACTTGCAATGGCCACAAATACACGTTATAATGTACTAAAACGTAAAGTGTAGTAGGAGGATCGGCAAATAGTGGATATTTCAGGCTTAAAATTACCACAGGGTAGTGCCTATGAGCTTAGTTTGTACCAAAGGTAACTGCTGCTTGTTGTGATGGGAAGCGCTTTGGGTGCCTAGAAAAGCTCTATATAAATGCAATGCTGATGATGACTACGAGTTTAGTTTTTACCAAAGGTAACTGCTGCTTGATTACTGCTGGGATAGGCTCCAGCATCCCTGCGACCCTGAGAGCAGGATAAGCGGTTTGGATAATGGATGGATCATTGAATACACTTAAGTTTAAATTTTTGGACCTTTGCCCCACCTCCAATAGCTTCCTATTCAGGCTTCCTGGTTCATGACTTTGTTCTTTTGTCAAAAAAAAAGCACTATGCACACACACACACACACACACACACACACACACAAGCTTCATATACATATATAAGCTACAACATATATATACATATGTGTGTGTATATATATATACATATATATAAGCTACAACAGAAGACTTATTTTTTGTTGTACATGATTTTGACGTTTTAAAAATGCATCTCCTCTGGCACAATAAATAACGACTGCAAGAGAATGTAAAGAAAACTTTCAAACAAATCCAGAAACTTTTGCCCCTCCAGTTGCCTGGAGGTGTTGATCTCCCTCCATCATCCATTTCATCTATCATCTGTCTCCATCTCGATTATCACAGACTGACTTTACAGGAAAATGTTCATTGCACCTGAATACCATCATTCAATAACTCCAGCACATCGGGGTCTGGCCCTCAGAAAGAGCCCTTTTTGTTCTCCAGTCAAAGTGGTATCTGACCAAGTCCCTGTGGGGCTCCTGAGCGGATAGCTGCACCCTAAGCAGCTCTGTTCTCTGTCTTACAGCCCTCCCATTTTAGTTATTTGGGCTCTTTAGCCTTCAGCGTACAGGTATCCTTGGAAATATCAAGCCTCACTAGCTAGCATGTGTCTCAGTACAATATGTGGTCTCAAAACATTCAACCTGGTCCAGTGAACCGCTTTGTCAAGACTCTTCTATAACGTTGACATATTTTTAAGGACGTATCAAATATTTGTTCATTTAGATCTAATCCAAAAATTAATTTAACAGTCCAAAGACGTGTGTGTGTGTGTGTGTGTGTGTGTGTGTGTGTGTGTGTGTGTGTGTGTGTGTGTGTGTGTGTGTGTGTGTGTGTGTGTGTGTGTGTGTGTGTGTGTGTGTGTGTGTGTGTGCCCTGTGATGGACTGGCGGCCTGTCCAGGGTGTCTCCTTGCCTTCCGCCCAGTGACTGCTGGGATAGGCTCCAGCATCCCCGCGACCCAGAGAGCATGATAAGCAGTTTAGATAATGGATGGATGGAAGATAACATGAACTAGAAAAAAATGTGATTTGGAGTCAAAGTTCACTCTGCATACTTAAACCTGTAAGAGGGGTGACAAGTGGTCTTGTTTCTCTTTTCAAACTGAGAGGCCCTTTTGCTGCAATGAACTCATTTTCACATGTATCACATCCAAGATACCAAGTTACAGGAACGACACTATATACCTTCTTATAGCAAGCACTCTACAACAACACTATACGCCCATTTCACGCCGCGGCCATCTTGGATTTAAAAAAACCAAGCGGTGGGAACTTAGCCACGCCCCCTTCTTCATTGAAAACGCTGCTGGAAGCAACATGTCGTACTGCTGTGTACCGTCCTAAATTCAACTGACACATTAAGATGCCATATGGCTAAATGTTTACTCCTCCTGCTATTATTGCAACAGACATTATGTACATGGAGGCCTACTGTATGCATTGAGCTGCAGAGGTTGCATGTACATTTAACGTTACTGTATGCATTGAGCTGCAGAGGTTGCACCATGTACAGCCAGTTAAATAATATTGGGGTGACCAGTTTCACTGTGACTAAAACATTAGAAGGGAGACAGAAGTTTGACGTTGAAAAATGTTTGCTCCTGTTTGTAGTCACATTGGTAACTTAATAGCGGAAGAAGATGAAGAGGAAGATGAAGAGGAACATGAGGGAGATAGGTGAGTTGTTACTGTCAGTACAATACAATTTTACAAACATGTAGATTACTGCATTGTATAATATGTATATATATATATATATTCACTAATCTTTCAATAGTGGATAGCTCTGTTCTGACACATCATCTTGATAACAGGAAAATGTGTGGATTTATATTGCTTCCCACATGTATGACATATCCTCGTGTGTCCAGTGAGGTTTGGGCGACTCTACCTGATCATGACTACGACGTGAAGCCCCTTTCTGTGGAATACCAGCTTGACGCAGTAAAGAAACGCATCTCTTTCCTGGAGGACGAAAATAAAAAGCTGAAAAGCGAGCGTTTTGGTCTAGAACGCTTCCAGTGTGCACCCAATCTGATCAGGTTTTACACTGGTTTTAAGGATTACCACACCCTCAAAGTACTCTTCCTAGCTTTACAGCCTACTGCAGAGTCCATGGTGCGATGGATTCAAATGCAAAGGAACAGCCATAACCTAGAACACATTTCTGTGTCTGGCTTCCATGCAGAGCATTTATCGCTGATTGATCAGCTTTTCCTGTTCTTGTGCCGTGTGAGGCAGGGCTTTTTTGCTCTGGATTTATCTGTATGATTCAATGTGCCACCGGCCACAGTCAGCGGGAACTGTACGACGTGGTCCAACTATTTGCTCTTTATGTTAGGGACCCTCCCAATATGGCCTAGTAGAGCAGCAGTAGATGAGCTAATGCCACCAGTATTCAGGGAATTCTACCCAAACACAAGAGTGATACTAGACTGCACAGAGATCCGCATCGAGACAGCTAGTTCGAAGGTTTTGAACACCATGACATACTCCCATTATAAAAGTAACACTACATTGAAATCCCTAATTGGGATCACTCCCTCAGGGTCAGTTAGCCTGGTAAGTAATCTATACACAGGATGTATTTCTGATAAGGAGATAACTAAGAGGTCAGGTGTTCTGGACCTCTTAGAGTCAGGTGATGAGGTCAGGCCGATAAGGGCTTCCTTATCAAAGACCTGCTCGATGAAATAGATGTAAAACTTGTCATCCCTGCATTTTTAGGGATGAAGAAAAGAAAATAGTGCACACAAACCTTAGATAGATTGAAACATATTTAACTTCATTTCAGTACAGTCCCATTTTTTAGCCTACACCTTGAGATGAGCAATCACTATCTTAGTTTAGTAAACAATTGATGATTTGAGTTGGTAGCGAGTTCCAGTTTATTGCTACAACAGAATGACAGTTGACCGAACATATTTTAGTTTAAAATGAACCAACAGTTTTGTTAAAGTTAAAGACAAAGAATGAAAATATTGTAGATGGGACAATCTAATGTATAAATATTGAATGGACAGTATAAAAATTAAATGTATCTTATTTTTTATTTTATTGTGATTAAACAGCTTCTTTGAATACAGCCCTGTGTGTTTGTGTCTCCTCACTGGCTCAGGAGAGGCAGAAAGTACTCGAAAAAGAAAAGATCCAGCTTAGTTTTCATATTGTGGTAAATGACGGTAGGTGCTCGAGGTTGGTAGCCCAAACCATGTTTGCTGCTGGCCCCGGCTGCATTGATTTCCGATTGAGTAAGAAGGGGGCGTGGCTAAATTCCCACCACTTGGTTTTTTTTAATCCAAGATGGCCGCGGCGTGAAACGGGCGTATAGAGAAGTCCCCACAAGAATGGCCTGATGCCAAAAACTCTCTCTCTCTCTCTCTCTCTCTCTCTCTCTCTCTCTCTCTCTCTCTCTCTCTCTCTCTCTCTCTCTCTCTCTCTCTCTCTCTCTCTCTCTCTCTCTCTCTCTCTCTCTCACACACACACACACACACACACACACACAATTTCATTATTTTATCAGATAAATGTTTCAAATCCATAATTCCTTGTTGGGCCCAAGCCGCGTCTCCTCCAAAAAGCAAGCATGGCAAATAGAAAAGTGAATTCTTAGTTACGTTTGCCATTGGCCAGCCCTTTCATTGAAGCCAAGTAATGTCTTTATGCATGCTCAATAATCCAGGTAAGAAAATCAAAGAAGGTCGAATCAGTTCATCTGGATACAAGGTTTACTGACATACGTTCATCACTCATCTAAGTGACATCTTCAGTCTAAACTGACTGCAGGTATCCTCACCCTTATAAACAATACAGTGGCATAACGACCGAAACCAATGACCAGTTTCATGTGCAAATATGGGCGTGGCCATCAACATTTGCATATGAAACTGGTCGTTAGTTAAGGTCGTTTCGCCACTGTATTGTTTATAAGGGTGGAGATACCTGCAGTCAGTTTACACTGAAGATGTCACTTTGATGAGTGATGAAACCTATCTGTCAGTGAACGTGTCCAGATGAACTGATTAAACTTTCGTTGAAACCAAGTACCACAAACTTGCGATTTTGTCGTTTGTCCTTACGATTTTGTCATTTGTCCTTTTGTGTTATTTGGCCATTGTTTGGACGATGTGTCTCCAGGCTCTTCACTACGTACCGTTACTCTGTACGTCCTCTGTCATTGGTCAAAAGTCACTGGCCTGAGGCTGAATGATTTAGCCCAAATGATCGGCAAATCAAGGGGGCGTGCCATGACGCCTGTCACTCACTCACTACGAAGATGAATGGAAGCTAATGCTGCTGTATTTGGGCTGTAGAAATAAGCCCATTTAGAGATAGACTCTATTTTTCTTGTGACTGTTTGGTGTTGTTGCTGCTCTAGGTTCAACCAAAATTTAAAACAATTTATTCTAAGATTTCTTAAAAATAATTTTATCATCTTTATTGTAAAAGATAGGGAGGGCTTAGCCCTGTTAGACCATTTATATCAGCCGTCCCTTGGAGCCAAAACATTATGACCACTCACAGGCGAACCGAATATTGTTGACCTTCTCCAAACAAAGGCACATGTCAAGGTCTGGGTAGATGGTAAGCGAACCATCAGTTCTCGTAGTAAACGTGTTGGATGTCTTGATGTATGCTCAATAATCCAGGTAAGAAAATAAAAGAAGGTTGAATCAGTTCATCTGGATACAACGTTTATTGACAGATACGTTTTATTACTCAACTAAGTGACATCTTCAGTCTAAACTGACTGCAGGTATCCCCACCCCCTATAACATCTCATCATCCACTGAAGCACAAACTAGAAGTCGTCAGGACACTACCACCGAGCTGACAACGTCCCCACCGACACAGCGGCCGTCTCGCCATCTTACAATGCTGTGATCGCCCAACCCTCTCTGTGAATAGTACACATGACCCTCAAAACTCTAGTTAATGGGCACAGCACACCCATATTTGATCATGAAACTGGTCATTGGTTTCGGTCGTTATACATCTGTCGCCATCTTACAATGCTGTGACTGCAACAACCCCTAATCCTCTGGGAATAGTACACATGCTCAATGGTCACACCCATCTTTGCCTATGAAACTGGTCATAGGTTCTGGTCGTCAGGCACTGTATTGTACTGTATTGTTTATACGGGGTGGGGATACCTGCAGTCAGTTTAGACTGAAGATGTCACATAGTTGAGTGATGAAACGTACATAGTATCTGTTAATAAACGCTGTATCCAGGTGAACTGATTCAACCTTCTGCGAAACGTGTTGGATGCAGGCAAAATGGGCAGGAGTAAAGACATGAGTGACTTTGACAAGGGGTCAGACTGTTATGGCCAGACGGCTGGGTCAGAGCTTTTTAGAAAGGCAATGCTTGTGGGGTGCTCCCGGCCAGCAGTGGTGAGTTGTCCAAGGAGGGACAACCACAAACCGGCGACAAGTTGTTGGGCGCTCAAGGCTGATCGATATACGAGGGCAACGAAGCCTGTTCTGAGAAGGTCTACTGTGGCACAGGTCACAGGAAATTTTAATGATGGTTACAGGAGGAATGTGTCACAGCACACAGTGCATCACATCCTGCTGCGTATGGGGCTCGCAGACCAGTCAGAGTGCCCATGATGACCAATGTCGCCATTGAAAGTGCCCACAATGGGCACGCGAGCGTCAGAACTCGGCATTGGAGCAGTGGGGGAAAGTTGCCTGGTCCGATGAATCCCGTTTTCTTTTAGATCACGTGGGTGGAAATGTACGTGTGCTCCGTTTTCCTGGGGAAGTAATGGCAGCAGTTTGCACTGCGGGAAGATGACAAGCTGGTGGGGGCAGTGTGATGCTTTAGGGAATGTTCTGCTGAGAAATCCTGGGGCCAGCCATTCATGTGGACGTCAATTTGACACGTGCCTCCTACCTAAATATTGCTGCAGAACACGTACTTTTCTTCATGGCAATAGTATAACCTGATGGCTGTGGCCTCTGTCAGCAACATGATGCAACCTGCCACACTGCACAAATTGCTCGGGAATAGTTTGAGGAACTAATGGTGTTCAAGGTGTTGTTGCCCTGGCCTCCAAATTCTCTAGCTCTCAATCCGATTGCGCGTCTGTGGTATGTGCTGGACCAACAAGTCCGATCCACGGTGGCTCTACCTCGCAACTTACAGGAATTGAAGGATATGGTGCTGATGTTTTGGTGCCAGATACTATTTTAATTTAACAGGGCAGAATTTGTATTTTTAAAGCAATTGTCAAATAAACATAAAGGATAATTTTTTTGGTCCAGTGTGATCAATCAAGTATTACTTTGGGATGGAGCTATTAACACTGGAACAACCAGGATTCCATTCCTCCCTAATATGACCATGGGCGGTCAAAATGACCACCGGTCTTTAAATTCTATATTCTGTCAAGACAAGTACCCAATTGAGATATTAATGCATTGTATATGTTAGTATGTCTGTTGAGAAACGACTGAAACCAATATTAACATTTTAACAACTATAATACGATTTTTAAACAATTTAAACTTCAGAGAGACATGGTTGAACTTGAATAGCAAAGTTGAAAAAGTGAAAATATTACCTCAAAAACAAAACGGAAAACGCATCTTGCTAATCTAACAAACGTAACAAGGCCTATAAAACGTGAAATGTAAAAAAAAGAACTGAAAATAACCATTTAAACAGTCTTAAACAACGACCGGAACTTAAAAACTACTAGAACGACCATGGGCAGTCAAAATGACCTCCCACGGTTTTTAAACTCTATATTCTGTCAAGATAAATATCCAACTGAGATATTAATGCATTGCATATGTTAGTATGTCTGTTAAGAAACGACTGACACCAAAATTAACATTTTAACAACCTTAATATAATTTTTCAAACAACTCAAAATCGCCGCTGTCCAGCCTGTAAATACTGCAATGCCTCGGTGGTAATCATGGTGTGTCTGTAACCAGACATGTTGGCAATAATCAGAAATCAAGTTTAGACTATTACTCTGAACTGGAGAACGCTAGTGTGTTTCTAGGACAGAGCAATGAACTTCGCGAAGGAAATTATGCGACCAACACACATCATAAATAGTGACATGACGCACAAGATCATGCGCAAGATCATGCGCAAATTAGGTGCGGTCATTTTGACCGGTCATGGTCGTTTTAGGTAGATCTTATCATAACTTCTTTTTTTGTGCAATTGATCTAAAACTAATTTTAATGCAAATATATGCAATTTTAGGACCATTCAGTGAGCGGCAGGCCTGTTTCTTTTTTTTCACAAACTTTGAAAATCCAAAACGGTCAAAATAACCATCTTTCTACTGATCCAAATTCTTCTTTCTACTGATCCAAAATAAAAAAACGTCACACCTCTGGCTTATCCACTGTTTTTGTTTTAATTTCAACACCTGACAGAATTCCAGGTGGAGGTGGTAGTCTGTTAGAGAATATGACCAGGGGGTTGCAAATTCAAATCCAGGAATGCATGAAACTGTATGTGTTGAGAATGCCCTTCGCCCAACAACTTCATTTAAAGTGCCCTTGAGCGAGGCACCACAGCTAGGAGAAAATATGATACGATATGAAAACAGAAAAAGGGACATAAAACATAAGGCATTGTAGCATAACATTAGAAACCTGTAAAGCTACAAGATCATGGGAATATATGAGTTAACAGCATTTCTTCAAGACGTGGAAATGCCGCAGATCAGCGGAGCATGTCGATTTCACACTGTAGTTAAACTGCTGAGAGTTCAGTGGGTGGTCAGCCAATCATCTAACCATATCCATCCATTCCGCCATCTAACCAATCATCCAACAGCCAAGCAATCATCATGTCTTTATGCATGGTCAATAATCCAGCTAAGAAAATCAAAGAAAGTTGAATCAGTTCATCTGGATACAACGTTTATTGACAGAAACGTTCCATCACTCATCTAAGGGACCACTTCAGTCTCAACTGACTGCAGGTATCCCCACCCTTATAAACAATACAGTGGCATAACGGCCGAAACCAACGATCAGTTTCATATGGGCATGACCGTTAACTAGAGTTACAATGGCCATGTGTACTTTCCACAGAGTATTTGGGAATGTTTGCAATCACAGCATTGTAAGATGGCGACAGTTGAACTCTTAGCACCCCCCCCCCCCTCGGTTCAGGGATGGTCGTTCCCTCTTCACATAGATGGCCTCTTTGATTCCCCGTTCAAACCAGCGTTCTTCCCTATCAAGGATGTGTACATCTTCATCCTTGAAAGAGTGGCCAGTGGCCATAGATGGGTGTAGACCGCAGAGTCCTGGCCTCATGTGTTAACTCTCCTTTGTTGTGCTAGTCTACACCCATCTACAGGCCAGTGGCCATTCCTTCAAGGATGAGGATATGCACGTCCTTGATAGGGAGGAACGCTGGTTTGAAAGTGGAGTCAAAGAGGCCATCTATGTTAAGAGAGAACGACCATCCCTGAACCGGGGGGGGGGGGGGGCTACATGTCGCCATTTTACAATGCTGTGATTGCTGCCATTCCCAAATCCTCTGTGAATAGTACACACGGCCATTGTAGCTCTAGTTAATGGCCACGCCCATATTTACATATGAAATTGATTGTTGGTTTCCGTCATTATGCAACTGTATTGTTTATAAAGGTGGAGATACCTGCAGCCAGTTTAGACTGAAGAGGTCACTTAAATGAGTGATGAAACGTTTCTGTCAATAAGCTAGTAGTCATCCTGCCATTCAAACAGTCATCCTGTCATATCTAGCCATCCAACCCCATTCAATTATCGAGGGAATTCCCAACAATCATCCAGCGAAATAGGTGGCTATCCAGCCAGTCAGCCATCTATAGTCATCCATTGATATCTAGCCTCCAGCCTCCCAGCGACCCGGCGATGGATGGATGGACGGTAGCTAGCCTTCCAAGCATCTAGTCAGTAATCCAGCCAGCCAGCCATAGGAGCAGTGTGGCCTCAGGGCATACATGATGCTGCAGGGCAGAGCACAGTAGAATACATCAGCATGACATGCTGCACACAGCACTGGTCTCCACTACATTTAACTGCTCATTCCCACGCCTCAGCAGCCATGACATGGCATTAACTTCAGCTTATGTGAAAGATTTATCATACTATTCTCATTTAAAGTTCTCAGTGGCTCATATTGGGTAGCTGATGATATGTGATGCCCAGCATCCTCTGGTGACCAGGCCTTTAAATGATTTATCTGTCATTTCTCATAATTGGTTTTAAGCGTTGTTTCTATGAAGCAGGCACTGTGTGAAACCATAATTTTTTTTAAGAAAATAAAACCTACCAGGAACAAAAACTAAGAAATTAACACCACTAACACATCGTTAACAGAAGAAAAAAAATTGCAAGCCACTGTTGAGCCATTTTGTGGTGTTTATGAGGCTAACACAACAAAACACCAGAGGAAAGCTGCTTGCTTGATAACTCAGATGACACGCCAGCATGTGTGGTACCCTTAAAATGGGAAAATGAAGAGAAAGAGACGGACACGTTGCTTTTCCTTCGCTTCAATGCCTTGAATGAGAGACAATAAACATTTTTACAATAATGCACATTCGTAGCACTCCAATACTAGTACAGTACAGTACAATAGTGTCTTAACTAGAACGGCTAATTGCTATAGGTTTGTATATGCTTTTTAACCAAAATAAATCAATAAATCAATCAACTGTGACAGTCTTTACCCAAAAGCAAATTTTACCTCTCTCTCAGACGGCTTTAACTCCAGTGCTCCATATTTTGATCATAGTTTTTTTTAGCAGAACTTGCATTATATATTAATTCCCATGAAAAAAACATTATAATGTAACAAGCCATAGATCACATTTCTAGTCAATTTATTGCTTAGGAATGCATTTTAACTTTAACTGTTAGACTCCACATTGATAAGAGAAAACAAACCAGCAGCACACTGCCGAGATCTCCACAGCTGGCATACAAACACGCGGAATTCGGCTAGTAGCTAACATAAAAACACATGGAATACGTCTTTCTCAAGTAGCAGACATATACGTTATGTCTGCACACATCGACAGTGCTGCATTTGATTTGGTGCTGTTCTATTGTGCTGGGATCGATTGGTGATGCCTGCGGGCTCTGGGTTGTTTGATCGGGTCTGCCTTTGATGCTGTGTCAGTCTAAATAAAGAATGCCACGGAGAGGTTGTGTCGAGCGACAGCGCTGTGTCCTGACCTGATTTCTAAATACAATATTGGCGACGAGGATGGCTGATATCTCTCTCCCACCACCTGCCCCCTTCCTGGCATTACCTGGCGAGCCTCCGGTACCATGGACTCGCTGGCTACATAGTTTTGAAAATTACATCATCGCCTCCGGGCTCGACGACGTGAGCCAGGATAGGAAGACGGCTCTGTTGCTACACTGCTTGGGAGCAGAGGGTCATAGTGTACTCGGGACTCTGGGGAACGTCACAAACTTTGACGAAGCTGTGGGACTTATGAGCACCCATTTCGCTGCTCCACAGAGTGCCCTCCTTCGGCGATTTATATTCCGTCAGCGACACCAACTGCCTGGTGAGTCTGTGCGGCAGTACGTAGCTAATTTGCGAGGGCTATAGCTAGCTCATGCAAGTTTGGCGCGCTTCAGGACGAGATGGTTCGCGACCAGCTAATCGAACACACCAACAACGCAAAGGTGCGTGAGACTCTCCTGCTGGAAAAAGACGATCTGCTGCTGTCCAGAGCAATTACCATCGCACTACAGGTTGAGGGAGCAGCTGAGTGTCCTGCTATGCTAAATACACAGCAAGTGGCCACCTCCAGTCAAGCTGCCAACGACTCCTCCCTCTACTCACGGCTGCCCCTCGGGACGCAACCCAGCCAGAGCGAGGCGGGCGCCGACTCCACTGGGGACGTCTTGCAACTGCAACGACGGCGTTCTCGGCCCCGCCCTCAACAGTCCTGTGGTAACTGTGGGTCTCGGTCTCATGTTTCAAGGGCTCAGAACTGCCCTGCCCGTGGCCAGACATGCCGTAGCTGCGGTAAGCACAATCACTTTGCCAACGTCTGTCGATCTTCCCCGGCTGGGTCAGAGGGCCACACCCCCCAGTCTTCAACCGCCGTCATTCACAAGGTGAGCTCTGGGCCAGTGTCATTCAAATCATGCACAGTCAACATTAATGATGTGTGCATCCCCCTGCTGTTGGACACCAGTGCAGGTGTGTCTCTCCTGAATGTTGATACCTACAGTCAATTTTTCGGTTCACTGCCACTGTCCGCACCCTCAGCTGTCCTCTGTGGGTATGGTGACTGCAAAATCGATCTGGTTGGCTCTCTCCAAGTGACTGTCCGCTATGGAACCAAGCTGGTGCCCAATGCAGTTTTTCATGTGGCACGCCGTGGGGCCAACCTGATGGGCCTGGACCTGTTCTCCGCTCTGGGGTTCTCCCTCTTAGACACAAGGGGGGCAGCAATCCTGACTGTTGCCACACCTTGGCAGCAGAAGTGGCCATCGCTGTTTATGGGGCTGGGCTGCCTCTCCGCCTTCGCCCATCAACCTCTCCTCAACCCTGCTGTGAAATCTGTCATCCAACCACTGCGCCGCATCCCGTTGGCTCTCCGTGATGGGGTCTCCGCCGAGCTGCAACAACTGCTGGAAGCTGGCATCATTGAACTGGTGGACGCGTCACCTTGGGTCTCAAACCTCGTGGTGGCTAAGAAGAAGTCGGGGGGCCTGCGTGTCTGCGTCGATCTACGTGCAGTAAATAAGGCAGTGGTCCCTGATAAGTATCCACTGCCCACCTCAGAAGAACTCATTGCTCAGTTCTATGGCTCTGAGGTGTTCTCCAAGCTCGACCTCAGACAGGGGTACTTACAGGTGCCCCTCCACCCCAGCAGCCGAAACCTCACAGCCTTTGTGACACATGCAGGAGTGTTTCGCTACACCAGGAGGCCTTTCGGTCTCAGCTCCGCCCCTAGCTGCTTCCAGAAAATCATGGTCTCCGTGCTGGCTGGCATACTGGGCGTGGCCATTTATCTGGACGATATAGTGGTACACGGGCCCACCAGTGAAATCCACGACAAGCGCCTCAACATGGTCTTCGCAGCCCTGCCCAAGCACAAGCTAACTCTCAATGCTGAGAAATGTGTCCTCTCTGTGCCAGCCATCGAGTTCGTGGGGTTCCGGCTGTCAGCGAGCGGTGTAACTCCACTACAATCCAACGTGGATTCCATTCAGGCCATCCCTGAGCCCAGCTCGGCCGCCCAGGTCGCCTCCTTCCTGGGTATGACAAGTTACTACCTGAGGTTTCTTCCCCAGTACTCTGCGACCACAGCCCCCCTGCGCCAGCTGCTGCGTAAGGACGAGCCATGGGTGTGGTCAAAGGCATGCTGTGACGCTGTGCGTGATCTCAAGACTCAACTGACTTCACCACCAGTGTTGGCTCACTTCGACATCTCCAGCTCCACCTTTGTGACCTGTGACGCATCAGCCACAGCGATAGGGGCTGTGCTGTCTCAAACCCCGAACGGTGTGGAGAAGCCCATCGCCTTCGCCTCCCGTGCCCTCAACCTGACCGAGCAGCGGTACTCCGTGGGTGAGCGTGAGGCGTTAGCCTGTATCTGGGCTTGTGAAAGGTGGCACCTCTACCTCTATGGCCGCTCCTTCACCCTCAGGACAGATCACCAGGCCCTGACAGCGCTGCTGTCCACATCTGGGACAGGCCACAAACCCCTGAGGCTTCACCGCTGGTCTGACCGCCTCCGCCAGTACAACTTCAGCCTACAGTTCACCCCAGGCAGAGACAATGTTGTCGCCGACCTGCTCTCTCGCTCTGTCTCCACCCCAGCTCCACAGACGGACACTGACTGTGTGGAAAAGGACATTGTCCAAATGCTACACACACCCCTCAGGCCACTGTCTCTCTGCAGGAGCTGAGGGCAGCCTCCGAACAGGACCCTGTCCTCTCCCAGCTCCGCACCTACATCCAGAACGGCTGGCCTCACAAGGTCCCAGAGGAGCTGGCTGCGTTCGCCCCAGTCAGACAGGAGCTCTCCTGCTGGAACGACACCTGCCTGGCACGTGGGTTTTGCACAGTGGTCCCAGCTGCTCTCCATGCACGTGTTTTGAATATGGCACATGAAGGCCACCTGGGCATTGTGAAACTGAAACAGCGCTGCCGAGACCTGGTGTGGTGGCCGGGGATAGACAGAGATATTGAGGCTCTGGTGAAGGACTGTTCTGCCTGCCTTGTGAGTGGCAAGACTGGCCACCAGGCTCCCCCACCCCTGCAACCTCTCGCCTGGCCCTCTCAGCCCTGGGAACACCTGCAGTTGGACATTTGTGGTGAGATCCATGGAGTTCCCCACCACCAACGCTTCATGGTGGTTGCCTACGATCTACACTCAAAATGGCCTGAACTCACCACTTCTGGCACTGTGACCTCACAGATCATCATCGACTTCCTGGACTCTCTTTTCTCTCGCTGGGGCCTCCTAAAGACCATCACCACTGACAACGGCCCTCAGCTGGTCTCTGCTGAGTTCACTGCTTATCTCGAAAGCAAGGGCATCCGTCATATACGCACTGCGTACTACCACCCCGAGGCCAATGGCGGCGTTGAACGTTTTCACCAGTCACTGAAGAACGGCCTCAGAGCACACATGGCCCAAGGGTGCTCTTTCACGCAGGCCATCCGTCACACTCTGCTGCACTATCGGACCACACAGCACTCGACCACAGGCGTCTCCCCAGCCTCTCTCATGCTAGGTCGGGAACTGTGCATGCCCCTTGACAGGCTCCGCCCCTCCACACCCCAGGCACCTCCCTCTGGGGTCAGAGCCTCAGTCACTCGTCAGCAGACACGGATGAAGCAACGGTTTGACCAGTCAAAACGAACCAGGGTGCCAGACATCAATGTGTCAGACTGGGTCAGGGTCCGCAGGCCCCACAGGGACAATAAAATGGCTTCATACTGGTCCTCTCCTCTCCAAGTCACCCGTCAGCTGGGCCCAGCCACTTACCTCCTCAGCGATGGCACTCGGTGGCACTCCAGTCGTCTACGGAAGGTGTCAGCTCCGCCACACACAGCTGGTGACACAACTTTAGCCATTCCCTCAGCATGGCGAGATGCCCCGGGGCTTCATGCAGCTCCTACACGGGCCCCAGACATTCCTGGGCCTCAGCTTCCCCTGCCTTCTCCCTCCCCACCTCGGCCTGCCCAGCCTCAGGCCGCCCCGCGACCTGTTCGCACACGTTTACACCCTGGCCACCTAGAGGACTTTGTGTCAACCTTTCATGTTTGAAATCCTGCCGGGGGGGGGGGGGGATGTTATGTCTGCACACATCGACAGTGCTGCATTTGATTTGGTGCTGTTCTATTGTGCTGGGATCGATTGGTGATGCCTGCGGGCTCTGGGTTGTTTGATCGGGTCTGCCTTTGATGCTGTGTCAGTCTAAATAAAGAATGCCACGGAGAGGTTGTGTTGAGCGACAGCGCTGTGTCCTGACGTGATTTCTAAATACAATAATATATAAAGTGTAACCATTGCTTACTTGATACAGTCACATGAACGGTGGCATAGCTAGGATAAATTACCTTAAAAGGGGAACGTTAAAGAGAAAGAGGCGGACGCGTTGCTTTGCCTTCAGCGTATACGCCCATTTTACGCCACGGCCATCTTGGATTTTAAAAAAACCAAGCGATGGGAATTTAGCCACGCCCCCTTCACAGAAAACACTGCTGGAAGCAACATGTCGTACTGCTGTGTACCATCCTGCAACTCCTATCAAAGAAGGGAAAGAGATAAATCCTTGACGTTTCACCGCTTCCCCAAACGCCTGCACACCCGTAAGGCATGGGTGGTGAAAATTAAGAGGGATACAGGGCCACATTTTCAGGTAACTACCAATACCTTCACCTTTACCTAGCTAGCTGACTGGATAGCTAGCTAGCTAGCTCCCTAGCAACGTTGTTAGCTAGCTTTCTGGTCTAACTACAACCATAACAGTTAACATGTTGCTGACAGTAACGTCAGATATCATTTTTCATTATATATCACAGACAACACCAGGGTGTGCTCAAAGCACTTCACCGAGGACTGTTTTCGCAAGACGTTTCTTGGGCAGACAAAACTGAAACCCGGAACTCTACCGACCATTTTAACCATGGTCAAATCAACCAACGCCGAGGAGGTAGCTAAGTTTACTAACTTTACTAGCAGACAGACATCACGGTAGGTCATGCAGAGCTATAATAACGTTAGCTGGATGTTGTCATGAAAATGATTTTAGGATGTTGATGAAATGAAACATAATACCTGCCATTAATAGCTTGTATTTTTAGGGTTCCTGTTCGTGGTGGTCAACCTGCTGGGGAGGTGACACCCAAGTCAGCAGATGAGTGAGTAACGTTTACAGTTGTGCACTCATGTTTACAACTAAATTCCACATTAAGATGCCATATGGCTATATGTTTACTCCTCCTGCTATTATTGCAACAGACATTATGTACATGTAGGCCTACTGTATGCATTGAGCTGCAGAGGTTGCATGTATAATACAATTTTTCAAACATGTAGATTACTGCATTGTATGTGTGTATATATATATATATATATATATATATATATTCACTAATCTTTCAATAGTGGATAGCTCTGTTCTGACACATCATCTTGATAACAGGAAAATGTGTGGATTTATATTGTTTCCCACATGTATGACATATCCTCATGTGTCCAGTGAGGTTTGGGCGACTCTACCTGATCATGACTACGACGTGAAGCCCCTTTCTGTGGAATACCAGCTTGACGCAGTAAAGAAACGCATCGCTTTCCTGGAGGACGAAAATAAAAAGCTGAAAAGTGAGCGTTTTGGTCTAGAACGCTTCCAGTGTGCGCCCAATCTGATCAGGTTTTACACTGGTTTTAAGGATTACCACACCCTCAAAGAACTCTTCCTAGCTTTACAGCCTACTGCAGAGTCCATGGTGCGATGGACTCAAATGCAAAGGAACAGCCATAACCTAGAACACATTTCTGTGTCTGGCTTCCATGCAGAGCATTTATCGCTGATTGATCAGCTTTTCCTGTTCTTGTGCCGTGTGAGGCAGGGCTTTTTTGCTCTGGATTTATCTGTACGATTCAATGTGTCGCCGGCCACAGTCAGCAGGAACTGTACGACGTGGGCCAACTATTTGCTCTTTATGTTAGGGACCCTCCCAATATGGCCTAGTAGAGCAGCAGTAGACGAGCTAATGCCACCGGTATTCAGGGAATTCTACCCAAACAAAAGAGTGATACTAGACTGCACAGAGATCTGCATCGAGACAGCTAGTTCGAAGGTTTTGAACACCATGACATACTCCCATTATAAAAGTAACACTACACTGAAATCCCTAATTGGGATCACTCCCTCAGGGTCAGTTAGCCTGGTAAGTAACCTTACACAGGATGTATTTCTGATAAGGAGATAACTAAGATGTCAGGTGTTCTGGACCTCTTAGAGTCAGGTGATGAGGTCATGGCCGATAAGGGCTTCCTTATCAAAGACCTGCTCGATGAAATAGATGTAAAACTTGTCATCCCTGCATTTTTAGGCCCAAGTGGACAGTTTAGCTGTGATGAGCTCACAGACACAGAGTATTGCTGGCTTGAGAATACACGTCGAACGGTCAATAAGATGCATAAAGGAGTACCACATTTTTGATGGAGTCATACCCCTTTCACTAAGTGGAACAGTCAACCAACTGTGGACTGTGTGTGCTCTCCTAACAAATTTTCAGGGACCACTGTTTTAAACCTTTGTTAAATTCAGCTGACAAGAAAATAGTGCACACAAACCTTAGATAGATTGAAACATATTTAACTTCATTTCAGTACAGTCCCATTTTTTAGCCCACACCTTGAGATGAGCAATCACTATCTTAGTTTAGTAAACAATTGATGATTTGAGTTGGTAGCGAGTTCCAGTTTGTTGCTACAACAGAATGACAGTTGACCGAACATATTTTAGTTTAAAATGAACCAACAGTTTTGTTGAAGTTAAAGGACAAAGAATGAAAATATTGTAGATGGGACAGTCTAATGTATAAATATTGAATTTACAGTATAAAAATGAAATTTATCTTATTTTTTATTTTATTGTGATTAAACAGCTTTGAATACAGCCCTGTGTGTGTGTTTCTCCTCACTGGCACATGAGAGGCAGAAAGTACTCGAAAAAGAAAAGATCCAGCTTAGTTTTCATATTTTCCCATTCCTCCGCATCAAAGTAGATTTGCTCCAGGTGGTAGTCATCTCAGCACTTCACAAAAAAGTCACACCACATCATCCCTGTGATTCCCATTTGTCCCATCATCTGATTGTAGTAGCCATGGCTGTGTTTGAGAGCAAAAGATCCATCTGGTCTTAGAGAAAGGTACTTGCACTCCACAAAGCTGTCCACATCAGGACACTTGATTTCCAGCAGTCCCTGAAGCTGATCGGAGTCATCCACCACCTTTCGGTCAGGGGAGGCACCCAAATGTGGGGCGTTGGGGTTAATCGCGAAACCGCAAGTGGAGACCGAGTGTCCAGTTACTTCCTCATACTGTATAGCTGCAACGGGCTCCAACTCAATTCCTCTCATCATGGCCTGTGTCTGCACAGTCCTCTTCGGTCTCTGCATTCTGGCTGCCAGAATCTCGGAAGTCTGCCACCCTTGAGATATTGGGGGCAGAGGGGTAAAGGAACTTCAGAATGTATACATCACAACATATGTATTAGATGTTTTATTCACTACAGGGTACTGAAATTTGTTGTGAAATATATAGCCATTGGTCCAGTCTTACCTTGAGACTATGCTCTTGAAGTCTGATGATGTCAGACGCTGGGCGCGGACACAGAGCCAGGTCTTACTTGTGCTCTGCCCCCTTGTCTCGACCTCCAGTGCCTCAGCATCAGGGTGGGTGACAGCCATGCCACCGTAATAGATGCTCTCATTCCTGTTGAGAGCTGTGGCATAGTTTGATGGTTGTGGTGGCAGTGGAAATGGGAGTGGGGGTCATCACTAGTGGTGGGCAGGTTAAGTGTTTGGTAGGTCAATACTGAGCCAAGGGGCAGGTCTCCATATTTAGTTTCAACCTTTTTTGCTGGGTGTCTGCTCGATGCCTGCAGTACCTTTAACATCTGGCTGTTACTACTTCTTTTGTACTTATTTGGGGGCATCTTATCTGTGGGTGGCTTCAATTTGCATACTTTTGAGTGTATTCACAGGTTGTGGTGTAAAGCCCAAGGCCCGAGATGGAGCATGCCATGTCTGTGGCAGCGAGATCTTGCTGACTGTGGGTGGCACAGCTTTGTAACCTTTTTTGATGTAATGTGCAAGTACGTACAACAACCCTATCTGATGGTTGCAGTGGCCCTGTCCTGCTTTGCAATTGCATGTCGACTGCCCGAAGAATGCGCCCTCTGATGGAAAATCGACCTGGTAACAGAGAAAGAATCATGGATGAAGTCATGAATAGGCTTTAATTATTATCCTCAAACTAAAAGCATGTTGAATGTTGACAGAATGTTGTTTGGGTTAACAAGGACTTGGGAAAAAAATAGTGTGCATGTAGGAAGCACTAGATCATAGTGTTACCAAACATCATGGATGTGTTCTCCTAAAGGTATGTCTGAACTTTGCCTGGCTACTAACCTACTACCTGCACATGGTAAGGCGGCTCGTTCTTCCTCATTGAGCGATATGCCCTCGCCCTGACAGCAATGCCTGTCTCACTCTGCCTGACTGTAAAATCGTATGACGGCACAAAAGGTTAGCAAGTTTATCAACAAATACAGTGTACCTTAACTTAGTAACTTAACAAGCTACAGCTGAAAGTGTTGGATCGGAAGGTGTCACATCGGCTATCCTGATAACGTTGTCAACACAACCATAACAAACGCTAGCTAGGTAACTTATCTTCAATATCAAAGATGTAGCCCTCTATCCAATTGCTATATCCTTTTAGCAGTACATCCCTTGGGATCCGACGCCCCTTCTCTGCTCATTTTTCGATGTCATGTGTGGTAAATGACGGTAGGTGCTCGAGGTTGGTAGTCTAAACCATGTTTGCTGCTGGCCCTGGCTGCATTGATTTCCGATTGAGTAAGGGGACGTGGCTAAGTTCCTACCACTTGGTTTTTTTTAAATCCAAGATGGCCGCGGCGTGAAATGGACGTATGCTTCCCCCTGTGGCAATCCTAGGCATTACCAATCAAGCAATGAACCACCCATCCACTCCATCCATCCATCCATTATCCGAACGGCTTATCCTGCTCTCAGGGTCGCGGCGATGCTGGAGCCTATCCCAGCAGTCACTGGGTGGCAGGCGGGGAGACACTCTATGACACACTGAACAGGCACACACACACACACACACACATTCATACCTATAGGGGCAATGAACCATTCACCCAAAACAAGTCGATCTCAGATTAAATATAAGGCACTCTCATATCCAAGAATATTAATACTGTAGTGGCAACGAAATGTTTTATGCATATTGTGGCGGACACTAGGGGCTATGCCTCTCACCCAGCAGGACTGTGAGCTGGGGGCGTGGTTTACGTTCCCGGGCTCGCCGGGGCAGGGTTGTTCCTGGTGCAGTTGGTTTTTGGAGTTGAGGAATAAACATCAAACTCGCCTTGGTCTCATGTGTTTTTCCTCATTCCTGCCACATTGGTGACCCCGAATTGAACATGTTTGGAGCGGAAGACGTGTGTGAATCCACTTCGGCCACGCCGCCCCAACTCTCACAGCCGGCCGTTCTCGCCGCGGCTGTGAAACTCCCAGAGTTCTGGCAGAGCGACCCGGCCTCGTGGTTCCAGCATGTCGAGGCGCTGTTCCACCTGCGTGGAATCTCCGCGGACGACTCCAGATACTATTTGGTCGTCGCTGCGCTGGACCAGCAGTCCACACACCGGGCCATGCAACTGTTGCGCGCCCCTCCGCAATACGATAAATACGTCGCCCTCAAACATCTTCTGCTCCGGAGGTACAGTCTATCTGCCGCAGAGAGGGCAGATAGAATCATTTCCCTATCCGGTTTGGGCGACGGGACGGCTGTGGATCTCATGGACAATATGCTGTCGCTGCTAGGCTCAGACGAAGGTGGGTTCCTTTTGTAATGATCTGTGCCCTCTGGCTATGTTAACTTATAACATTAATAAAGCAAGGACGACTTCTCTCGTGCTGGGTGTTTATTCACCGACCGGATTCCGACTGACGTTGTTACGTACATCACGTGACTTTGTTGTGGCGCTACGGAAAGCCGTAAGGGACATTAGCAAATCAAATATTACTAGCAAATATTACATCTCCCTTTTTCTGAAAAGTGCTGCTTTCTCTGCAGAGATACAGACCACGTTGAGCACGTTTATAAGCGAATACAATCTTAATAAGAAAGAATATGAAAGTGGAACTCTTATATAACTGGACTGCAACAAAGTAGTGTAAAACATTTCCTTCACTGTCTAAATGTGACACCGTAATAACATTTCATCTTTTTTTTTCATTTCATTACTGGTAACTGCAAACAGCAGGTAGGTACACAAGGTAAGTGAACGCTGTAAATATTTCTTTTCAAAACATAGCAGGTATAGTACAGGTTGGTGTAAAATTCTCTTTTTTTAACATTCATAAGTCAAGGATTTGTCTTGGTTTGATCGTGCGACCTGACCTCGTGGTGTAACCAGGCTGTGTGTCTGGTTGTCGCTGATTGTTCGTGTCTGGAGGTTCAGCATGCTCTTGCTGATGGGCTTGTGTGTTGTTGTTAGCGCTGGTAACAGTCTGCTGTGAAGTGTGTGTGTGCGTAGTGTGAGTGTTCACTCTGCTTTGTCGCAGGTGTTGACGGTTGCGTTGGTAGATCTGACCTTCTTTGGTTTGGATGTGGTAGCTCCTGTCTGTGTTCGCTGGTCTTTCCACAGTTGCAGGTCTCCAGGATCCATCCTCCTGCCGGAAGCGGATTGGTGTGCCTGCGGGCAGGTGGGGCAGAGGTTTGGCTGTTCGGTTGTAGTATGCCTGCTGGCGCTGTTGACATACCTCTCTCCTTTTGTGAACATCCTCCTGACTGGCGATCTGTGGCTGCAGGTGTTTTGCTGTTGATGGGAGAATGGACCGCAGCCTCCGACTCATCAGTAGCTGTGCCGGTGATTTCAGGTTGTCCACCGGTGTGTTGCGATACTCCAGTAAGCTCATGTAGGGGTCTTTGTTCTCAGCTTTGGCTTTGTCCAGGATGCGTTTGGCCGTCTGGACAGTCTTCTCGGAGAGGCCGTTGCTCTGTGGGTAGTGGGGGCTTGTGGTGGTGTGTGAGAAACCCCATGTCTGTGAGAAGTTGCGGAACTCACCAGAGCTGTAGCACGGACCGTTGTCGCTGATGATAGTCTCGGGGATTCCGTGTCGAGCCATTGCTGCTTTCAGCTTCATGATGACGGCAGATGAGGTGCAGCTGTAAAGTCTTTCTAGCTCGAAGAATCTGGAGTAGTAGTCCACAGTGACTATGAAGTCCTGTGAGTTCCATGTGAATAGGTCTGTGCCTATCACTTGCCACGGCCGCTCGGGTATGGCGTGTGACATCATTGGTTCCTTTGCATTTGCGCTGCGCCGTTCTTGGCATATGCTGCAGTCTGCTACCGCATCCTCGATCTGTTTCCCCATGCCAGGCCAGAACAGTAAGTCTCTTGCTCGGCATTTGCTTTTTTCCACGCCAAGGTGGCTGGCATGGATGCGCTGTATCATGTCCTTGCGAAGCTTTTGGGGGACAATGATTCTCTCACCTTTGAACAGGATACCGTCCATTTCTGAGATTTCTGCTCTGTGGTTCCAGTATTCCTGGATGCTGGGCGGGCACTTTTTCTTTGTGTCTGGCCAGCCAGTGAGTGTGGCTCGTCTGAGTGCGGTGAGCTGTGGATCTTGCGCTGTTTCCTGCTTGATTTCTGTGAGTCTTGTGTCGCTCACAGGGATGTTGCTGAGGACTGTGTGCACTTGGGCCTCCATCCCTTCCTGTAGGTCACTGTCGTGGTGTTCTATTGACTTGCGTGACAGTGTGTCGGCCACCGGTATGTCCTTACCGGGGCGGTGGATGATTTGGATGTCGTATTTTTGGAGCGCCAGGATCATCCGTTGCAGCCGGGGTGGTGCTGCTGCCAGTGGCTTTTTTAGTATTGCCTCCAGAGGCTTGTGGTCTGACTCCACAATCACTTTTCGTCCATACATGTACTCGTGGAACCTCTTGCAGCCGAAGACCACAGCGTAGAGCTCCTTCTCTATCTGTGCGTAGTTTTCTTCAGTGCTGTTGAGTGACTTGGACGCATAGGCAATTGGTTTGCCATCTTGGAGCATGACAGCCCCAAGGCCACTTTTGGATGCATCCACTTGGAGTCGCAGCTCTTTCTGCGGGTCGAAATATGAGAGTACTGGACCTGGGTGCTGTGTAATGAGATTCTTCATCTCTTGGAACGCCTTGTCGTGGACTGCATCCCACACAAACTCACTGTCCTGTTTCAGAAGCTGTCTGAGGGGTGAGTTTATCTGTGAGAGGTGTGGAGCAAATCTGGCGAGGTAGTTGATCATGCCGAGGACTGTCTCCAGCTCTGCTTTGTTCTGTGGGGGTTGCATGTCCTTGACCGCCTTCACCTTGTGTGGGTCTGGTTTGATGCCTTCGTGTGAGAGCGTGTGGCCGAAGTAGCTTACCTCGGACACGCATATGTGACACTTGTCGGGGTTGAGCCTCACCCCTCGCTCCCTTGTGCGCTTCAGCATCGCTCTGAGACGCTGGTCATGTTCCTCTTTAGTCTTGCCGAACACTAGTATATCGTCCACTATGGCCGTCACACCGTCCAATCCTTCATATGTTTCATCCACGCGTCTCTGGAACTCGTCTTGAGCGGACACGATTCCGAATGGCAGTCTGAGGAAACGATACCTGCCAAACACTGTGTTAAATGTCGTCAACATTGAGGATTCAGTGCTCAGTTTGATGGCCCAATAGCCTGACCGCGCGTCTAACACGCTAAAGTACTCAGCTCCAGCAAGCTTTGTGGTGGCGTCCTCCAGCGTGGGGAGGGGGTAGTGAGGTCGTTGTATCACTTTGTTAAGAGCTCTGGGGTCTAAACACACTCTAAGTTTGCCTGTCTTTGGCTTCTCAACAATGACGAGTGCGTTCACCCATTCTGTGGGTTCTGTTACCTTACAGATTATGCCGCCTTTCTCCATGCTGTCAAGCTCGTCCCTCAGTTTGCTGCGTAGGGCGATGGGGATTCTGCGTGGCGGGCAGACGACCGGCGTTGCATCTGGTGTGACGCGGAAGGTGCACTCGCCTGGGAACTCTCCTATTCCTTGGAAAACATCTGCATACTCATCCATTATGCTCTGTGATGTGACATTGTTTTCCTCGCTCACAGCCATCACTATTTTTACCAAGTTTAGGTCACGGCATGTTTTCATTGCCATGACTGGTGGGGCGTTTGTGTCAATGACGTAAAAGTCCAGCATAATTGCATTGTCTCTGTACTTACATTTGAGTTTGCATGTGCCTTTCACGCTCAGCGCGCCTCCTCCATATTCAGTGAGTCTGTGTATTGCTGGTTTCAGTGTCACATTTTTGAACAGCGCCTGGAACAGGTTGGTGGGAATAGTATTGGCCTGTGCCCCAGTGTCTAGTTTAAACTTTACCTTCTGTGGAGGTGTGCCAATTCCAACCTCTACGTAAGCCTGCTCGTTGCTTTTTCCGTTGTTCTCTATTGAGATGCAGTCTATGTACAGCTCTGTCTGTTCTCCCACAGCGGTGCTCTCCACTGTAATGTTGTCGAAGTACAGTTCTTCCTGCTCTCTGTCAGTGGTGTACTCTTCTGGGTTCTCTCCGACGGCATGTACTGTGCCGCGGTAGTACTTTGTCTGTCCCTGGGAGCTAGACTTGCATACTTTAGCAAAATGATTGAGCTTCTTGCATTTAATGCATTGTTTACCCTTAGCTGGGCAAGTGGCTTTAGCGCCGTGTAGCCCTCCACAATAGCTACACGCCCTAGCGGCGGTGCTAACGTTACCCTCCCTTTGTCTGAAGTTAGCGTTAGCTGCTTTGGGTGCGTTCGGTTTGTAAGTCTTTCTGCCTATTGCGTGCACCGTTTCATGTGTGCTGCCCTGGCCCATAGACTTTAGCTGTTGCTTTGCTAGCTCGTGTGAGCGGGCTACATCTATGGCCTTTTCTAGCGTTAGCTCAGCTCCCTGGCTAAGTAGCTTTTCTCTCACTCTGGGTGAGTTGGTGGCAAACACGATGCGGTCCCTGACCATCTCGTCGGCATTTGGGTAGCCACAGTCTTTGACTAGGAGCTTTAGCTCAGTTACAAATCGTTCGAAGGATTCACTCTCTCCCTGCATCTTTTCATGAAATTTATATCTGGCATAAATCGGGTTTGCTTTGGGGGTGATGTACTCAGTGTACTTATCGTAGTACGTTTCTAGCTTCTTGGCTTGTTCTCCGCTGAGTGTCCAAGTGTTGTGCACATCGCGCCCTTTTTCCCCTATCCAGAGCAGGAGGTAGCTGCATTTCTCCTCTTCGTTCTTCCCGCGCAGGGGGCCCTTGAACATTAGCTCCGTTGTTTGCCGAAATCGTCTCCATGCTTCAGGTAAGTTCGCCGATTCCCAGTCCATCCGTGGAGCTGGAACGCCGTACGAATCCATATTGGGTATTTAAACTCCGCTACTCTGACACCATGTAATGTTATGTGCCCTCTGGCTATGTTAACTTATAACATTAATAAAGCAAGGACGACTTCTCTCGTGCTGGGTGTTTATTCACCGACCGGATTCCGACTGACGTTGTTACGTACATCACGTGACTTTGTTGTGGCGCTACGGAAAGCCGTAAGGGACATTAGCAAATCAAATATTACTAGCAAATATTACACCTTTTTCCGCACGTTTTCCTGCGCCAGCTCCCGTCTCCTGTGCGCGCGGCTTTGGCTAACTCCCCGTGTCTGGCCGCTGGTGACTGCCGAGGTTTGGCTGAGGAGGCCGATCGGGTCCTGCTGGCTACCAGACGGTTCTCTGTGCAGAGCGTGGCATCGGAGCCTCTGTAGCCGACGTCGGAGGACGCGGACCCGGCAGTGGTGGCTGGAGTGACTGCCCAGAGACGGGGCGGGAGAGGCCTCTGTTTCTTCCACCAGCGGTTCGGCGGCAAGGCGAGGCGCTGCGCCCTTCCGTGCACGTTTGAGGCGGCGTGAAACTCCAGGGCCAGCGCTCAGTAGCAGCTGTGGGCGCTGGCGGTCGTAGTGAGCTGCTCTTCATTAAGGACACGATGTCAGGAAGACGGTTTCTGGTGGACTCAGGCTCGCAAAAGAGCCTACTCCCTCCTGCTAAGACAGACAGGTCGGCCGAAGGCGGCGGCCCACAGTTAAGTGCAGCTAATGTTTCGTCCATTGCGACGTTTGGCACAAGGTTGGTGACTGTTTGCTTCCACGGACGCCATTTTGAGTGGGATTTCGTAGTGGCCGCCATTACGGTTCCTATTATCGGCGCGGATTTTCTGTGTGCTAATGGTCTGCTTGTTGATGTTGCAAACCGCCGTTTAATTGATGCTGTGTCTTTCGCCACTGTTCCGTGCGAGACAGGGGGAGCCGGGCCGTTAACACACGCTAACTTTTTAGCATTAGGTGATGTTTTTCAGCGCTTGCTGGCGGATTTTCCATCGGTGACTACGCCTTGCCTTTTCCGCCGCGGTTACTAAACACGGGGTAGAACATTTCATTCCCACTCTCGGACCGCCAGTTTTTGCGCGCGCGCGGCGCCTCGACGCGGTAAAATTGGCTATAGCTAAGGAGGAGTTCGCCATCATGGAGCGTCTGGGTATAGTTAGGCGTTCCAACAGCCCGTGGGCCTCGCCGCTTCACATGGTGCCCAAGGCGGATGGGTCGTGGCGGCCTTGCGGCGATTTTCGCCGCCTGAACAACGTCACCGCCAATGACCGCTATCCCATCCCACACATACAGGACTTTTCCATACGCCTGGCAGGTACCACTATTTTCTCTAAGGTGGACCTGGTGCGCGGCTATCATCAGGTTCCCGTGCGCTCAGAGGACGTGCCCAAGACCGCAGTGATCACCCCGTTTGGGCTTTTTGAGTTCATGTGCATGCCTTTTGGCTTGAAGGGGGCAGCGCAAACCTTTCAGAGGCTGATGGACTCGGTGTTGCGTGACCTTGATTTCGTGTTCGTTTATCTCGACGACATATTAGTGGCCAGTCCGTCAGCTGACGAGCACCTGGCGCACCTGAAACAGGTTTTCCGTCGTCTGGACGAACACGGCCTGATAGTCAACCCGGCCAAGTGTCAGTTTGGACTGCTGGTGATTGACTTCTTGGGTCACCGCATTTCGCCGCAAGGCGCGGTCCCGTTGCCTTCTAAGGTGCAAGCGGTGGCGGAATTTCCCCGCCCAGTCTCTGTTAAGGCATTGTAGGAATTCTTGGGAATGGTGAATTTCTATAACCGTTTCCTCCCTCGCGCTGCCCACCTCCTTCAGCCACTTTACGAAGCCCTGCGGCTTAAGAAGGCTAACTGTTGTGGTTACACCGCCCCGAGCTGCCTCCCCGGCACGTTCAAGCCACTCCCCCAGCCGGACGTGCCGGAAACATCCGAGCGCTCGGCTCGCGCTCTGAGACGAGCGCTGCACTGCACCAGGTGTTTGCCATCATCCATCAGGCACACCTGTGGCAATCAGGCAGCCCTCTACAAGAAGCCTCCCAGAACGTCTCTCAGTGCTTCGACGTACTGAACCCTGCGGTGAAGTTCTGATAAGCCCTCCAGCGTTCCTTGCTTTCTGTTTATTCCCCAGTGTTATATCTTCGTGTCTCTGTTTCCTCCCAAGACTCTCCCTCCGCGATTTCCACGGCTCCCCGCGTCTCCCTCGTCCCCAGCGACCTTCACGTTTCTCTCCGCCCCTTCTCCTGGACCTCGGAGGCGGAAGCCGCCTTCTTGGCCCTGAAGAGGCTGTTCACAACGGCTCCGGTGCTCGCCCACCCGGACCCGTGCAGACAGTTCATCGTGGAGGTGGACGCATCGGACATGGGCATCGGAGCCGTCCTCTCCCAGCGGTCGGAGGAGGACCAGAAGATCCACCCGTGCGCCTTCTTCTCCCGGCGTTTCAGTCCTGCGGAGAAGAATTATGACATCGGCAACAGGGAGTTGCTGGCCGTCCATGCCGCCCTAGAGGAGTGGAGACACTGGCTGGAGGGAGCAGGGCAGCCGTTCATCGTATGGTCCGATCACAAAAACCTGACCTACGTACGGACGGCTAAGAGGCTCAACCCCAGGCAGGCGCGCTGGGCTCTCTTCTTCAGCCGGTTCGACTTCACCCTCACCTACCGCCCGGGCACCAAGAACGTCAGGGCAGACGCCCTCTCCCGTCTGTTTCCCGAGGGGTCCCCTGACGTCCCAGACACCATCCTTCCCCCGGCCCGGGTGGTGGGCGCCGTCACCTGGGCCATCGAATCAGTGGTGAGAAGGGCCCAGCGCGCCCATCCCGACCCAGGCAATGGACCCCGGAACCGGCTTTTTGTGCCTCCCTCTGTCCGGCCCCAGGTGCTGGAGTGGGGCCACTCCAGCCATCTTGCTTACCACCCCGGTGTCTACCGAACGGCGGCCTTCATCCGCAGGGGTTTCTGGTGGCCCACCATGGAGGCAGACACCAGAGAGTTCGTGGCAGCCTGCACCACCTGCGCCCGCAGCAAGGCTCTCCATCGCCCTCCAGCAGGTCTCCTGCGCCCCCTTCCTGTCCCCGGCCGACCTTGGTCCCACATTGCCTTGGACTTTGTAACTGGCCTCCCCGTGTCCCAAGGCAATGACACCATCCTGACCATTGTCGACCGGTTTTCCAAGGCCGTCCATTTTGTTGCCCTCACCAAACTCCCCTCTGCGGGCGGGACGGCGGACCTTCTCGTCTACCACGTCGTCCGACCTCATGGGATTCCCCTGGACATAGTCTCTGACCGTGGTCCCCAGTTCACTTCGAAGGTATGGCAGGCCTTCTGTAAGGGGATTGGGGCCACGGTCAGCCTCTCCTCCGGGTATCACCCCCAGACCAATGGGCAGGCAGAGCGGGCCAATCAAGCCCTGGAGGCGGCTTTGCGTTGCGTTACCACCAGCAACCCCGCCTCCTGGAGCAAGTACCTGCCCTGGGTGGAGTACTCGCTCAACTCCATGGAGAGTTCGGCTACCGGTTTGTCCCCCTTCGAGTGTTCCCTGGGCTATCAACCCCCTCTGTTCCCCCATCAGGAGTTGGAGGTAGCAGTCCCGTCCACGAGGGCCCATCTCCGCCGATGCCGGCGCGTTTGGAAGACCGCCCGGGCCGCTATGTTGCAAGCTACAGAGCGGGCCCGGCGCAGCGCCAACCGGCAGAGAGTGCCGGCCCCAGCTTATCGACCTGGCCAGAGGGTATGGCTCCTGGCCCGGGACCTGCCCCTCCCTACCCTCAACCGGAAGCTGGCTCCCCGCTACGTCGGTCCCTACACCATCGACCGCATCGTCAACCCTTCGGCGGTGCGTCTCCATCTCCCTACCTCACTCAAGATCCATCCCGTCTTCCATGTCTCGCGCCTCAAACCGGTAGCCACCAGCCCCCTATCTCCCCCTGTCCAAGCTCCTCCACCCCCCAGGGTCCTCGACGGTGGTGACATGGTCTGGGATGTCGACCAGCTGCTCGCCGTACGCCGCCGGGGGCGTGGGTACCAATACCTGGTGGACTGGGTTGGCTATGGGCCCGAGGACCGCAGCTGGGTTCCCCAGTCCTACCTGGCCGACCCCGCACTCCTGGAGGAGTTCTATCGGGCCCACCCCAACGCCATCGGACGGTCGCCCGGTGTCTCCCGTAGGAGGGGGGGTCCTGTTGTGGTTACACCGCCCCGAGCTGCCTCCCCGGCACGTTCAAGCCACTCCCCCAGCTCGGACGTGCCGGAAACATCCGAGCGCTCGGCTCGCGCTCTGAGACGAGCGCTGCACTGCACCAGGTGTTTGCTATCATCCATCAGGCACACCTGTGGCAATCAGGCAGCCCTCTACACGAAGCCTCCCAGAACGTCTCTCAGTGCTTCGACGTACTGAACCCTGCGGTGAAGTTCTGATAAGCCCTCCAGCGTTCCTTGCTTTCTGTTTATTCCCCAGTGTTATATCTTCGTGTCTCTGTTTCCTCCCAAGACTCTCCCTCCGCGATTTCCACGGCTCCCCGCGTCTCCCTCGTCCCCAGCGACCTTCACGTTTCTCCCCGGACCTCTCCTGCGATCTCCCCCCTTGTCCCTCTACCTGGACCCCTCCTTTCGGACTCGACTTCTCGGACCTGGACTTTCTCGGACAACCCCTCTTGGATCACGGACTGGACTTTCTCGCCAGGTGCACGCACATTTCTTCAACACCTCCTGGTCATTTACATACCGCACCACACATTGGCTAAAAACACTCACACATAGTTATACACGCAAACCACGGGACACCACACATAGTTTATTCACACATCCCACTAACAGAACGCCTTTTTTCACCATACATTTCCCTCCCACAATAAAACCCCCCTTTGTAGACTTTGAAGTCATCTCGTGTCTGTCTGTCTTGGGTTTCGCCACACGGGTCAGGTTCTGGTGCGCGAGCATAACAGCTAACGACCCTGTCGACTGGACTCCCGAACAGGTCCAGGCCTTTGGCGGAGCTAAGTGCGCCCTGGCTAACGCTGCCCTCCTCGCCCATCCCACACCCACGGCGTCCATAGCTTTAACAACCGATGCGTCTGACATAGCCGTGGGGGCTGTGGTTGAACAGCGTGTGGCGAATGCGTGGCAGCCACTCGCATTTTTTAGCCGCAAACTGCGAGATAGCGAGCGCAAGTACAGCGTTTTTGACCGGGAGTTGCTGGCACTGCACCTTGTAACCCGGCATTTCCGCTTCCTGCTGGAGGGTCGTCCATTCACGGCTTATGTGGATCATAAGTCGCTGACTTTTGCCATGTCCAAGGTGACTGAGCCGTGGTCTGCTCGTCAACAGCGCCACCTAGCGGCGATCTCCGAGTTCACAACGGACATTCAGCATGTGGCTGGGAAGTCCAACCCTGTTGCTGATTGTCTGTCGCGTGTGCTTGTGTGTCCTGTGCACCTCGGTGTGGATTTCTCCGCTATGGCTGCCGACCAGCCCAGTGACCCGGACGTCCTTGCCCTTAGGTCAACGCGTACCGGTCTCAAGCTAGAGGACGCTGTGATGCAGGAAGGCAGTCCTGCCCTCCTCTGCGATGTCTCCACCGGCCGTCCCCGCCCCGTTGTTCCAGTGACCTGGCGCCGTCGAGTATTCGATTCACTCCCTCTCGCACCCTGGAGTTCGGGCGTCGGTGAAGTTGGTCGGTTCCAAGTTCGTCTGGCCTGGCCTCCGTAAGGACGTCAAGGGGTGGGCAGCTGCATGTGTGGCGTGCCAGCGCGCTAAGGTCCACCAGCACACTAAATCGAACCGTTTCCGATCCCGGCCAGACGTTTCGACCACGTGCATGTGGACCTGGTGGGCCCTCTACCTTCTTCACAGGGTTTTACGCACCTGCTCACAATGGTAGATCGGACCACCAGGTGGCCAGAGGCTGTCCCTCTATCCTCCACAACATCCTCGGATGTTGCACGCGCTTTTCTTTCCTCCTGGGTCGCCCGTTTCGGCACTCCGTCAGATATCACCTCAGACAGGGGCCCCCAGTTCGTGTCAGAGCTCTGGTCGGCACTTGCGCGATCCTTGGGTGTGCAGGTACACCGCACTACCGCGTATCACCCTCAGGCTAACGGGTTGTGTGAACGTTTTCACCGGTCGCTCAAGGCCCCGCTGCGCTCTCGGATGGTAACTGGGTGGATCGTTTACCTTGGGTTATGCTCGGGTTGCGTTCGGCTCCTAAGGAGGACCTCGACGCGTCACCCGCTGAGCTGGGGCTCGGTCAGCCACTCCGCGTCCCTGGGGAATTTTTGCCTGGGAGTTCCGCTCCTCGACCCCGTCCGGCCGTTTATCCTTTTTTGTCCGACAGCACTCGGGTTCCAGGCTCCGTTCACCACTGTTTTCCGCGGTCGTTCGTGCCTGCGGAGCTCATGTCGGCTCGTTTTGTTTTTGTACGGCATGATGCTCACCGCTCGCCCCTCCAACCCCCATACGATGGCCCATTTCGGGTTCTTGAGACGGGTCCTAAGGGTTTTGTGCTAGATATGGGTGGGCGTAGGGAGCGTGTCACGCTTGATAGGCTTAAACCGGCGCACAGGGTGGCAGGCGAAGTTGTGTTTCCGGCCCAGGTTCCCCGTCGGGGTCGTCCTCCTTCCTGGACCCCGGCAGTCTCTTCACGGGTTCAGCGTTCTGCTTCTCAGCCGGCTTTGGACTGTGTTTCACCTACTGTTTCGGCTGAGGGACGGCGCAGCCGTTATGGCAGGCTGCTTAAGCCTCCAGTGAGACACTAAGTTTCTTTCCAGGAGTCCCTTCTGGGTGTTCGGGGGGGGGGGGGGGCTGTGTGGCGGACACTAGGGGCTATGCCTCTCACCCAGCAGGACTGTGAGCTGGGGGCGTGGTTTACGTTCCCGGGCTGGCCGGGGCAGTGTTGTTCTTGGTGCAGTTGGTTTTTGGAGTTGGGGAATAAACATCAAACTCGCCTTGGTCTCATGTGTTTTTCCTCATTCCTGCCACAATATAACTATTATTTCTTCGGAGTTAAAACTACTATGAAAATAAAATGTCTTTTAAGCCAACAGAGTTATATTTGTCACATACTCCCCCCTCAAAATGAATGTTGTCCTCAACATTCTGACCCTTAACCTGTAGTGTTAAGTTAGAATTAGGGATTCTAATATCTCTATCGTTTATTGTAACAATACAGACTGGAACTCTTAGTACATTCTGTCACGTTTAAATGCAATATTACAGACTGGTACTCTTTTTGTACATTTTCTTGTTTGTAAATGAAACTTTACAGACTGGAACTTTTTTCATACATTCTCATACCTGGGTGAATACCCATTTTCGGTTTTTTTTTGTTTTGGGATTTTTTAAGTCCATTGACTTCTCAAGGTCCATTGACGATTCCACAGTCCATAGTTTTATTCGAAAATGTGTCAAACAGTCCATACAGGTGTCGATGGCACTTTGCTTGGATGCAAGTTAACAAGTGTCTCATATGTGTGTTCAACAGCATGTGATATGAGTATATGCACTCAGTTAGGACCATAGTCCAGGAACTTGTTTTGTGTTCAACAATCTTTTTAGATGTGGATCACAAGGCAAACAGTCCATTCTGTGTGTGTATGTGAATTCACCCATCTGTCTTCAAAGATCAGGACTGACGAAAAGACAGGAGGCGGAGCTGGAGGTGGCAGCGTTGAAGATGCTAAGATTTTCACTGGGAGTAACGAAGGACAGGATTAGGAACGATTATATTAGTGGGACCGCTCAGGTTGGACGGTTTGGAGACAAAGCAAGAGAGGCAAGATTGAGATGGCTTGGACATGCGTGGAGGAGAGATGCTGAGTATATTGGGAGAAGGATGCTGAATATGGAGCTGCCAGGGAAGAGGAAAAGGGGAAGGCCAAAGAGGAGGTTTATGGATGTGGTGAGGGAGGACATGCAGGTGGCTGGTGTGACAGAGGAAGATGCAGAAGACAGGAAGAAATGGAAAGCAGCCGAAAGTAGTAGTAGTAGCAGTATAATGTAATAATGCTAATTTAAATTAAATTAGAAGTGGTCAGTTGTATGTATAACTCAGTGGCACTTTTCTCCTGATAATAATGTAACCCAGTTAAAACATGTGGTTATAAGGGGTGATGCTATAGTATAAATAGTGTTAAAACATTTAAATAAGGTTTAGTTTAAAAGGGTTTAAGAAGGTTAAAATCATTTTAAAGTGTGAAGTGTTTTTGTTTATTAAAGAGTGTAATGTTTTCCTGGAAACTGTCTAAACCAGCATTCACGGGGGTTAACGACATGCTGCAGGAGTACAGGTCGGGGAGGTGTTTCGGCACGGACGAGAGAGGGGAGGGACGGTGGACGACCGAGCCGGAAGGGAGCCGCGAGTGAGCGCGATACAGATAACTTGTGTTGTATGTTAAGTTTAGAGTGCACAAACCATTGTGTAATTTATATCTTAGGATTGTTTACACAACAGTCGCGGTGAGAGTATAAATTATATATTGTCGGAACGTGATGAATTTCTCCCCGAAATTCAAAGAGCGTTTAGGTGTGCTACTGCTAACGCTAAGCGCTCGACGTGTAGCATAGAGTCTGTTCACTACCCGTGAACGGACATTTGCTAGCTTAAGTTGAACTAGCTCAGTTGAACTGTCCGAGGGGTGAGCTGCTGCTTCCAACCAGAGGGCAGAGCAGAGACCTGGGACGAAGTTTGGAGCAACCAGGGCTTCACTCAGCGTGTTTCTGGCGACGTGGGAGAGAGAGGGTAGACATCAGACGGTGACTGTGCGAGACGCCAACCTGCTGCTAAACCTGCAACCGTGACGGTTGAAGAAAGACAAACCAGGAACATTGTCTCAGGTACCACACTTGTTCTTTTGCTCACGGAGGAGCGAAGGGGCCATTAAGTTTTGGGCCACAACGATCACAAGCACCGAACCAGGCCTGCAACTTTATATTTTGTTTTAACATAATTTTGGTTTTGCCGGTTTTAGGGGACAGTATCCGTGTGTGTTTGTGTGTGTGTGTGTGTGTGTGTGTGTGTGTGTGTGTGTGTGTGTGTGTGTGTGTGTGTGTGTGTGTGTGTGCCCACGAATTATATTGGTTGAATTTAAGTGACATTGAGATTGGTTAATTGTGATTTTCTAGGAGAATCCATTTTTGGGTTAAAGTGTAGTGTTTTGTTATGCACTTGCAGTGTTGAAAAACCTTAAGAGGGTTTTCCTGAAGAAAGGGAAATTTCAGTTTGAAGAACATTCCTACTATTATTTTATTTTTTCATTTTAAATCAAAACTCATTCTTTAGTTAAGTAAAGAATTGAGACTTATTTTTCTATAAAACCTGAGTTGTGTGATTTTATTATACTTACCTGCTTAGAGGGAATGATTTCATATTGAAGGGGACATACAGACACATTTGGTTAGAAATCTTTATTAAAACCATAACTTTAAAGGTAGCTTTAAAGGTAAGTTCATAATAGGTAGGTTTAAAAAACTGCAGGTGTGTACTGTCAAAAGGGATCCAGGACAATAATTAAAACTGAGTTAATCAGGGTTAAAATTTATTAAAAGAACCCAAAAGCCCTGCCCTTGTTAATATAACAGTTGAGGGGAGCGCTACAATGAGATGTTAAGATTCCCCTGAGGGTGGGCAAGGTAAGGTTTTCTTTACATTTGAGCTATCATTCCAGGCTTGCAGCTGTGAAGCTACCTCGAAGGTAAAGAAAACCTTACATTGCCCAACATCCGGAGAATCTTAAGATCTCATTATCAGGAGAAAAGTGCCACCGAGTTATACAAACTACTCACCACTGAAGTTCAGAGTAACAAAGAGACACCCTCCACCCCAAATCTTTCTAATTAGGACAATGGACTTAAGACAGAGAATATTGTTTGCCTCTCAAGAGGCGGAGTCAAACCTGAAGTATGATCCAGCTTTAGGCCAGAGCCTTTTCATGCATACTATTCTCACTGGCTTGCAAAATGACAATGTTAAAAGTGATCTGCAACCTTACCTTCTACAGACAACCACATCCGATGAGCTCCTCTTGGAGAAAGTTAACATTGCATGTGCTAATGAAAAGGAGAGGCAAGAAAAAAAGAAACATGCTGCTCTGCCATGAGCCACCAACATAAATAGTGTCCAGTCCAGCGAAGTGCCATTTGAAAAGAAAAGTGAACATGAAAGGGAAGCAACAAAACCTGATGTTCATGGTTGTTCCTAATGATCAGGAGTCACTGCTAGCAGACAAAACATGTGAGGACCTTTAGCTGGTCAAGAGGGTCTACCAAAATCAACAGTGAAAAGGTGGTTCTTAAGACTCACAGCGACAGTAACTGACATTGTGCAAAAGTTTCCTGATATCTTCACAGGCCAAGGGACGTTGCCATTCACCTACGGACTACAGCTAAAACGTAATGCCAAGCTAGTCATGCACGCCTCACGGAGAGTGCCAGCACCACTTCAAGCCAGCTTAAAGAAAGAACTCAACCGGATGGTGAAACTGGGAGTCGTACAACATATTGAACAACCGACAGACTGCGTAAACTCCCTAACGTGTAAAGAAACCCAATGGTGACTTAAGGGTGTGCCTAGACCCCAAAGACCTTAATGAGAAAATTAAAAGAGCGCACTGCCAGATACTGAAACGGGAAGAAATCAATAGTGAAATGTCAGGGGCCAAATTCTTCAGTAAATTAGATGCATCTCATAGTTTCTGGCAACTGAAATTGGACGATGAGAGCAGCAAGTACTGCACGTTCAATACACTGTTTGGCAGATACTGTTTTCTTAGACTTCCATTTGGAATCAAATAAGCTCCCAAAATCTATCACAGAGCAATGGAAACAATCATTGTGGGTTTTTTAGGGAGTTGTTCCTTATCCGATGAGAGAGTCTAAGGACAGGATGTTGTGTTGCTGTTAAGCCCACTGAGGCAAATTTGTAATTTGTGATATTGGGCTATACAAATAAAATTGATTTGATTTGGTTTGATTTTGATTTGGGTCTAGAAGGCACCGTCACAGCTAAAATAAATATGCTCAGACATGGTGTTGTTAAAAGATCTCTGAGCTGAGATGTCACAAATCAGAGAATCAATCCATAAATCAGCACATGCACTGCCACCTTACCCCCCTCCATGCAGAGGGACAGAAAATGCACCTGTGCCTAACCCAGTGTTTTCACCAGCTCAACTCCCTCATTTTAATAGTGAACCAACGAGGGCAATACAAAGAAACAGCCCTACAATACACTCCTCAACTTCCGTGCAGGCTACTCCTGCTGAATCTCAAAACTGGGAGTGCACAGAATCCCATCTACTGCAGGTAGATGGGATTCTCCACAACTCCACACAATGGGATTCACCACACTGCCTGGCGAGCACGAGATCTCCAGTAGCTAGCATAAAAACACACGGAACTTGGCTAGTAGCTAGCATAAAACCACATGGAATTCGGAGAACGATTAGCATGTCTTACTGCATGGTGATTTCTCAACTAGAACACAAGAATTTCATGCACATCGCTGAACTTATAAAGTATAACCACTGCTTACTTGATACATTCACAAAAACGGTGGCATAGCTAGAATAATTACATTAAAAGGGAAAATAAAGCGAAAGACGGACGCGTTGCTATTCCTTCGCTTCAGTGAATGAGAAGTCAGCACATGCGTCCCCTGTGGCAATTCTAGGCATTACAAATCAAGCAATGAACCATTCACCCAAAACAAGTTGATCTCAAATTAAATCCACTCATGTCCAATAATATTAATGCTGTGGTGACAACGAAATGTTTTCTGCATATAACTATTATTTATTTGGAGTTAAAACTACTATGAAAATAAAATATTGTAACGATCACGGATGAATAGGCTCGGTAGCCCTTGGCTAACGGGTCGGACCCTGTCGACTGGTTAACTTTGTCGCCCGCGGTGCAGAAAATGCGGGTTCGCGTCCCAGCGATGGTGGTTTGTTACGGGTCTAGATAGATCGATGCCATCGGCTATCCACTAGTTTACCTTAGATACACATGACCCGCGCTCAGGAACATGTTACAACACTTTGATTATACTTGGCTGCACTGAGCAACTCGTGTGTGTGTCATTCTTTATAAGATAGCCTACTGAAACATGGTGCCAGAAGTCGGAGAACTTATTTCTTATTTTACTAGCTCGCATGTTTAAGTTTGTAGGCCTGAGTAGGTCACATGTCGGAGGATTCCGATTCAGAGCAAAGTACTTCTGCTGAAGACGTTGTCACAGAGGAGCTAACGCTAGCATTACCGGCGCCAATAGCATCACATACAATGGCAGCTAACGTGAATATTCCACCACCGTCCCCGATGAGCTTCACAGGCGATTGGAGTGTCAATTGGGACATTTTTCGGGCCGAATATGAAGACTATGTCCTCGTCACGGGCATACTTGGCAAGGACAAGAAAGTACAAGCGGCTACTCTAAGGAGTGTGATGGGAAGTGAATGCAGGCATATTTACCGCCACAATCTGAACCTCTCAGAAGATGATCAAGGGGATCCTGACGCCATACTGAGAGAGTTGGGGAAATACTTCAAGCCAGCAAAAAACACAATATACGAGAGGTACATTTTCGGGAGTTGCAAGCAGGAGGAAGGAGAATCGTTTGATACCTTTGTGACGAGACTGAGAGAGAGGGCAGCAACCTGTGAGTATGGACAGTTGAAAGATGAAATGATGCGTGATAAGATAGTCCTGGGAGTTGCAAGCGAGGCCGTTAGGCGCAGGCTGTTGAGAGAGAAGGATTTGAACATGGTCACAGCTATTGACATGTGTCGCGCAGCAGAGCAAACTGACATCCATATGAGAGCAATGGAGTTTGCAACAACACCGCAGCCGGAGGCAGTGCATGCCGTTGCTAGGCAACCCAGACAAAACCAGTGGAAACAGAGCAATCCACCCAGAACAGCAGGAGATGCAGGCAATTGCAAATATTGTGGCAGCTCGCTTTCAAGGGGCAGAGAGCATTGCCCGGCCTTCGGGAAACAATGTAGGTCATGTGGGACACTTAATCACTTTTCTAAAGTGTGCTTAAAGAGCAAAAAGGGGCATGCTGAGGGCAAGGTAAACTGTGTGGAATACACAGAAGAACCCCCAGAGCATAGTAATGATGGAGATGATCTGTACATGTTTGAGTCAATCGGCGCAGTGCACACCACAGGAAAGAAGTGGTTTGTGATTCTGAAACTCCACGACAAGCTACAACAATGTCAGCTGGACTCTGGAGCCACCTGCAATGTAATGGGCTTTCAAGACAAGAAAAGGCTGGCCCCAAACACACCTCTCCGCCCGAGTGACACCAGACTGAAGCTGTATTCGGGGGAAACACTGAGCTCTATGGGCACCTTTGAGACTGACTGTACTGTGAGAGGCCAAACACACAAGCTCTCATTCGAAATAGTGAGGACCAGCCAACATCCTCTTCTGTCAGGCTCCACCTGTGAACGCTTAGGGCTCATGCATTTCACAATTCCAGAGGATGTGCTCAAAATGGAACACACACAACCAGGAGCCCTAACTAAAGAACAGCTTATCAACAGATACAGTGACGTGTTCAACTCCCCTGTGGAATCCGTGCCTGGGGAGGTCCATTTTGACCTTGATCCTAGTGTTGCTGCAGTACAGAGTGCCCCTCGCAATGTCCCAATCGCAATGAAAGCAGCAGTCAAAGCCCAGCTGGACAAGTACGAGGCTGACGGCCACCTTGCGCCTGTCACAGATCCTACAGATTGGATCAGCAACATGGTGATTGTTAAAAAACCGGAGAAGCTGAGAATATGCATTGACCCTAAACCATTGAACAAAGCCCTAAAGCGCTCTCACTACATCATGCCTACCTTGGAGGACATTTTGTATAAATTGCCCAAGGCCAGAGTCTTCACGTTAGTGGACGCTCGGGATGCATTCCTGCAATGCAAACTGGACTATGAGAGTAGCCTCATGACCACGTTCTGGACCCCCTGGGGGAGGAAGCGGTGGCTCAAGTTACCATTTAGAGTATCGGTGGCGCCCGAGGTATATCAGCACAAGCAGCACGAGCTCCTCGCCGGTCTGAAGGGCGTTGAGCCCATTGCAGACGATATCCTGGTCGTCGGCTGCGGGGACACAGACAAGGAGGCTGGGGACGACCACGACGTCAAGCTTGCGGCGTTGATGGAACGCTGCCGCGAGGTCAAGCTTCACCTCGGCCTGAAGAAGTTGCAGTTCAAGGTGGCTGAGGTGCAGTTTCATGGCCGCATTCTCTCATCTGCTGGACTGAAGCCCGATCCAGAGAAGGTGAGAGCCATTATTGACACGCCGAACCCAACAGATGCCAAGGGCGTGCAGCGTCTCATTGGCTTCGCTAACTATTTAGCCAAGTTCATGCCTCATCTATCTACTGTCTGCGAGCCGTTGCGACGCCTGTTGGACAAGGACACACCCTGGCACTGGCTGCCTAAGCACGAGGCGGCGGTTCATGAGCTTAAGGCGCTGGCGACAGCCATGCCCGTCCTGCGCTACTATGATGTAACTAAGCCAATCGCAATCCAGAGCGACGCCAGCCAGAGCGGTCTCGGATGTTGTCTCATGCAGGAAGGTCAGCCCATCGCATTTGCCTCAAGGGCTCTTACCCCCACCGAAAAAAACTATGCACAAATTGAGAAGGAGTGTCTCAGTATCGTCTTCGCCTGCCAGAGGTTTCACCATTACCTATATGGCCGCGACCCAATCACAGCAGAGACGGACCATAAGCCTCTGATCTCTATTTTCAGCAAGCCACTTCTCAATGCACCCAAGAGACTCCAGAGCATGCTCATGACTCTGCAGAACTACGACCTGAGGGTAATCTACAAACCAGGCGCAGAGATGTTCATAAGCGACACGCTCAACAGAGCTACGGCTGGATGCTCCGGCAGAGGGACTGCATATCAGCGACACGCTATCTGCTCTCTGCAACAAGAGCAGGAAGACATACAGCACGTGAACCAGGCAGAGTACCTGAATGTGACTAACCAGCGGCTGGAACAGATCAGACGACACACCGACAGAGATGAATGCTTACAGGCACTGAAGAACACTGTTCTCGTGGGCTGGCCAGATGTAAAGGAGGAAGCGCCCCTCATCGCTAGGGAGTACTGGCCCTTCAGGGATGAAATCAGTGTGCAGAACGGAGTTCTGTTCCGGGGGCAAAAAGTCATCATCCCAAAGTCACTCCGCCCAGAAATGTTGACGCGCATACATTCAAGTCACATAGGGGGTGATGCATGCTACCGACACGCTCAAGAGACATTGTACTGGCCCAACATGCAGTCAGAGATAAAGGACTTTGTAAGCAGCTGCTCGACCTGCAATGTGTACGCCCACAATCAGCAAAAGGAGACCATGCTCTCTCACGAAATACCAACCAGGCCATGGCAGGTCTTGAGCATGGACCTATTCAGCTTCAGACAGAAAGACTATCTCCTAATAGTCGACCACTATTCCGATTTTTGGGAGATTGAGCTTCTACCCGACATGTCTGCAGAGACAGTCATCAAGCGATGTAAGGCACAATTCGCCCGACATGGTCAGCCAGAGAAGGTTATTACAGACAACGGCCCTCAGTTCACATCTCAGTTCACACGGTTCGCTTCTGAGTGGGAATTTGAGCACGTGACCTCCTTTCCCAGACACCCGAAAGCGAATGGCAAGGCCGAGTCGGCCGTGAAGATTGTAAAAAATCTTCTGCGTAAGGCCGCGCATGATGGTGAAGACCCCTGGAAAGCCGTGCTTCACTGGAGGAATACACCTACGGAAAACATGGGCAGCAGCCCAGCACAACGCCTCATGTCCCGCCGGTTGAAGACGTCCATCCCAGCGGCAAGCAAGCTCCTGGAACCAGCTGTTGTCGTGGGCGTCACTGAAAAGCTGCGCCACAGGAAGCAACTCGCCAAATCCTTCTATGACAGATCTGCCCGTGAATTGCCGGTACTTGAAATTGGGGAAGTCGTACAGATGAAGCCCCTGCCAGGTGATAACACTGGCCGCTGGAGAGTCGGAACTTGTCTCCGCAGGGTTGCGCCGAGGTCTTATCTTGTGGACATTGATGGCTCCCTGTACCGTCGTAACAGGATCGATCTCAGAGTGGCTGAGCCAGCTGCACGAGCCGCGCACGATCCTGTTGAACCCGCTGCGGCACACACACCGGACGGGGATCCAGCTACAGAAACTGTCATTGAGACCCCTCAGGCTGTGTTCGAGCCGAGCCCCATCAGGTCCATGCCCAAGGCGCCATCTACTCCTGTTGGCGCTCCGCGTTCGGATGGACACACTTACACAAGGGTTGGACGGCTGTCTAAACCTCCACTGAAACTCACTATGTAATCTGAATAATGTTGATGGTTGCTATGTGGGAGAGAGGGGGAAAAGAGGAGAAATGTTATCATACGCTACTGTGGTTATTACACTGGTATGGGATATGAAGAGATTTACTGCTGTTGCACTGTTATTGGTTGTTCGTATATGAAAGTAATTTTATTTTGCACTAACTTCATGTGTATGTGTTTATACTTAGAAAAGGAGGATGTTACGGGTCTAGATAGATCGATGCCATCGGCTATCCACTAGTTTACCTTAGATACACATGACCCGCGCTCAGGAACATGTTACAACACTTTGATTATACTTGGCTGCACTGAGCAACTCGTGTGTGTGTCATTCTTTATAAGATAGCCTACTGAAACAGTTCCCTCCATCGGATGCGCTTCCCGAAGGAGGGGGATAGTGTAACGTACACGAATGAGTAGACACATTAGCCCTTAGCTAACGGATCGGATCATTTAGTCCAGTGTTTCCCAACCCAGTCCTCAAGCAACCCCTATCCTGCAGATTTTCTTTGCAACCCTGAATAGGTACCTGTTTGTAGTTACTCAACCAATCAGCAATGAATTATGTCAATGTTGCACACCTTGCATAATTAAGTGCTGTGAAGTGATTGGTTGAGTAAGTACAAGCAGGGCTACCTATGCAGGTTACAATGAAAATCTGCTTTAGACGACTGGTTAAGGTCGTCGCCCGCGGTGTAGGAGATACGGGTTTCGCATCTCGGCTGTGGCGGTTCCCGTGGCTGCCCCCCCCCCCCCGAATTCGCTACAATATATTTCAAGCCAACAAATTTCTCTCTATCACACACATGCATAAGATAAGAAAAGAAGGATTAATCCCAGAGCGAAATTCAAATTGTTAGAGCAGCATTACACCACACACTGACACTAGCGATACACAAATCCAAATATGTAAAAAAAAAACAACTATAACTGGTTTGGAAAGTTTATTAAATGGCACTGTCTGGATTGGATTCATGACGGCGTATCCTGATACCTCATACAGCAGCTATTTAAAATAAATTGGGTCGGGACAAATACTGAGGCATGAATTGGTTGCTAAAATGGTCTATAGTGTTAATATTCTGGTTTAAGTATGGTGCAAGTATTTTTTTTCGTCCTATTTTGGTATTGGTGAACGGTTAATAGAATTAGTCCTCTTGTCATCCCAAAGTTGTGGAATAGTCATCAATCCACTGTTGTCTGGTCGTTGGAACGCCCTGTGAGGCACTCATACAGAAGACATTATCACTTAAATCACGTCCTTAAAATAGCTTTATCTTTTTTGCCATGTTTTTTTTTCTTCTTCTGTTATGTTATTTTACTTATCATATCCCTAGCATTTATAACGATTGTTTGTCTCTGATACCCATAGGGAAGACATAGAAAAGAACATGAAGTCATTTTCAAATTAATCTTTTGGATGTTTTACTTTTCAAAATGTGTGCTATAGAGGAAAAAAAAAGACATTCACGTTGGACCTCAACACGTTTTTGATATCACCAAAAAAGTTCAAGTATGCCGGTGTGGATTCCATGAGCAAAATGATGCATTGTTTTACATTCAAAGTTCATGCAGGACATATAAAAGCTGACAAAAGAAGAGAGGTGCAGAGGAATAGATCACAATTTGTAAGGCACATAGTAAAAACCTTCCTTTGGCAATGAACACCAAGGTCACCCCGCACTGATCTATAGCTTTTGGCTCAGGGTAGCTTCAGGACAGCACCAGGACCAGCTCAATAACATCTGAAGCTAAACTGTGGACTCAGCAGCATGATCAACCATTGCTCATGCGGAGAATGAGAGAGGCCCGGGTGATTTAGAGCTCAAATGATGTACGTCTCCTGCCAGTTGGAGAGCAAACCGATCGAAGACAGATCATTTTAGGATGCCTCATTCTGAAAGTGCTGCATGTGTTCAGTTCCAAATCCCATAACAAGAGCCCTTAAATGTTGTAGGATCACATGAATTATAATGGAGAGTTGTGGAGAGAAACTACAGCAGCAAGCACACAAGCAGGCATTGGCTTTAAGGTAGGGAATTAATTTAACTGGAGGGAGAGGAAGAAAATAGAGAAAGAGAAAAGTTTTTTGAGAGATAAGTCCAGTTGGACACAAAACCTGGTGCGGGTAAGAGAGGAATAAAAAGACCTGCTGCCAATCAGTTTTCTCTCTAAATCCAAAACTCATCATATGATAACTGCACAGTCCAGATCTTGACATCTACGTTGTTTTCAGCCATCCAGATACTTCTGCAGACAGTATTATAAATGTTGGTATTTAAAATACTGTCACTTATTTAATGCTTTTCAAGACATCACTTATTTAGTGATTTTCAAGACATGGAAAGGAGAGAACACACAAAAAAATTGAAAGAATATTTACACACTTTTCAGTCAATAGAAAACTTTGAAAGCAACCTTGAAAAGGTGATTCTTCACCAACCAGTTTAAAATAGACTGATTGGGAGCACATTTGGAAGGTTTTCTCACCAAAGTTCATTATTACTGGCAACCACAGGGGTTTTTGAATGAGAATAATGATGTGATCAAGGGTTTGGTTTATATGAGGGTTCAGCATTCAGAAGGCTGTTTGAGCAAAGGTTTTCACAAAGTGGATGAGAGCCACAATAATGTTTATTCCATCTATCGTCTGGATGTAGCTCTGACCATTAGCCTCTCCATTGTTGGTTGCTTGTAATACTGATGTTGTTCTACTCATTGGGACTCAATTTAAGTGGATGAGGATAACAATTCAATGCCTAAAATATAAATGTAGAAAGGTATAAACCACTTTGTTCTCTCTTTGCTCTCTGTTATGCTCTCATGTTTTATAATGAGAGCATGTGGAAAAGGGCTCTCCTGAGATCTGTAGCCCAAAGGTTTGTTTTAACTGTAGTGTACAATGATTGCAATTCCCCTGATGAATTGCAAAGGAAATATATCTTGGAATGGCATGGCTTACAAATGCACACAAGTTCAGTCATTTGTGTAGACCTCAGATCAATGACAGATGTTATCCTGTTGCCAGGAACACCTCCTCTCAGAGCACTGGGTTGGTTTCTGGGGTTCAGTTGTGAGGCAGCAACTCTGGAGCCAAAGAAATTACCCCAACTCCAGTGAACAGAATTGATTTTCATCTCGGCACTTAGATGTGCCTTACAGCTAAAATTTACTGCGGGCTTCTTCCATAAGAAAACCTTAGTGCTGCCTCAGCAGGGCCTTCATCGACAACCAGTATGTGTAAGTCACCCACTCCCACTAGGGGGGATAGTGGGGTTCATATTCATGAAACCTTATGATGTGAGGAAGGGCTTAGTAACATACAGCTCCATCATGCTGCAGGGGTATATATCATATGAGGCTGAAATGACTCATTCTTTTTCTGTTTGCCAATTTATTTATTTACCCCCCCCTTTTTTTCCCCCAATTGTATCCGGCCAGTTACCCCACTCTTCTGAACCATCCTGGTTGCTGCTCCACCCCCTCTGCCAATCCAGGGAGGGCTGCAGATTACCACATGCCTCCTCCGATACATGTGGCAGTCGCCACAGTCAGCTTCTTTTCACCTGACTGTGAGGAGTTTCACCAGGGAGACGTAGTGCGTGGGAGGATCAAGTTATTCCCCCCAGGAGGTAACATGGGGATTTGAACCGGCGATCCCCATGTTGGTAGGCAACGGAATAGACCACTACACTACCCGGACGCCCTGTTTACCAGTTTATTCATGATCACACATAGCTACTGGAATACATCATTCTCCATGTATCTCTCAAGTCATGCACACACAAAACCATGCGCATGCACCCCTCAAGGAAATCAGACAGCAGGGAAAATGCAGTAGATTGAATTTTTATTGTTGTTCTTGATACATTTCTTTTGACCCAGCAGCATGTGTAAAATAACATAATAAAACAGCACTAACAGCAATAACAAGACAACAAACACATTATTCAGCCACAAAAAAAGTAACTAACTCTAGACACATCCCAGTTTGTGTAGGGCCCCAGTAGATGTTTGTACAGTTCAGTTGTCTTGCTCAATGCCATGGTAGATATAGAGGTCATGTACAGCTTCATCATTGCCATGTGTCAGGATGAGACTGGCTGTTGTTGCATTGCAAAATTCTTGCCCATCACATGACTGTAGATCACTTTGATGAGTACTACATCTCATTGTCCATTAACTGAAGTTCAATCAGTTTACACTATCAGTGGTGCTTTCTTAACCTTATTGATGGAACTCTTTTTTCTGAGTCCCTTGTGAATCCTGCTTCACATTTCAAAACTTCTATACAGTGCATCCTCACCTGGGAGCTGCCCAGTACAACCGCTGCTTGCCGCTGGGAGCAAGACCCTATCCACACTCTCTGTTCTTATTTCATTAGCTGATTTGGGATTTGTACCAGCATCTTTTTTATCAAAAGGCAATTTCTCAAGCTTTTTTGGATATCATTGCCTGACACACAACAGTTAAATCTGCATGTTTATTTATTTATAGTGCACTTTCCCTCATAAACAAACCTCGGGAATGTGTTAAGCAGGCAGTTTTAAAGTACATAAAACAAAGCAAAACTGACAAGTAGACTTGGGCCTAAACAACGTCATGGTCGAAACATATGCCATGGTTCCACAGTGCCATTATAAGAGACAGCTGAAGGACTGTTCCATTTTTATGTCCATAAACAGGCCATACAGGGTGGGGATGTGGTAGGATGCAATAGGAGGTTATCTGGTGGGGGTTTTCCCCCCCAATTGAGTTGGTCCTAACAAGCCAGGTTTGCCTGATTTGCAAAGTCCCTGACATCACCCACCTTGGCCACCAACTGGCAGCTACCTATAAATACTGTCTGAAAAATAAAGTCAAACAGGTCCGTTTTAAAATCCTACACAATATATAGTATATCCCGTTAATTCCTTGACATCCAACTTTGCCAATGTTTGCAGTATCAGTTCATTTTGTAGCCAGGAGGTAGAAAATATTGTCCATGTTCACATTTTCCATCCATCCATTATCCAAACTGCTTATCCTGCTCTCAGGGTCGCGGGGCATTGGGCGACAGGCGGGGACACACCCTGGAAAGGCCACCAGGCCATCACAGGGTCCACACACACACACACACACACACACACACACACACACACACACACACACACACACCCTTTTCAGATTTGTAAATGGCGGCTGCAGGTATGAGCAGATTGGATAACGCGGAGGCAGGGTATTGTCAGAGTTCCTGCACTTTGTGGACAAATTGCCAAGTCCTCTTTCAAACACCAAGATAAAAAGCTGAGATGACAGAGATTAAGGTCATGTTAAGCCTTGCCTTTCTTTTAAAGAGGTGGAAAGTCTCGGTCAATGATCATTGGTTTTGTCAAATCCAAGTGAGATAACATGGACCTCTGAAAATGTTTAGCACAGCTTACCTTTTCAAACGTGTTGACATTGTCAGGGGGCATCCATTGAAAATATAACTGGGGAGGCTGTTAACATGGAAGTAATATTGACTGCATTAACAGAATTTTGATATTGATATTATAAGATGAAACAGTATTTAATCTATGAAACTTTATTTAAAGTCTTACTGTAATGCATACTGAATAGGGTGGATATAATTATAGCATATTGGTAATTTCAGTAATCGTCATGTTTATGTACAGATATACATCCCTGGTAGCATCATTGCTGGATTAGAGGACTGTTTATGGAAGTGTCTCGATGCGAGATTGAAGAGTGAGTGTCTTGGATATATATTAATTGAATTACGCAACTTTTTTTAGTGCTCTGGGATAAAAAAATGTAAAATATAAAATAAATAATAAAAACAAAACCAAATGTGCAAAAAAATACTATTTGTTTGCACATTTTGCAGGTGCCTCTGTCATCATCTCACTCATAATAAATAAGTCTTAATGCGTGCATTATTAAATTTATTTTTATCATCATTAAAAATACATATACGCTACCGTTCAAAAGTTTGGGGTCACATTGAAATGTCCATATTTTTGAAGGAAAAGCACTGTACTTTTCAATGAAGATAAATTTAAACTAGTCTTAACTTTAAAGAAATACACTCTATACATTGCTAATGTGGTAAATGACTATTCTAGCTGCAAATGTCTGGTTTTTGGTGCAATATCTACATAGGTGTATAGAGGCCCATTTCAAGCAACTATCACTCCAGTGTTCTAATGGTACAATGTGTTTGCTCATTGGCTCAGAAGGCTAATTGATGATCAGAAAACCCTTGTGCAATCATGTTCACACATCTGAAAACAGTTTAGCTCGTTACAGAAGCTACAAAACTGACCTTCCTTTGAGCAGATTGAGTTTCTGGAGCATCACATTTGTGGGGTCAATTAAACGCTCAAAATGGCCAGAAAAAGAGAACTTTCATCTGAAACTCGACAGTCTATTCTTGTTCTTAGAAATGAAGGCTATTCCATGCGAGAAATTGCTAAGAAATTGAAGATTTCCTACACCGGTGTGTACTACTCCCTTCAGAGGACAGCACAAACAGGCTCTAACCAGAGTAGAAAAAGAAGTGGGAGGCCACGTTGCACAACTGAGCAAGAAGATAAGTACATTAGAGTCTCTAGTTTGAGAAACAGACGCCTCACAGGTCCCCAACTGGCATCTTCATTAAATAGTACCCGCAAAACACCAGTGTCAACATCTACAGTGAAGAGGCGGCTGCGGGATTCTGGGCTTCAGGGCAGAGTGGCAAAGAAAAAGCCATATCTGAGACTGACCAATAAAAGAAAAAGATTAAGATGGGCAAAAGAACACAGACATTGGACAGAGGAAGACTGGAAAAAAGTGTTGTGGACGGATGAATCCAAGTTTGAGGTGTTTGGATCACAAAGAAGAACGTTTGTGAGACGCAGAACAAATGAAAAGATGCTGGAAGAATGCCTGACGCCATCTGTTAAGCATGGTGGAGGTAATGTGATGGTCTGGGGTTGCTTTGGTGCTGGTAAGGTGGGAGATTTGTACAGGGTAAAAGGGATTCTGAATAAGGAAGGCTATCACTCCATTTTGCAACGCCATGCCATACCCAGTGGACAGCGCTTGATTGGAGCCAATTTCATCCTACAACAGGACAATGACCCTAAACACACCTCCAAATTGTGCAAGAACTATTTGGAGCAGAAGCAGGCAGCTGGTATTCTATTGGTAATGGAGTGGCCAGCGCAGTCACCAGATCTGAACCCCATTGAGCTGTTGTGGGAGCAGCTTGACCGTATGGTACGCAAGAAATGCCCATCCAACCAATCCAACTTGTGGGAGCTGCTTCTGGAAGCGTGGGGTGCAATTTCTCCAGATTACCTCAACAAATTAACAGCTAGAATGCCAAAGGTCTGCAATGCTGTAATTGCTGCAAATGGAGGATTCTTTGACGAAAGCAAAGTTTGATGTAAAGAAAATCTTATTTCAAATACAAATCATTATTTCTAACCTTGTCAATGTCTTGACTCTATTTTCTATTCATTTCACAACATATGGTGGTGAATAAGTGTGACTTTTCATTGAAAACACAAAATTGTTTGGGTGACCCCAAACTTTTGAACGGTAGTGTAGATTGCTCCATATATATAGTGTATGTATATATATATATATATATACACATATATACATATATGTGTGTATGTGTGTGTGTGTGTATATATAGTATATATATATGTGTGTGTGTGTATGTGTATATATATTATATATGAATACAGATGCAGGAAGAAAAAAAGTTTTAATGCATTTTTTCCCTGCATCTGTATTGATATTCTGCTCCTCATTAGTTGAGCACTTACAACACCATTGACGGTTTCGGAAAAAAATGCTATATATATATATACATATATATATATACACTCACCGGCCACTTTATTAGGCACATCTGTCCAACTGCTCGTTAACGCAAATTTCTAATCAGCCAATCACACGGCAGCAACTCAATGCATTTAGGCATGTAGACATGGTCAAGACGATCTGCTGCAGTTCAAACCGAGCATCAGAATGGGGGAGAAAGGTGATTTAAGTGACTTTGAACGTGGCATGGTTGTTGGTGCCAGACGGGCTGGTCTGAGTATTTCAGAAACTGCTGATCTACTGGGATTTTCACGCACAACCATCTCTAGGGTTTACAGAGAATGGTCTGAAAAAGAGAAAATATCCGGTGAGCGGCAGTTCTGTGGGCGAAAATGCCTTGTTGATGCCAGAGGTCAGAGGAGAATGGCCAGACTGGTTCGAGCTGATAGAAAGGCAACAGTAACTCAAATAACCACTCATTACAACCGAGGTATGCAGAAGAGCATCTCTGAACACACAACACGTCGAACCTTGAGGCAGATGGACTACAGCAGCAGAAGTCCACACCGGGTGCCACTCCTGTCAGCTAAGAACAGGAAACTGAGGCTACAATTCGCACAGGCTCACCAAAATTGGACAATAGAAGATTGGAAAAACGTTGCCTGTGTGTGGGTGTTACAAGGGAAGAAACTTGGCAAAGGGAGCCGCATCTTCTTGCCTGCCTGTGTTGTACATCGCAACAGAGCCAAATATCATTCCCCCAGTGGTCAGTACAGAGGGCATGCTGAAGTGGTTGAAGCAACAGATGAGCTTTGACCAGGTGATGTGCAAGCCTTTGTGGACACTTTTCCCTCTGATGTTGTTGGGACTGATCTAGACTTTGTCCTGTCAAATTATGAGCAATATGCTAAACATTTAGTCCAGGTTTTGCATGGCTAAGAAAAACTATCAGAATCAGAAATACTATATTGATCTCTGACAGGAAATTGGGTCAAGTTACAGTTGCTCACATGCTAGCAGATAAAATGTATACAAGCATAAGTGAAATTATAAAGAAAATAGAAAAATAAGAAATACGTAAAAGTATGTGCATTATACAATATATAACATAGAAAAATAAAATATGTGAAAATATTGCAGAATGTACAGTATGAATCCAATTCTAATACAGTATAAATATGCACCAGAGTAGAAATATTGCAGTTATAAGGTTAAATTACTGTACTGTTAATACCGTCAGTATTGCACAACTGAAAATATAAATTATAGATTAAGGGTTATAAAGCCACTGCCATGGGTGAAATAAGTCCAAAGGGCCAATAGTTGAATTGCCCTGTATTTTTATTTTTCCTCTGCTCTTCGCAGATGATGTGGTTTTGTTGGCTTCATCAGAACGCGACCTCCAGCGTGCACTGGGGCGGTTTGCAGCTGAGTGTGAAATGGCTGGGATGAGAGTCAGCACCTCCAAGTCCGAGGCCATGGTTCTCAACCAGAAAATGGTTGATTGCTCCCCCCAGGTTGGGGATGAGTTGTTGCCTCAAGTGAAGGAGTTCAAGTATCTCAGTGTTTTGTTCACGGGTGAGGGGAGTGAGAGATTGACAGGCGGATTGGTGCAGCATCAGCAGTAATGGGGACATTGTACTGGACCGTTGTGGTGAAGAGGGAACTGAGCCGGAAGGCAAAGCTCTCAATTTACCAGTCAATCTTCGTTCCAACTCACCTATGGTCATGAGCTTTCAGTAGTGACCGAAAGAGTGAGCTCGCGCATACAAGTGGCTGAAATTACTCCATAGGGTGTCTGGGCTCAGCCTTAGAGATAGGGTGAAGAGCTTGGACATCCAGAGGGAGCTCGGAGTAGAGCCGCTGCTCCTTTGCGTCGAAAGGAGCCAATTGAGCATTCAACACAATAATCCCCAGCAGAATGGTGATCAAGCTGCTCAAGCTGGGTGTCAGCCAGTCCACATGCAGATGGATAAAAGACTTTTTAACAAATCGTCAATAGACTGTCAGGCTGGGGACACCCCACTCATCGACCCTGACACTCAGCACTAGCGCTCCATGCTGCATGCCGAGTCCCCTTCTCTATTCACTTTACACACATGACTGCACACCAGCCCACAGTACAAATACCATAGTAAAATTTTCAGATGACATTACTATGGTGGGACGAATACAGATTGGCAATGAGTCTGCCTACAGGGATGAGGTCCACAAACTGTCTGTATGGTGCTCCAGTAACAACTTGGCACTCAACACCTCCAAAACAAAGGAAATCATCATCAACTTTAGGAAACAGGAAGAGGAACCTGCTCCCTTATACAACGGCGGAGACATGGTGGAGAGGGTGATCAGCTTCAAATTCCTTGGCACACACATCTCCCAGGACCTCACATGGACTATCAATACAACTTCCCTTGTGAAGAAGGCACAGCAGCAGCTTTACTTTCTAAGGACACCGAGGAGAGCTAATTTGTACCAGCCGCTGCTGGTGTCCTTCTATCACTGCTCCATAGAAAGCATACTCACCTATGGCATCTTAGTGTGATATGCCAGTTGCACTGTGGCTGATTAAAAAAAAAAAGCTCTGCAGAGTGATTAAGTCAGCACAGAAAACGATTTGCAAACAACTACCTTCACTTGAGGACATATACAGATCCCGCTGCCTATGCCGGACCACAAACTAATCAAGGACTCACCTCACCCACGCAACCACCTTTTCACTCTGCTGCCCTCTGGGAAACGCTATAGGTCTTTCAAGACCCGTACTTCCAGACTTCTGAACAGTTTCTACCCAAGTGCCATTAAAGAACTGAATGTTGTGCCCCCACGCCCAAGCCAGTCACAGTCACGTTCCCAGTCCCACTCAACACGTCACCATTGAGGTTGGATCGGGCGTCGCCTTCGGCAGCAGGTGTTGGCAATTTCCATCAGGCCAGCTGTACCCAATTACCAACTGGGTATCGCTCTACTTAAGGCTGCTGAAGACACGTTGACAACTGTGTGGTCAGTCTAGTCTGCTGAAGAGCCTCTTCGCGTTTTCTAGAACTTAACCAGTTTCTCAAACTTTGCTTCATTTCGTGTCAATGCCAATTTACCCGGCTGTCTCCTCGGTTCTCTCCCAGGCTCCTTCCATTCCGGACCCAGTGTCTCCCAGCTCCACCTACGCTCCCACCCTCGTTACCTCAGGGCTCCTCGCCTTCATCTCGCCTCCGACCTCTCCAGGATCCCAACCTCCCTTCAGGATCCTTACCCCCACTCCCTGCGCCCCGGCTACTCTGGACCCCCTCTCTCCAACTTGGCCGGATTCCCTCCAACGCCCACGACCCCGGACCCCTACTCGGACATTCTCCCAGGACTTCGATTCGGCTAGGTTCGCACGCACATTTGCAACGCTCACTCCACTTACATTACGCACCACACTTGACTTTACGCACGTTAGACACTAGCTCTCAACACACCCACGTAGTATAGTACACACCCCATTTACATTTTGTCCAGGCACACGCACTAGCACAGGTTTAGATAGGGACTTATTTTATTAATAAAACCCTTATTTGTTCCCTTGTCTCTGCCTCTGGGGTACCCGGCACATTTGGCTGCTCGGAATCTGTTGGGCTTCTTAACACTGAACTCTGTTAACAAATTCTAAGGTTGCAATTATATCGTGAAACTGGGCACTAACTCCTGTACGTTTGGCATGTACAAAATAGATGCTGACTCGGGTTAGTGCGATAAACAAGACTAATTTTTTTCTCCATTAAAGGGGTTTTTAAGGGAGTTGTTCCTTATCCGATGAGAGGGTCTAAGGACAGGATGTTGTGTTGCCGTTAAGCCCACTAAGGAAAATTTGTGATATTGGGCTATACAAATAACATTGATTTGATCTAGTGTAATAGATATTACTTATTTTTACACACTGCATACATTACATGTTGATTGTGCTGCAAATGTCTATATTTGTATTTTGACTTTGTATATTTTTTTTATTTTGTACCACTTGGGAGTTGCACTTAATTTCATTGTACAACTGTGCAATGGCAGGCAGTCATTCAATCACTGAGGTGGTTCGGGCATCTGATTAGGATGCCTCCTGGGCGCCTTCCTTTGGAGATTTTCCAGGCACGGTCAACTGGGTAGACCCAGAACTCGCTGGAGGGACTACATGTCCAATCTGGCCTGGAAACGCCTTGGGAGCCCCCAGGAAGAGCTGGAGGACGTTACTGGGGAGAGGGATGTCTGGAGTGCCCTACCCAGCAAACATGCCTCTTTGGGGCCCGTGTGGGGCCACTGCAGGCAGGAACAGAGGGCCCACTGTGGGCTCCGTTACCGGCATGAAATGCGGGGCACGTGTGGGCTCCACACTAAAGGCCCCTGGTGGGGCCCCAGTGGGCAGCCCAGAGTGTGGGCTGCCCACACTAGCCCTCAGTGGGACCCACTGTGTGCCTGCAGTATGCCCACACTTTGGGCTGGGAGCAGTGGTCCCACACGGGCCCATAGTGCCCCATGTGTACCTGGTATGCTAGTGACATTTGACAGCCAGCTCAAACAAACAAAAAAAATGAAGAAAATATAAATTATATGAAGAAAGACTTTATTGGACTCGAAAAACAAAACGATATACCAAATTATGCTTTTATAAAACAGAACAAACATAGAACCACATTTGAACAGAAGAACATTGAATCGAAAAAAAAACATTAAATCTATTTATTTTTTGCTCCTTCGTCTCTATCCCTGGCATTTCTGAGCCACATTGTGATGGCAGCTGACTTGGTATTGGGACACAGCCACTATCTCATCCCTCCTGCACACCTTGCACTACTGATTCCAGTGATATCCATGCCTTGTTAATGTTCAGTTAAGCATTCAATTACTTTGCTTTGTTAAATTACTTTTGTCATACCGTTGATATGGTGTCTCCTACACTTGTCATGGCACAGAAACCAGGTTGTGAAATTTGATAAATTGTTCGGTTTACTTTCTAGAAAAAACCAGAAAGATCACAGCAGCACCAAACAGCCCGGCACATACTCAAGAGCCTTGCCATTTCCTACCATAGCAGCACGGCTGCCATAATGCTTACCATGGAAAAACTGGAGACAAGGGCAACCACTCAAAGTAGATTTGATGCTCGTGCGTTATGTGCTGCCCTATATTACTCCCCTTCCCTTTGACACTCCACCTAAAGTTGAAATGCCAATTTGATTTTTTTTTTTAATTAATCGGGGCTTGGATCAACCTATACAGGGTTAAAGCTAGTGTTATTTCTCTTAACTATAATATGAAGCAGCTGCGTCAAACCCATGTGGAGGCCCACATGGGTGCCTCAAAGGGCAAAACTGCAGGGGGCCCCGCATGGGCTGACCCACGGGGCCCATGTTGGCTTACTATGGGCAAGACCACAGTGAGTTGCCCACAGAAAACCCTCATGGGGGGGGGCCTCAAAGGGCAAAACTGCTGTGGGCCCCACATGGGCTGACCCACATGGCATGGGGCCCATATGGGCTTACTGTGGGCAAGAGCACAGTTGGGCTTGCCCACATAGGAGCCTCAAAGGGCAAAACTACTGTGGGCCCCGCATGGGCTAACCACATGGGGCCCATGTGGGATTAGTGCGGGTTTGCCCCTGCCCATATTGCCCCACAGTAAACCCACACCTACCCACAGTGGGCCCGCACGGGCATGTTTGCTGGGTACTTGGCTTTCTGCCACCGCGACCCGACCCCTGAGAACCAGCTGAAGATGAAGGAATGAACTTTGTTAAACTTCTCATTATGTCACTTTGGAAAACAAACCACAAAAAAGAGGTTGGTTTGGGGAAAAAAAGGTTGGTTTGGCAAAAGAGCCAAACAGCAAAATCTGCTATCCATTGTCTACAATATCCCGCCCGCCATGCCTAGAATGAGTTCCCTTGTTATGCTGTAACTGGTTTCAGCATAGATCTGTCTAGTGGCGCCACACAGGATATGTGACCACAGAAGTACAGCGCTAAGCTTTTTTATAGGAGACTATGGCTCTTCTTTTTTTCTTTTTTTTTTGCAGTTTCACAATGTCCATCTATAAGATGCAGTAGCAGCGGGAGAGTGGTATATGTCATCAACCGATACAAATCCTAGAAGGGCAACCTCCTTCAGATTGTGTATCTACAGTCTGCAAAAGGCAGTCTAAGATTCTGTGTGAGCCTTTGTCAGTCTTGTCCACATGTACAGCTGTTGCTCATAGGTGAATGCAAATGGATGCTGACTGTGTACTGTGACAAACATGCCACACAAGCCAATGACAGTAATGATTAACATTTGAACATATAGATGACAACATTTCTAGCAGGCGTTGGAACTGGTTGAAATGTAGCAATAAAGTGGCCCCCGGACTAGACCTGTCCCGCGAGAGCCAAATATCTGGCCCGCGCCTATCCATTGGCAGTAACGCACCTGTCATAACATGTGAAATAAAGTACGTGCTGCTCTAATTTATTTTGATCTCACACCGCATCGTACACCTGATCTATGACGTAGAGCGCACGTAGACGTAAAACGTACTCCACGCTCTCTACGGTCCTTGGCTAGACAGTCACTCACCAGCTAAGTCACAGATATCAAAAACTGTCCTAAACCAAGAACATGGCATGTGCGACAAAGCGCAAAGTCGACCAGGAAAACCGTCAGTTCAAATCTGACTGGACTAATTATTTTTGTTTTATTTTACCGGACTACGCCAATGCCAAACTGACATGCTTGATATGCATGCAGACTGTAGCTGTCTGCAAAGCAGATGATCTCAACTGGCACTTTAACACTATGCATGCTGCCAGTTTTAATGCCAACTACCCTTCGAAATCAGATCATTGCAAACAAAAAATAACAAATATAACATTATACAACCACTCCGTTTCTGCTATTTGTAAATCAACATTGGCACAAGAGAGTGCAACAGCTGCATCATTGAATGTTTCACGGAACCCAGCGAAAGCCGCCATTCGCTGATGCCGACTTGATTAAACCGTGTGCAATTGATATGGTTGGCTGGGATAGGCTCCAGCATACCGCGACCCTAATTAGGATAAGCGGCTTGGAAAATGGATGGATGGATGGAGAAAAACAAGAAAACTGCTGTGGAGCTATTAAAGCAGGTGCCATTGCTAACATGGCAGCAAGAAGAGTGGAACTTTTAGCGGAGGAGTGTTTTTCCAATCTACTCACCGTTTTGAAGAACGCAGAAGCCATATCACTAGCCATAGACTGGTCTTGTCACCGCACCGATGTGTTCACAAGTTTTTTTGATGGGAAGACCTTTCGGGAAGAGCTGCATTGTTTGCTTCCTCTGCCCGAGCGCACAACTGGGGAAACCATATTTAATGAATTAACACAGTTCTTTGAGAGCACTGACTTGGACGTGAGCAGAATTGTGTCCGTTGTCAACGATGGGGCTCCGTCAATGATGGGACAGCACAAAGGGCTCGGTAAGCAGGCTTGCAGCTGTTAACCCAGCGCTCTTAGCATTTCATTGCATTATTCACAAGTCAGTGTTGTGCACTAAACTGTGTGGGGAAATTAAAGAAGCGATGGCTACTGTGACGAGACTGGCAAATTTTGTTCGCAAGAGTTTGTCTTAACATCGCCTTTTTAGAGCATTGCTGGAGGAAATGTCAGCGGTTGCAACCCTTATCTAAATCACCTTAATCTGCAATTACAAGGCAAGAACCACACTGTTGCAGACATGTATGAGGCGGTTGAAGCTTTCCTGTCAAAGTTGAACCTTTTCGGAGAGAGACATTCACAGGAGAAAGTTGCACTTCCCACGTCTGCGGAAGCATTGCGAGAAGAACGAACTGCAGCAGGATCCAGCAATGAAGGATTTCGTGACGAGCCTGGCAGAAATTTTCAAGGAACGATTTCAAAGCTCCCCTAAACTCTCAGGTGACATCCTCCCCTTCCTGAGACAACTGTTCGCCATTTCGGCTGATGGCCAGTGGGCTGCAGAGGCCAAAAGACTGGTGTCTTCCATAGATGAGGCAAGTCTTCAGATGGAGGTCTTGGAGACAGGAACATCTGATTTGCTAAAAGCACAACACAAGGGCGTTGGGGTGAGTGACTTTTCGCTCAACGTGGTTCCCCAAGCTCGATTTAAAAACATGAGAGCTATTGCAATTGTCACGTCCCTGCCTCGTCAGCCCCGCCCTCGTCAGGCCGCCCCCACTGCCTTACCTAGCTCATCTGGTTCATCGATCTCGCATGGAGCTCTCCAGAGCTCACGCCTGACCTGCATCTCCAATCAGGCCGATCAACCCATCTCGGCCAGGATAAGAAGCCGCTGTGCTCTCCAGACGATGCCAGATCGTTGAACCATTTCAAGTGCGTAGACGATTCTAGCATAAGGTTTGAACCTTTTTGACCAAGCCTAGCCCCTATTTCCCTCTGCCTCTAGTTAGACCTCCCTCCCTGCCGTTGCCTGGACCACGCCTGTACAAGAACCACGACCCTGCCAAGCCCCTGCCGTTACGAATACCACGACCCTGCCAAGACCACCGCATGTACGAGAACCGCAAGCCTACCAAGCCCACCACCTCCGAGGACTGTGGTCCCGCCGTCTCCGAGGTCGGTTTACCCGGCGCCCGCCCGCCGCCTGTCTTCAAGACAATAAACGTGCCTCTTTGCCCCCCCCCCCATCTTGTCTCTCGTTCTGCTTTTGAGTCCAACACCTGGTAGTCCTGACAGCAATGCCTCTACTCAGAATTTTCCCCTCCACATACCAGGGGTGAAAATCTGATATCAACTTTGGAGGGAACAATTACATGAAATTTTCTCAAGCGCAATTCCTGAGGGGGACACCAAAAGTAGTGCTGTAACCTGGGGCGAAATATTGGGGGGGGGGCTATATCATATTTTTCCCAGGATGGGGGGGTCGTGTCCCCCCCTGTCCCCCCCGGGATTTCCGCCTATACCACATACATATGTGAGTCATCGTTTTCTTCAATGAATACGATCAAGAACCAGGAAAGAGAGACTCTCCAATGCACATTTTGGCAAGTGCCCCAGGCTTGCCACAACAGAATACAGACCCAACATCATAAGGACTGCCTCATCCCATTGCTCCCACTTAAGCGTTAGTGAACTGCCATTTATTTTTGTCCATAATTAAATAGTTGGTTTTGGACTTATTTTGTTTCAAGACTACTACTATTACTACTACTGATGATGATAATTATAATAATTAATACAAATAACGTTATAATAATGATGATAATAATAACCGTAATAGCAACAACAACATCTGCACATAACTTTTGCTGGCGCAATGAAAAATAACCCCGGACGTTTTGGCTCTTGGCTTGGCATGCATGACATGATTTGGCCCTTATGGGAAAACTAATTGGGGAACCCTGCTCTATGGTCTTACACAAATCCGTACATGGCCTTGTTTGGCTTCTTGATAGGAGGAATAGGGGTGTTTTGTATCTGAATCACACTCTGTCTCATTCATCTGACTGTCAGCTGAGCTCATCCAGTCCAGCATGTATAAAGAGACACTTGTGCGTGTATTAGTGAGATGAACAGATACTTTTTTTCTGTATATTTTTTTGTTTTTGCTTCTCATTGTATTATGATAATGCTACACAATAATTCCCAACCGACTGTGAGCACAACGGAATCTTTTAACTTTTGGCTAAATGCCATTGACACAGCGGAGCGGGAGATTGACAGTAGGATGGAGCGGGAGATTGGCAGGCTGATTGGTGCAGCATCAGCAGTAATGTGGACGTTGTACCGGACCGTTGTGGTGAAGAGGTGGCTGAGCCGGAAGGCAAAGCTCTCAATTTACCAGTCAATCTTCGTTCCAACCCTCACCTATGCTCATGAGCTTACGGTAGTGGGTGAGATCGCGGATACAAGCGGCTGAAATGAATTTCCTCCGTGTCTGGGCTCAGCTTTAGAGATAGGGGAAGGAGCTCGGACATCCGGAGGGAGCTTGGAGTACAGCCGCTGCTCCTTCGCATCAGAAGGAGCCAGTTGAGATGGTTCGGGCGGGGCATCTGATTAGGATGCCTCCTGGGCGCCTTTCCGGGCACGGCCAACTGGGAGGAGACCCCAGGGTAGACCCAGAACTCGCTGGAGGGACTACATGTCCAATCTGGCCTGGGAACGCCTTGGCATCCCCCAGGAGGAGCTGGAGGGTGTTGCTGGGGAGAGAGACGTCTGGAGTGCCCTACTTAGCTTGCTGCCACCGCGACCCGACCCCGGGAAAGCGGCTGATGATGAATCAATGAATGAATGAATTGACATAGCCTACACTTGTTGCACTTGCTGAATGGAAAATCATTAATCTGCTCATCCGATAGACCACATGTGTCTTTAGCTGTGTTCATCATCCTGTTATAGTCTCAAAATAGTAGTTTCTGAGCTCTTAAATTTTCTAATACATGACAGTGGAGTTGTATCTCCGTATCTGGTGTGACAGAGGAAGATGCGGAGGACAGGAAGAGATGGAAACGGATGATCCGCTGTGGCGACCCCTAACGGGAGCAGGCGAAAGTAGTAGTAGGAGTAGTAGTGGTAGTAGGAGGAGAGATCTCAACAGGATGTCAGCGTCTTTTGAGGTTATCCCTCTGTTGGCCACTACGGGTCCTCAGGACACTTTCATTCTAGCAATTTATCCCTAATCTGTTTCACCTGTGCCTTGTTCGTTTCTATGTATTTAAGTTGTGGTTTTTGTTCCGTTTTCTGCTCAGTCTCTGGGTCATCCAGCCTGAGCAACTGCCAGTGTTATTGTCGTTTTGTCTTGTGATAAGATTACTCTAGGTTCATGATTTTTGCCTTTTTTAAATTTTTGAAAGACTGGGCTCTTTCCTACTAAGTTTGAGATTTCTACCGCACTCCCGCGGTTCAGCGGTACAGTGCTGGACTCTCATGTCAGAGACCCCAGTTCAATTACAGCACCTGCTTGACACAGGACATGTGGCAACTACAGCTTAAACAAAGAGGTCACTAATGAGAAAATGCACCATGTCAACAATAATATCAGTTAAATTATACACACACACACGCACAATATGATTCTACTAATAATTTCACAGTCTTTCGTTGGTAAGGGAAAATTTTGCATTCCTTTCAACTCTTGTACTCCATGTAACATGCACCACATGTTTACCATTCATTCAGTTATTCATTATCCAAACCGCTTATCCTTACGCAGGGTCGCGGGGATGCTGGAGCATATCCCAGTAATCACTGGGTGGCAGGTGGGGAGACACCCTGGACAGTCTCCCAGACCATCACAGTCCCCCCCCCACCACGCACACATTATGTATGGCCATAATTTGTGTGACAAGAAAGAATAAAAACGGGAAAATTAGACATCCTCGTCTTATAGTATATATTTTACCTAAAGCATAATAAATATAATAATGCAGTAATAATAATAAATGTAACTGTACAGTATAATTGAGAGAGAATGTGTGTATAGGTTTAAAAAACAAAGAGCATAAGGTATATAATGTCGGTAGGGCCGTGTACCCTTGTGATTTTTTTCTTCCTAAGACTGTTAAGTAACCGAAGTAAACTAATTTTTTAATCACTCGTTTAAAATTTTGGCATTTACCTTGTATAAAATAAGATAAGCTCCAGGGAACTCGCAAAACAATTGGCCCATGATATATGATGACCACTAGATGTCGCCAGACGCACGCCTGCTGTTGTGAGCGTTGTGCCATGCTACACTCCAGCCCAATTCTTCCACTTTAACCACTCACATACATTCAGGCATGGGGGTCTTATTAAGCTGGCCTGTGAGCAGAGTGGTCATCGATACCAGACCTGAACACACAGGGAAAATCAGTAGGTGGATAAAACGAGAAATGATCTTCACTCCCTTAAAAGCGGAGATGGTATAAAATTAGTAATTTTTCCAATAACAATTTTGATTCGAACTGACATGAAATCAAATGAAAACATTTTGAGCGGCAAGTAGCAATACTGTACAGTTTCATAGATGTGATCCATTAAAAAAAAATCCTCAGCGCTTTGGCCAGGGGTAGAGGACTAGTTTTAGGGTGTCTCTTGGCATAGGCATAGGCGGTCACCACCTGCGGGGGGGGGGGGGGCGGCCATCCCCCACCTGCCCTTTTATTTATATATCTACTCAATATATTTTCGTAATTTGTGTGTGTGTGTGTGTGTGTGTGTGTGTGTGTGTTAGTTAGTGTAGATAGCGGGACCGAAAACTAAAGCACTTATGAACCTAATTCTTTTTGGAGGTGGTAGGTATTGTTCCAGAGAGTAAGGAAAAATCACAGAAAATTAAAATTATGCATAATTATGCATAAATATGCAAAATAAGCATTTTTCTAAAAATGGCTAAACCACTTTTTTCGGCATTTCAGATGATTCTGAGCATCTTTGATTTTTTTTCAGCTATATAAAAAATTTTTATGGGACTTAGAAATGTTTTGGCATTATCCAAAATATATGCATTTTTGCAAAAATGCACTTATGATCCTAATTTTTTTTGGAGGTGGTAGGTATTGTTCCAGAGAGGACCAGAAAAATAGCAGAAAATTAAAATGTAATTATAATAATTATGCATACTTATGCATTTTCTAAAAATGGCTAAAAACCATTTTTCTCGGCATTTCAGATGATTCTGAGCATTTGGGGGGGGGGAGTTGGAGTTGGGGGGGGGCTTAGGGGCAGGGGGAAGGCGGTTAGCTTGCAGGATGAAAAGGAGGGAGATTTAGACGGGTGGATAACCAAACCGCTACATTGTAGCGGGGTTCTAGTATATATATATATATATATACATACATACATACACACACACACACACATTAGCAGCTGATGAGTGTGAGACGCAAGAAACAGGCCTGTACTGCTATGCATTAAAATCTTTTTTCCTGTATCCGTGTTGATATTCCGCTCCTCATTAGTCGAGCACTCCACACCATTGACGGTTTCGGAAAAAAAAACGCTATATATATGTGTGTGTGTGTGTGTGTGTGTGTGTGTGTGTGTGTGTGTGTGTGTGTGTGTGTGTGTGTGTGTGTGTGTGTGTAAAAATGCATATAGATTGTTCCCTACACACACACATGTGTATGTGTGTATGTTTGTATGTATGTATATATATATATATATATATATATATATATATATATACTATATATACACACACACACACATACAGTGCATCCGGAAATTCACACCCCTTCACTTTTCCCACATTTTGTTATGTTACAGCCTTATTCCAAAATGGATTAAATTTCTTTCTTTTTTTTCTCATCAATCTACACACAATACCCCTTAATGACAAAGTGAAAAAGGTTTTGTAGAAATTTTTGCAAATTTACTAAAAATAAAAAACTGAAATATTGCATGTACATAAGTATTCACACCCTTTGCTATGACACTCAAAATTTGGTTTAGTTTAGTTTAAGTTTTATTCACTCACCCACAATTAACGAATGTTAACAATACAAACAATGTGCTCAAAACAGTGACTGAAAAGGCACAGGCAGAAGCATAACGCTTATATTTAAGCCCGTCCTTTAGGACAAATTAAGCTACCCATTAACAGTTTTTACAAGACCAAATAAAGTTACAGAGTCTGTAGAAAAAATAATGAAACAAAATCATAAAAAGAACACAAAAAACCTTTACAAAATCATGAACACTTATAGCCCTCGAAAATTGCTTTACAAACCGTCCTTTTGAAAATCTGAAAAGCACTACACCTTCTTAAATTAATATTAGCACCGTTCCATATTGAAACACCTAAAACAGATAAACATCTCCTTTTAATCTCCTTTTTAGCCTTTGGTACTGTAAATTTGCAGTCATCTCTTAAATCATACTTTGTCTCTTGAGATGAGAAAAACCTTTGTATGGTGACGGAGTAGATTTGATTTAGCTCTATACATTATTTGTATTGTTTTGTAATATACCAGATCATTAAATTTCATAACTGTAGTGATATAACGCCATGTATATACACTGGAACTACACTAGGTGTTATGTACTACCCGGACTGTTATTATGGTTACACCACTACCATGTATGGTTATTATATCTGCCTACTGAGCCATGATTAAACCTGAGTTCTATAACCCGGTGTGGTCATTGATCCTCGACCAATACTACCCCAAGTATTACTTCATGGTGGCAGCGGTAAAGTACTCTCTATGAAGAATGAAGATAGACTGATAAAATTGTCCGTGGATAATTTCTGTCATCATTCAAGCAAGAGTGCGCCGGAGCTGAGCTAGCCGCTAAGCTAACTAGCTAGCTAGCAACAGGAGACGTCATGGCATCGCATCTACCGACGATGAATTGGTCAGACCCGGACCTGGGTGAGGCAATTTCACTGTATAAACAGAAAATGACTCCGTATTTAGAAGATGAAGAAATAAATGGCGCAGCTAAACAAGCTAGGAAAATATGTCGTGGAATCGGAGATGAAGGATTAAAAAGACTGAACGCCAGTGGTCTCACCGATGATGAAAAGAAAAAGCCTGCCAAACTATGGGACTTCTTTGAAAAACAGCTGAAGTTGAACGTAAATTTCAGAATCCATGGACTGCAACTGATGCAACACAGACAGAAACCAGATGAGAATATTGATGATTTTGTGACCAGAGCCAGAACACTAGCACAGAAATGTCAGTTTTCAGACAAAGGTATCAAACCTGACCCAGCCAAAATCAGGGACATCCAGAAAATGCCGGCTCCCCAGAACAAAGATGAACTGAGCAGATTCTTGGGGATGCTGACCTACCTGTCACCCCACATCCCAAAGTTCGCAGACAAAGCACACACACTGAGGGTGCTGCTGAAAAGTGACGTGCCTTGGACATGGGACACTGACCACCAAAAGAGCTTTGAGGACCTGAAATCAGTTATCAATGAACATGACCGCCTGAAGTACTATGATCCAAGCACACCTCTGACACTTGAGGTCGATGCATCACAGAAAGGACTGGGCGTGGCATTAGTGCAGAACAAAAGACCCATAGCTTTTGGCTCAAAGACACTGGACGACTGCCAATCCAGGTACAGCAACATAGAGCGAGAAATGCTGGCCATAGTCTATGGAATGCAGCGATACCATACCTACCTGTATGGGAAGTCATTCATTGTAGTTACAGACCACAAACCCCTCGTTACCATATGCACAAAGCCACTGCATGCCGCTCCGCCACGGCTTCAGCGAATGCTGATTAAAAACACAAGGATACAACTACGAGGTCACGTATCGACCAGGAAACCAGATGGTCCTGGCAGACACACTCAGCCGACTACCCAACCCTGAGAACAACAGCAACACCGAGCTGGACGAGCGCATTGACGGAATAGAGGCAGAAGTCGAGGATCCAGAGATGCTCACTGTTGCAATGATAAACTTCTCTCCTGAGAAACAGGACGCACTCCGCACGGAAACCACCAGCGACCCCAGACTCAATGCACTGAAAGAGCTGATCCACCAGGGATGGCCAGACAACATCAAAGCTCTACCAAGACAACTACGTGAGTACTGGTCATTCAGAGATGAGCTCGCAGTTGAAGCAGGAGTCATAGTCAAAGGCAGACAGGTGCTCATCCCAGACGCCATGACTGATTCTATACTCGAACAGCTGCATGTAGGACACCAGGGCATCGAAAAGACACGGCGAATGGCGAGAGAAAGTGTCTACTGGATCAGAATGAACGATGACATCGAAAGAGTCTGCAGGTCATGTAGCATATGCGTGGAACATCAGGATGCAAATCCAAAGCAACCTCTCAACCCACACAACACACCATCAAAACCATGGCAATCCCTAGCTTCTGATCTATTCGAGATCGATGGACATCAGTATTTACTGATTGTGGACAGATATTCTAAGTTCCCTCTAGTGGATGAAATGCCCATGCCTGTGTCCAGCCGGGCAGTTGCACAAAAAATGGAAATGTACATGTCTCTTTTTGGAAGGCCTGACGAGATACTTACAGATAATGGACCCCAGTACACAGGGCACGCGTTCCAGAAATTCATGGCTGACTGGGGAATCAGGCACGTGACAAGCTCACCCCACTATCCAAAAAGCAATGGATTCATTGAGAGGCATGTGCGACACATCAAATCCATTGTGAAGAAAACCATGAGACAAGGAGGTAACATACAAGTTGCCTTACTACAGGTCAGAGCAACACCCATCGACAGTAAACTACCATCACCAGCAGAACTGATCTTCAGAAGGCCAGTCACCACCCTGCTGCCGAGTCGAGGGGATCCAGGCAAGGAGGAAAACCGACTCCACCTGGAGCAGAGAACAGCAAACATGAAGGAACATCATGACCGCAGCAGTGGCAGAGAACTACCTCCACTCGGTCCCGGACAGCACGTATCTGTCCTAAACAAGGAAAAAGGGACTTGGTATCCAGCCACCGTCATACAAAAGTGCGATGAGCCAAGGAGCTACATTGTGCAAACATCAAATGGGAACAAACTCAGACGTGGCAGGAGCCACCTGCGGGAAATTCACCACCCCCATGCACTGAGGAGCGCAAGAACCCGCTTCACAGAACCTCAACGGGACACTCATGCAGCTGGAACTTCTTCCCGCCAAACCTGTGAAACACACAAGACAGTACGCACAAGATATGGAAGAGCTGTTTCCAAACCAGCTCACTACAAGGACTATGAGTAGAGACAATCACACACAAAAGGAGGGCTCTGAATATGTTTGTATTTTGATACTGTAAAAATTGAAAACTAAACAGGGGGGATGTAGTGATATAACGCCATGTATATACACTGGAACTACACTAGGTGTTATGTACTACCCGGACTGTTATTATGGTTACACCACTACCATGTATGGTTATTATATCTGCCTACTGAGCCACGATTAAACCTGAGTTCTATAACCCGGTGTGGTCATTGATCCTCGACCAATATTACCCCAAGTATTACTTCAACAACATGTGATTTCATAAACAGTGGGTCAGTATGTTCATAATAGTCAACCTTATTAATAAGTGTTATGGCTCGTTTTTGTAAGGGAACTATTGCATTAACAGTTGTTTTATACATTGATCCCATGACTTCAACACAGTATGATATATAAGGAAGTATGAGTGAGCAGTAAATAATATGTAAAGCCTTATAATTTAATATGTTTCTTGATTTATACAGAATTGCTATTGACTTAGAAATCTTTCCTTTTATATATTGGATATGCTGTTTCCATGTTAATTTATGGTCAATAACCCCCCCTAAGAATTTAATCTCAGTCACTCTTTCAATTTCAACACATTTTTACACATTTTACATTTTTAATTTCACATATTTCTAATTTAATATCCTTGTCAATTTCTTTCCGATTCCGGAAAACCATTAATTTTTTTTTAATATTGAGTGACAATCTATTGACATCAAACCAGGTTTTGAGGGTTTTCAACTCTCTTTCAGTGGAAGACAATAGTTCCTGTAAATTATTACCAGAGCAGTACATGTTTGTATCATCTGCAAAAACAATACATTTCAACAAATCAGTAACATTGCAAATATCATTAATATAAAGCAAAAAAACTTTCGGACCAATCACAGATCCCTGTGGTACACCACAGGTGACCTTCCTAAATTGTGAAACAGTGTTATTGATTTGTACACATTGCTGTCTATTTTCTAAGTAACTCTTCAGCCAAGAATAAGCTACACCTCTCAATCCATACTTCTCCAGTTTTCTCAATAATATGCTGTGATTGATGGTATCGAACGCCTTCTGTAAATCAATATAAATACCAACTGAACACTCATCATTTTCAATTGCCTTTGTTATTTCTTCTACCATCTCCATTACTGCGTATGTAGTCGTTCGGTTTCCCCTAAACCCATACTGGTGCTCACTGAGCAGTTCATATTTATCAATAAAAAGATCCAATTGTTTAGCAAATAGTTTCTCTAATATTTTTGAAAATTGAGGAAGAAGGGACTCTGGTCTATAGTTATCAATACAATGTTTATCTCCATTTTTGAATATTGGTATTACCTTTGCAGTTTTCATATTATTTGGAAAAAACCCTTTTTGAAAGGACAGATTACAAATGTAGGTCAGAGGTCTTACAATAAGATCAATGACTTCTTTGATTATTACCATGTCAATGGAATTTATGTCAGTTGACGTTTTGTTTTTGAGTTTTCTAACAATTTCAATGATATCACTCTCATTAATCCCACAAAGGAACATAGATGTGTTATTATTCTTAATGAGATTATCAAACATATTTAGTTTATCATCACACGTTAGGATTTTGCTAACCAAATTACTGCCAACACCCACAAAATAGTTGTTGAACTCTTCAACAATATTCTGTAAACTGTCCACTGTGTGGCCAGAGCTATTTAAGAAATAACTTGGGCATTCTGATTTGTTACTTCTATTCCAAATAATATGATTGATAACTTTCCAAGTCTTTTGAATATTGTTTTTACTGTCCTCTAATAATGTATTATAGTACTCCTTCTTCTGTCTTCTCATAATAAAAATCAATGTATTCCTATACAGCTTATACTTTTCTTCACTACACATTGGTAAAAATATTATCAATGAGTGTGTCACTGTCCTTGGTTATCCGAGAAGGCTTATTTATGAGAGGCCTTAGTCCAAAACTAAACATTGCATTACAAAAATCATTCGTTGGTTTATGTTCATTCTATTTCAACAAATTGATATTAAAGTCTCCACAAACAAAATAAGATTTTTTGTCACATATATTCCCAAAGATATCAGCTATGGTATTCAAAAACTGTTCTATACAAGAGCCAGGCGCTCTATATATGCAACTCAGGACTATACTCATACATTTTTTAGTCTGAATTTCAATTGTCAAAATTTCCATGACTTCATCAACAGCTGTGGTATCAATAACCTTACATTGGAAGTCTTTCTGTACATAAAATGCCACTCCAGCACCCGTTTTATTAGTCCTGTTGCCACTGAAAAAATCATAACCTTCTAACACAAAGTTAGCACCCTTTTCTTTTGTTATCCATGTCTCGCTTGTGGCTAGGACTTGAAATTTATGTTTTAATGACTCTAGATGATCTTTGATTTCTGCAAAATTGGCATAGAGACTTCTGCTGTTAAAGTGTATGATAGAAAAACCTTCTAAATTAACATTAGACAAATTCTCAGAATAATAATCAGAATTGGCGTTATAATCCACAAAGATTTTCATCTGGATCAATATCATTTTCAAAGCTAAATGGATTATGTTTAGAAAACTTGAAAAAACGTAGCTCCTCGGTGTTATTCTTCACAAGGGGATTTTCCTTCTCTGAGAGGTCACTCTCATCTTCAACAAAAATATGAGAATCTTTACTTGTCATTTTATAAGGGAAACAAGATCAAATTAGAGCAAACAATGCTCCCAAAACAGGTCTCAGGCACTTCAATCATTTTCACTTATATTGATCCAGTTCTCTCAGGTGGCGTATCACAACTCCGGTGAACCATTTAACTTAACAAACACTTTTCCATTTCTTGTCCATGTTGATTGGATTTTGCCCTCCTTTCTAAGAATACGGCAATTTCTGCCTATTTCACCATTTTACTTTGTCAGGTGCTCATTGATATACACGCCAGTGCCCTTAAGCTTTTTGGACTGTCTCAACATTTCAACCTTGTCCTTTCGATTAGCAAACAGGACAACAATGGCAGGTGGGTAGGTTCTGTCCTTACATGGGAGAATGTGACATGCTGAGATTTGTTTACTCTCTAAGGGAATACTCTTACTGTTCATGAATTGGACCACTTGTTGCTCTAGAGTGCACAGCTCCTAAGATGGTGTGAAGTCCTCCCCAAAATGATCAGTAGTTGTGGCTGCAGCCCTGGCATAGATGCGATGTTTAGTAGCCAACCCACTGATGATAAGGTCATCAGCACGGGAGTACTGCTCCAAGTCGTCAATCCTTTGTTCCAGTAGTTCAAACCTCTCGTCAATCTCCTTGTTTCGCTTGTTGATTTAAGTCTTCAGCTCTTTAACGGCTGTCACTAGACCCATAAGGTCGGCTTGTTGAGACAACACTTTGTTAATGTTCTCGGTCATAGTGGAGAGTTGCTTCCTGATTTCTTCCAATTCCTCTCCTAGTTTCTTAATGGTCGTCATCTTTTCCAAAAATCTTTCAAAAGGCAGCGCAGGTTCATCCTGTTTCCACTGATGATCCTTGAGATGTTTCTACATCTTGATTGGAGTCCACCCATAGTAAATTCAATTGATTGGACATGATTTCGAAAGGCACACACCTGTCTATATAAGGTCCCACTGTTGACAGTGCATGTCAGAGCAGAAACCAAGCCATTGAAGTCAAAGGAATTGTCCATGGACCTCCGAGACAGGATTGTATCGTGGGACAGATCTGGGGAAGGGTACAAATAAATTTCTACAGCTTTGAAGGTCCCGAAGAGCACAGTGGTCTCCATCATTTGTAAATGGAAGAAGTTTGAATCCACCAGGACTCTTCCTAGAGCTGGCCGCCCAGCCAAACTGAGCAATCGGGGGAGAAGGGCCTTGGTCAGGGAGGTGACCAAGAACCCGATGGTCACTCTGACAGAGCTCCAGCGTTTCTCTGTGGAGATGGGAGAACCTTCCAGAAGGACAACCGTCTCTGCAGCCATCCACCAATCAGGCCTTTATGGTAGAGTGGCCAGACAGAAGCCTCTGCTCAGTAAAAGGCACATGACAGCCCACTTGGAGTTTGCCAGAAAGCACCTAAAGGACTCTCAGACCATGAGAAACAAGATTCTCTGGTGTGATGAAACCAAGATTGAACTCTTTGGCCTAATGCCAAACGTCACGTCTGGAGGAAACCAGGCACCTCTCATCACCTTGCTAATACCATCCCTACAGTGAAGCATGGTGGTGGCAGCATCATGCTGTGGGGATGTTTTTCAGCGGCAGGAACTGGGAGACTAGTCAGGATCGAGGGAAAGATGAATAGAGCAAAGTACAGAGAGATCCTTGATGAAAACCTGCTCCAGAGCGCTCAGAACCTCAGACTGGGGCGAAGGTTTACCTTTCAACATGACAACAACCCTAAGCACAGAGCCAAGACAACGAAGGAGTGGCTTCGGGACAAGTCTGTGAATGTCCTTGAGTGGCCCAGCCAGAGCCCAGACTTGAACCCCATTGAACATCTCTGGAAAGACCTGAAAATAGCTATGCAGCGACGTTCCCCATCTAACCTTACAGAGTTTGAGAGGATCTGCAGAGAAGAATAGGAGAAATACCCCAAATATAGGTGTGCCAAGCTTGTAGCTTCATACCCAAGAAGACTTGAGGTTGTAATCGCTGCCAAGGGTGCCTCAACCAAGTACTGAGTAAAGGGTGTGAATACTTATGTTCATGCAATATTTCAGTTTTTTATTTTTAATAAATTTGCAAAAATTTCTACAAAACCTTTTTCACTTTGTCATTATGGGGTATTGTATGTAGATTGATGGGGGGTAAAAAAGGAATTTAATCCATTTTGGAATAAGGCTGTAACATAACAAAATGTGGGGGAAGTGAAGGGGTGTGAATACATTCTGTATGCACTGTATATATATACATATTATATATATGTATATATATATAGCATTTTTTTCCGAAACCGTCAATGGTGTTATAAGTGCTCAACTAATGAGGAGCGGAATATCAATACAGATGCAGGGAAAAAAATGCATTAAAACTTTTTTTCTTCCTGCATCTGTATTCATATATAATATATATATACACATACACACACACACATATATATATATACTATATATATATATATACACACACACACACATATATATACACTACCGTTCAAAAGTTTGGGATCACCCAAACAATTTTGTGTTTTCCATGAAAAGTCACACTTATTCACCACCATATGTTGTGAAATGAATAGAAAATAGAGTCAAGACATTGACAAGGTTAGAAATAATGATTTGTATTTGAAATAAGATTTTTTTTACATCAAACTTTGCTTTCGTCAAAGAATCCTCCATTTGCAGCAATTACAGCATTGCAGACCTTTGGCATTCTAGCTGTTAATTTGTTGAGGTAATCTGGAGAAATTGCACCCCACGCTTCCAGAAGCAGCTCCCACAAGTTGGATTGGTTGGATGGGCACTTCTTTCAGCAGATTGAGTTTCTGGAGCATCACATTTGTGGGGTCAATTAAATGCTCAAAATGGCCAGAAAAAGAGAACTTTCATCTGAAACTCGACAGTCTATTCTTGTTCTTAGAAATGAAGGCTATTCCATGCGAGAAATTGCTAAGAAATTGAAGATTTCCTACAACGGTGTGTACTACTCCCTTCAGAGGACAGCACAAACAGGCTCTAACAGGTACTATTTAATGAAGATGCCAGTTGGGGACCTGTGAGGCGCCTGTTTCTCAAACTAGAGACTCTAATGTACTTATCTTCTTGCTCAGTTGTGCAACGCGGCCTCCCACTTCTTTTTCTACTCTGGTTAGGGCCTGTTTGTGCTGTCCTCTGAAGGGAGTAGTACACACCGGTGTAGGAAATCTTAACAGCTAGAATGCCAAAGGTCTGCAATGCTGTAATTGCTGCAAATGGAGGATTCTTTGACGAAAGCAAAGTTTGATGTAAAAAAAATCTTATTTCAAATACAAATCATTATTTCTAACCTTGTCAATGTCTTGACTCTATTTTCTATTCATTCACAACATATGGTGGTGAATAAGTGTGACTTTTCATGGAAAACACAAAATTGTTTGGGTGATCCCAAACTTTTGAACGGTAGTGTATATATATATATATATACACTATATATATGGAGCAATCTATATGTATTTTTAATGATGATAAAAATAAATTAATAATGCACGCATTAAGACTTATTTATTGTTATGAGTGAGATGATGACAGAGGCACCTGCAAAATGTGCAAACAAATAGTATTTTTTTGCACATTTGGTTTTGTTTTTATTTATTTTATATTTTACATTTTTTTTATCCCAGAGCACTAAAAAAAGTCTCATAATTCAATTAATATATATCCAAGACACTCACTCTTCAATCTCGCATCGAGACACTTCCATAAACAGTCCTCTAATCCAGCAATGATGCTACCAGAGATGTATATCTGTACATAAACATGACGATTACTGAAATTACCAATATGCTATAATTATTTCCACCCTATTCAGTATGCATTACAGTAAGACTTTAAATAAAGTTTCATAGATTAAATACTGTTTCATCTTATAATATCAATATCAAAATTCTGTTAATGCAGTCAATATTACTTCCATGTTAACAGCCTCCCCAGTTATATTTTCAATGGATGCCCCCTGACAATGTCAACACGTTTGAAAAAGTAAGCTGTGCTAAACATTTTCAGAGGTCCATGTTATCTCACTTGGATTTGACAAAACCAATGAACATTGACCGAGACTTTCCACCTCTTTAAAAGGAAGGCAAGGCTTATCATGACCTTAATCTCTGTCATCTCAGCTTTTTATCTTGGTGTTTGAAAGAGGACTTGGCAATTTGTCCACGAAGTGCAGGAACTCTGACAATACCCTGCCTCCGCGTTATCCAATCTGCTCATACCTGCAGCCGCCATTTACAAATCTGAAAAAGGTGTGTGTGTGTGTGTGTGTGTGTGTGTGTGTGTGTGTGTGTGTGTGTGTGTGTGTGTGTGTGTGTGTGTGTGTGTGTGTGTGTGCGTGTGCGTGTGTGTGTGTGAGTGAGTGCACACGCGCGCGAGAGAGAAAGAGAGAGACAGAGTAATGTGGCTACTTGGAATCAAACTAGGACAAGACATCTTTCTATAGATATAAAGCAAGAGTGTGTGTTTGTATGTTCGCTTAAAACTCCAGAAATACTCATTGTAGAACAAAAAGAAAGGCATCTTTAGAATCAGCACTTTCAAAAGATTGCACAGTTCGAAAAATATTTCAAAAACCATGTAAACATTTTGATTTATTTGCGAAAGAGGCATTCCAACGATGCTTTGTGGAGACTTCCGGCAAATCCTTCAGTGATCCAGAAAGGCACTACACCTAACATTGTCAATGCTAGCGAAAGGCACGCAACTTGGTTTACCCTGAGATGCTTGAGCACTGAGCTATTAATACACACATTGGCAAAGAAGCTTGACGAATGGATTGAAAATTATGACATTTGATCATTTTCGTTAATAACATTAGTTTATTCGACATTCGTTTATCACATGTATCATATCATAAATTATCCTATATTTCATCATCAATTATATCGTAAAAATCAGATCGTGTTGGTTGTTTTGGTGAGAACATTTTCCCCGGGCAACGCCGGGTACCTCTCCTAGTTGCATATAAAGAGCACATACTGACTTTCTGTACACATGTGACAAACATGCTGTTTTCATTACGTCGTAGGTCATCACAGTTCATCCAGTTAGGGCTCATAAACATCAGCGGTCAGACTGCTAACTTAAAACGCACACTAATTGCAAATTAATCACAATGATTAATTACCAACTCAGCACTGGTCTGATTATTCACCAGTCAATTGCTCCTGAACAAAGAGACATGGACAATAATAGCCCAGAGAGATACAGTGGACCCATGTGTGTCACCATGTGGATTAGTGTTGTATCTCAAATAAACTGTACTGCATCACATTTTGAGCCTTGATATGTGTTATGTAAGTAAGGCAAGGCATATTTGTACTGCACTTTTCATACACAAAGACAATTAAAAGTGCTGTATGTACATAAGGCATAAAGACATTAAATAAGTAATGCAAAACAAGATAAAGATTTTTTGAAATAAAACAAAAGATAAAAACATAAGATAAAAAGAAATGTAAAAAAAAAAAGAAATTAAGGGGCGTCTGGGTAGCGTGGCAGTCTATTCCGTTGCCTACCAACATGGGGATCGCCGGTTCGAATCCCCGTGTTACCTCTGGCTTGGTCGGGCATCCCTACAGACATGATTGGCCGTGTCTGCAGGTGAGAAGCCGGATGTGGGTATGTGTCCTGGTTGCTGCACTAGGCTAGCGCCTCCTCTGGTTGATCGGTGGGGGGAATAGCAAATTTACTGGACGACGGTTCCTGTGCGATAAGGGCGTGTAGAGGAGCGTCCTGTCCGCACTGAGAGTAGACATCCTGTCCTGTGGATATGCAACCCCCCCCCCCCAATTGGAAGCCACAGGTGCGGGTGGGGGTCACGTTGGCCCCCTTTAAATCAATCATTGATCAAATGCTGAAGAAGTACAGGTGGAATTCAAATCAATGTGGAGAACCAAACCTCACAGCATATAAAGTTATAAAGTGATGACTTCCTGTGACCATATGTGGCATTCAGGCTCACAGTGCAGCCATCATTCAGTCCAACTAACATATTTAGACATCCAATGTGCAGCTTCTACACCACATCAAATGTAAAGAAGAAGCCATGACATGACCACAGACTGTACTCCTCACCACCCGCTAACATAATCCTCGCTCTCTTCACTTACTGCTGCAGTGCTATGAGAACAGCTGGGCGATGGAAGTATTTAAATGTAACAGATGGACAGCTCTCCTCAGAACGTACTATTCCTTGGGTATATAGAAAGCTTAAAGGGAGTTGTGCATTTGCTGCTGTTTCCCCTAAACCCACTTTATACAGAAGTTTCATGTTCCGCACAATGTTAAACGTCAATGGACTGTCTTGTAGCAAAGCAGATCACAACACAGAATACACATAACATAAAAAACGTAATGCCCAAACAAGGGATTTCAGATCCAATCCTTTTTTGGTCCAATGCAAAAATGCAAAGCGGGGTAAATTATTGCCTTTAAAACATCCAAGTCTAATATTGAATCTTTTTTGCTTCTTATGATTGTGTTCTCATGAATTTCTAGATTGGCTGAAGTGGATTTTGATCAGTTTTTAAAGCTGCATTGAGAAACCTCTAGCAATTGTTGGCTTAACATAAGCTGTATTTGCCCCTGATGTCTAGCGGTGACAATACCAGCGATCCCTCTCATATGATGCAACATCCGCACCATAAATGTTAACATAATAATTCTTAGAAATTCACTAACATGTAAAAATGTGTAATCTATTTATATTGGAACGGGTCCTGTTTGTGGGAATGATTGGCAAACAGGATCCAAAAACTGTATTCATTTTTGCCCTCGGCAAAAAACAAAGAACAAAAAATGGATCTGGATGTAGCCTGAGAGCTCCGAAACACTTTAGATGTCCAAGTATTTCAGTGAACCCGCTAGCAAACAGTGTTGTATAGGTAAGTCCATCTGTTCTCTGAGTAGTCAGACTAAAGCAGAAGTGGATGGGGGACAGGTCAGCTAATGTGCTCACCGGGCTGTGTGCTCTCCACTCAGTGCAGGGGATGTAATAAGATAAGACAGGCCCAGGAAGCATCTGCAAGCAATAGGTGAGTTGGCATTTCCCAGCTGAGAAGATGAACAACTGATGAAGGCCAAGTTTGAGACAATGTGGGTTATGATCTGTGCCAACTGTCATCTTCAAAAGTCCACAAACACAGGGCTTATCCTTCCATCCTAACCAGTGACCAGCAGGCAATCTGTGATGCTGAAAATAGGATTAGTGTGACACTAAAAAACAAGATTAAGCCCGCCAAGCTTTATTCTCAGTAATATGAAAGGGATGAAATGTAACCTTCACCTAATGGGTTGAATCAATATGTGAGTGATTATCATTTTTCTTCAAAATGGTTATAAACTGAGAGCAGATGTGCTGATTGTTTTGTATCGAAGGTCTTCCCTTCAAGGTCTTGTATTGACCAAGCAAACCTGGTTGGGCAATGAAGTGAAGAACCTCAAGCAGACAAAATATACTGAGTCAGCAAGCCCCCTTGTTGACTGACACTGGCATGGACAATTCATGACTTTCTATTCAACTCCATGACCAGCTTTTACAATAAATCACACTCACCCTGACAGAGAATAAACAGATGTGTATATAGATATATGCTTAGGGCGGCAACAATTCAATACAATTCAATATTTTTTTCTGGGTCTATGATATTGCATCCACAGAAAGTTATTAAATGCATAGACAAGGGTGTGATTCTACTTTTCGTAACAGTATTTAAAAGTAGGAAATTTGATTTTTGCAATTTTCCATTGAAATTCAGATGTAGGTAATTGTATGGGATGATATTGTAACATAATAAGTTGGTATTATGTACACACAAGGCTATATTATTAAATAGTAATTGCACTTTAACATTACTTAGCAAACAATGTTATTGGCTAATGTACAATTTTCTTTTTCTCATGTTGTAGGTAGACATTAGTGTTAAAGTGTTATATCCAGTAATATACTGTATAGTGAGTCGTATTGGCCCATAGTATGGATGTATTCATGCATCTGTCATTGCTTCCATTCATAATTATAGTTTCAGATATATTATTTTGGATTAGTGGCATCACTGGTAGTGAAGCCCCTACAACCTTGACAGTGTTAGTACTGTTCGTCACCCATTGAATTACATAGGAAATAGAAACCCTAACCTTGGCAGAAATACAAAGCTTTTCCCACTGGCCTAAATTGGGCTGAGCACATTAACAAATACAAACTAAGCAGTAAATAAACTTGACAGTTAGGTAAAGGAAAGTTGGTTCTTTGCCTCAGACTCTCTAATGAGTCAGTGCTCCAGCCAGTAGCTGCTGGAAAATTATGCAAAGCATTCTGGTTATATAATATCAATAGAGGAGTTAAATTTACATCACGGGTCGGAGACTGATCAGAGGCCACATGATGGCTGCAGCTGATGGTGAGGTTTTCTGAGACTGTCGATGCACCCAAGACTTACTGAAGTTGTGATGCATCACTTAACCTCGACTGTGCATCTCCAAAGACTATGTTTCTAATGAAGTTTAGTTAAGTTCCACCTCATGGAATAAACAACAAGATGGAACACTTGTGTCTTACAAGGGCATACTGTCCCAAAAATTCACATGCCTGATGAGTTGAAGAGTGATGAAATGGAGTCTTTTGAGACTGACTACTTGCAGCATACTGATGTAGATGAGTGATTTTCAATCTGGTCCTTGGATAACCTCAGTACTGCTGGATTTCTTTTCTCCCAGGAATTTATTAAATGTTGGGCCAGTGGTTCTTGACAGCAGTACTGGTGGTACCTGAGGACCAGATTGAGAATAATCATCATCATCATCATCATCAGTTCCGTAACGTATGGGGGTCGTAGGAGCACAGCTGATGCCTCAACAAGGTTAAGTCATCATTGTGTTTCAGTAGGGGGAGTATCTGGTGGTCCTTATCTCCTCTCCAGGTATGGATGGAAATTGGTTCACAGAGGAACTTATCCACCCTTTGACAGGTTTTATTTTTAGTCCTGCTGGGTGTCCACACACCCTCCTCACAAAAACCCAGGGGTTGAAGTGGGGGTGCCGGTTTAGTCGCCGACGACCCGACGGTTGCAGTAATGTCATACCCAGGACGAGATTGGGAACCACTGATGTAAAATACTACACCTTGAGGTCTAGCCTCCGTATATGGGATGCGACATATCTGGCTGCACCCACAGGGTTTATGAGGCATGACTAGACATAGACAGACAGACAAACAGACAGACAGACATTCAGACAGTCCAACAGGCAGACAGAAAAAGATTCAAATACTAAGACAATCAGTCAGATAGACAAAGAGACAGACATGAAGACAGAATCAGATAGGCAGACGTTCAGAGTCTGTCAGATAGAGACAGACAGACATACAGTCAGTCGGACAGACAGTCAACAATCTGACAGACAGACAGTCACCCAATCAGACATACAGTCAGATATTCAGGCAGTCACACAGACATTCAGGTAGACTGACGTTCAGACAGACAGACAGGCAAACAGTCAGACAGACATTCAGAAAGACAGACAGACCTTCAGGCAGGAACGACATGCATGGTTTCTATGATGCAGTTAAGACCATCTATGGCCCCAGAAACTGCTCCCTGGCACCCGTTAGGTCTGGTGATGGAACATCTCTTATCAAGGACCAGGCCCTTTTATTGGAGCGGTGTGCCGAGCATTTTAACACCCTACTCAACCAGCCCATCCCAGTGGACTCAACTGTACTGGGAGAGCTCCCCGAACAGCCTACCTTGCAAGACCTAGACCTCCCACCAACCTTCAAAGAAATCCTGCATGTGGTCAAGACCCTGAAAAACAAGAAAACTCTTGGACCTGATAACATTCCAACTGAAATCCTCAAGGAAGGAGGCTACCTCTGTACAAGGACACTGTATCTCTACATCCTTGAGATGCGGAGTCACGAGTGTGTCCCCCAACAGTGAAAAGTTACCAACATTGTGACCATTTATAAAAACAAAAGAGACAAATCCATCTGCTCCAACAGTAGGGGTATTTCATTACTGGCCATTGCCGGAAAAGTCCTAGCCAAGATCATGTTCTGCAGACTAACACTAGCAATAGTCGAATGGGTCATTCCAGAGCCACAATGTGGCTTCCGAAAGGAAGAGGGACAGTTGACATGATCTTTTTCACACGCCCGCTCCAGGAGAAATGCCGGGAACAGCACAAGGATTTATACATAGCATTCATAGACCTCTCAAAGGCGTTTGATACAGTCAACCGGGACCTGCTGTGGCAAGTCCTGAAGAAATTTGGATGTCTACCCAAGTTTCTCACCATCCTTGAACAATTTCATTCAGGCATGGTGACCCAAGTCGTAGTGGGGAACCACAGTTCTGAGCCCTTTGGTGTGCAGACTGAAGTCAGACAAGGCTGTGTGCTAGCCCCAGTCCTGTTCAATATCTTCTTAGTCCGTGTTACAACACTTTTACGAAGGAGGATGGAGAAGTAGGCTGGAGTCACCATTGACTTCAGGCTCGATGATAACCTATTCAACATCAGGAGGTTTCAGGCAACCACTAAGTTGACCTCTGAGAGCATCAGTGAGTTACAGTATGCCGACGATTATGCCCTGGTAGCCCACACACCAGAAGCCCTACAAAACACTCTGTGGGCAGTTGTAACTGCATACAGTAGAATGGGACTGATCATCAACACCCAAAAGATAGAGATAATTTGTCAGATGAGTGCCGGCCACCCAACAACCTTCACAGCAGAAGGGCAACATCTGGCCACTGTTCCTGCCTTCAAATATCTGGGAAGCTTACAAGCTGACCTGCACAATGGATGATGAGATCCAGCACCGCCTTAAACAAGCCTCAACATCTTTTGGTCGTCTAAGGAGTGTGATGTGTTGTAAATAGACTTAGCCTGTGGTGGCGCTGCTGCTATAACGTATACCTGTTGAATGACATGTAAACACCATAGAAGAAGGCATTCAGCAAAAAGACTGTCAAACTGATTCAACGCGCTATCCGTCTGAGTTATTGTGTCGCCTCATTGTTAATCTAATTAACAATGCATATTTGAAATTGTGTCAGAAAACAGGTTCAACCTGGCGGAAAATTGGCGTTCGTGGATTCAGAAGTTTGAGCTGTACCTCGTTGCTAGCGGCATCTCCAAAAAGTCAGAAAAGGTGAAGTGCGCTACTTTTCTCTATGTGGCTGGAGAGGAAGCGATCAAGGTATTTAATACCATGGACTTTGATGATGATGCACACCGCGGCTTAGACGCAATGAAAGAGAAGTTTCGGCAGTACTGTGAACCAAGGAGGAACATAACATACCTGAGGCACGTGTTTTTCACAAGGGTCCAAGGAAAGTGTGAGTCAATTGATGCATACGTGACAGACTTGAAAAATAAAGCAAAGGACTGCGAGTTTGGGCAGCTCAGAGTCGCTGACAAGGGACCGCATCGTGTGTGGAGTAACAAATGATCAGGTGAGAGCTAGACTGCTCAGAGAGCCCGACTTATCATTGGCAAAAGCTGTTGATATCTGCAGAGCTAACAAAGCTACACAAAGCCACCTGAGAGCTTTTCATGAACAAACTGAAGTGGCAGTTAGCAAGCTAAGTAAAACGAAGCTAACAAAAAAGCCTAAAGAGAGCAGTGTCAGTGATAATAAACATGACTGCTGAGTCCAGTATCAAGTTAGTTGCATATTCCCGCCACAAGGTGGTGCCATTGGGCAAGGCAAAGCTAAAATGTGAGCACAAAACTGAAGCGCGTGAGTTGGGAGTTCCAGATGATAAAGCCCAACTTCCCAGCTATCCTAGGTGGTGATTCCTGCGCTCAGACGGGACTGATAAAAAGGCTTTACAAGGTGAAAAGGAAGTGGAAACAAGACATCCTAAAGGATTACAATGATGTGTTCACAGGGTTGGGGTGTGTGCCTGGACAGCATCACATTCAGATAGATCCGGCAGTAACTCCAGTTATCCACCCACCCAGAAAAGTCCCTTTAGCACTGAAGGACAAAATCAAAAGTGAACTAGATAGAATGGAGAACCTCAGTGTGGTTGAAAAACAAACAGAACCCACTGACTGGGTTAACACCATTGTTACTGTCAGCAAGCCAAATAAAAAACTAAGGCTCTGCATAGACCACCAAGACCTCAACAAAGCCATAAAGAGGGAACACTATCCCCTGAGGACAATAGAGGAGGTTGTGGCCGAGATGCCAGATGCAAAAGTCTTTTCTGTATTAGACGCAAACCATGGATTCTGGCAAATACAACTAGACGAGGATAGTTCTAAGTTGTGTACCAATACACCATTCGGTCGGTACTGATTCAAACAGCTTCCTTTTGGTGTCTCATCAGCTCCGGAGGTTTTCCAAAAATGCATAGCGCAGAGACTGGAGGACCTAGAATGAGTTGTTAATGTCATTGACGACAACCTAGTGTGGGGTGCTGACATGGAACAACATGACAAAAGGCTGAGACAGCTTCTGGACAGAATAAGGGGCATAAATCTCAAGCTCAATAAAGACAAGTGTAAGATTGGAATGACAGAGATACAATATATTGGTCACATTCTGAGTGCTAAGGGCCTGAAGCCAGACCAAGAAAAAGTAAGAGCAGTAGTGGATATGTCACAGCCACAGGACAAAGCTGCACTGCTGAGGTTCCTAGGTATGTTGCAGTACCTCTCAAAGTTCATCCCGAACCTGCCTGATGTAAGTGATCTGCTCAGAAAGCTCTTGGAGGGGGATGTTGAGTGGCATTGGGATGCACAGCAGCAACACAGCTTCAAGCAGCTGAAGAAACTGGCAAGCAATGCCCCAGTTCTCAAGTATTAGGATGTGAACAAGGATGTTACATTATCAGTGGATGCAAGCTCTGAAGGATTGGGAGCTGTGATAATGCAGGATGGACAAACCATTGTTTATGGCTCGAGGTCTCTTACCGACACACAGAAGAGATATGCACAGATAGAAAAAGAACTGTTAGCCATAGTGTATGGGTGTGGAAAAATTCAAACAGTATCTGTATGGAAAAAAAGGTACAAGTGGAGTCTGACCATAAACCACTTGAGACAGTGTTCAAGAAAGGACTACACAAAGCTCCTCCCAGACTACAGAGGATGCTGTTGGCACTGCAGCCTTTTGACTTGTGTGTAACCTACAATCCAGGTAAAGAGTTGCACATTGTGGATACACTCAGCAGAGCTTACCTGCAAGAACAGTCTGAACAACTACTTGAAGAAGAAATAGAAGTTAATCTTCTATCAGCACACCTTCCAATCTCAGAAGAAAAACCGAGTCAGTTCAAAACTGCAACAGCAGAGGATGGTGAACTGCAGCTCGTGATGAAAGCAGTTCAGTTGGGTTGGCCAGAGCAGGTTAGCCAAGTTCTGGCTGAAATAAAGAAATGTTGGACGTTCAGAGAAGAAATCAGCTGCTCAGAAGGACTTGTTTTCAAAAACTCCAGACTCGTTGTCCCTGAAAAACTCAGAGCAGAAATGCTTCAGAAAATCCATGGAGCCCATCTAGGGATTGTCAAATGCAAAGAGAGGGCAAAAATGTATTATTTTGGTCCGGGATGTCCAAACAAATTGAGGACATTGTGATGAAGTGTAGCGTCTGTAACACTTTCAAAAAGAGTAATGTGAAAGAACCACTGCTGTGCCATGACATTCCAGATCAATCATGGGCAAAACTGGGTGTGGATCTTTTCCATTTTGACCAAGGTGATTATCTACTCTGTGTAGATTACTACTTGAAGTATCATCAAATTGCCAAGCTGCCCCAGACAACAAGCAAACATGTAATTGTAGCTCTGAAATCCATGTTTGTAAGACATGGAATCCCAGATGAGGTTATGTCGGACAATGGACCGCAGTTTGCGAGTGAGGAGTTTAAACAGTTTGCAGCAGAGTGGGAGTTTAAACACACTACATCAAGCCCAGGATTCCCACAATCCAACAGTCAAAGTGAACGAGCGATCCAGACCATAAAAAAAATGCTCAAGAAAGCACGAGAGAGCCGAGGAGACCCATATATTGCTCTCCTTGAGTACAGAAATGCACCTTTGGGTGGAGTGAGACTATCTCCTGACTGTCTCCTGCCCAACTGTTAATGAGTCGTTGACTGAAGACAAAACTAGCAGAAACTACGCAGCTGTTGAAGCCTCAGCTGTACAAGGAAGTGCATGGGCCATTGAGGAAAAGACAGTTCAAACACAAACAATACTTTGATTGAGGCGCGAGTGACCTGCCTGCACTACAGGAGGGTGAGACTGTGAGATTCAGAGTGGGCAATACATGGCAGCCAGCTGTTGTGAAACATCGCCATGTTCAGCTAAGATCTTTTGTGATCCAAACACCTGAAGGCAGCACCTTTTGCAGAAACAGGTGACATCTGCTAAAGAGTAGAGAGGACAGACTTCCAGAACTGGACAGAACAGGTCAGGAACAGGAGGACTTCACGGCGTCTTCTAGTGAACCAGCAGACATCACAGTGATGCCAACACCTGCCGCTTCTCCTATAAGAGAGACTGTAAGACTGGAGGTGACTATAGCTACAACAGGTCTAGTAAAGATCTCACGCTCTGGGAGAGTGATTAAACCTCCACAACGTTATTCACAGTAAAAAAAAAAGAAAAAAGTAAAGTAGAGTGAATGTAATGGTAAATTCATGTTGTTACATTACAGGTCACATACTTGTTTAATGTTTGTACTGAGTTGAAAGTAACATAGCATAGATGTTTTATTGATTAGTAAAATAGCTACTACTATTACTTTCGGCTGCTCCCGTTAGGGGTCGCCACAGCGGATCATCCATTTCCATTTCTTCCTGTCTTCTGCGTCTTCCTCTGTCACACCAGCCACCTGCATGTCTTCCCTCACCACATCCATAAACCTCCTCTTTGGCCTTCCTCTTTTCCCGTACCCTGACAGCTCCATATCCAGTATCCTTCTCCCAATATACCCAGCATCTCTTCTCCACACATGTCCAAGCCATCTCAATCTTGCCTCTCTTGCTTTGTCTCCAAACCGTCCAACCTGAGCTGTCCCTCTAATATAATTGTTCCTAATCCTGTCCTTCTTCGTTACTCCCAGTGAAAATCTTAGCATCTTCAACTCTGCCACCTCCAGCTCCGCCTCCTGTCTTTTCGTTAGTGCCACTGTCTCCAAACCATATAACATAGCAGGTCTCACAACCATCTTGTAAACCTTCCCTTTAACTCTTGCTGGTACCCTTCTGTCGCAAATCACTCCTGACACTCTTCTCCACCCACTCCACCCTGCCTGCACTCTCTTCTTCACCTCTCTTCTGCACTCCCTGTTACTTTGGACAGTTGACCCCAAGTATTTAAACTCAAATGCCTTTGTCACCTCCACTCCTTGCGTCCTGGCCATTCCACTGTCCTCCCTCTCATTCATGCATAGGTATTCCGTCTTGCTCCTACTCACTTTCATTCCTCTTCTCTACAGTGCATACCTCCACCTCTCCAGGCTCTCCTCAACCTGCACCCTACTCTCGCTACAGATCACAATGTCATCCGCAAAAATCATCGTCCATGGAGACTCCTGCCTGATCTCGTCCGTCAACCTGTCCATCACCATTGCAAACAAGAAAGGGCTCAGAGCCGATCCTTGATGTAATCCCACCTCCACCTTGAACCCATCTGTAATGCCAACCACACACCTCACTATTGTCACACTTCCCTCATACATATCCTGCACCACTCCTACATACTTCTCTGCAGCTCCTGACTTCCTCATACAATACCACACCTCCTCTCTCGGCACCCTGTCGTATGCTTTCTCTAAATCTACAAAGACACAATGCAACTCTTTCTGGCCTTCTCTATACTTCTCAATCAACATTCTCAAAGCAAACATCGCGTCTGTGGTACTCTTTCGTGGCATGAAACCATACTGCTGCTCGCTGATCATCACCTCTCCTCTTAACCTAGCTTCTATTACTCTTTCCCAAATCTTCATGCTGTGGCTGATCAACTTTATACCTCTGTAGTTGTTACAGTTCTGCACATCGCCCTTGATCTTGAAAATCGGTACCAGTATGCTTCTTCTCCACTCCTCAGGCATCCTCTCACTTTCCAAGATTGTGTTAAACAATCTAGTTAAAAACTCCACTGCCATCTCTCCTAAACATCTCCATGCCTCCACAGGTATGTCATCAGGACCAACTGCCTTTCCACTCTTCATCCTCTTCATAGCTGCACTCACTTCCCCCTTGTTAATCCATGGAACTTCCTGATTCACTATCCCTACATCATCCAACCTTCTCTCTCTCTCTCATTTTCTTCATTCATCAGCCCCTCAAAGTACTCCTTCCACCTTCTTAGCACACTCTCCTCGCTTGTCAGCACATTTCCATCTCTATCCTTGATCACCCTAACTTGCTGCACATCCTTTGCAGCTCGGTCCCTCTGTCTAGCCAATTGGTACAAGTCCTTTTCTCCTTCCTTAGTGTCTAACCTCTCATACAACTCACCATACGCCTTTTCCTTTGCCTTTGTCACCTCTCTCTTTGCTTTACGCTGCATCTCCTTGTACTCCTGTCTACTTTCTTCATCTCTCGGAGTATCCCACTTCTTCTTTGCCAACCTTTTCCTCTGTATACTTTGCTGTACTTCCTCATTCCACCACCAAGTCTCCTTGTCTTCCTTCCTCTGTCCTGATGACACACCAAGAACCTTCCTAGCTGTCTCCCTCACTATTTCTGCAGTGGTTGCCCAGCCACCTGGCAACTCTTCACTACCACCCAGTCCCTGTCTTAACTCCTGCCTGAACTCCACACAACAGTCTTCCTTCTTCAACTTCCACCATTTGATCTTCGGCTGTGTCTTCACTCGCTTCCTCTTCTTGGTCTCCAAAGTCATCCTACAGGCCACCATCCGATGCTGCCTAGCTACGTTCTCCCCTGTCACCACCTTGCAGTCTCCAATCCCTTTTAGATTGCGCCTTCTACATAGGATATAGTCCACCTGTGTACACTTTCCTCCACTCTATTACGTCACCCTGTGTTCCTCCCTCTTCTTGAAATATGTATTCACCACAGCCATTTCCATCCTTTTCTCAAAATCGACCACCATCTGTCCTTCCACATTTCTCTCCTTGACTCCATACCTTCCCATCACCTCCTCATCACCTCTGTTCCCTTCACCAACATATCCATTGAAGTCCGCTCCAATCACCACTCTCTCCTCCTTGGGTACCCTCTCCACCACATTGTCCAACTCACTCCAGAATTCTTCTTTTTTGTCAATCTCACACCCAACTTGCGGGGCATATGCACTGATAACATTCAGCAATACACCTTCAATTTCCAGCTTCATAGAGAGTGTCACTCTGTCTGACACTCTCTTCACCTCCAGCACGCTCTTGACATACTCTTCCTTCAGAATTACCCCTACCCCATTTCTCCTCCCATTCGCATCATGGTAGAAGAGTTTGAACCCACCTCTGATACTCCTGGCCTTACTCCCCTTCCACCTGGTCTCTTGCACACACAGTATGCCTACCTTTCTTCTTTCCATCATGTCAGCCAGCTCTCTCCCTTTACCAGTCGTAGTGCCAACATTCAAAGTTCCAACTCTCACCTCCACACGCCTACCCTTCCTCCTCTCTAGCTGCCTCTGGACATGCCTTCCCCCTCTCCTTCTCCTTCGCCCAACAGTAGCATAGTTTCCACCGGCAACCTGCTGGTTAATAGTACCGGTGGCGGTCGTTGGTAACCCGGGCCTCGACCGATCCGGTATGGAAATCTTATTTATGATCCACATATTTGATTTGGCAAAGATTTTACGCCGGATGCCCTTCCTGACGCAACCCTCCCCATTTGTCCGGGCTTGGGACCGGCACTAAGAATGCACTAGCTTGTGCATCCTCAGTGGCTGGGTTGTTGATTAGTAAAATAGGTTAAGTGAAAAAGAAAAAAAAAGAGAACGGAAAGTTAGTGGCTTTAAGTTAAGGTTAAACATCTCGGGTAAGATGAAGCACATAAATGCTTTAACAATGTTTAGATTGTTTGAGTTTATTATTACATGACTGAGGTTTATTTGCTTTGGTTACATATTTAGGTGTTCTGCTTGAAAGAGGGAGATGTGATGTGTAGTAAATAGGCTTAGCCTGTGGTGGCGCTGCTGCTGTAACGTACCTGTTGAATGACATGTAACACCATAGAAGAAGGCATTCAGTAAAAAGACTGTCAAGCTGAATCAAGGTGCTATCCGTCTGAGTTATTGTGTCGCATCATTGTTTATCTAATTAACAATACATATATGACAAGGAGAAAGGTTTTCCAGAACAGCAACCTCAATCTCCACACCAAAGTGCTTGTTTACAGAACAGTATGCATCTCCACACTACAATATGGATGTGAGGCATGGACCATCTACAGCCACCATTTCAGAAGCCTGGAGGCCTTCCATGTGAGATGTCTCCAGAAGATCCTCGGCATTACTTGGGAGGACAGAGTGCCACACCCAGAGGTGTTGGAACGGGCAAGCGGTTGTAGCGTGGCGTCTACCCTAAACCACCATCATCTCAGGTGGCTTGGTGTCGTGTTGCTAAGGGACCACTCGAAGACACACGTCTATTAGCATACGCTTCTTTACTTCAACAACCCACGTCACACTCCTCCTCTCTTACAGTCACGTACATCCTATCTTGTCATCTAGCTCCCCCTACTGTCCTCCAACTGCACCAACTCAAGACATCACACTTGGTCATGTCATTCACATGTCCAGCCAACGGTAAGGCAGTTGCAACGTGGAGTCTACCCTAAACCACCATCAACTCAGATGGCTTGGGCATGTCATTCGCATGCCCAGCCAACGACTCCGACGTAAAGTCGTTTACGGCTAACTACACCTTGGTCAACGCACTGCTGGTGGGCAGAAGAAGCGGTTCAAAGACCAAATGAAGTCCACACTGAAAAGATGCCAGATCAACCCCTTTTCTTTGGAGGAACTTGCCTCCTGCCGCACTATCTGGCGCTCTCAGGTCTCACATGAAGTGAAGTATGTGGGAAACCAGCGCACACAACAACGTCCGTGTAGCAAAGCTTGCGAAGAGGCATGCTGGCAAAGCACCCCTCCCCCCGCACTACTTTTACATGCCCAGTCTGCAACCGCAACTGTGCATCCAGGATCGGACTATTCAGCCACCTAAGGACTCACAAATAGGAGAAGATTGTCACCATCGGATACGATGGACAACCAGCAAGCAAGTAAGATATTCAGACAGACAGACAAATAGATACTCAGGTAGGCAGACAGTCAGACAGACAGACAGATATTAAGCTATTCAGACAGACAGTCAGACAGATATTTAGACAGACAGACAGACAGGCAGATATTCAGACAGACAGACAGCGCGCGCCGTTGACTGATGAGAGGACGCAGAAAGTTAGCTCAGTCGGACAGAGTCAACAGACAGACAAGACATTTAGACAGTCACACACTCAGACAGACAGACTTTCAGACAGTCACACAGACATTCAGGCAGACACAGACAGACAGGCAGACATCCAGAAAGTCAGCCAGTCAGTCAGTCAGATATTAAGATATTCGGATGGACGGACAGCCAGGCAGATATTAGACAGACAGTCAGACAGACAGACATTAAGATATTCAGACGGACAAACAGGCAGATATTTAGACAGACAGACAGACACAGTCAGACAGACAGACATTATATTCAGACAGACAGTCAGGCAGACAGTCAGACAGATATTTAGACAGTCAGACAGAAAGGCAGCTAGACGGACATTCACACAGACAGGCAGACATTCAGACAGACAGACAGCGCGCGCCGTTGACTGTGATGAGAGGACGCAGAAAGTTATCCAGTGATATCAATCACGCACAGCACGTTTATACAGGACGGCTCTCCTTCATCCAGCGGACTAATACTCATTTCACTTACTCGATATGGAGAAGAAAGTCACCCGGCTCTACAACACAATGGATATAGATGTAAGTTCGCTTTAAAAGGTGGATGTATTGTTTACTTTTCTCTATGGGAAAACACATGTACGTGTCCACACGCATGCACACTGCTAAAGCGGGGCTTTACCTTGCAAAGAATGTTTGTCAACGTCAATCTTTTCGTTGAAAATGTATTGTCTGCGATCCCGTCAAGTTCCTATCAACATAATACGACGACTGACTGATTGATTTTGACAGCGGCTTGCGGAAGTAGACCAATTCATTGCGCCTCACTTTGTCGAGAATGACGTTACGCTCGTGGAATCCGTCCGCATAAACATCCTCTGTCATGTTTCCCAAGGTGTGACTCCGGTGTGTCTAAATGGACAGAAGCGCAAATACAAAAGAACTATGTTGAAACCACGTCGTCATATTTTCACGTTGTTGTGTCATTTCAATTATTCCTTAGGCTGTTTCATTTAATGGGTAGGATACACTTTTTGTGTGAGATTGCAAAACTGTGAATCCGATTAAACACATCTACTTTTACTGTAATACCAGGCAAAATGTCGGACCACATTGTCTGATATTGGCTCTTCACGGGAAAAAGAAGGAAATTATACATAACCAATTACAGCGTGTTTCGCCGTCAAACTAAGTGAATGAGTCAGTCTTACCAGGGCGTAAATAAATTGATTGGCTAAGAGCTGTTGTAGTTTTGCGAATATATAGACTTATTTGCAGAGACTATTTTCTCATTTCATCTTGTCCCTGTCATGCCTGCTTCCTCTTTTTCACATCTGTTTGCCTTGTGAATCTTTGCACCAACCACTTTCATAGATGCTCGTTCATATTTGCTGTTTTTGTTGTGTTTTTTTTTTTGCCCATGGCACCAGGAGCCTTGGGGAGAGCAAAGCACAACCTCTTGTGTGAAGGTTTGAAAATGAACACTACCCGTTGCGAGACCACAGTCAGCATGTACCACCAAAAATCAGAACAAACTCTCAACAGCAGCTGTGGTTGGCTGGCTCTTCTTTGTAACTTGACCTCAGCAGACAGCACGCTGGAGCTACCAACGTTCTCCATGGCGGCAAAAGTCAGAGTGATCATTACATTCATACTATGTGTCATATCTACTGTCTGCAATCTGGCTGTGCTGTGGGCGGCCAATGATCACAAGCGCAAGTCTCACGTCAGGGTACTGATCATCAACCTGACTGCAGCTGATCTCCTGGTCACCTTCATAGTGATGCCCATGGATGCTGTGTGGAACATCACGGTTCAGTGGCTGGCTGGAGACTTGGCTTGTCGGCTCCTCATGTTCCTTAAACTGCAAGCAATGTACTCATGCGCCTTTGTCACTGTTGTCATTAGTTTGGACCGGCAATCAGCCATCCTCAACCCTCTGGCGATCAGTGAGGCCAGGAGGAGGAACGGGATCATGCTGCTGGTAGCATGGAGCATGAGCGCTCTGCTCTCAGTCCCTCAGGTAAGACCAGGATAATGCTATTGTGAGTTGATGACCGTGGCTCCTTTGATTTAATCAGATGTAGAGATTGATAGGTTTTAGCCACCCTCTCATTGAGAAGGATTCTGAAAAGTGGACACCAAATCAGAGATTTGGAGACTAATTCAAGTGGTCTATGGAGTTGAGACACGACACAGCTGAAGAACAATGTGAAGAACAATGGCATTAGTGGTGAATGGTTGATTTAGTTGTGTCAAGAAAGCCAAATCATAAAACGAGTTTCATAACACAGGCACAGTGCTCAGAGCATGCATGTGTCGAGTGTTGTCGTGAAACCATTTTGAATTGCAAGATTTCTTACTTTGTTGCTGCCACCATTGAGATTTAAAATGTTTCTGCAATGGGTCTCAACAATGTATCTCCCTTGGACCAGGCTCCAAAGCTGTAAATGAACTGTTCACTCTTTGGATAGACTCACCTCTTAGATATCCCTGTCAATAAGAGGGAGACCCAACCCTTAAGACTACTAGGGTTAAAGGGGAGGTGATGAAACAGTCTTTCATTGGTTTTGAGGCTTTTTCTAGTAACTGATTTGATTGTTGCCTTTACTGTATGGCACACACAGGCCTGCAGAGATGGGGCTGTATCCGGTAACAGATAGCTAAATTTGCATACATTACCTCTTTGCTCCACGTTGTATTTTTACAGGGGTATTATGTTGTATAAAAGCTATGCATGTTATGGAAAATATACGGCTGGTTCTATAAGCATGCGCATTCATTGTTATTGCTGGGCCAAGGTGAAATGGCACCCCTAATTCTGGCAGTTTTAGCACCACCCCTTTAGGATGTTTAATTTTGTGTTTTATCACTTTTGATTTTTGTAAGACTTATCTGTTTCTACTCACCTTTCTGCTACTGCAACAATTCATTTTCCCCACTGTGCAAAGTGCACCTAATTTGAACAAATCTTATCAAATCATTTCCCCTGTAAGCTTCACACTGAATGGGAGCCCTGACCCTTGAAATATTAGTGACATACTCAACTCATTGAGCTACACAGCACCATAGTATAACCACTGAGTTTTAGTATGCGATCCATCCTCCGTTCAGCCTCTGCCGACCAGATAAGGCCAAAAAGAAATGTGATGATACTTCTGCTTACCCGCATGTGAGAAAGGTGGAAAGGGCATCCTCATGTCTCTCCCTTTCATCCCTCAGATGTTCATTTTCCACAATGTAACTATCAGCTATCCGGAAAAATTCACTCAGTGCACCACAAGGGGAAGTTTCATCACTCGCTGGCAGGAGACCGCCTACAACATGTTCACATTTTCCTGCCTCTTCCTACTGCCTCTGGTCATGATGATCACCTGCTACACCAGAATCTTCATCCACATCTCTAAGCGAATGACAAAGCACAGCTGTAAGTTCACAACTGAAACTCGAGTCTTTCAGGTTATTTTAGCCATTTTATTTTCAACTTGGTGTGACAACAGGTGAAATAAATTGTGTTTCTCACGAGCACACGGTGTAAGATTTAACATCTAGTGGACAAAACAGTAGTCTTTCATATCACAAGCACAAGTAGTAATACGGTTGTATTGCTATAGTGCATAGGACATTACAGAACAGAGCATAAAGAGAACAGTGTGGAAAACATTACAGACAACACAAACAATTAAAAGGCAAGAACGGTGCAGTCCAACTATTCACAAGCTGATTAGAAATGGGACATGTTTTGATTGAGAATGGCTTGAGGCCACATGCTAATTTTATCGTTGCTGACCACAGCAGAATCATTTATTTAGAAACAATTTCTTTTTCATTTGACAGAAGAAGAAAAAAAAACATTAGGGTACTGGCATGTAAAACACCCAACTAGATGGAATCAGCACACATTTCGATAACAGTACTTTTTATGAATACAATGATTTGACTATTGTACTGATTGTAAATTAATTAAATGTTCACAAAATCCAGAAGCAGAAGATTACCAAGCAATTATATAAATTAATGCGGTTTAAACTCCTGTTGTGCACTGATAACAGACTGTCTGTTTCCTCTAGTGTCCTCCAGTGAAGTACATTTACGATGCTCAAAGGACAACATCCCCAAAGCACGCATGAGAACTCTGAAAATGAGCATCGTCATCGTGATCTGCTTCATAATCTGCTGGACCCCATACTACCTGTTGGGCCTGTGGTACTGGTTCTTCCCAGACCACCTGGAAGGGAAAGTCTCCCACTCCTTGACCCACATCCTGTTCATCTTTGCGCTTCTCAACACCTGCCTGGATCCCATTATCTATGGCCTGTTCACCATCCGCTTTCATAAGGGGCTGAAGAGACACTGCCACAGAGGCACGGTGACATCTCAACTGGGGAGTAACTTGATGATAATGAAACGTTTTAAATATTCTGCTGAAAGACAAGTAGCTGCCGTCGGTGTGTAGAGACCGGGGCCTCGTTTCCCAATAACGATAGCTTTTCCGAAGTAAAGAGCGTTTCTTGAAGTGTCAATTGAAGGCTTGTTCTTTACACGAGAGCATTTCTCAAAGTAGCACATGGAGCGACAGCGTGCAGTCATTATTTACGTGCATGAGACCCATAAGTGGTTTGTCTGCATGGCAATGAGTCGCTGAACATTTCTTTTGAAAATAGTTTTCCCCCTCTCCCTGTCCCTTCTCCAGTAGCTCACCATTTCAGTTGCATCAGTTACCAAAGTCAGCAATTTTGGTTTTTGTCTCTATTATTATTATTACTATTACTATTATGGTGATGATGACGATGATGATGATGATGATGTCATAATTCCGTTTTACCCTCTTCTATGGCACACCACTTCATTCCATCGAAAACCTGTTTTATAAATAATGGAACATATAAAATATATAAATGTAAATAATAATACAAATTTAATACCATAGCCTAACAAACCTTAAAAATCACAAGTTGGGCGTCCGGGTGGCGTGGCGGTCCATTCCGTTGCCTGCCAACACGGTAACCTCCGGTCCGAATCCCCGTATTACCTCCAGCTTGGTCGGGCGTCCCTACAGACACAATTGGCCGTGACTGCGGGTGGGAAGCCGAATGTGGGTATGTATCTTGGTCGCTGCACTATAGCACCTCCTCTGGTTGGTCGGGGCGCCTGTTTGAGGGGGGAGAGGGAATCGGGGAGAATAGCGTGATCCTTCCACGCGCTATGTCCCCCTGGCGAAGCTCCTCAGCTGTCAGGTGAAAAGAAGCGGCTGGCGACTCCACATGTATCGAAGGAGGCATGTGGTAGTCTGCAGCCGTCCCCGGATCGGCAGATGGGGTGGAGCAGCGTCCGGGACGGCTCAGAAGAGTGGGGTAATTGGCCGGATACAATTGGGGAGAAAGGGGGAACTAAGACATGAGCTCCCCTGAAACCATGATTTGTGAAATTGGGGGGGGGGGGTGTCCTCTAAATATGCTATGCTTTTCTATTTTTCTGAGTCTTCGTCATCATGGATCATGCGTGAAATTAGGCTATTATTGATGAATAATTCATACATCAGGAACACATTCATTTTTAATATAGACACCGGCATGCATGCAATTCTTGCCGTCACCATCGAAGCGTGGCGGCGCAACCAGAAAAAAGCAAACTTTCTGAAAAAGAAAAAAAACCTCTCTTAGTCCCACTCAGTCTGCGCGCCGAATCGTCGTTATTCGTTTCTGTTTTGCAGTGAGCCTACATATAGCTACGTCGAAAGGAAAACACGGGAGCTTAGTCGCAAATTTTGGATTTACAAAAAAAATCTAAGCCAATCGAAGAGCAACCAGAGCAAGAGGCGTCTTCTACAACCGACGCTGACGCTACACTTGCTGGGATTGCTGTCAGCACAAACGCGCCAACGCCCGGTGTGACAACCTAGGACAAGCCGACAGAAGTAGCTGGAGATGGGCGGTAACAGCTCGAAAAAGGAAGATGATGAAGTTCTAACCCCACTTCCCCTTCTCTCCCGCCTAACTGGACCAGCCAGCAGTGGAGGACATGGAAGAATAGTAACACATGGCTCTTCGTTGGGATGCACAGAGACGCAAAAACCCTTCTGCTTTCTGAAAAGGTAACTGGCACTTATTGGAAGAATGGATAAATGGGGATGTAAGCAGCCATGCACAGAACCAATTGCGCAACAACAAAAATTTAAAACAAAATCTACAAACATCGTGATAGCATAGCACACAAAAGGGCCGTTGGAGTCGCAGCAAACAAGCAAAAGCAGATTCTGCCAAGCAAGGTATTCGAGATCCATTCCAAGTGAATGGAAGAAACGGCAACTTCATTCAGATCCGCCTATATGGTGGCCAAGGAAAGGCTGGCTTATAAAAAGCTCCCTTCTTCGATGAAGCTTCAGGAGCTCAATGGCGCAAAAGTAGGCACTGTACACAAGTCAGATCACTCATGTGCTGAAATTGTAGGCCATGTTGCACAGCAAATGCGGAAGAAGTTTGTTTCAAATGTTAAAGAGATCAATTCAAAAATTAGCATCACCATTGATGAAAACACAGTACACGGACGTGCTTATCTCATTATATGCGTGAGATGTGGTGTAAGAGGGAAAAGAGATGCGGACAATGTATTTTTAGACATTGCAGACTGACACGGGGCACAGATGCAGAATCAATTTACAACAGCCTTGAGACAGCTTTCCCCACAAGGGATTAGATGAGTTTTGGGGGAAACGCCTCATCAGCGCCGCCACAGATGCTGATGTTCAGTTCTCACTGGCAAAACCACTGAAGTGACTGCAAGGCTTAAATGCGATTTCCCAAATATTCAGTACATACATTGCCTGGCCCACCGCCTTGAACTGACAGTCCTTGACTCTCTGAAAGAGGTTGCTGGATGTAACCACTTCGAGTTTTTTTATCTCCAAGCTTTATTGTCTATCACCAGTCCGCAAAGAATGCGAGATTGCTCGAGGAAGCAGCTGCAGATCTAAATATGAAAATTTTGAGACTTAGACAGATATTCAACATCAGGTGGGGGATGAGTAGTTTTAATACTGTAAAAGCAGTCTGGAATAACTACCCTGTTTTAGTGCGCCACTTCAAAACAGCAAGCAAGGACGCATCTCGTAGTGACACCAAGAGGAAGAAATTCCAGAGGCTATACAAACACCTCACAAATTCTGGGTTTTTACTGGATCTGGCTTGCATGAAAGACATACTCCATGAGCTGCAGGGCCTCTCACCGAAACTTCAGCAAAGAGAGATGTCTCTAGTGGATGTCAGTCGCCACATTCAGCAGACTATTGATATACTGACAGCCATGAAAGCGAGTGGATGTAAATCCACACTGAAGGCCAAACAGCACATGTCCCTGGGCCTGTTTAAAGATGTTGAACTCCTTGAGGGCAGGGGCAAGATTAACCGGAGTCAGTTTTATCAATCTGTGATTGACAGTCTCACAAAACGAATGCCAGAATCTGACTTTGTCCAGATCCTGAAACCTCTGGATAAGCACTTTTGACCACAGGACCACAATGCATTGATCCTGTATGGAGGAAACGAGGTACGGGCACTTGCTAAACCCTTGGCAAACCAGCCAGAGAGGCAGTTTAGGAGTTCCGTGATTGGAAGTTATAAAATAAAGCACCAGGCAAAACACTAAAAGAGCTTTGTACAGCAAGCAGAACATACCCTCCCACCTCATCTGAGTGTGAGAGGGGGGTTTCTGCAGTTAATAATACTGACAGCAAGACCCACAATAGGTTGTGTGAAAACAGCTTCTCATTGCTCCTTTTTGGGTATCTTAATGGACCCCTTTCGGAGAGATTCGACCCAACGCCCTTTATCACGTCTTAGATTAAATCAGGTCATCGCCAGTCCACATCATGAGCCTGTGGACAAACAGTAAAGGCAGCTGATCCCAGGCCTCTGTGGTCACTTCTGTTTTAAGGTAAGGGTTATTCCCAATTAACTGTGTTATTCACTGTTTGCACTGTATTGTATGTGATGGGCGTTGATTAGGACTGGATCCCTTGTAGGCAGCCTGGCCTATTTCCGTTGGTATTTACAATGCTCATGCAAGTGTGTGTTGTTATAGGCTGGTTTGCTGATACGTGACCCTTGCATTTGATGTCTTAATTGTACCAAGATAGTTGTGCTCATCTGTATGTGATGGGTAACTTTAACTGTTGTTGATGAGGACTCCATCCCTGGAAGGCAGACTGGCATGCTCTGTTTTTGATTTAATGCTCATACATGCGTGGGTTTATAGGCTGTTTATTTGACCTATCTGTGATAGGTGTCTATGACACGAGAAACTATGCAGAGTATACTGTGCCCTGCTTTAGTTGGCCATATTGTAGCATACTGTGATGTTTGGTTTTGATACCTGTGTGTAGGTTTGATGTGGTCATTAACTGATTATGGTGGATTACGTTGCTGTTGTTGAATTCATGGTTCACCTTATCCAGATGATATGGAACTACAAGACAGTAAAGCCAGGCCACATTACATGAGTCAAAATGAATTTATTTTGAGTGTTTTCAATGAACAGATTGCTCATAGATTGCTTTGTTAAGGCTGTTGTTTACATTTTTTTATGTGTCTAACAGGGCACATTCCTAACAAGATGACGCCTCCATTGCAACATACAATGCGGGTGATGTACCTTCACATTCCCTATATACCAAATGTGCTGACATAAAGCAAGTAGGCCTACATGCTTGCAGCTATAAATGTTTCTTTGCAACAAGAGTCGCAGTCAGCCCTTTCTTTGAGGCATGCGCAAGCACCCCCGGTAAAAGAGTGAGCTCCCCCGAAAGCCATGGTATAGTTCACACACTGGCTGCAATGAGTGTTTTGTGTGACATTTTTTCCTGCTTAAGATGCACTTGTATGAATGATCATTTGCTACAATCTTTTCCAAGTGTCATAATATGCTTAGAGAGAAGCACCTCACAAAGTAAAGAGGCATTGTAAGATGGATGTGATGGCTGTCTCAGCCTTAAGATTTCCTTTTAGGAAATGAGGCCCCAGGACTCTTAAATAGTCTAAAACTGGCAGAACCAAAGTCCACAAAGGGCAGCTATCTGACAGTTTGAAGCAATGTAGGAAAGTAGGTTAAGCAGTCCAGCATTAAACTGTGATGAACAGACAGCCAAGCAGAGATACACAAGAGACCTGAGCTTAGTTATGGAGCGGCACTATCCCTTTGTTTTTTGTGTAGGGTCCTCAGTATACTGAGTTAGACGTTTTTGTTTCAGCACCCTGCATGCATGAATTTGGATGGACCATTGGGTGAACACTTAAAATAGCAATTGCCTGCAGTGAGTAACTCCCTTGTAAAAGCGTAAAAGCTAATGTGTTTGTGTCTGGGCAATGGGGTTGTTGTGTCAGGTTGTGCTGGAGAGAAGCATGAGTGTGTGTTTGTGTGTGTGTGTGTGCGTGTGTGTGTGGTGGGGGGGGGGTTAAGCGTTAGACTCCATCTATATAACAACTAAACATACTCAAATACATTTGAAAATGAATACTTTGACTTTTGTCAGCATGTTTGTGTGTGTTTAGTCCCTTGCTTTTATTGTAAATTAAGCATACTGAGGGGCTACTAAAGCTGTCTGCAGTGTCTAGTGTCGTAGAAACTGCAGAGTGGAGACTAGTTTTTCGGGGTAGTTAAACAGAGAGGCTTCTGGACACTACATATGATGAGGGGTGGATGTTATTTTGCGTGTAACATGCTAACTGAAGATTCACATGGTATAGTGCTGCCCAGCCTCTATGTACTTATTCAAATGTGCCATGGCCTGTTGGGAAACCTCAAGGTTGCGTGAAGGGTAATATAATAAAACGGGTAATGACCCTGGTGTGGACAGAAAAAAAGCAGGAGAAGGAATGTCCTTCTGTTTAACCAACTTCAATGTCATACCTGAATCTCTGACACACACATACTCACACACCAATGACTGAACTCACCATGGCCTCTTTTTGTCAATCATATTTGTTGAACTTTCTTGAGGTGTTGCGGGCTTAACATCCACAAATACACCGATCAGCCAAAAAAATTAAAATCACCTGCCTAATATTGTGTAGGTCCCCTCATGCATCCAAAACAGCTCTGACTCATTGAGGCATGGACTCCACAAGACATCTGATGGTGTCCTCTGGTATCTGCCAGCAGATCCTTTAAGTCCTGTAATTTGTGAGGTGGGGCATCCATGGATCAGATTTGTTTTTCCAGCACATCCTACAGACGATGGATTGGATTGAGATCTGGGGAATTTAGAGGCCAAGGCAACACTTTGAACTCTTTGTCATGTTCCTCAAACCATTTCTGAACAATGTCTGCAGTGTCCCAGGGTGCATTATCCTGCTGCAAGAGGCCACTGCCATCAGGGAATACCATTGCCATGAAGGGATGTACCTGGTCTGCAACAATGTTTAGGTAGGTGGAACATGTCAGAGTACACAGTAAAAAACTGAGTTTTAATTTAACTCTGAGAGTGTACAAATGGATCCTTTCGAGTCCATTTGTACACTCTCAGAGTTAAATTAACACGCAGGAAGTTAAATTAACACTCAGGATTTTACTGTGTAACATCCACATGAATGTTGGGTATTCATGTGGATATACATCTAATTCTGTATGGACAATACAGTGTCCCTTTAGATCTCTAAATCCCACTTTTTACTGTATGCTTGCTGAACCATTTCTTTTGCAACTTCCCATGGCTACTACTTTATATGGTACCAACGTAGGTAGATGTGGGAAAAACAGATGAAAGGGAACTTCTAATGCTATTAAATATTAAATAAAGTATCTTTGATTCTGATTACTCCTTACACTGCTAATGTAGGATAAATAAAAGATAAATACTTGAAGGGGGACTTGGACAAGGGCAACAAATGTACAAATATAACCATATACAGTGCTAATGTAGGACAAATGAGAAGGACTAAATCCATGAATGGGAGTTTATAAAATGGCTATTGTATATTACACTCTTACTTAACTGTGGTTTTTAGTGATGCAGATTATCCCATTCACCTGGATTTGTTGATGCGTTTAGATGTTGTAGCTATATTTGTTAATCCTGCAACAAGCCTAGAACCAGCACCTGTTCCGGCGCTGCTCGGCAGACAGAGGGCCCAATAGGGACACTGTTGTTACCTCCTGTTCCTTTTGAGGCTTTGAACCAGGGCTTGAAGTGATGTGATGACATTGCCTCTTTCTCTGTTGTTTATGTACTATTTTTAAGTGGTCTTTGTACAGTGGCACTACATAGCGCTCTCATGGGGCCCTTTTGACAGGCATCATGATAGTCATGCTCAATTGCATGCATCATGGTTGGGGACCCGGCGGCATATTTATAACCTTCCAAATAAACCACATCTAATCATGTCATCAGTGAAGCAATTACAGACATTTGTATTTTTAGATCCAAAGCACCTTGGGAACCTTGCTTCTAACTTGCTCACACTCACCCACAAACTGACATTTAGTCTTACATTTAATACTATCATCTGTATAGAGTCAGTGGGGGTTGTGACCCCCTCCAAAAATGTATGAGTGAGTGCATCTGAAATTGTATTATGGTGTAAGACATTAAAAATGTAGCTTTTTTTCCTTCTTTAAATCAACATTATAATCCTTGGTTAGAAATTTGGCAAAATATATCTTTCATCATCCCCCTCACTATACTCTCTTAGCCTCTCCCTCATGCTCTATCACTTGGTATTGTCTATGCTGTTTCATCCGTGGATTTCACAGAAACACCATCAACAGAGATGCAAATAAGATCAACTTTAACATGTTCAAACAAATCAGGCTTTTGGTAAATTTTTTGAGGGTTTCTGATGGGTCAGCATGCTTCTCTGGGTTGTTGGTTGGCTAAAAACATGATTAAGACAAGGTAACATCAGCTCTGTGAACTGGTACAAAAGCATTTATTTTACAATGTCAATGTTAAGCATTCAGTCAGTACTTTATACAGATAAGATGTAATGTTAACTACTCTGTTGAAAATATGCAGTCCATACTACATTTACTTGAGATTACAAATTTAAGACGATAATCCTTTATTATTCTGTTCACAACCAAGTCGCACAACAGTTGTACTTTGCATCTATGACATTGAGTCCTTGTTTTCAGGATTTGATGCTTTTATGTTGTTTCATTTATTTGGTTGTTTACTCCAGTTAGCAAGTTGTAAAATGGATCGTAAAATGCTAGCTTTGGGAAATGAGGTAAGTAGGGAAGCTGGTAGCATTGCTTGTAGCTTGGCCCTACTATTAACTGTATGGCTTGTTTGACTCTGTTACAATGGTGGAATGGCTTAAGTCAGCAGGTCAATGGTGGCTTTCTTTTGAGTCAATGTGCATTCTTTATTGGGATCACGTAAATATTTACAAAGATGGAAACAGGATAATCACTAAAGTGGCCTCAGAGTTGTCCTATCATGTCAGAATTGGTCGTAATAATATGATAACCGTGATTATAATATTTTGATTAGGGATGCACGATGATATCGGTATGACATCAGTATCAGCCGATAAAAACTGAAGAAGTTAATTATCGGCATCGGAAAATGACGTTATTTATGCACACGTGAAGACGCTAAATCAGAATCAGAATCATGGTTATTGACCATGTAGGTGGAATTTGACTCCGGTTTCGTGGCTCTCTCAGTGTACTTAACATAGAAAAACAACACATCAGCACAACAATCTTCAGCTATACACACAAGGATTGACTTATACAGGTGAAATAAGAGGTGATAAAGTGAAATGGTGCAGAGAAGATATCAGAGATGCTAAAATAGAGTTTTGTGTAATGGATATGGAGATGTGTTTTGATCACTCTGGGCTTCCGTATTTTTCCTGTGGGGGAAGGGGAGCGTGTTGCTCGCAGCTGTTCATTACAGGAGGGTTTCCATGCAATGTCATCACAGAGATGCGTGCGCAACTAGGGGGCAGAAAGCAGCTACAGTGCAGAGATTTTAACCAAGATAGAGCTCAGATACAGCAGAGATGACTCGCGGTTGTTGTGCAATAAACTGCACAAACCGCCAAAAGGATGGGTGGGAAATGTTGAACATTTTCATTGTTGAACCGCTTTGGTAGCTCTCAAAAGATTATGCATCTCATAATCTTTTGAGAGCTACCAAAGCAGTTTTGCCCCGTGGCTGTGCACGCACCCAGTACTGTTTGTAAACAGGAAACCCGACTATACTTTGGACTGGAAGCCAGCAACATCATGTCTGCCTCACTTCCTTTCATCTCCTCTTACAGGTAAAAATAACGGTTGTACGTGGCTGATCTAAGAGGTTTGGCTAGCTCATGCAAATTTGAGGCGTTAAAAGATGAAATGATCAGAGACCACCTCATATCGCACATGAACTGTGACAAGATTAGGGAAAGACTGTTGCAAGAAAACGCTGACCTGACACTGGCAGCAGCTCTACAAACTAGTGGTTCAGGTTGAATCGGCTTTGGAATGCACTGCTAGTTTGTCTGCCTCTTCCAACTCGCCAGCACAGGAAACAGGCGTGCACAGTTCACAGACGCAACCCCTCAGCGTGAGTGCAGAGTCTGCAGACAGCAGCAGGGAGAGGGTACTACTAGCCTCTCAGTCACGTGACCGCCTGCACAAGACATGTAGGAATTGTGACTCTTCTACACACAACTCCAGAGCTCAGACCTGCCTTGCCCATGGTAAAACATGCTCCAACTGGGGAAAACTGAATCATGTCCACAAAATCTGTAGGTCTGCCCTGGCTAAAGCCTCCCAGCCATCTACCACCATCATCCACAATGTCAGCTCAGGACGAGTGCCATTTAAAACATGAACACTGATGGTTGGTGATGTCACCCTGCCCCTCCTCCTGGACACTGGAGTCACAGTGTCCCTTCTGAACCTGGCCACTTGCAGTTCTTCTCCCACGAGCCACTGGGGCCACCCACCACCACCCTGCATGGTTATGCTAACTCTGAGATTGACATCGTGGGCTCCCTCCAGCTGCTGGTGAGATATGGAGAGAAGACACTGCCAGTCTTCAGGTTCAATATTACACGCCACGGGACCAACATCCTAGGCCTCGACCTATTCAACGGCCTCAGTTTCGCCCTGTTAGACACCACTGGCTCAGAGATTCACACCGTGGCCATCCCATGGCAGCAACAGTGGCCCGTGCTGTTCAGTGGTGTGGGCTGCCTGGAGCTCTTCACTCACCAGCCCCTGTTAGACCCGAAAGTGACACCTGTCATCCAGCCTCTCCACCGCTCTCCCCTGGCTCTCCGCGACGACATCTCTGCTGAGCTACAGAGCATGCTGGACGGCGACATCATTGAGCAGGTGAACGCATCGTTCTGGATCTCCAACGTGGTGGTGGCGAAGAAGAAGACTGGGGGTCTGTGACTCTGCGTGGACTTGAGAGCTCTCAGCCCCACGGAACAGAGTTACTTGGTGGGAGAGCAGGGGGCCCTAGCTTGCCTCTGGGCATGTGAGCACTGGCACATGTATCTCTACGGATGCTTATTCATGCTGAGGATGGACCACCAGGCCCTCACCACCCTGCTGGCCACATCTTGCACCGGCCACAAGCCACTCTGTCTCCACCGTTGGGCCGACCGCCTGCAACAGTACACCTTCCGCCCGCAGTTCACAACAAGCCGGGACAACATGGTGGCTGACCTGCTATCATGCTTGATCCTCAGCCCCATCTCTGGGCCCCGAATGGGACCAGGCCGAGCATGACCTCGTCCAGCTCCTCCACACACCCCTTCAGGAGATGGTGTCCCTGCAGGAGCTCCAAGATGTCTCAGCTGACGACCCCACCCTCTCTACACTCTTGACCTACATCAGGCAGGGCTGGCCGGCGAGGGTACCAGACGAGCTGCTCCCCTACTTCAGGGTCAAGGACGAGTTGTCGTGTTGGAATGACACCTGCATCGCTCTGCACTGTGGTCCCAGGTGCCCTTCAAGCGCGTATCCTTGCTATGGCACATGAGGGCCACTTGGGCATAGTCAGGCTCAAACAGCGATGTTGTGTGGTGGCCAGGCATCGACAGGGAAATCGAGACCCTGGTCAAGGACTGCACTGCCTGTCTCCTCAGTGGTAAGACCAGGGCCCCAGCCCCACCCCCACCCATGCAGCCATTGGACCGGCCGTCCCAACCCTGGGAACACCTGCAACTTGACATCTGCGGTGAGCTGCATGGGGTACCGCATCACCAGCGCTTCCTCATCGTGGTCTATGACCTCCACTCTAAGTGGCCTGAGGTGACACCCGTGGGCTCAGTCACAGCCAAGGCATTGATTGATATTCTTGACGCCCTGTTCGCACGTTAGGGCCTGCCCAAGAGGATCACGAACGACAATGGCCCCCAAATGGTCTCCCACGAGCTGTCCTCCTATCTGGCAGGGAAGGGGATCCGCCACATCTGCACAGCCTTTTAAAACCCTGCTGCAAACGGGGGTGTTGAACAGCTGAATCAATCACTAAAAAATGGAATAAGGGCCCACCTAGCACAAGGGTGCATGCTCACCAACAGCCTCCTCCAGGTGCTGCTGCATTACCGGGCCACCTGACATGCCACCACAGGAATCTCCTCAGCTTCCTTCATGCTGGGGCGGGAGCTGCAGCTACCTCTGGACAGGCTCCGCCCTACACCGGCTCAGGCCCCAGTCTACCTAGTTCAAGCCACAGTTGCCACACGCTAACGCCTGATGAAGAATCGCTTCGACAGAGCCCGAGATGCCAGACCATCTGCCATCGCCATTTCAGTCCGGCGACCCCACCATGACAACAAGCTACAGTCGTTCTGGTCGGATCCTGCTCAGGTCGGCACTCGCTGGCATGCTAGCCGCCTGCGTAAGGTGCAGGTCCCCCCTGGCCCAAGACTGAGTGTGCCGGCCGCACGGTTCGATGCCATAGCAACTCCAGCCCAGCCTGCCGCAGTGGGGCCACTGCCAGTAGTTGCTGTACCCGGTCAGGGCACGCCTCAGGCTCGGGCACCTGCGTGACTTTGAGACTGAGTACCACTCCTAGGTTATGGGAAGGGGGGGGGGAATGTTACATCTGGCACTGTTACGACAGTGCATCATTTTACGTTAATTTCAGTGTTGTGTTTACGCCATCTGTTTGCTTGATGGTCGGTTCCGTATGTTGATTAAATGGAGTAGGTTCAGCTCCAAAGACAGCTCCGGTTTTGTCTGTTATTTCAACATAACAGCGGACTCTTTTTTTTTTCCCTTTTATGTCACAGACTCGCTGAGGTGAAGTTTTGCGCAATGACCAAATCAGCAGTAGAGTAGTATGAACATTTAAAAGAAGCGGCTGGTGACTCCACATGTATCACAGGAGGCATGTGGTAGTGTGCAGCCCTCCCCGGATCGGCAGAGGGGGTGGGACGTGGGACCGGGATGGTCGGGAGAAAAAAGGGGGTGGGGGGGAATACAAATTACACATAGCATACATTATTCAAACTGAGCGCAGGTGCCATAATATGGAGGAAGCCTAACAAATATGTGATGCAGTGACAATACATGGATGGGAAAAGAGGATGAGATGAATGAAGGATGAGATCTATTTGGATCATCTGCGCCTTTGTTAGGTTTGTTAGGTCTTAATAACTGTAGAGTTTACCGGTATCATAGATATTCCAGGTCTTCAGGTTTATCTGCAAAAGACAAGATAAGGGATAAGGATAAGGGAATTAACCCTGAATTTTGATTCTGCTAACCTCATTACCACTTTCCTGTTGCACCAAACAATATCAGAGGATTACATTTGACCTCGCTACTGAAAGTGTGGTACCAGCTGATCAGTGCTGACTAGCTGAAGTTGGGTGATGGGCTCCGGTCCAAACAGGCTGTGACCTTCCCACATCCACATCCAGGCCCATTTCCATGTTAATCCACAACCACTGTATTGAGGCTAAGTATGGCTATCATTCCCATGCTTGATTGTTGCTTTGTCTAAATCAATAGATGAGAACGTTTCAGGATCAACAAGCTCTATGACCTCAACTCAGAGCTGGAAAACAGTTGAACTCAGATTTTTTATTTTATTATATTATTTTTTTAGAAATAAACCAAAAAAATTACTGCTGGGATGGGCTCCAGCATCCCCGTGACCCTGGGAGCAGGATAAGTGGTTTGGATAATGGATGAATGGATAAAAAAATGCTCGTGTTTTTGTCACGACCCATGTCTTTTTTTCCCCTAAATATACAACAGGGATTTAGCATGTTTCACCCAAAATTCCCAAGACTGAATTTTTCACAAAACACGCTCAACAACATTTCAACTCGAGCAATAGATGCAAAACCACGTTTGGAGTAAAAAAAATTTTTCACTGAGAATTTCGACCTCTAATCTCAGATTCAGATAGGATAAATTTGATCCTGATATGATGAATACGCAGGTCAGCACCTCAGCATTTCCTTATCAGTGGGAAGACATTTCCTGAATTGAAGGTCCCCTCAATCAGTGCCATACCTAGACTCCTGTAGAAAGCATTGCCGTGTCCTGCAAGACGTAGCTGATGAAGATGGACCTGAAAAATAGCAGCCCTTGAATGTAAAGACAACAGTCCATTCAGGAATCTGTCTTTTCTGTTATGGACCTTTATTGTACAAGTTTGAATGAAATATACAATAACATCTTATTTTATGGACGCTTTTATGCAAAAGGCTTGGCAGTTCAATGCACACATTCATGTTTAGAATGGATTGCACCAGTGGCAGTAGAGCAAACAAATATGAGAGACAATTAAAGATATGGGGCGTGGATTGTGTGTGTGTGTGTGTGTGTGTGTGTGTGTGTGTGTGTGTGTGTGTGTGCGTGCGTGCGTGCGCATGCATCACAAACAATTGCAGAGCCTCACGGTTCCAGCTTGTGTGCTGCATGTTTCTGTAAACACTACAGACACACTGAGATTTGCAGGTGCTGTGAACTTATTAGCAGACAGATGGGTAGTAAATGGCAACGTGTGGCAACATATCCATGAATGGCCGTGGCTCTCTCGCGTTGAATGATTAATTTACTTGTTAGATGAATGACAGATTGAGTCTGTATCTAGACCCAATGGTGGGTATTGATATGCTTTCTTTTTTTCTTTTCTTTTTTTGGGGACTTTTTTCCCCTCTTTACTTTCTAATTGTACTTGGCCAATTACCCCACTCTTCCAAGCCGTCCCAGTCGCTGCTCCATCCCCTCTGCTGATCCGGGGAGGGCTGCAGACCACCACATGTGTCCTCCAATACATGTGGAGTCGCCAGCTGCTTCTTTTCACCTGACGGTGAGGAGTTTTGCCAGGGGGATGTAGTGCATGTGAGGATCACGCTATTCCCCCCCAGTTCCCCCTCCCCCCCTGAATTGGTGCCCTGACTGACCAGAGGAGGCGCTAGTGCAGTGACCAGGACTCATACCCACATCTGGCTTCCCACCCGCAGACACGGCCAATTGTGTCTGTAGAGACGCCCGACCAAGCCGGAGGGAACATGGGGATTCGAACCAGTGATCCCTGTGTTGGTAGGTAACTTAATAGACTGCTACGCTACCTGGATGCCTTTTGATATTCTTTTTTAACTTGACAGTGACCCAATTGTCAAATTTACATACAAGAAAAATTCTAGGTTTTCTCTTCGTTTTTCTTTTGTTCTGAGACACCCCATTTATCAGGATTAAATTTACATCGGCGTCTGCGTGTGATTCAGAGAAACTCCCGGCTTTAATGCAACGTGTATAACAGAGTGCAGTGTTCCAGCACGTAAAGAGGATCCCATGGCCCTGTCAGGAAGCAGGTTTGGCAGAGGGAGGCTTTCTCATTTCCTTTGAGGATCTACTCAGCCGAGCACAACCAGCACAGGAAAGCTTGGGGTGTAAAATGCTGCTGACATTTTGCAATGATACACTATTATTTTCAACATTATTATTTTGGGGCGGCATGGCTCTGGAGGTACAACGGGTCGTCTTAGTGATCGGAAGGTGTCTGTTGCGATCCCCGGCTCCTCCAGAAAGTGAGTCAAAGTGTCCTTGAGCAAGACACTGAACCCCTTACTGCTCCTGATGAGCAGTTTGGCATCTTGCATGGCAGCCTCCACCATCAGTGTATGAATGTGTGTGTGAATGGGTGAATGTGAGGCATACATACACTGTAAAGCGCTTTGAGTTGTTAGTAGACTAGAAAAGCTCTAAATACATGCATTCCATTTAGCATTTATCAGCAGACAACTTCACTTCTGAAAGACGTAAAAAAAAATCAATCAAATAATGACGTATAAGAGGATTTTCAAGTTGACTTCTTCTTGCTATCACTGCATTGCATGAACAGGAAATTTGGTTGTGACAGAGAAACTTAAATGTGCGCATGGAGTCAGTCTATAATATGAACCCTGATGCTTCCAAACTTAACCTGGGCTGAATGCGGATACTTCAGTTCCGCATTCTGAATACGTGACACCATTACTTGTATTCTGCTGCAGGAAAGCAGAACAGACAGCACAAGGTAACCAAACACCTTCATGGACAGATACTACAACATCAGCAGCTAAATCTCAACCATGTCTTTAAATTGTTGTTTAGTTCGGCGGTGGGGAAGGTACAGATGCAACAGCACTGTGGACTGATTCATGAATCCAAAATGTATTAATTTAAATGGATCATGTAACTTTAACACAGGCCCCACTGGGAAATCATGAGACAAAAATGACTGCATGAAGCATATGCGATTTAATAGTTACTGTTAAAAAGATGGAGTAATTCTATTTTACATTTTATGTTATAACTTTGAAAAAGAGATTTCAGTGATGATTTATATGTGGATTAAATTTCATGTCCCTTGACCTCTTAAACCATTTTAGACCTATTTGTAGAATTAAAAAAAAAATACATGGGTGTCAGTTAGAAAACAACCATTCTTGTCTTTGTTTGTATCCGGTAATAACATTTCTTGCAGGGAATGTTATTTTGTCATTATATCTTATTTGAAATTTATTAAACGCTGCTTAGGCAGGCATGTAGTGTGGGTGGGTGGGTGGGGGTGGGCAGAGATGGAGAGGCGAAGACAGATGGAGAGGTGATTTAAGAAACACAAACAGGTTACAGAGGAACATCTAAATCTAGAGAATCCTTATGTTTGGCTCGATACCTCCTGTAACACCTGAAAGAAACTTCTGTTGAGAGAAAAAGGGCAGTCAGGCAATAAAGCCTTACCAAGCCGCCACGGGTGGGAACTCCAGCTCCTTATTTAGACTCGTTTTGTTGTTGTTGTTTGTTTTGTTGTGGCTAGGGAGCACCTGATAAAATAATCCCCAGCTAAATTACACGCAGCCTGTCCCTCTCAGCCTTGGCAGTTTTGCACAGCAAGCACTGAAGATTATAGCTGCTATTATTTCATATTAAGAAAATTTCCTCATGCAGAGGAGGATACGTACAATCCCACTGAGGACAGCGGCTAAAGAGACGAAAGCAGACAGCAGCAAACAAACAAATCAATACTGATACTGAAAGGTCTTAATGAAGAAAATGTGAGTGGGATTAATCCAACCAGAGAATTTTTGGGTACACACTGACATTTGACTGACATTTGGCTATCACTCAAGGAGAACAATGCTGCCATTGAAGAAGAACGAAACTCATACCTACTTTCTTGCAGTTTATTCTTTCCCTTTCTTTCTAGACTGCAGTTTGCATGGTGATGTACAGCCCTAATTGACTCATTGGTGTGTTGGGAGCCTACAATGATTTTTATTTTCTCTTTATCCAAAAGCAGTGGTACCAATGGTTCACATTTCTGTCTCAAGTGAATATGCTTAATTTTTGTGACATTCAGGACATTTCCCACTAATTTAGCACTTTGGTTGAGCTTTCTTATCCTGATCGTGAAAATTTGTATAAAAAGAAATAGAAAAATAGCTCGATGAAACAAACATTGGAGAGGGATGAGGACAAACTGCTCCCATTTCAGCCAGGTTCGGAACAGGTTTACATTGGAAAGCTTTCGGCACTTTCCTGACAGTCTTATCTGGAGTGACCTCCAAACACTGAGCAGGAAGGGATTCACGGCCTTGCGTGAAGGCATTGTGACAAAGAGACATATGACTTCCTCTCTTGATGACAAGGTGGTCTCTCTTTCTTTCTCTCTCTCTCTCTCTCTCTCTCTCTCTAATAGGTAGGACGGATCACAGCAAGGGGGGTTTTGTTTGTTTTTTCTTTAAAGATTTTTTTTGGGCATTTTTCTGCCTTATTTGACAGCAATACTTGAGAGAGAAAGACATGAAAGGCAGGGGAGAGAGAGGGGATGACATGTAGAAAAGGGCCGGGCCAGATTCGAACGCAGGCCGCTGTGGTAAGGACGCAGCCTTATGCAGTACGCGCTCTACCAGGTGAGCCACCTGGGCGCCCCCTGCAAGGAGGGTTTTTAACAACCGGGCCCCGATTATCCCTCCCTTGCCCCAGCATTGGACTGTATTGTTTAACACATATAGCTACAGATGGACTTGGCCCCGTACTCTAAACCAGCCAACCGCCCTCTACACATACTATAAACTAGAAGGCAAAAAAAACCAAAAACGCTAAACTTGAATATCCTGATACTATCTTTCACAATATTGTCGCGATGTTCAAAACACTGCATCGATTCTTAGTGGCAGCAGCACCACTTCATTGTGTTGTTTATTTATCTGACCACTAGATGGCTTTGTCTGCTGTATTGTACCACACTAGCTCTGGCTCTAATCACTCTGATGTTATGCATATTGATGTTTTCTTCGTGACGTTTCTCCAAAATTTTGATGAAATGTTGCTTCGTATCGCTACATTTGTAATACTATAATTGATTACAATGTATTGAATCGTGACACTTGCATCATGATACAAATCGTACCGCCAAATTCTTGCCAAAACACAGCCCTAATGTGCACGCATTCACACGCGTGCTTTCTTACCCTGTGGTCGGTAAAAACTTGTTTTATTATTATTATTATTTTAGTTTGTTCACATTTAAATTGCATTGCATTCGGTCTGGTTTGTGAAATTTGCGATATGAACAAAGTTTTGATTGGTTAATTTGTAGCTACACTGAAAGTAAACTTATTTACATTGAAAAAAAAACCCAAAACAATGCAATATGTACATTTGGGGTCGGGCTCATTTTTCTGAACTTGATATCTGGCAAATCCAAACTTTTTGTCATTTTGTCAAGCGAGGACTGCTCTCCTGAAACAGCAACATAGCCATGAAATGTTGGAAATTTTTTGCGGTACATAATGCCGTATATCTGTGTGTGGATGTCATTTGAGTTATGTGGTGCGGATTAGAACCAAACTCAGACGCACTCGAAAATGGAGGCAGGCTGTGATCAACCTCAGGGCTCAGCAGTTACCAGACAGGTTGCACAAGTCTACCAGCGGGCTTATCTGGGGAACCGAAGCCTCTGAGCTTTGTGTTGTGTCTTGTAGATGAAAGTAGGCTCGCCTTCAAACATGTTGGCAAGATGCAGCGCCCCCTGCTTGGAAGGAAGTGTTTAAACCAAAATCAGAGTGTCCGGTGGGGGTGTATGCTAGCATCACTATCAAGGCTTGCCAGAGAGATAACAATCTTTATGTTTGTCAAGAAAAGGAAGCACTGTCATGTGGAACAAAAGATTAGTTTGCTATATTATATCTATGTATATGTATTATACGGCTTTAATAATCCTAAATTGATTGTTTTTTTTAAAGTCATATCTCAGCTCTCTGCACCCATAATATGCCTCCTGCTTCAATACATACTATGAATAATACAATAATGTTAGCCCACTTGGGCTGGTAGTTGACACTGGCAGCAGAACCATTATCAGACATAATAGGGCCTATAACATGGATTCATATATAGAAACTGTAGCATGGCTGACTGCCCAGCACTGTTGCCTCAAAGTGAGAAGTTTGGATTCAAAACCAGCCCTTATGTGAGGAGTTTGCATTTTCTCCCAGTGTTTACATGAAGAACTATCCAAAGACACGTGATTGTGTACATTGTCCTGTAATGAAGTGACATTCTTTCCAGGAGTGTGATTCTTCTGCTCACTTCGATAGATAGATAGATAGATACATAGATACATAGATAGATGCTTAAAGCTCATGAATAGCAGAACAAAGGTAATGTTATAAAGTGTCTTCTCCATATGTACTAATAAAGGCCTATTGTTAACTGTTAGCTGAGAGCAGAGGAATGTATGGGAAGCTCATTTGAGTGTAACAAGGTCTGAAGGAACAGCCCTGGAGAATTACAACTTGGATGATACAGACGAGAGGAGACCTGGCCTATGAACTCTTTGAGCAAGTTCTGTTATCCATTAGGATGACAGTCCAGCAATACATATGAGCTACTTCCTCCAAATAGGATTAGGGAGAAACTCTGGGTACATACCATTGTGACCGGTACAATAAGCAGGTTTGGGCTGCAAGTAATAAAGGAGTGGCCTCTGAGATCAGGGCACACACTTAAGTATGAACATATTACTTATCTTCTTGCTCAGTTGTGCAACGCGGCGTCCCACTTCTTTTTCTACTCTGGTTAGAGCCTGTTTGTGCTGTCCTCTGAAGGGAGTAGTACACACCGGTGTAGGAAATCTTCAATTTCTTAGCAATTTCTCGCATGGAATAGCCTTCATTTCTAAGAACAAGAATAGACTGTCGAGTTTCAGATGAAAGTTCTCTTTTTCTGGCCATTTTGAGCGTTTAATTGACCCCACAAATGTGATGCTCCAGAAACTCAATCTGCTCAAAGGAAGGTCAGTTTTGTAGCTTCTGTAACGAGCTAAACTGTTTTCAGATGTGTGAACATGATTGCACAAGGGTTTTCTAATCATCAATTAGCCTTCTGAGCCAATGAGCAAACACATTGTACCATTAGAACACTGGAGTGATAGTTGCTTGAAATGGGCCTCTATACACCTATGTAGATATTGCACCAAAAACCAGACATTTGCAGCTAGAATAGTCATTTACCACATTAGCAATGTATAGAGTGTATTTCTTTAAAGTTAAGACTAGTTTAAAGTTATCTTCATTGAAAAGTACAGTGCTTTTCCTTCAAAAATATGGACATTTCAATGTGACCCCAAACTTTTGAACGGAAGTGTATAATTAATACATAATTTGGGTTTTGACCAGATACTTGACTAAGAATTAAGATATGGGTTAGCTCTAAATGTCTGATAAACTTTCCTTCAAATCTAGTGTAAGTGCATCATGGGTGGGATTTCAAATCAGCTGATAGTTTACTTGGTAAGCAAGCTCGGGGGAATGGGAGAGAGCAGGCGGAGTACAGTACACTCTCAGACAAAGGAGAATAAAAGATGGATAGAATTTAACAGTTGAGATCAAACTTTTTGGAGGATAGCTTTTGCAACCACAGGGATCTTTATCCTTTTTAAGGATAAAAGCAATACAAGCTTGATTTGGTGAAGTCGGGAGATTACCTTGTCAAAAGCTTCACTGAACATTTACAGCATGAGCGGTGTAAATTCAGCTCAGTTACACTTGAAGGTTCTGCTGTAAATCCATCCTGGAATGGGACCTTACCTGCTGGCTCTGACACTATAGCATCACTTATCTCCTTCTCTGTAACAGGGCTGTCAATGTATTCATATTATTCCTCCTTGATCTTTTTTTTACAAAGATTAGATTTATAGATTTATAGATTTACATAATCCACAAATGAGATTACCTCCATGCTGGTTGCAATGCACTTTGGGGGATAAGTGTTAACATCACACTTAAAATACATTATTGATATCCTTGGGTTTGCTGAGAAGCATTCCCCGTTGCTATCATTTTATTCCAATGTATAGTTTATATTATTTTGGTTTAAAGACAATGTGAAAGGAAAATGTATTCTTTTTTCATTTCCTCAGTCATACAAAGCACCTGTTCAGGAATGTATGCCCAAAAAATGTACAATAAATTCTGTTTTTTTTTTACACCAAAATCTAATCACCCTAACTTCCATTAAAACATTTACAATTGCGTAACCCAGTCTGAGTGGCCAGGCAAGCAACTTTCCAACAATTTATGTCATAAAATGTTTTTTGCACAATTCAATCAAATCCTGAAGGATGAAATCACATCCCTCCCTACATTTTGTCTGGCTAATATCCTACTTGAAAATTATCACATTACTAACATGACATAGTTTTTGTTGAAGATGTGTTTTTTTTTCCTTTTTAGTTTCAGGAGTGACGACGGAGGACAGGATTAGGAACGAGTATATTAGAGGGACAGCTCAGGCTGGACAGTTAGGAGACAAAGTAAGAGAGCCAAGATGGAGATTGCTTGGACATATGTGGAGGAGAGATGCTGAGTACACTGGGGGAAGCATGCTGAATATGGAGCTGCCAGAGAAGAGGAAAAGAGGAAGGCCAAAGAGGAGGTTTATGGATGTGGTGAGAGAGGACATGCAGGTGGCTGGTGTGACAGAGGAAGATGCAGACAGGAAGAAATGGAAACATATGATCCGCTGTGGCAACCCTTAACAGGAGCAGCCGAAAGTAGTAATAGTAGACTAACATCACATCATTAAATTTGCTGATGACACAGTAGTGGTGGGCCTGATCTCCAGTAATGATGAGACGGCCTACCTGGAAGAGGTGAAGGATCTGTCCCAGTGGTGCCAGACCAACAGCCTCTCCTTGAATGCCAGTAAAACCGAGGCACTTGTTGTGGACTTTAGAAAGACACAGCCAATGACCTACACCTCTATCAATGGGATCCTGTAGAGAAGGTGAGCAGCTTCGGGTACCCCAGAGTTCACATCACTGAGGTACCTGAAGGACACTTTGGTGAAAAAAAGGCAAAGCAGCATCTTTATTACCTCAAGCAACTGAAGAAATTCAGTGTCTCCCCAGAGATCCGGAAAACCTTTTATTCTGGTACCATTGAAATTATCCAGGCAGGGTGCCTCACCATCTGGTATGGGAACTGTACCTCTCAAGACCAAAAAGCCCTGCAGAGAGTCTTACGGTCGGCTGAGCATACCACCAGGTCCACACTCACCCTCTTACAGGACTTATACATCAGGCAGTGCAGGACCAGGGTTAAAAGGATTACTATGGCTCCACATCACCCCAATGATCACATGTTTCAGCCTCCACAACCACAAGGCCAACAGAGAGAGACCCAGAAGACACAGTGCTTGTGGCAAGCTTTTCAAGTAATAACTGACAACAAGCCCCCACCCCTGCAGGCATGTCATAAAGATCCCTCCCTACCAGACAAACTAAATGACTTTTTTGCACATTTTGAGGTAACCAACAACAGGCAGACACAGAAACTTCCACCATCACCAAGCGACCAGGTACTCCAGCTGTCTACAGCCGGGGTAAAGAAGGCCTTTGCCAGCGTCAACTCATGCAAAGCTGCGGGGCCGGACAACATACCTGGGCATGTTATTAAGGACTGCACAGAACAGCTGAAATATATTTTTGCAGACATCTTCAACAGCTCGCTCAGTCAAACAGTAGTGCTTAACTGCCTCAAAAGTGCCACTATCATTCCCCTGCCCAAAAAGTCAAACCCAGCCAGTATGAATGACTTCCACCCTGTAGCCCTCACTCCCATAGTTATGAAGTGCTTTGAGCGGCTTATCATGCAGCACATCAAGGCCTGCCTCACTGCAAACCTAGATCCCCTACAGTTTGCATATAGAGCCAACCAATCCACGGAAAACGCAATCTCTACCACACTCCACCTCACTTTGTCACACCTGGAAGGGAAGAACACCTATGCCAAGATCCTCTTCATCAATTTCAGCTCAGCATTTTAACACCATCGTACCACAACAACTGGTGGATAAACTGAGGTTGCCGGATGTGGACACTGGTACCTGTAACTGGGTCCTGGGCTGTCTGCTGCCTACACGGAGGCAGCAGACAGTCAGGGTGGGCAGCCACATATCAAATTCCATCTTAGTGAGCACAGGTTCACCCCAGGGCGATGTCCTGAGCCCCCTCTTGTTCACTCTGCTAATCCATGGTTGTACTGCCAAATTTGACAACAACCACATCATCAAGTTTGCAGATGATACACCAGTAGTGGGTCTTGTCAGCAATAATGATGAATCTACATACAGGATGGAGGTGGAGCAGCTAACAGCGTGGTGTAAATCCCACAACCTCTCCCTAAATATAAGCAAAACAAAAGAGATGATTACTGACTTCAGGAGGGCCAGCAGGCACCATCACATGCTGTTGAACATTGATGGCACCACTGTGGAGAGGGCCAGTAACATCAAGTTCCTGGGAGTGCACCTGGTGGACAACCTGACCTCAACCATTAACATCTTGGCCATCGTTAAAAAGGCCCATAACCAGCTCCATCCCCTCTGTAGACTTAAAAGGGCAAGCCTCCCCATTCCAGCCCTCACCACCTTCTATAGGGGCACCATTGAAAGCATTCTAACCTATGGTCTCACTTCCTGGTTCGGTAACTGCAAAGCGACCGAACAACACCAGCTGAACAGGATCGTGACAACAGCTAGCAAGATAATTTGTGCCCCTCTCCCCTTCCTGTTTGAGATTTACCATCAACGCTGTGTTCACAGAGCCTCCAGCATCTTGAAGGATCCCCACCACCCTTCTCACAACCTTTTTTCCCTCCTGCCATCTGTGAAGAGGTACAGGAGCATCTGTACTAAATCCAGCAGAATGTTAAATAGCTTCTACCTACAAGCAGTCAGGATTATTAACAAACTGTCCCCCCCCCCATACACGGTCATGCCCATCCACCTACCCTCTAACCCCCCTGCATCAGTGCTGGTCACTTGTTGACAGACACCGGCTGTCAACATTTAAACTGAAATGGCTCTTTAATGGACTGTGATGTTAATTGTTTGTGCTTTTTTGTTTTTTTCTCTCTGTTTTTATGTTTTTTAGTGGTATTGTTTTTAGGGAATTTTTGGATGTGTATTTTTATCTTTTCTGCTGCACTGCAGTAGGCTGGGAGAAACTGCATTTAATGTTCATTTATGTGCACAGGTACGTAATGAAAATGACAATAAACTAAATCTTGAATCTTGAATTCTTTATATATTTTATAATTCTGTAACCCACATGATTACATGTACCCTGTGATGTATGTAAGTTCCACTAGTAGCCTCTAAGAGGCACACGAGCTACAGAGTTTAAACCAGAAAAACAACCGTCAACAATAGAGAAGAGAGAATGAATCTGACAAGAGAAAGACTGGAAGAGAAGAGAAATACGGATATTTTGAAATCCGGACAACTTTGACTATGGATACTTGAGTTATTGATATTTGAACTACGGATATTTGAACTACAGGACATTTGAACTACGACATAAAGATCCCTCCCACGAAGCTTCCTTGACAGATGATCTCCTGTTGAAGGAAGAAGGAAGACTCTTGTCTCTTGTACGCTGCTGGAATCCTGACTGGTTTTTTTTAGTACCCCGAACAACCCCCCCCTTGCTACACCTTTTGGAACCCTTGGATACCCCCTTTGGATTGCCCCCATCATCGCCCTGGATTTGGATTCATCATCATCGCCCTCTACATTAACTTGCCCCTGTGATTGTGGTAGGATCTGGACATTGCACCTTGCACAGATTGGAGGACTGAATCATTCCCCCTTTTCTTTTCTTTATTATTTTCTTTGAGTGCACTCATACTTTATTTTGGATTATTTTGTTTAATTTGTTAGTGTAGAATATGGCTGCATAAGTAATATATTAGAAGGGTATAAAATAGAATATAGATAGATATAGACAATAAATAGAATATTAGGAAGAACTTTTAAAAAGTATAATAGAGTAAAATATAGTATATATATATATATATATATATATATATATATAATATAACACATCTCATTTAGTATTGATATTGATATTGAAATAACTTGACTTTGAACTGTTGAAATAAATTGTTTTTTTATTGTAAACTATACCCACGAGTGTGTGTGTTGTCTTTGGGGCGAGTACTAGAATCTGGTCTAGAAAAAAACCTACACCAAACTCCACTGAACTTAGACATTAGACTGTAAACTGTCCCTGCACAAGCATAGGCCCATTCCCCTGTTGTGCAGGTTACAATTCCATTATAATTCTGTTATCCTCTTTCCATGTTGTGTTCTGTAAATTGTGTAAACACAACATCCATTGCATGTTGTCCATGTTGGGAGAGAGATCCCTCCTCTGTTGCGCTCCCTGAGGTTTCTTCCAATTTTTCCTCCCTGTTAAAGGGTTTTTAGGGAGTTGTTCCTTATCCAATGCGAGGGTCTAAGGACAGGATTTTGTATTGCTGTAAAGCCAAATGAGGCAAATGTTTAATTTCTGATATTAGGCAATACAAATGAAATTTACCATTATTAGCTAAATCTGGCTAAAAAGTATTGATTCTGGTGGGGTAAATATTGTTGTTCTCTTCCTCTTCTTCTTTCATCTTCTTCTATGGGTTTTGTGTGTGTGTGTGTGTGTGTGTGTGTGTATACACAAATAAAATGTATTATCATTAGCTAAATCTGGCTTAAAAGTATTGATTCTGGTGGCGTAAATATTGTTTTTCTCTTTCTCTCTTCTACATTGGGTATGTGTGTGTCTTTGTGTGTAGCTATTATTGACTAAATCTGGCTACAAAGTATTGATTCTGGTAGGATAAATATTGTTGTTTATGAGACATTAAGTCTTTCATCTTATTAAAAATGTTCTTCATTAGAAATATGTGTTGCATCAGTCAGATATATCGAATTCATTTGATTGGTGAAGGGAGAAATATTTCATCACCTTTAAATTTGAAGCTGTAACAGAACAAAAGTGAAAAAGGTGAAAGGGTTGAACATGTTTTGCTGGCACTGTATGACTCGGCAAATAAAGTAAACTTGATTAAGTTGAATAAAAGTCCTTTGTTTAACAGTTATATGATATTCTTGCACCTCTACTTTTCATTTCCTGCATTATCATTTTCTTACAGTGGTGTTTTCAGGATTTTCACAAAGACAGAACTTTTGAAATACAAGTACAGCCCTGATAAATAGGGTTGCATTGCCCACCATCAAAGCCCATACGCTTAAGACGAAGCAAACTTCAACATTACTGTCGTTTCCAATGAAGCCATCCAGCAACACACACGTTCCTTGCTAATGATTTTACTGCCTCCAAACTAGTGCCCATGATGCCATTGTCCTCCTCAAAAGTGATATCATATGGCTACTACACCACATCATTCACAACACAACAAACACATTTGAACATGACTGTGAATGCCTTCAGTACCTTTGCTGTATTGGTGAGTCTTGCAGTAATATATATTTATAATGTTTATTAGTATACACGTTTTTTTTTTGTTTTTTTTTTAGAAAATTGATGCATCTCCTGTCAATAAATTTGTGGCCTACTTCCTCGGGTCAATCAATCAATCAAGTTGCATTTTTTTATAGCACTTTTCTAGCTGCAACAGCCACTCAAAGCACATATTTTGAGCAAACAGGAAGTATTGAACCAATAATGAAATACAGTAGGTTATGTTTTTTAATAAGTTCATTGCTGTACCTCTATTTTTTATTTGATAAAGTTGCAAGAATTTACTGTAAGCTTTTTTTTTTATGTCATCCTCTGATCCAGCTTAAATATTTTTAGGCTCTAATACCATCAACTAGTATTATACTCTGTTCTTACCATGTGAGCATGCAGGTATGTCAGGGATAATACTGATCCAGTATAGAGAAGACTAGACGGCATAGATATGGTCAGGGTTTTTTTGTTTTGTTTTTTGTTTTGGTTTTTGTTTTGTTTTTTGTGAACTCCTGTAGCAAATTAAATCGAGCAAACTCTTGGGACAAAACTGACTCTCAGGAATCTCGAGAATGAAGGCAACCAGAGCTCATATATGGTGGCCTGGATTGGATAATGAAATAGAATATAAAGTGCAAGCCTGAACCACATGTCAACAGGTACGCAACACCCCTCCCCAAGTGTCAGTCTCACCTTGGGAATGGCCTGGCAAACCATGGACACGCATTCACATAGACTATGCAGGTCCATTTCTGGTCCAAATGAACGACAATGCCGATTGGAGTGAGGGATAAATACACACAGTTATTAGGGCCACATTTCTCTCCCCATTTCCTGTCTGCCTCCACTATCGCTATCTAATAAAAGGTATAAAAAAACCGAAAAATAATTAAAAACTGTTTTCAGACAATTCATTTTTAGAGTACAGTTGCTGAAATATATTTAAGATCGCATATACAAGTATTTTATTTTTGCAGCTCAACCTTTTGCAATTCTGTTGTGTCTTCATTATACAGAGGGCATATATACATTACTATATATGTAAAAAAATGATATAGATGAAGATGTATCATGAAGAATTATCCACAGTATCTAGTTATAGTTTTATACCCTTTTTTTTTATTCTTGAGAACTTAAATCACATCATAACATTCCTCGAACCAGGAAAAGAAACCAAAGAAAGAGAGATGTCTAAACCAACCCGGGTGGAATTTGAGTTTTGCATTGTTAACTCATTTTATAAGAAATGCATTCAGCAGAAACATCCGTGTCTAACCCATCCCTTTATTGGAAATGCTTCCTGGTTCAGAGATGGTTTCAGCTTGAGAACAATGCACGAAAGATATGACACAATGGGAACTGCCCAGATAGTGAATAGAATGGAATTGGATAGTAATGTCTAAAAGGTATGGTGATAGGTGCAGGTGTTTGTGATCATCTACTACTCAAAAACAGCTGAACTGCACTGTATGTTTCATCAGCAACAGGTGCTTTCAGTATATACGATTAGAACAGATGACAGATTAAAACCATATCTGGCATTCATCTAATTAGCTATAATTTAAGGGTCTACTTTGTGCAAGCTCTTAAGGATGAACAAAATACTATGAAAATAAAATAATTTATTTTGTTGGTAGCCAGTACAGCAATCTTAGTGCGAATGTAATATGTTCATATCTCCATGTTCTGGTCAGGCTTAGGCTGTTTTGAAGTGTGCCTTGCCATCAATATCTGCTTATTCCAATTCAGGGTAGCAGAGTGTCAGGCACTGGGCAGAGGACAGGGAAACACTCAAGACAGGTTGCCTGTCCATTGCACAACAGGCAACCTGTCCACACACAGTCACCATTCACACCTATGGATAATTTAGTCATCAGTTGACCTAACATGCATGTCTTGGGTGGGGGGGGGGGTCCCATGAGAACAAGTAAATCCCACCCAGATGGACTTGGATTTAACCCAGGAACTTTTTATTTTTTATTTTTTTTGAGAGAATAGTGAGCTGCCATGCTGCTGTTGCTGGATAATAATAATAATAATCATTACATTTATATAGCGCTTTTCTAGACACCCAAAGTGCTTCACGGTGAAGGGGGTAACTCACTTCAACCACCACCAATGTGTAGCACCCACCTGGATGATGCACGGCGAGAACGGGGCCGTGCCTATAGTCCCCGGGTCCTATATTCCCCGGGTCCTATGTTCCCCGATCGGGGAACATAGGACCCTTTCGAAAAAAAAGGGTCCCATATTCCCCGTTTTCCCCTAAAAAGGTCCTATAATCCCAGTTGCAATAGACACCGGGGAACATAGGACCCTCTTTTGGAAAAAGGGTCCTATATTCCCCGCTGTTTCCAGGGGAACATAGGACCTTTTTCCAAATAAAGGGTCCTATATTCCCCGCTATTGCCAATCGAGGAACAAACCGGGGAACTTAGAACCCTTTTTGCAAATTATTTCCTTAACGGGTCCAAAATAATAAAAACTGGGGTCAAGGCTGAGATGTAGGCTACGATAATCTATTCCTCCGCTGATTAAATTAGGCCGTATTACCATTGTTGGCTGTTGTATATCGCAGGCCACCTTGAGTGTGTATCCAAATTCGGCCTATAGAGGAGGCTGTAATTTGCTTTATTGTTATTTCTTACCAATATTTACTGCAGTAGGCCTAGTTAGTTGGCTCTCCGGCTCAGCATGGACAGTCGGCAACCAACGCAAGTTTGTCTTGCAGTAGGCCCGCCTACCAGTATAACCTAGCCATTTCCACCTTCGCTCAAAGTTCAATTTGCACAGCACTGGACACTTCAGCCACTTTCTTGTTACTTTGCAGTTCGTTTTCCATATTAAATCACTTGGCAGACTTTCTTTCAAAAAGACTTTAATGATGAACTTTTTAGGCAGAGAACTTAGACCAGGACTTGAAATTTAGGACCAGCACAAAGTATCCATCAACGGGGGCCGCCTACCTTACACAATAGGCTAATTGCCCAATAATAATAATATGTGCTTCTCAAAAAACTAAAGGCTTGTGGAGGTGCTAAACCAAAAACAAGAATCAAAGACGAACATCAAAGGATGTAAGGTAACACTCACCAAATGGTAAGAAAATAACAGAGGCAGTCCTCTATTTCACCATTTTATTGTCTGGCATCAGTCATTAAGGTTTCTGAAGAAGACCACCCGGCCAAGTTAATGACTGATGCCAAACAATGAAATGGTAAAATAGAGAATTGTGTCTTTTTTTTTCATTTGATGAGTGCTACCTTACATCCTTTGATGTTCTTCTTTAATAATAATAATAATAATAATAATAGTAATGGTAATAGTAATAATACCAATAATAATAATAAGAAATAATACATAATAATAATAATAATAATAACAGCCTAATAATGATAATAATAATAATAGCCTAATTATAAAAGAGGCCTAATAACAAATAACAATTACAGGCACAATACTATCAATAGTAATGCTGATAATAGGCTATTAATAACAAAATGCTTCTAGTAAAAGCTTGGCTGAAAAAGGGTTGGTCTATGGCAGAAGCCCCCCAGAAAAGGCATGGTCTAAAACAAAAATCTCCAAGGCCTAACTAGCCTAACGTTAAGGCTTTTTTCTTCTTCAAAAAATCAAAATGAGTAGTCCTAGTCCATCAGGCTACTCAACAAAGAGGGGCTAAAACCCTGGATTTGACATTGCCGACGCTGCAGGACCCTTTGCGCATTATAGATCCTTCTGATTGGGACTGTTGGCTCCCTCGCAACTTCTGCAATCACCCCCTGTCGGAATTCTGCACGGTGCACCATTTCTCCGTCAGGGGGATGCACGTGTTCCCCAACATCGTGCACAATAATGTTAGCATCCACGTCCTCCACTTCAAATCTATTTGTGATCAGTGGCACTCTACAGTTCCACCTCCAGCACCTCCATCTAATGGTGTCTTGATTGGTGCGGTGCTTCTGATATCTGAAGTTCTCATGTACCAACACTTTGCCCCCTCGATCACCATCCATAACTATCGCCATTGTTTGTCTTCTTGTAGGCTAATAAGCACATGACAGTGAGTCCACGAGTTATCGCCGATAACAACCGATTGTTGCAAATTGTTGCAAGTTGGCGGGCGGTTTAGACATTGGTGAATTTTGATCATGTGGTTTAGAACGCCAGGAAACTTGCGTGCAGATGACCACACATCCACGACAAGTCTTAAATATTTCCAAACTCGAAATCATGTGTGCATTTGGCTATTTATAAATTATTTTTCGAGCAATATGTGTTTTGTGATTCAGCTTTAGCGTTGTTGATTAGCCTTTCATTCATATTTTGTCAAAAAGGCGTATTCATTAGCCTAGGCCCATGTCCCGTTATTTCTGTAGCATACAGCATCTTAGAATCTTAAGAGACCAGGCAGATATTGTTATTATTTTATTGTTATTACCATGCTATATTAGCCTACTTTATAATTATAAATATTTCAATTATCCAATTTTTAGCATTTCTAATATAAGGCTATATTGTTATTATTATTATTATTATTATCATCATCATCATCATCATTATTATTACGCTATTATTATTATCATTATTATTGTTCTGATCCGTTATTCCCACCTATATGCTTATTTAGGTGTCATTGATTATAAATGATCAGGCACACCGTTATTACACAATGCCTAACGTGGCTTGCTTTATTCCACCGTATTGCAAGACTGCCCGAACAATATTCCTCGCGCTTCTCCCCACGTCAACAGGTGACGTCACATACATACGGGTGCCCTTACATGCAGAACCGGTACATGACAATTATTGTCATTATTATTATGTTATTATTATTATCATTACAATTATGATGCTTAAAGGGCCTTACTGAGCAGATGGTTTCTATCTAATATCTGTCAGATGCTTTTCCCAATAAGCTGGTGTGGTTATAATGGGAACGACGGCTTTCAAGGGAACATAGAAGAAGTGGGTCGGAATTGGCCTCTTGTCGGTATCAGCCAGCTTTTGCAGGAGTCTATCCCTGGTACAATGCGCTAGACCTCTGGGAGATGGACTGCTGAGGACGGAACACAACACCTATCCTCAGCTCCCAGCACTTCTCGCACAATGTGCTACTCATACGCTGAGTTGGCGGCACCCGGGATCGAACTCACGACCTTGCGATCCATAGGCGAGAGCTCTACCGACTGAGCTATGCCCGGGTACAGTTGCTCAAGGAACATAGGCTTACTATATTACATTCAGACACAGACGAGCCAGCTCACCTACTCGGCGAGGCGCATTTTCCTCGGTAAGTGACACATTTCGCGCATAAATATCAGAGAACTACCGCGGTGGGTTATGCGCCCAAATGTAAGCTATAGCCTAATAAATTGAAATTGGTGTAGTGTCGAAAGTTTCCACATACTTTAGCCAACCTGGACTTTGTGAATTCGTTTTTGTGATATAAAAATAGAAATCATATGATTCATTGTCTTCTTAATAATCTGCCCTAAATAATGCATTATTGAAAATGCACTTTTTGCGCCAAACAGCGTCAAACCTGCTGACCGGGGAACATAGGACCTTTCTTTATAAAAAGGGTCCTATGTTCCCCTAGGGCACCCGGGGAACATAGGACCCTTTTTATAAAGAAAGGTCCTATGTTCCCCTGCACATACAAAACGGGGAACATAGGACCCTTTTGGGGAAAAGTGGGGAATATAGGGCCCTCTGTATACAAAAAGGTCCGATATTCCCCGGTCTCATACAAAGCGGGGAACATAGGACCCGGGGACTATAGGACCCGGGGACTATAGGGGGGACCCCGCGAGAACGCTCACCACACATCAGCTTGAGGTGGAGAGGGAGGAATTATTGAGCTAATTACATGGGTAAATGATTAGGTGGCCAGTTGGGGACAGCCAGGTTGGGAGTTTTGCCAGGACACCAGGGAACCCCCTACTCTTTGCAATAAGTGCTATGGTATCTTTAATGACCACAGTGAGTCAGGACCTCGGTTCAACGTCTCATCTGAAGGATGGCATGTCTACAACAGTGTCCCCATCACTGCACTGAATTTTTATTTTTATTTTTTTTTTAGGACCAGAGGGAAGACTGTCCCCTACTGGCCCACCAACACCACTTCTGGCACAAACTCATTTTCCCAGGAGGTCTCTCATCCAAGTACTAGCCAAAACCATACCTGCTTAGGTTCCATCATTTGGCAGAGCTAGGGTATGTGCTGGTATGGCTGCCGGCATACCGGTTAAGGTCCAGTTACCACCCAATAAGTAAAACTGCCAGTTTCATGTCCACCAGGATGCCATATTTAATCAGTGGCCACTGCGTTACAGAGACAAATTCTGCTTTGAGACAGTTTTAGACTTTGACTTGGGATCCTTAAAACACTGAGTATTATGTAAGGCAGAAGCTAGGTTGGGAGAATTGAATACGAGTGATTATTTATCAGCTGTTATACACTCACTGGCCACTTTATTAGGTACACCTTGCTAGTACCGGGTTGGACCCCCTTTTGCCTTCAGAACTGCCTTAATCCTTCGTGGCATAGATTCAACAAGGTACTGGAAACATTCCTCAGAGAGTTTGGTCCATATTGACACGACAGCATCACGCAGTTGCTGCAGATTTGTCGGCTGCACATCCATGATGCGAATCTCCTGGTCCACCACATCCCAAAGGTGCTCTATTGGATTGAGATCTGGTGACTGTGGAGGCCAGTTGAGTACAGTGAACTCATTGTCATGTTCAAGAAACCAGTCTGAGATGATTCGAGCTTTATGACATGGTGCGTTATCCTGCTGGAAGTAGCCATCAGAAGATGGGAACACTGTGGTCATAAAGGGATGGACATGGTCAGCAACAATACTCAGGTAGGCTGTGGCATTGACACGATGCTCAATTGGTACTAAGGGGCCCAAAGTGTGCCAAGAAAATATCCCCCACACCATTACACCACCACCACCAGCCTGAACCGTTGATACAAGGCAGGATGGATCCATGCTTTCATGTTGTTGATGCCAAATTCTGACCCTACCATCCGAATGTCGCAGCAGAAATCGAGACTCATCAGACCAGGCAACGTTTTTCCAATCTTCTATTGTCCAATTTTGGTGAGCCTGTGCGAATTGTAGCCTCAGTTTCCTGTTCTTAGCTGACAGGAGTGGCACCCGGTGTGGTCTTCTGCTGCTGTAGCCCATCTGCCTCAAGGTTCGACGTGTTGTGCGTTCAGAGATGCTCTTCTGCATACCTCAGTTGTAATGAGTGGTTATTTGAGTTACTGTTGCCTTTCTGTCAGCTCGAACCAGTCTGGCCATTCTCCTCTGACCTCTGGCATCAACAAGGCATTTTCGCCCACAGAACTGTCGCTCACTGGATATTTCTCTTTTTCGGACCATTCTCTGTAAACCCTAGAGATGGTTGTGCGTGAAAATCCCAGTAGATCAGCAGTTTCTGAAATACTCAGACCAGCCCGTCTGGCACCAACAACCATGCCACGTTCAAAGTCACTTAAATCACCTTTCTTCCCCATTCTGATGCTCGGTTTGAACTGCAGCAGATCGTCTTGACCATATCTACATGCCTAAATGCATTGAGTTGCTGCCATGTGATTGGCTGATTAGAAATTTGCGTTAACGAGCAGTTGGACAGGTGTGCCTAATAAAGTGGCCGGTGAGTGTATATTAGAAAGGAAACCTTTCAATAATGCCTGACAAAAACTAAGCCAATCAACCCAATGTTGACACTGCTTTCTTGACAATGATGCAAGAAAGTGTAAAAAAACTTGTCCTGGGTACGAAGTTAAACTGCAACGGCCGGGTCGTCGGCGACTAAACCGGAACTCCCACTTCAACCCTTGGGTTGTTGTGAGGAGGATGTGGACACCCAGTAGGACTAAAAACAAAAGTTCCTCTGTGAACCAACGACCCTCCATACCTGGAGATAGGAGATAGGGACCACCAGGTACTCCCCCTCCTGAAACACAATGATGACTCAACCTGTTGAGGCATCAGCTGTGCTCCTATAACCTCCATAGGTTACGGAACTGATGATGATGATGATGATGATGATGATTAATACTTAAGATCAAACCCTTATCTTCACATATATACAAAATAAGCTATCTTTGGCACTGAAGATAAAAACTTTATGGTTTTGGCTGAGGAATAAAATGGCTAACAGTGGGTGTCCGGGTGGCGTGGCGGTCTATTCTGTTGCCTACCAACACGGGGATCGCCGGATCGAGTCCCCATGTTACCTCCGGCTTGGTCGGGCATCCCTACAGACATAATTGGCCGTGTCTGCGGGTGGGAAGCCGGATATGGGTATGTGTCCTGATTGCTGCACTAGCATCTCCTCTGGTCAGTCGGGGTGCCTGTTTGGAGGGGAGGGGGAACTGGGGGGAATGGCGTGATCCTCCCATGTGCTACGTTGCCCTGGTGAAACCCCTCACTGTCAGGTGAAAAGAAGCAGCTGGCGACTCCACATGTATCGGAGGAGGCATGTGGTAGTCTGCAGCCCTCCCCGGATCGGCAGAGGGGCTGGGGCAGTGACTGGGATACACACACACACACACACACACACACACACACACACACACACACACACACACACACACACACACACACACATATATATGTACTACCTTCGAAAAAATGTCATTAATTTACATGGAATTTCAATTTACAGTTTTAAGCCCTCTCTGGATGACAACTGAGTTCCCAGGGTGAGGTCAATGAATTTCATTTTGCGAATTAACATTGGCCATTTCCGGTAGCCTTGTGGCTGCACATGCACATGTAGCTTCATAGAAATCATGCCACAGTATGGCATGGATTATTGAGCATTGGATTATTGAGCATGCACAAAGACATATACCATATTTGTAATAAAAGTGCTGTACAAATATAGTTGCCCCCTTCCTGATTTCTTACATTTTAGTCTTTCATAATCATTTCAAACCCTTAGACAGGTGGTTCTTTTAGACAAAGACTACCCTAACGCAACATAAGTCTTTTGAATTATTATTTTATCTATGTCATGAAAAAGTGAAGACACACTCATATCACCCACGTGAAAAAGTATGTGGTTATGGTTATGCTTGTTGCTGATAAAAGTGGTGCATCAAGCTACTTTGTTCAGGGGGCAAATACTTATTCATGTGGGTCATATGAATGTATGATCGTTGTTTTCATTAGTTACATACAATTCTCATTTAAAACGTGTACTCTTTTGCCTCGGGAATGTCTTTTTCCAATATTACTTCTTATCTACACGTTTGTAATGATTCAATGAGATAACTATGCAATAACAGAGGAAACCAGCAAGGAGGAAATACATTTTGACAGCACTATAGTTCCAGTTGCTAGGTAGTGATGTGAACTATTATGCTAGTTATGCATTTTAAATATACTCGTTTAAAGGCATAATCATTTTACTAGCTTGCACTACTGCCCACTGGTATTCCACATGTACAATTCTACCGCACTGGCTGCACCTGATTACTTACCTGGTTACTTATTGTTTACAACATGCTCACATCACAGTATTTATGACACGATCACTGGCCAGAGGATCAGCAGCCAACAGGTGACATTTCCCTTTCGGCCTGCAATCAGCCTGTATGAGTGGCACCTGCGTACTGGTTGGCCTGTGATTAAGGGCACCTGTCATGGTCTGTGATCTGGGCTCTCCATCTCCTGATTGGTGCTGCGCCCAGTCTCCTTGATTGGCCTGTGATTAGGTGCCCCTGTGCTGGGGACTATTTGACTGGGTGCTTTGCAGCCATACGTCGTCGAGTCTTGGAGAGGCTTCGCGTTGGTTTGCGGAAGCCCGTGTCTCCTGAACCCTCTTCTGTGTGAGGGAGTGTTTCTTTTGTTTAGTATTGTTGAGTCTTACCTTAGTATTTTGTGTTTATTCTGGTTCGCATTTCTGCCTAACCTCTTTGGCAGTGGTTTTTTTGGTTAGTGTGTTTGCGGAAGTCCAGTAAAGCGACTTAGTACTTACCATCTGCCTCTTCTCTGCAATTGGGTCCAAACGCCCAAAGGATGCGGTGACACGAAAGTGTCACCGCATCTGGAAGTTGTAAAGTCAGAAATTGACACCTGGCGGGATAAATGGACAGATGCAATTTATGTTCCACAAAATGCCATTGAGGCATTAAATGCCTGTAACAGTGAGTTGTTTCCAAGCATCTTCAAGCTTCCCCGCGTTTTGACCACGCTTCCTGTCACCAGTGCCCATGTCGAGAGAAGTTTTTCCCGTCTGGGAAGGATCAAGGACAAAATGCGCAGTACAATGACGGAAAGACGGCTTAATGGACTGACATTGCTCTCGGAGCACAGAGACATTGTGGTGACGCCGGAAGAGGTACTGGACATCTTTTGCAGACAAAAAAGACGATTGGACCTGCTTTTATAAGGTAAGACCCACTTTTATTTATTAATGCATTGATGATTATCTATGGGCCATTAATACGTTGACATTTACCGTACGGTTGGGTATTAGGCTATAGTATACAGTGTGGGAATTTTATTTACCGGTAGCTTTCGGCAGTGTTGCCCGACCCCCCCCCCCCCAAAAATGTGTTTCTGGCTACGGGCCTGGGAGGGAGCCTGAGACTTGCCAAAAACTGCGCGCTGTAATTGATGTGAATATGACAAAGAATTCATAAACTTGTAAACCTCGTATGTCAACAAAAAATGTCTAGTCTATTCTGAGCTATGACATTATCATTAATGTCATGCAACTTGTGTAAGGATGCTAGACAACGTGTTACAATTGCATAATGATTTAAAATGTATGGATTTATGTATGGATCAAGATTTTGCGATTTCTTTTCAAGGTGGAGAATCGTTATACATGGAGGAATCGATGGATTCAGTTGAATGGTCCTGCTCCTCCAAGCTTCAGAAAACAACAGAAGTAGCACTGTGATGGAGCAGCTCGTTCATGCGGTTGATCGATTTGGTGCGTCCTCTACAGTAAGATATGACCATGGTGGAGAGAACAATGACGTTTACCTCTTCATGGTAGTCTTTGGAGGGCCAGCCCGGGGAATTGCATTTAGAGGGACGAGTACTAACAACCAAAGGATTGAAAGACTGGAGACGTTTGGAATGGGCTCTCTAATTTAGTCCTTCTTCACACTGCTGGAATATTGGACTGCAACAATCAAATGCACCTTAAGGCTCTACACTACGTGTACTTGCTGAGAATCAACCAAGGTCTGTGTCTCTTTATCAACCAGTGGAAACGCCATGGGCTCAGGATTGCACGGTACATGTCCCCGTTTCAGATGTTTGTGCGGGGATGTCTTCAACTACAGTCACGAAATCTCAAGGGTGTTTGAGGGGTTCTCGGTGCAGATAAGCAGTAACCCACTGATAAGGTTTTTCCTGTGGCGTTTTTCTTCATAAGGTTTAGGGTCCAAGGCGCAGTGTGTCATATACTGCAGATGGAGCCCTGCTGGTTATTCCCAGGTCTTGGTTTGTCACAAAGGGGGATCGGGCTTTTACTGTTAGAGCCCCTAAACTATGGACCTCTCCTCCTGTCGAACTAAGACAAAACAAGTCTCTAGCTTCTTTTAAATGTCTTAAAACTTTTCTTTTTATGAAAGCTTTTACAAATGTCATTTGGTTTTACATATTCATACTGTTTTTATTTTACTCTTATTTGGTCTTGCTCTTATTTTTGCCTTGCCTGGTTTTATTTCTTTATAAAGCACTTTGTAACATCGTTTTAGAAAAGTGCTTTAAAAATAAAAGTTATTATATTGTACTAATTGCAAAGCCCTTTGGGACTATCTTGTGAATTTGGGCTATACAAATGAACTTGACTTGAGAATCCAAATCACCTTTCTTCGCTAAGATACATTACATGCACTAGGAATTTTACTTGTTCTTCATGCAGCTCAGCACCAGACAATACAAGTCGTGCAACACCCTTAATATTGTAGCGAATCGGGGGGGGGGGGGGCAACTACCGCGGCCGGAACGCGAACCCGTATCGCCCGCACCGCGGGAGACATCACCGACCGCTCGACTTAGCCAACGTGTCTACTTATCCATGCACGGTACATTACCCCCCTCCTTCGGGAAAGCGCGTCCGCGCGTATCCCATTTCCGACACCAATGTAGCGAATTCGGGGGGCAGCCCGGGAACCGCCACAGCCGGGACGCGAACCCGTATCTCCTGCACCGAAAGCGACAACGTTAACCAGTCGACTAAAGGGTCCGACCCGTTAGCCAAGGACCGACGTGTCTACTTATCCATTCCCGTTACACTACCCCCTCCTTCGGGAGCATATCAGCTCCCTCACGCCTCTGGGCGCACGCGCTTCCAATGACCTCACGGTCTCACCACCCCACTTCTAACACGAAATGTAGCGAATTCGGGGGGGGGGGCAACCACAGGAACTACCGCGGCCGGGACGCGAACCCGTATAGTACGCACCGCGGGAGACATCGCTAACCACTCGACTAAAGGGTCAGACCTGTTAGTCAAAGACCAACGTGTCTACTTATCCAAAGAAATTGAATCAAGTGCAACTGGACTGGGTATATATCCATGAAGACGTTTCGCCTCTCATCCAAGAGGCTTCATCAGTTCGTGCCTTTCTGACTAGACCAAGCTAGTCTGACTGGCTGGTGATGAAACTCAGATATTTATCCTCTTTGGAGTCGTTATCAGAGCTATTGATGTGCATGGCTCTTTGTGATCTGATGTTAAGCAGCGACGGTCGTTGGGGGTGTTAGTTTCGACTTCGTTAGTGCTCCATTCAGTGGTCATGAGTCGTTGGAGCCGTTAGTGACCGACTGTTGTTCTTGGAGGCTAGGCTTCTTGAGTCTCCTGGGTAGAGATGAAAGGACGGCATTGTAAGTGGGAGATAGGTGGTGTCACAGACCTCCTCCTCTGTTGAGGGATGGTTTTTCCAGTTTCGCATAGATGGCTTCCTTCACCCCTCTTTCAAACCATCTATCTTCCCTGTCCAAAATGTGTACGTTGCTGTCCTCGAAAGAGTGTGTCTTCTCCTTTAGGTGTAGATAAACTACTGAGTCTTGTCCTGAGGAGTTTGGCCTTCTGTGTTGGGCCATCCGTTTGTGTAGTGGTTGTTTGGTTTCTCCTATGTATAGGTCAGTGCAATCCTCATTGCATTGTACAGCATACACCAGATTGCTTTTTTGGGTGTGTGGTACACGGTCTTTGGGATGAACCAGTCTTTGTCGGAGTGTGTTGCTGGGTTTGAAGTATACCGGGATGCGGTGTTTGTTGAAAATTCTCCTGAGTATCTCGGAGACCCCAGAAACATACGGGATGACTGTGCTGTTCCTTCTGTTCCTTTTCTCCTCGTCGCTCACCTGGTTGGTCTTTTTGGAACATGTTGCAGTTTTCACAAAGGTCCAACTGGGGTAGCCACAGGTTTTTAAAGCTCCCCTCAGGTGTTTGTATTCTTCCCATTGGGCCTGAGAGCTGCTGGGCACATTGTCAGCTCTGTGTTGCAGAGTTCTGATGACACCCAGTTTGTGTTCCAGAGGGTGGTGTGAGTCGAAAAGTAGATATTGGTCTGTGTGTGTAGGTTTCCTGTAAACCCCAATATGGAGGCTCCTGTCTTCCCCAATGTGGACGTCACAGTCCAAGAAGGGCAAACTGTTGTTCTTTACATCTTCCCTTGTGAACTTAATGTTCTTGTCCACTGAGTTGATGTGTTTGGTAAACGCTTGCACCTCTTGTGTTTGGATTTTGACCCATGTGTTGTCAACATATCTGAACCAGTGGCTCAGAGGTGTTCCTCTGAAGGATTTCAGGACCCTGTGTTCTACCTCTTCCATATATAAGTTGGCCACAATGGGAGATACTGGTGAGCCCATTGCACAGCCATGTTTCTGTCTGTAAAACTGGCCCCTGAATTGGAAATATGTAGTGTTTAGGCAAAGGTCCAGTAGTTGGCAAATCTGGTCTGGGCTGAGGTTGGTCCTATCGTGGAGGGTGTCGTCCCATAGCAAACGTTGCCTCACAGTTTCCAAAGCCTCCATGGTTGGGATGCAGGTGAATAACGAGGTCACGTTGTAGGATACCATGGTTTCATTCGGTTCCAGTTTTACGCCTTGGACCTTGTTCACAAAGTCAATGGAGTTTTAGATATGGTGAGGTGTTTCGCCCACTAAAGGGGTCAAGATGTTGGCTATATGTTTGGCAATGTTGTACGTGACCGAGTTTATGCTGCTGACGATTGGCATGAGGGGGGTTCCAGCTTTATGGATCTTAGGGAGTCCATATATGCATGGAATGTTATCTCGTGGGTAGAGACGGTGGTATTGTATCCGATCAATGGTTCCTCCTTTCTGTAGTTTCTGTAGGTATTCTATTATTCTCCTCTTGTAACCACTAGTTGGATCGCATCTCAGAGGTTCATAGGTGTCGGTGTCACTGAGTAATGACGTGATCTTGGCGCGGTAGTCTGTTGTGTTGAGGATAACCGTGCATCTCCCCTTATCTGCTGGAAGGATAGTGATGTTTTCATCCATGCTCAGGGCTGTCACGGCTTTCCTTTCCTCCATGGTTAGGTTGGAAGGAGGGAGTTTTGCATTGGACAGAGCTGCTGATACATCGAAGGGTTTACAGTGATACTCAAAGTGTGGTCCGCGGGAGGATTGCAAAAAATCGTGTTTCTCAAATCACCTTCATCTGCGTTCCAATGCAAAGTTACGAGTACAGCTGTTTTCTAAATGTTTTCTAAATTAAAAGTGAATCAAAATGTAGCCTAAATAAGCCTAAGAATTTTGTTCAATTTGTCTAATGCAAACCTGCGTTTTGAGTCATGTCTCTTCAGTTAGCCTGTGTTACCTAGGTTACCTAGTTAGCTTCCATTTCAATAACAGGATTTTCATATCAAAGACCTCCTGACTATTGTGAAAATTAAGTAGACTCTAACAAAGAGTGAAGTGAACCGTTCAAAATACAAACATCATGGATCGGTGGCTGAAGAGAAAATCCGGAGAAACGACGAACAATGTAAGCAACAAGGTGCAAAGACTTCCTTCTCACATTGAGCGCGTCAGTGTTAGCATGGAGTCCCATAGTGCTAACAGTTTGCAGCAGGAGCTAGCTAGCACAACACTCTGAAAAAGCCACTGCAAAAGTGAAACGTAAATACAGTAGCGGTTACATTCAATTTGGATTTTTCTGGACTGGAGATGCTGAGGATCCAAAACCTCATTGTGTTGTGTGCTATGACATATTAGCTAATGAAGCAATGAAACCTGCCAAACTCAAGCGTCACTTCGAGTCAAAACGCAAGGAATACACCTCGAAACCTGTGCAATTTTTTGAGAGAAAACGTGAAGAGCTTGAGCGACACACGAGAAAGGAAGCCACACAGTTTTTTATGCCAGGGGAAAACGCGAAAGCTACCGAAGCCTCATACAAGGTCTCCCTACTCATTGCGAAAGCTGGCAAACCTCACTCAATCGGCGAGACCTTGGTTAAGCCAGCTGCAAAGGTTATGGCCAACATAATGCTAGGGGAGAAAGCGAGTGAGGAACTTTACAAAGTACCTCTGTCCAATGATACAGTCAAGCGGCGAATAACATCCATGGCTGCAAATGTCCAAGATCAGCTGGTGACACGTCTGCGTCAGTCTTTTTTTCTCTCTCCAACTGGACGAGTCCACGGACATCGGTAACGAGGCTATTCTCCTCTGCTTTGTGCGGTACATACATGCGGGTGCTGTTCACGATGATTTTCTTTTCTGTCAATCCCTACCGACCAACACCACAGGAGAGGCGATATTTGAGTCCCTTAATAACTTCACTGTGCAGAATAACATTGATTGGAAGAGGTGTGCTGGCGTGTGCACTGGCGGTGCCACGGCGATGACAGCCAAACACAAGGGCCTGGTTACGCGTGTACGCGCTGTCGCTCCCTCTGCCGCATCGACGCACTGCTGTATCCACAGAGAGCAATTGGCAGTAAAAAAAAATGCCACCCTGTCTTAAACAGGTTTTGGACGAGGCCGTAAAAATTGTCAGCTTAATTAAAAGCAAGGCACTGAACTCACGTCTTTTTAAAGTTCTGTGTGAAGAAATGGGGAGTGAGCACAAAAGACTTCTTTTCCACACAGAAGTTCGCTGGCTATCGCGTGGTAACGTTCTCACCCGCCTCTTTGAACTGCGCGATGAAGTCAAGCTGTTTTTGCATCAAACTGATGAACTTTATGGCAGAATGCATGACTTTCAATGGCTCGCAAAACTAGCCTTTCTTGCTGATGTGTTCAGCATGCTTAATAACCTGAACTTAGCACTGCAAGGAAAAGCGGTCACGGTTTTTACAGTGCAGGACAAAGTTAAAGCCACTCGCATCAAAATGGATCTGATCGCCAGGAGTTTGACTGTTTCCCAACTCTAGCCGATTTTGTCCTCGAAGCTGAAGAGGTTCTGGATAGCAACACACTTGCAGCCTTCAATGAACATTTGCAAGGCATTCACACGCAATTGGGAAGATACTTTCCAGAATTGGATGTGGAGCTTGAATGGATCAGAAATCCATTTGGAGACCAACCTCACATTGAACGCGTCAGTTCCAAACTATCAGCACGGAAGGTGGATAGTCTTGTGGACATTGCATCAGATGGAACACTGAGAATGGCGTTCAGAGAAAAATGCTTGACAGACTTCTGGGTTCTTGTCCAACCTGAACATCCTGAGCTGGCTGAGTCTGCTTTGCAAGTGTTAATGCCGTTTTCAACCACCTACAACTGTGAAGTTGGGTTCTCCACACTGGTTGGTTTGAAAACCAAGCAGAGGAACAAGATCGATGTAGCCCCCTGTATGAGACTGAAACTCTCTAGCCAGACATTGAGTCAGTGATGCAACAGCAAAAGCAACAGCATTCCTCCCATTAGTTGTTGACTGCTGCTACCTGTAAAGCTGTTATGCTTATTTGAAATGTGTAATTTCATAGATTCATAAGAGCCAGTTCAAAGATTTGATTCCTATTAAAACGAATTTTTGCTAAATTAACATTAATCGTTCACTCTTTTAACGATGAATTCACATTGAGTTCACCCTGACAGTGGTATTTCAAATAAATTCCCATGTTTTATTCATCACATCACAACCAAAGGCAATAGCTCTGAACAAAATTAATATGAAACAGTAATTACACATACATCTCACAAAAATCAAGGTCAAGGTATATGGTAGAAGCCTAGCCTAATTTTGCTAGTAGCCTATTTATTACATATTTTGTATTGTAATATTCTGCAGACATAATTTGTAATATAAAACAGAATATGCTATTGTAAACCTAATATACACTCACCGGCCACTTTATTAGGCACACCTGTCCAACTGCTCGTTAACGCAAATTTCTAATCAGCCAATCACATGGCAGCAACTCAATGCATTTAGGCATGTAGACATGGTCAAGACGATCTGCTGTAGTTCAAACCGAGCATCAGAATGGGGAAGAAAGGTGATTTAAGTGACTTTGAACGTGGCATGGTTGTTGGTGCCAGACGGGCTGGTCTGAGTATTTCAGAAACTGCTGATCTACTGGGATTTTCACGCACAACCATCTCTAGGGTTTACAGAGAATGGTCCGAAAAAGAGAAAATATCCAGTGAGCGGCAGTTCTGTGGGCGAAAATGCCTTGTTGATGCCAGAGGTCAGAGGAGAATGGCCAGACTGGTTCGAGCTGATAGAAAGGCAACAGTAACTCAAATAACCACTCATTACAACCGAGGTATGCAGAAGAGCGTCTCTGAACGCACAACACGTCGAACCTTGAGGCAGATGGACTACAGCAGCAGAAGACCACACCGGGTGCCACTCCTGTCAGATAAGAACAGGAAACTGAGGCTACAATTCGCACAGGCTCACCAAAATTGGACAATAGAAGATTGGAAAAACGTTACCTGGTCTGATGAGTCTCGATCAGACATTCGGATGGAAGGGTCAGAATTTTGCGTCCACAACATGAAAGCATGGATCCATCCTGCCTTGTGTCAACGGTTCAGGCTGGTGGTGGTGGTGTAGTGGTGTGGGGGATATTTTCTTGGCACACTTTGGGCCCCTTAGTACCAATTGAGCATCGTGTCAACGCCACAGCCTACCTGAGTATTGTTGCTGACCATGTCCATCCCTTTATGACCACAGTGTTCCCATCTTCTGATGGCTACTTCCAGCAGGATAACGCGCCATGTCATAAAGCTCGAATCATCTCAGACTGGTTTCTTGAACATGACAATGAGTTCACTGTACTCAAATGGCCTCCACAGTCACCAGATCTCAATCCAATAGAGCACCTTTGGGATGTGGTGGACCGGGAGATTTGCATCATGGATGTGCAGCCGACAAATCTGCAGCAACTGCGTGATGCTATCATGTCAATATGGACCAAACTCTCTGAGGAATGTTTCCAGTACTTTGTTGAATCTATGCCACGAAGGATTAAGGCAGTTCTGAAGGCAAAAGGGGGTCCAACCCGGTACTAGCAAGGTGTACCTAATAAAGTGGCCAGTGAGTGTAGACCGTTTTAAAAGGTTTTTTTTTTGGGGCGGGGGAGGGGGGGTGTTGGCCGGCTGGTTAGGTGGTCCACGGAAATTTTTTTTATGATCAAGTGGTCCTTGGTGTGAAAAAGTTTGAGAACCCCTGGTTTAACAGGATACCTAAGCAAGGGCATACTTATTGTTCTTCCCTGGCATTGTGCCCTAGGGTGTCAATTCACCACAAGCCAATGCATTGCAAAGTCAGATGACGTCACATCTGAGATCACGTGACATCAAGTAATAATGATAATAAACTTTATTTGTATAGCACCTTTCATACATAAAATGCAGCTCAAACTGCTTTACATTAAAAACAAGGGAAACAATAAAACTCAACAACAATACAAAGTAATAAAACACAGACCTAGGCAAAAAACATAAAACAAGGCAAGAAATAAAACCACTGTGGTGACCCACATCTATATAACGGGAGACATTCACCTAAGAGGACGGTGTACCTTTAAGGGAAGAGGCGAGGGGTCAGATAATGCACTTCCGCTTCCGGTTCAGAGTTCAGTATCGTTGTCTAAATGTATGACATGCTAAGTTGGAGCTAGTAAACTACCTCGACTACGTCTACTCTCACATCTCCTGTCTCGTTGTTTTCTAACTCCACACCACAGTACAAGATAAAAAAAATAAGAGTAAAAGAAATAAAATTGAATTAATTAAAAGCAAGAGCATAAAAACGGGTCTTGAGCTGATTCTTAAAACTATCTATTGATGTTGCTTCTCTTATTTTTTGGGGGGCGGGAGTCTATTCCAAGCCATCGGTGCATAAAAACAAAATGCTGCTTCGCCATACTTTTTGCAGTTCATTCTAGGGACATTGAGCAGGCCAGCACCAGAGGATCTAAAAGAGTGCCTCGGAACATAATCAGATAAGCAGTCAAACGGGTATGAGGGTGCTAAACCATGTAGAGCTTTAAACACAAGTAAAAGAATTTTAAAATCAACCCTCAATGCTACAGGAAGCCGGTGTAAAGATGCTAAAACGGGTAATGTGATCCCTCATCCTGGTTTTTGTTACGACCCTTGCTGCCGCGTTCTGTACTAGTTGCAACCTATCGATACTTTTTTGGGGGGTAAACCAGTAAGAAATGCATTGCAATAGTATAGACACGAAGAGATAAAACCATGCATCACCTTTTTGGCGTCTTCCAGGGAGATTCTAGCAATATTTTTAGGTGAAAAAGGGCACCCATTGTAACATTCTTGATATGTGATTTAAAATCCAACTCGGAGTCAATAATGACACCCAGGAACCTAATTAATGTAGGTTGATAAGTAAAACGTAGCCTATTATCGACTCCTGTATTTTCACAATGTGTCTGTGTGGGAGTCTATAAACGGCCAAACTAAAGCACCTGTGGCCTTGATTCTTTTTGGAGGTTATTGGGGATGATCAGGGGCACCTATAAAAAATAACAGAACAGTAAAAATATGCATAATATGCGGAATATGCATAAAATATGTGGAATCCCTTCAGAATCCTGAGCAGTTCAACAAGATGGCAGGCTCTGGCTACGTCATGCCTCGGCTCTTTCCGCCGTTCGCACAAACCTCGCGTTCTTAACGGGTTGCTAGATGGCGGTCGGAGACAGCGAGCAGCGTTGGAAATAGAAAGCGTCCGTGAAGTAAGTCACAACGTCAGTAGTATTTGCATGGGTCGAGCACGGGCATATATGGTGGCTGTCACGTGAAGTGAACTCAATAAAGTTTTCTGTTTTTGAATGGAAATCAGCGCGTGCGGGCGGTTCGGGTTTTGCCGGGTCTGACGAACAATAAAGTTGGCCGCTGTTGCGCGCGTGCAGGTGTCCGAGTGTCTTATCTGATGAATCAGATTTAAAGGCCCAAACATACTCGGGCAGAACGTACGCGGAGCGGACTCCACGAGGAATGTCCGCAGTCATTTGGGCTTCCATAGTCGAGCGCACTTCCGCGTTGTAGTTTCCTGTAAAACTGTCCGTGAAACACTACATTACCCACAATGCTTGCGTGTTGTTTACACTCTTCTGTCATGGCGTCCGACACTGACGACGAGGAAGAGATGCTCTTGCCTGCTGGCTCTACAAGAAAATAAACTGAAGAGACGGTGGTGTGTATCCTCTCTGTGACGTGTCGTACAGGTGTGGGTACTTTCGCACCTTCTACTCATATATTTTCGGAATGTGTGTGTGTGTGTGTGGTGTTAGTGTGTGTGTGTGTTAGTGTAGATAGCGGGACCGAAAACTAAAGCATTTATGATCCTAATTTATTTTGGAGGTGGTAGGTATTGTTCCAGAGAGGACCAGAAAAATAGCAGGACATTAAAATATAATTATAATAATTATGCATAATTATGCAAAATATGCATTTTCTAAAAATGGCTAAAAACCACTTTTCTCGGCATTTCAAGTGATTCTGAGCATTTGGGGGGAGGGAGTTGGAGTGGGGGGGGGGTTTAGGGGCAGGGGGAAGGCGGTTAGCTGGCAGGATGAAGAGGAGGGAGATTTAGACGGATGGATAGCTGATAAACGTCATGATCACCGCAACTTGGTTGCGGGTCACTTACTAGTTCTATAAAATGTTACAAGAGAGTGTTCAAGAGGATGCAATCAACTAACATTACACTGTTCTTTCTTTATTTAATGCAAACAATAACACTGTAGCATATCAGGATTTGGTAACCTAGCAACAACTGGAGGTGGGCTTTTTGGGGGTGGTCTTTGAGCGGGGGTCGAGAGGAAGTTGGCGTCTTCATGTTTTGGTCTGCGCAGCTAGTGCGAGTCGTGGGTGTAATAAAAAAGGGCAATAAAACTCACCGATTGACCTGACATCGTGTCTTCTTCTATTGTAGCCTAATTGGGGGTGCAACCGCAAAAGGAAAATACTTCCATAATAATTGCAATTAGCATGCCTAATGTAAACAAAGTGTAGTTAAAATGTTAAAACATAATCTGCGCGCGTTATTGCACATTTTAATTGTAACATAATTGGCAGAGGAGCCCAATAGAATGTTCATGCAGGCCACGTATTTTTGCTCATTATACCATCTATTTTTGGCAACTGTCCCCCCCCCCCCCCCGATCAGAAAGTTAAACTATGTGGTTGGAATTCCCAGTGACATAGATTTATAACCACAGGCCTTATTCCAAAGCAATTTTGAAACATTGATAATCTTGGAAAAATAAACTGTTGACTGTGTGGTTTTCCCCACTGGGGTTTTGTCCATTTACCGGTGACCATTTTTTATTTTTAGTTGCCATCTTTAATTTTGTGGAAAAAAGTTTCACTTTGAAAACATGAGAAACAATAATACATACTTGCCATATCATAATCTGTAGCAGGGCCAAGGTGTTACACCTGTGGCGGGGGATACAAATTCTGTTGCGGGTGATGAGGAATGTCTAGGTGAATCAGTCAAGGCTCTGACTGTATTAGGGTGATGCGATTGTATAAATGAAATAAATGGTTGTAACTAACTACTGGCACAGAGCCACATGGTTGAGGTGGAATGAAAATTTGAGGGACTTGATTTGATGTCACGTGATGTCAGATGTGACGTTATCTGACTTTGCCATACCTTGGCTTCTGGTGAATTGACGCCCTGTCCAGAAGAGAGCCCAGCTTCTTCAGCCTTCAGCAACCCCCACAGATGTCCACTGTGACTCCAGCCCAGCTGGGCTGGTTTTGTTTTCTCCAAAACCAGCCCTGCAGGTACTCCAGAATATACTCAGGCCCTGGAGCAGGACGTCTCTGAGCTTAAGGCTCAGTGCAAGCACCTGAACGAGCAGCCAGAAGGAGCAAGATCCCTCAACACAGCTGCTCTAAAGAAGCAGGAGGTGAAAGTTGCACACCTCGAGTCTGCTGGCGCTGACCTCACACAGCAGTGCCATGCAAAGCAGGCTGAGGCAGAGTAGCTACGTTTGGAGCTGGCGAATTTGAAGAGGGTTACCCTCTTGAATACAAACCTAGGGTTTGTATTTATGGGAGGGGTGTTACGGCCCCAGTGCTGTGTGTTATGTATATGTGCAATTACCCTCTTATATACAAACTTGGTGTTTATTTTTATGGGAGGGGGTGTTACAGCCCTAGTGCTGTGTGTTGGGTGTCTGTGTAATTTTCCCTCTCCAGATCATTTTCCCTCTCCGCCTCCTGTGGAGCTGCTGGTTGAGACCAGGTGATATCAATTCTTCATCAGCTGGGTATATAGCCTTGGAGAGAGACGCCGAACAGTGCCAGTGGGCCAGCATTGTTGGCAACCAGTGAGAGAGAGACGGCCCGTGGGCCAGTGTTGGTAGCCAGAGAGAGACAGCCCGTGGACCAGTGTTGGTAGCCAGAGAGAGATGGCCAGTGGGCCATTGTTGTCAACCAGAGAGCGAGCTCTTGTGTCAGTACTCTATACTCCTTGAGAAGGAGGGTGAGACCTGTGTTAGTGTTCTTGTTTCTTTCTTTTTGGTCTGATCTGGGGTTTTTTTGTTATCCAAGCCTGGTTAGTTAAGAGCCAGCTTCTTTAGTTGCCCTTTTTATTATATATATTGATTTAGGGTTAATTTTTGACAATAAATCTGTTTGTTTTTACACCTGGTTCCGACTCCCACCTTTCTTATTCCCCCGGGACACTTTTGTTTTCTTTGTTACTTCCCCCTCATCCCCTGGACCTTTAACGGGGAACGTAACAGTGTGTTTTCTGTTCTATTTATTGTTTTAGATTTGTCTGACTTCATTTTACACTGGCCAATCATTCACTTTAAGGACATTAAATATTTGTTACATTGATGACATTTGTGTGTGTGTGTGCGGGCATGTGATACTTACTCTCTCCTTCTTTTTCATGAAGTTGTGAGTTTTGTGTTCTCACTAAATGAAACTAGTTTTGAAACTTGTTAAACACATTCTTTGTTAAGCATTCAAACAGCCAACCAATCTTGGCCAAGCATTCAACGACACAAAAGAGTGCAGGTGTTTTGTGTCAGAGGTATATATACAGGTGCTTCAGGTGGATGAGAGAGACGGGTGACTCCGACGGGAACTGAGTTGTATCGGCCACCATGGCTTCCTCATCAGTGGTCCCAATACAGCTGCTCCTCCTGGTCTCCCTGACCGCTGCATCCCACTTCTATGGGGGCAGCATGACTTTTACTGCCAAAGGAAGAAACCCGGATGGAACATATTCAGTGAGGGATTTAAATTAACTAGACCCTAATTATGTCTCTTATGATGGCAGTGACTACACTTAAAAACTTGCTTTTATAGATTGACTGCTTTGGAAATTTTATCTGTAATTTTTTCTCTTTTTTTCTTTTCTTTTTTATTCCTTGTCCTCTAATTGTTATTCCTTTGGGTTATTCCTATTCTCATTTTACCATTACTCTTCGGTTGTTTATACATGTATTTTTGTGTTTCATAAACCATTTTGCGATAGTCATTTTAAAAGTGCTAAATAAGTTTTCATAATCAACTGTGTTATTATTATTATTATTATTATTATTACAGCCTATAAGTTATGCATGGTTAAATTTGGGCTGACTGTGTAATCTGGCAAAAAATACAGTCAGATATGAAGATAGGAAGGTAAAAGAAAAAGATGCAGACGTACGATGCGTCACCTGTTTCAAGGTCAAGAGTTTTATAAGGAACTTCTCCAAGTTCATTTGTCTATAAGTAGCAATAACACGTTAACAAGGACAAAACCTATAAACAATATGAAAATATATATTAACAGCAGTAGTACTTGTGTTGCATGTCTCAGAATGGTGTTATGTTGTTGTACCACAGGTGACTCTTCGCTCTAGGGCAACCTATAGTGGGTGTTTGTACCCCTCCTGGAGTTGTTACAGAGGTAACTGTGGGTACTCAGTCAGTTCTCAGAGAGGGAGACTTGACAGTAGCCCCAACGCACCAGGCTATAACAAACGATGGTGTGAAACCGAAATAGTCATGACAAGAAAGGTCCCGAATGACAAACCCTTTCAAATGAGGTGGGTTTCTTTATTCAAATAATGTAATGCTTTTTATATTTATTAACCTCTGTTTGACTGACAAAAAAAAAGAAATTTTGAGCAGTATGCTGTAGTTCTGATTCACATTCATTCAGTTTCACATGATCTTATATCTGTTAAAAGTAGCTAGAGCAGTTGGTCAAAGTACAGTAAGTCGTGATGTTTTGATGCAGTATTTTAAGGCTATTGTATTCATAACCCAGGAAAGCAGGATGTTGTTGGGTCTCAACAAGAAATAATGTTGGCTCTTGGAGACTTCTGACTCAAGTGGATTTGGGAACAAGATCTGATACTGGGAAACCAAACAGATCTCCAGATGTGACCATTCTGCCTTTGCTGCGGTAAGTCTCCAACTACAGCTTTTCTCAGGGCCGGTCTTCGATGACCATACCCACCGTGAGCTGTCCTTAAATTATCCTTAACTATACAGGCTCCCATACCCTGTATGACTGTGGCTGTCATTTATGTTTATTGTATGACACATCATTGTTCAACAGAAAAAAGTAAAATCTTGATATAATCCCCTTGTCACACTGTGTGAGTTGAAGCGAGACTAGTGTTACATTGTGTGAATCGAGAGGCTAAAATCTAAGTCAACAACATACTATTGTGGAAGAATACAAAGTTACTTTACGAATTCATTTAGCAATGTGTTTGTGTTGGAAAAAAAAAGATTACAAAAATCAAGCTAATATCGTGAATATATTATGATGTTGGGTAGGACGGAATGTACACTCAGAAAAAAATACTTATACAAATACAAAAATGCAAAAAATCTTTGATGACAGCTGTTGTGATTTCTCCGTCTGCCATCTGTGGCTGGGTGGTAATTCATTTGTGTAAAAACATTCCACAGCGTATAAAGGCTGTTATGATTGTAACTGCTTGCTTCCTGCAGTTCTTGATTTACCTGCCAGTTCACTCAGATATTTTTAATTACAGACATTGCTCGTTCTATTTTTTACATTTTATTTTCATTTTGGAAAAGCATTCATTTTACATCAACATCACTGTGAGGAGATTCAGATGGTGTCATGTATATTCAAAACAAAACGTTTTTTGCAGTATGTTTGATAATCATTTCACTGCCTGGCTCTTCCACAGGTTTTATTTTATAACATTAAGTTTAATTATCTACATTTGAACATGTAAAGCTTTCACCTTAGATATAACAAGGGGTTGAAGGGGAAAAGAAAGAATAAAGAACAAGCTGTTAGATGTAATAAAATAATAAAAGTTATATTACATTAACTCATTTATTCTAGCAAATCAACTAAAATCTGACCTTATAGGTTTAATGTATTCAGTCCACTTGTTTCAGACCCGATTATAATTTTTCTTTTTGAACTTTGAGGGAAAATTACAACCTTTCCATAATGTTTATTTCATATTGTGGAGTTAGAAAACAACGAGACAGGAGACGTGAGAGTAGACGTAGTCGAGGTAGTTTACTAGCTCCAACTTTGCATGTCATACGTTCGACAACGACACTCTACTGTGTACCGGAAGCGGAAGTGCCTTATCTGACCCCTCGCCTCTTCCCTTAAAGGTACACTGTCCTCTTAGGTGAATGTCTCTAGTTATATAGATGTGGGTCACCACACAGGCCCTCCCAGAATTCACCTACACAAAACAATGCAAAACAGCAAAAGCGCAAGTCATGAACATAAAAATAGACTCTACAACAGAACAGTCAATGACATAGTGCAAAGTCACGGGGAAAACAACTGACGAGTCGGGGGGCGGACCCTGCGGCCATAACGGCTGCGCTTCACAGGAGGGGAAACAGATGGGGCCGAAACCCGGGCCATAGGCGGGGCCGAAGCAGGAACAGAGGCAGGTGCCGGGGCGGACCTAGGAGGGCGTCCCCGCCGCGGGGGTAGGGCCAATTGCATTGGCTCCCCAATGTCCAAGTGAGCGGGCTTGAGACGGTCTATAGCGACCCGCTCCGGCCTGCCCCCCATGTCCACCACAAAGTTCTTATCCCCCGCCTCCAGGACGCGGAAGGGCCCGTCGTATGGGGGCTGCAGCGGGGACCGATGGCTGTCGTGCCTAATGAAGACGTACCTCGCCGATGGCAGATCCTTGGGGACGTAGGACCGGGGGAGGCAGTGTTGAGACATCGGAACGGGAGCGAAGGCACCGGCAGCGCTCCGGGACGCACTGAGGTGAGAGGCGTGGGGAGCCGTAGCATCCGGAAGAAACTCCCCCGGAACTCGCAGGGGCTGGCCATACACCAGCTCAGCGGACGAGGTCTGGAGGTCTTCCTTCGGGGCCGAACGCAGGCCGAGCATGACCCATGGGAGCCGATCCATCCAGTCGCAGCCAGTGAGGCTTGCCCGCAGAGCGGCTTTCATGTCCCGATGGAACCGCTCACAAAGTCCGTTGCTCTGCGGGTTGTACGCCGTAGTGCAGTGGATCTTCATCCCCAGGTGCTCAGCGACCGCCGTCCAGAGCTCCGAGGTAAACTGGGAGCCCCGGTCCTTCGTGATGTCACCCGGCGTGCCGAAACGGGCCACCCAGCAGCCGATGAACGCCCGTGCTACCTCTGCTGCCGTCGTGGAGGACAAGGGAATAGCCTCTGGCCACCTGGTGGCCCTGTCCACAATAGTGAGGAGGAACGTATAACCACGGGAGGGGGGCAGGGGACCCACCAGGTCAACATTGACGTGGTCAAACCGCCTCTCTGGAACCACGAACGGCGCCAAAGGGGCCTTGGTATGGCGGTGCACCTTGGCGCGTTGGCACGCCACACACGAGCCGGCCCAGGCTCTAACATCCTTACGGAGCCCAGGCCAAACGAACTTGATGCTCACCAGCTTGGTCGAGGCCTTCACTCCCGGTTGGGAAAGGCCGTGGACGGTGTCGAAAACTCGGCACCGCCAGGAAGTAGGCACCAGGGGGCGCGGTTGATCGGTGGAGATGTCACAGAGGAGGGTGGTGTTGGCCGCGTCGAATGTCACGTCCTCCAGCCGTAGCGTCGTAGGGGTCGACCGGTGGTCTTGAACGGTCGCGTCCTTGGCTTGGTCCGCTGCCATAGCGGCGATGTCGAGTCCCAAGTGAACGGCGTTAACAACCGCCCGTGAAAGGCAGTCGGCGACGAAGTTATCCTTGCCCGACACGTGTTGTATGTCCGTGGTAAACTCGGAAACCGCCGCGAGATGGCGCTGCTGACGCCCAGACCACGGTTCTGAGGTTTTGGCCATACAGAACGTCAGCGGTTTGTGGTCCACGAAAGCGGTGAACTGTCGGCCCTCCAATAGGAACCTAAAGTGTCTGGTTGCGAGGAAGACACCCAGTAGTTCCCTATCAAAGGTGCTGTATTTGCGCTCGCTCTCACGGAGTTGTTTACTGAAGAACGCCAACGGCTGCCAGCCCCCCCACCCACCCACTGCTCACACACGGCCCCCACGGCGTAGTCGGAGGCATCCGTTGTAAGGGCTATGGGGGCGGCAGGCGACGGGTGAGCTAGCAGCGCAGTGTTAGCCAGCGCGGTCTTGGCGGCCACAAAAGCCTCGTCCATCCCCGAAGACCAGTCCAGCTCGTCCTTAGACTTCTTACCCCGCAGGGCCTCATACAGGGGACGCATGATGTGGGCGGCAAGGGGCAGGAAACGGTTATAAAAGTTCACCATGCCCAGGAATTCCTGCAGCGACTGTACAGTGCGGGGGCGGGGGAACATGGTGACAGCCTCAACCCTGGCAGGGAGGGGAACGGCCCCCTGTGGAGTGATGTGGTGCCCGAGGAAGGTGATGGACGACTCCCCGAACTGACACTTAGCTGGGTTGATGATGAGGCCGTGTTCGCTGAGCCTGTCAAACAGCTGTCTGAGGTGCGTCATGTGTTCCTCCGCCGACGCGCTGGCCACGAGGATGTCGTCTAAGTACACAAACAAAAATGGCATGTCGCGGAGCACAGAATCCATAAGGCGCTGAAACGTCTGCGCCGCCCCTTTAAGGCCGAAAGGCATACGTAAAAACTCAAAGAGCCCAAAGGGTGTGATGACAGCCGTTTTTGGGACATCCAGTGGGTGGACCGGCACTTGGTGATACCCCCGCACTAAGTCGATTTTGGAATAGATGGCAGCGCCCGCCAGGTGGGTAGAGAAATCTTGTATGTGCGGTATGGGGTACCGGTCGGGGGTCGTGGCATTGTTTAGGCGACGGTAGTCCCCGCACGGGCGCCAACCCCCGTCGGCCTTAGTAACCATGTGAAGAGGGGAAGCCCACGGGCTGTCAGAACGGCGGACAATGCCGAGGCGCTCCATAGTCGAAAACTCCTCCCTGGCTATTGCGAGCTTAGCCGAGTCGAGGCGTCGGGCCCGGGCGTAAACTGGGGGGCCCACTGTGGTGATATGATGTTCCAAACCGTGCTTGGCCACCGCCGAGGAGAAGGTGGGTGTGGTGAGCTCGGGGAAATTGGCGAGCAGGCGTTGGTATGGATCCCCGGTGGAGAGTGTGTTAGCGAGGCACAGCGCTCCAGCGCCCCCAAGCGTGCAGGGGTATGACGCAAAAGAGACGGCATCAATCACGCGACAGTTTTTAACATCCACCAGCAGGTTGAAAGCACAGAGGAAATCCGCACCTAGGAGCGGGGTGGATACAGCAGCCATCACAAAGTCCCAGCCGAAACGTCGGCTGCCAAAACACACGTCCACATGTCTGATACCGTACGTCCGAATGGACGTGCCGTTGGCGGCGTCCATCTGGGGGCCGTGACTGTCGGTCATCGTGTCCACAGCTTGTGCTGGTAGTATGCTGCGTTGAGCGCCAGAGTCAACCAGCAGCCGACGGCCCGACAAGGAGTCTCTGATGAACAACAGCTTGCAGTCACGGCCGGCGCCCATAGCCGTTAACGAGCGCCGGCCTTGGCATTTCCCTGAACCCTGTAACTGCAGGGTTTGCGACACCGTTTTGCTTTTGCCCCAAACCTGGCATGGTAATAACAGAGCCCGTCGTCAGGTTGGCGGCGGGCTGTCACCGCAGCCGCGGTGTCCATATAGTCGTACACAGGTGGTGGTGGGGCGGTCTGGTGGGGTAGCAGGGCATGCACAAACTGTTGCCGGTTGGCCAGGAAAACCCTGTCTGCTTCAGCAGCCAGAGAACGGTAGTCCTTGGAGGCGGCGAGAGGAGAACTGGCCAGTGCTGTGCGTACAGGTGCGGGGAGCTGCCTCAGAAAAATGTGTGTGAAAAGAAAGGCCGGATCAGCCGATCCCAGCACAGACAGCATTTTTTCCATTAACTCAGACGGTTTGCCGTCGCCGAGGCCATTCGGGGACAGTAAACGGTCTGCCTTCTCCAGCTCCGACAGTTCAAATAGTTTCAGGAGGAATGTCTTTATAGTATCGTACTTGCCAGCAGCTGGCGGAGCTTCCAACAGTGTCATTGCTCGCGCCGTTGTCGATGCGTCTAACGCCGCCACTACGTGGAAGTACTGCGTTGCATCCTGCGTTATCCCTCTCAGCTGGAACTGGGCTTCCACATGTTGAAACCACGGCCGTGGATTATGCTGCCAAAAGTCGGGTAGCTTCACAGTAGCGGTGTAAATGCTAGCGTTAGCAAAAGCCATGTTGTTAGCACCGGCTTCTTCGTTGTCAGACATACTCGTATTAGTAGTTCGATCACGTCGGGGTCACCAATGTGGAGTTAGAAAACAACGAGACAGGAGACGTGAGAGTAGACGTAGTCGAGGTAGTTTACTAGCTCCACCTTTGCGTGTCATACGTTCGACAACGACACTCTACTGTGTACCGGAAGCGGAAGTGCCTTATCTGACCCCTCGCCTCTTCCCTTAAAGGTACACTGTCCTCTTAGGTGAATGTCTCTAGTTATATAGATGTGGGTCACCACAATATATTATTTCTAACCATTCGTCAATGGTGGGTAGCTCTGGTCTTAGCCACTTCCTCATGACAGTCTTGTTGCTTGCTGCCAGAAGTATTGGCAACAGTTCCTTATCGTTGGTATTCCACCCATCAAATGAGATGTCACCCATGTATGCAGTATCACATCTAAAAGGAATTTTGACTCCAAATACATTAACATGTTTATGGATTTTTATGGCTCATTTTAATGTCTGTGTTCAGAGTTCCACAGAACTGCCCAAGATCATACAACCTGATGACCTCTGACCCTGATGGGGACCAAGTCCGGTGCAGATATGGAACTGCCCAAGCGACAGAGTGCAACAGGTGCAGCCAACCAAATGGTTTTCAGTTGGATCAGGTTGGTTGAAATAACATCTTTTTTTTAAACTGTTATCCAGCAGCAACTAAACTTCAGTGGCAATAACAAAATACATCAGCAACCAATTTAAAGGTGCTATATGCAATATTTTGGCTTGACTGGATAATATGACTCATGAACATCAGACGGGTGATACTGATTGAAACAAAACAAACAACCCGTAGACACACACACACACACACACACACACACACACACACACACACACACACGGAGCGCCGGGTTTCACTCACCACCAAGGTTTTATTAACACAAACTGATGTTTGTGTTAATGATGCCACTGTTAAGTGTCCAAAAGGTTGTTTAGTTCCAGCCACATTGCAATAGATAGAAATAGTTGTCAGATACACTTCTAACAAAAAAATTAGAGAAATGAGCCAATTCAATGTTTTTGAGGGAGGAAAATGAGCACACAAAAAAATCAGCTGTTTTTTCTGGATTATAAACATTCCACACAAAATTAACTTTACATACCAAGAGAGATGTGGGAACCTCAGAAATAGGTACTGGAGCAAATTAAGCAATGGTGATAATATTACAATAGCACGTTTTCTTAACAGTTATGTTGAGAATTAAGCAGTACTTGATTTCAATACTTACAAAAGCACTTATTTTAAGCAAAATCCTTCCGTTTCTAACAAGAGCCAGAAAAACCACCTCAGCTCCCTTTCACTTTAACAGTTTGAAATTAAATGAAGTATCGTTGCCTCCAGTTTGAGGCAGCTTGCACTCTGATCAGCAGAGCGGTGGATAATTTTTGGCCTAACAATACTTTTTCACAATTCTTCACCAAGTTCAATGAATAATCAAATACAATTCATTTAAAATTCTTGGTCATTCATTATGTCCTTAAATTTCAGAAAAGGCCAAGCACCCTGTTTCAAATATTTTACATTGTTTACAGATCTGGAGTATACTGCAGTGTTGCATAAAACAGACAAGATAATCTTTCTAATTCACATTCAGGATAACAAGATATTGATTGTTGCTGCTATGACCCTAGGACTCCTGGGCCCTTAATGCAAAGCAAATAAGCATTTGTTGTTCAAACATTTACATTCATGGCCATTTCTTTCTCTGCAATAAATGTTCTTGTGCAATAAAATTTCTGACAGTAAAGTTTTTGGTTATTTTTTTCTGAAGTAGGCTTAGTTTCAATGCAGTTAGCTACTTTTTTGAAGTAGCTTTAGTTTAGTTACCTACTTTTCTCTTAATGACATCTTTGCTGTAGCTTAACTAGTTCCAGGGGAGAGTGATTTGTAACTTAGTTAACTACATTTTGGGAGTAGCTTCCCCAACACTATTAACAACAAATTTAAGTAATTTCCTCAACTATCTACTAAATCTTCACATTCTTAGGGATCTTGTACTTTGCGCTATGGCAACAACTCACGCACTGGCACCTATGGATTAGAGTTGGTGGTGGAGGATTTCCCTGAAAGCCCCATCACCCTGGTCTACATGGATGGATCTAAATCCACAAGATTTCCACTGACTGCAAGAAGGGGCAAGCGTTCCCTATATGGCACAACGATAGCCTACCCGTGGTGGTGGTACAGTCCTACCACCATGCCACCAGCAGCAACTGCAAACCCATATCACACCACTCCACAACCAACTCCAGTCAGATCTTGGTGGTGGTGGCATACTTTAACAGCTACTCCACCCTCAACTATGACAACCACACCTCTACCAACTACAACCAGAACCCCGTACTGGTGGTGGTGGCATACTACAACAACAACAACTACTCCCCCCTCAACAACAACAACCACAACTCCACCAACTACAATCCCATATTGGTGGTGGCATACTACAACAACAACTACTCCACCCTCAACAACTACAACCACACCTCGACCAACTACAATCCCATATTGGTGGTGGCATACTACAACAACAACTACTCCACCCTCAACAACAACAACCACAACTCGACCAACTACAACCCCATATTGGTGGTGGTGGTTGCATACTACAACAACAACAACAACTACTCCACCCACAACAACAACAACCACATCTCTACCAACTACAACCACAACCCCGTGGTGGTATACTACAACAACCACTCCACCCCCAACAACTACAACCACAGCTACAACCACTATATCAACTCCCTGGTGGTGGCAGCAGCATAGCACAACTACCCACAGGCTCACTACAACCACCAGAGGCACCCGTAGCACCACAGGACACCCTCATGCTGCCACACCTCTCAGTAAACTTCCATTGCATTTCTCTTTTTCTGGTAAGTCAGCCAATGTATTCCTGTTCTTTTGTGCTTGTGTGTGTGTATCTATCTATCTTTCTACCTATCTTTCTACCTATCTATCTATCTATCTATCTATCTATCTATCTATCTATCTATCTATCTATCTATCTATCTATCTATCTATCTATCTATCTATCTATCTATCTATCTATCTATCTATCTATCTATCTATCTATCTATCTATCTATCTATCTATCTAGTATATATATATATTTGTGTATGTGTGTGTGTGTGTGCGCACGCGCAACTAATGATGGAGAAAAATAGATGGATAGTAAATCAGAAACCATAGATCAGATAACACTGTATATGGATTTTTTTTATTTTTTTGTATACTGGCAATCCTGTAGATGCTATATTTTGTATGAATTTCGTGCTCCTTTTCCATTGCCAATGTATCTTTTATGCTTTGTCACATTAGCTGCACGGCTGTGGAGGGTTTGCACTTAGCCATTAAAACCAATCTTTATTTAAACTGCAGTGGATCCACCTGCTCCATCTTGCCATGAAGGAGAGTTCCTGCCTCGATTTTTGCCCCCAACACCCAGACATGGAGAACAGCTCCATGCTGAAGTCAACAAAGAGATGCAAATCAGAATCAAAGCACAGGCTACACGAGCAACGTAAGGGAAAATGAAAATGAAATAGTGTATTGGTGAAATAGTATTGGAAAAAAATATGCCAGTCATTTAAACAAGCAACATTAAACATCGGTAAGTAAAATGAGATTGCTGGGAATGGGGTGTGTATGGTTTATTTTTACACAGGCTAGATAATGTCATCATGAGTGGACCCTTGAACATCAGCAAGCAAAAGACCACACGGGATGAGTTTATCATCAAATGGACCCCTGTCCCAGATGACCTGGGGGAGCGTTTCCCCATTTGCTTTGCTGTTGAATCATTAGTTAGGTGAGATTTCTAATAAATTACATTATGAGACCTGTTAATGAAGCCACTAAATGGATTTTATTAGAGGTACATTCAACTTTATTATGCTTTATTTTGCGGGAACAGTATGCCCAGTCCATCTCCGATCTATCACCACCCCAACCATTTACAGCATCTCATGCAGAGCAAGTTTTTTTCCTTTCTCGATTGTGTCTCGCAAGATACTTTTCTTAGTACCAACAATTACTTATCTGAGTTAATTACTTATCTGAAGTGCTAAACTAACCCTCATAATATAGAAATCTGCTTATTACCACTATATCAATATGCGGAATCATCTCAAACAGGAGCTATCCCAGGGCAAGAGATAAATCATTAAATGTGGTGACTGGATACTGTTCCCCAGTTTATTCAATATTTATTGAAATGTAAATCAAGCAGGAATAGAATATGCCTATAAAATGATTTATTACAGAGTTATAATTCAAAGGCTGACTTCTTTACCAGCAGCATCAGAAAAATTAAAAGCCCAAATGCATATTTTTTTTAAATATCAGTGAATTATATCAAATCTTTAAACTGTTTGTTGCAGTTGTAACTATCCTTTGTTGTTGTATTTAGCACTGACAAACAATTGCACTGTCACAATGTGTGACAGTGAATTCCTTGGTAAAAAAGTTAGACATTGAAGACATAGATAATCTTTGCGTATGATTTTCAGGACTCGTGTCTATCAGTCTGAGATGCGATGTGTGGTGGTGAGCGTTGGGCGGGGGCAGGGTGAGTCTTGCGGTTATTATAATATCTTTGGTTTGCAAATACATTATACACTGAACAAGCTATTACCCTACTAAATTTTGAATTTTCAATGTATAAACAAATAAGCAGAAGGATCGCTGTGTGAGGGTTGCCGCAGGACCAAAAAGACTCTGAACCAACACAGTGAAATACTAAATTTCCATTAGATATTTGATTCATACTGATTGGAAAACATCCACCTAACACACACTATAGGAAAGAGTCTTCAGTATAGATCCAGTTAGTGACTAACAACCTTTGGTCGATTAGCATTTCACGAGTTAACAGTCACTGAGGAACCAAATCAAAAGATAACAGCTATTATAGAACCAAGAAGAACAAGCAATTGACTTTTTAGTAGGGAATTGTTGTGGTAGCTAAAATGGCCGTAATGTGGAACCAAATACTGTCAAAATGGTCTTCCAAAATAGAGACCCTATGCTTCGATAAGACTGACAATCTCAAATCTCCTATTCCAGTTAAAGCTAATGTGATCTGCTATGAGACTTCAATGAGAGTAGAGGTGGCAAAGTCCTCACTGGAGGGTCTTAGTGCAGATCACCTACGACTCAGTGATCCCAGCAACACAGCCTGCAGCTTCCGGAGTCACTCCAACACAACTCACGTGGTTGCCGTCATCCCTCTCAATGCTTGCGGTACTCAGATTGAGGTAAAGGACTTTAAACTGGATCGAGCGTGGTGCTGTTTGATTACCACCTGTACACATTTTGACAATCATCAGGTTTTTTAAAATAATGCTGCACCAATCAACATTTCCTCAGTTGTTTAAGTCATTTATTTGATCTGATTTTAAGCAACAGTGCCGCTGACTAGACTTCATATTCCACAGGAAGATAACGAAAACCTCATCTTCAAGAATGAGATCACCACTTTCGACAACCCCAATGACATTATCACGAGGAAACACCTATTGGAGGTGGAATTCTACTGCCAGTACCCTAAGCGGGGTAATGTGAGCATGGGTTTCACTGCACACAGGAACAATGTCACAGTCAAGGAGAGGGGCTTTGGTACTTTCACTTACCAGTTTGAATTCTACCACAGCAACCGCTTCAGAACAGTGATTGATCCCAACTCATACCCACTCGAGTTTGACATAGGGGATGAGATTTACATGGAGATCGAGGCCACCTCTTCAGTCAACAACACTGAGCTGTTTGTGGAGTCCTGCAGAGCTGCACCTTATGATAATCCAAACTACCGGCCAACCTATTCCATCATTGAAAATGGGTAAGTGCGCTTCCTAGAGGCAACAGAGGAAAGGACAAGACTAGAAAGCCATAGTTCATACTCTTTTCCCTAGTATGTATGAACATATGTGTATACATATGTGGCTTGTTTGTTTACACATTCACTATCATTTGTTCTTAAAATTTTGACTGTTTTGGGTGTTTAAAAATCAATTTCTCTATTCCAACCAGTGTAATCAATAAGCACAATAATTTTTTTTCATCTGTTTGTTGTGATAGAGGAAAATCCCAGCCCAATTCCCTATAGTTTTATCTCATGCAATGCATGGAGTTACTGTACAATTGTTGATGTTTTTACTGTTTCTTTCGGTTGTATTTTTTCTCTAATCAGGTGTGCAGTGGACAAGACTGTGGAAATCTATTCACCAAGACACAATAACCATTTCATGTTTGGAATGGAGGCCTTCAAATTCATTGGGCTGCATGACCAAGTAAAAAGGGAACAAATAATCTAGAGTAGCACTTATTGCTTTATAAGATGTAAAATACTATGTAGGTCTTGTGACATTCTACATATTTGAATGGCAAACCACATCACAGATTTTCAGAAAACAAAATCAGAAATCAAGTTGTTTTATTGCCATGTGCATGACATACACTAGGACTTTAGCTCAGCATTGTTGGTACAGAGAATAAGATAAAATAAAACTAAGGTAAAATAAGCATGTGAAAAAATATATGTACAAAAGCATATATATATTTAAATAAATAAACAAATATACATACATACATACATACACACCCACACACACACACACACACACACACACACACACACACACACACACACACACACACACACACACACACACACATATATATATATATATATAAAACAGATCTAGAAAAAATAAAAAAGGAAAAGAATAAGTCTTGTCAGTGGGGTCTGTTGATTAGTCCAACTGCAACAGGGAAGAAACTGTTCTTATGGCATGAGGTTTTGGTCCTAATGGACCTTAGCCTCCTGCCAGAGGGCAGAGTCTCAAAAGGGTGGTGGTGTCCATGGTGGGAGGAGTCTGCAACGATCTTCCCTGCCCGCCTTAATGTCCTGGAGAGATGGGAGGCAGCAGCCAATCAACTTCTCCACCGAGTGAAGGATGCACTGTTTCATATCTAATCTTCATAATGTATCTTATTTTCTGTAAGGTTTAATATCTTGTATGTATTTTTTGGTACTGATATCAGGTTTGGTTTGGATGGATTGTGTGGTCAAAGAGTACAGACTTGCATGGAGAAGCAAGTGGACCAGAGGGTGACTTCTGCATGGAGTATGATTACATTTCTGCTCCTCACCAGCTGAAAGTGTCTATTAATGACAGCTTATCCTATTGTCTTCAGGTGTACATTAGCTGTGCAATCATCCTATGTGAAGCTGGGAACCCCAACACCAGATGTTCCCGGGGATGCATCAACTCCACTTCACCTCTCAGTCACAGGCATATTTCGAAAAGAGAAGCTGTCATCCAAACCTCATCGCACTTTATTTCCCAGGGTCCTCTGCGCTTGAGAAGAGCGTCTGAGAGCACAGGTAATGCTGAACCACTTCTTACATTGATGATTAATTAAACAACAATAACTGTGTTGTATACAGGCTCTTGCAAGTTATTTGGGAGGTCTCTGAAACCTCTATGACAAAGCCATTGTTGGTTCAAACTGTGTTTTTCTTTCTTCCAGTAACCAGCATCAACCTTAACCTGGTGTTCATTGTGGGATGTCTTCTAGCAGCTGTTGCCATGGTCTGTGGGGTGGTCATCAGCAAAGGAAAAATGTCCAGAGTCAGTTATCAACGTTTGCCAAATTTTGAAACTTAAACAGCAATGTGTAGCTGTATCTAAAGTTTGTTGTGCGTTAGCTTTGAAAATCATGCACAGTATTGATTATTTTCTATGTGGCAGGGGCTCTGGTGTCTAAAGCAAGGCTTTTAAAATGCTTATCAAATCATAGGTGCTTTTGAAATATGATATTGGCTAAGAAGATAAACAATTATTTTCACATTTTTGGCAAGAGAGTTTTTTATTTAGTGATGGTCCGTACAGCTGGCCCTCTCATAAACCTGAAGGATTATCAATCAAAATGGGATAAAAACAGCTAAAAGTAAATGGTGTATTTGCTACTGGAAGGAAAGAGGTTGCTCAAAACAGCATGACTGCTGGATGCTGTTTTGCTACAGTCATTGAATACATCATAGTGGAGTCTTCGGTAAAGTTCAAAACTGCCTTTTAACAATAAAGTTATTCACTGCAAGAGTTGTTTTATTCTTACATTCAAAATCCTCAATGTGGTTCTCTCTCTGGCAGCATGGTGGCCCAGTGGTTAGCACTGTTGCCTCACAGCCAGAAGGACCTGGGTTCAAACCCCAGGCTGTCCTAGGTCCTTTCTGTGTGGCATTTGCATGTTCTCCCCGTGTCTGCGTGGTTTTCCTCTGGGTGCTCCGGCTTCCGCCCACTATCAAAAAGACATGCATGTTAGGGTTAATACTCCTGTCTGTGTACCTGACCTAGGCAATGGAAAGAAGAACTGGAGTTGGTCCCCGGGCACTTCAGCTGCCCACTGCTCCTACACAATAGCATGGGTTAAATTTCAGAGAACAAATTCATTGTAAGAACACAATTCGTTGTAAGAATACAATGACAAAATAAAGTGGCTTTCCTTCTTTTTTTCACTTGGTTTTCAACAATTTACTATATGCTTTTATGTTACTACTGCAATTTTTCAGTATGGAGGAATTTAATTATTTCAGATGATGAGTGGTGGTTCTGGAGGGGAAGAAAGGAGGACTAAAAACTAAAAGTATGACATAATTGTTTTGTTTTGTAAGGTGCGTGTGTAGCAGATTTGGAATGGCAAATGACCAATGACAGGCAACTTTTTCAGGAATCTGCCCATTTAATTTTGATCTACAGAGACAACAAAATGGGCAGAAACAGTTGGCTGGATATTTGACTATCTTTTAACACATAGAACCAATAAGCAACATTAACAACCACGGCACAACAACAGCAAACTCACATCATTCTGTTATTACAATTGATTTAGGCTACACTAGCAACCAAAACTACCTGCATGGCGGCAGCGCTACTACTAAAAAATATTAAAGAGGCCATATCATGCTTTTTGAGTTTTCCCCCTTCCTTTAGTGTATTATACAGCTGGGAGATGCATGTAAAATCTCTGCAGTTACAAGGCCCAAAGTCCATGCCAAAAGGAGTTATTCTCTCTGAGAGAAAACACTGCCTGAAACAACTCATTTGGAGTCCAGTGTATTCTTCCGTTACTTACTTACGTCACAGTGTAACACATTTTCATAATGCCTGTCTAGCGGCTAGTTTGGCCCGCCCTCAAACAAAGTTAGGTTGAGCAGAGGCCAGGAAGAGTTTCGTTAGTCTGCATCGCAATGTCTAGAAGATACTGTTTCTTTCGGTGCAAAGGCATATTCCCTTTGTACGGACTTCCAAAGGAAGATGGAATGAATAATAATAATAAACGACTAGACTAGCTTGGCCTAGCTTGGACTAGCTTGGTCTAGTCAGAAAGGCATGAACTGATGAAGCCTCTTGGATGAGAGGTGAAACATCTTCACAGATATATACCAAGTCCAGTTGCACTCGATTCAATTCTTTTGGATAAACATCACCTCCTCATCACCTCTGTTCCCTTCACTAACATGCCCATTGAAGTCCACTCCAATGACCACTCTCTCCTCCTTGGCTACACTCTCCACCACTTCATCCAGCTCACTCCAGAATTCTTCTTTCTTTTCCATCTCACACCCAACTTGCGGGGCATATGTGCTGATAACATTCATCAACACACCTTCGATTTCCAGCTTCATACTCATCACTCTGTCTGACACTCTCTTCACCTCCAGCGCACTCTTGACATACTTTTTCTTCAGCATTACTCCTACCCCATTTTTCCTCCCATTCACACCATGGTAGAAGAGCTGGAACCCATTTATTTTAGGTTTTGTTATTTTGTTATTTTTGATTTTGATATACTATATTAATCCCTGTGGGGAAATTCCTTTCTGCATTTAATCCATCCTAGATGTGTAGTTAGGAGCAGTGGGCAGCCACTGTGCAGCCCCCGGGGACCAACTCCAGTTCGTCTTGCCATGCCTTGGTCAGGGGCACAGACAGGAGTATTAACCCGAACATCCATGTCTTTTTGATGGTGGGGGAAACCGGAGAACCCAGAGGAAACCCACCACAGACACGGGAAGAACATGGAAACTCCACACAGAGGATAACCTGGGATGACCCCCAAGGTTCGACAACACTGGGGTTCGAACCTAGGACCTTCTTGCTGTGAGGTGGCAGTGCTAACCACTGGGCCACTGTGCCACCAATATTCTGTATTTTCTTGAAGAAATAAAGTAATGCTGAGAATTTGCTGTAATTATAATACAACCCTAATTAAACATTTCAAGTTGTATAAAATAATGCATGTACCCAGAGGCGATACTACCATATATGCAGGTAATGCAGCTGCATTGGGGCCCACAAGAGTTTAGGGCCCGTACGCACAGACCCCTCTTTATCTCGCTACTATCATATCAAAGCTCCTCAGAACCGAGTCTATAGTCAGTATGCAGTATGTTCAAAACTGTTCAAAGTGTGCCCATGCGCAATTATGGACATGAGTACTACTACATAGCAAAATCTACACAGTAGAGTTTGCTAGCTGGCGAAGTGTCAAGACGTCACACAGTGAAAAGCACGGCGAGTGTAACTATGATGTAAGTAGGAATTATTTATTAATTATCTGACTAATAATCAACCTACACACTTGCGTTGCCTGTGCGCAGAAATGAATAATATTGCCAATGTCACCAATAATGTTTTCATCTATGTCAAGTGCACTGTCACCGATCTGTTATGGTGCTTCCACACCAGATTTTGTTAATTAGGCTAGTCTATCACTATCTTGGCCTTGCTATTAAGACTCCTCTATAGCACGGAGGTCTCTTAGTAATCATTTCTTTTAGGCATCAACTGTGCAGTGCATTTCACTGTTGCTGGTCATGTTAAAGTTGTGCGCTTTCCCTTCTCTCATCCAATTTGCCCTCAAGGATGAATAAAGTATTTCTGATTTTGATTCACTACTTACATTATGTTATGTTACGTCTGATTGTGATGGGCAGGCCAGGGCCTGCTTTGACCATCTTGCATTTGGGCCTGGTGCTGACTTGTTATGCCTGTACATGTACCTATAGTTTGTGTTGTACCTAGAATGAAACCTAAAATGAAAAATCCCATTCTCTCGAGTCGGATTTTATGGATTTGCAGACTTTAAAGACATTTCTGGGACCATACAAGTAAACAAGTCGACAAGGGCTCTCTAAACTAATTTAAACAGCCATGTGGAAATTGGAATATGACTATGTACTAAATGATCATAAAAGAGGAATAGACTTTAAAAAAAAAACCCCGAGTTTTTCTAAGTAAGCGATCAGTGAATATTTAGGTTACCAATTTAATTAGCCCAATATTGGACTATTAGACTGTTGAACAGAGGGTGTTACGCGTCAGGAAGGACTCAAATGCAGAATCAGAGACCAAAGGCAGCAGTAAGTAAAGACCAGCAACTTTACTGAAGGGATTAGGCAGTTCACAACACAGTTTGTTCCAATGTTCAAAACCAAAGAGGCAGCGGTACAGAATCAAGAGGCAGAATACGAGGTCATTTACAGGCACGAGTCAAAACCAGGCGGGAGAGATGCGAAAACTGGCAGGGGCACAATGGAAGATCTGGCAAACAACAAGGGTGAGATAACTGGTATAAATACTAGAGAGACTAATTGGGAAACAGGCAACAGGTGTGTGGCAGAACTTGCAGGCTGAAAGGCGATTGGCAGACAAGTGGTGCAGAGGTGTGCAGGGGTTTGTAGAAGGAGTTTAGGAGGGAAGAGTTGACAGCAGATGACTGGTGAGCAGACAGGTGTGTGGAGTTATGGTTCGTGTGCAGGGCAGGGACACAGCTGGGGAGAGAACAAGGAGGAACTGGAGGCTCTGGCTGAGTACATGACAACAAGAGGGATTAGGGATTTATGTTCTAGATGTACTGGAAGCTAAAAACTCTTCAAAATTTGATTTTTGATTGTGATCACACAAACAAACATGATACAAAAAACTGAGAAAGCACCACCAATATAGCACTATTAGCAATAGCATTGCCATTACATTATATCCCTAATGAGGAACTTTTAAAACAGTAGCCAACATATATTGAAGAGATAATATAACTCTGAATATAACTCTGCCTGTGCATTGTGGACCTTGGTCACAATTATGATTAGGTCACCATACACCATACACTTGTTTTGGAGCTGCCCTGAAATTTATTTTATGTAAAGAATTTGCCCAGTATATTTGTTGTAACATTTCTGTTCAATTTTCATTACTATACAAAGATGTGCTGTTTGGTTTTTATGATGTCTACAGTTCAGAACAAAAACAGCATTATATTATAAATCTTTTTTTATCTTGGCAAAATTTCACATTCACGAAAGTAAATTTACAACATGAAAACACTCCACAAACTCCAAAGCCTTAAAAACTCTCAGTATGTGTAGTTGGCTTGCTATTAATTGACTTGCTATTGGCTGAACTTCTGAACCTTTTTTTCCTTGTATAATCTATTCACCTCTTAACCTTTGGCATATACATATATATGTGTGTGTGTGTGTGTGTGTTTATTACTGTTCAGGTTTGCAATAAATAATAAAAAAACAACTTTTGAATAAACCACGCTCAATTTCCCAAACCACGCCCAACTTCCGTGTGACGAATGCCCCAACAACTGCGTTCACATGGAAACCGCGCACGCGAGTACCACGAAAAATTAAGCCTTACCAACAATGACGCTGACATTAAAAGGCCTCTCCGATAATACAAGATAAGGTAAGAATTTATTTTCACTTCTTACTTTCTACTTCTACTTCACTTCTTACTATTTTTTTATCATGCTAGCAAACCACTTACAGCATAGTGTATTAAATATCAAAATAAGAAGTAGCTACTGCGTTATGTATTACCAACGTCTGTTCGCAATTTGTCGTGAAAAACAAATACGCAGGATCAACGTTAACATGAGTAACATAAACTTGTAGATACAAACGTTAACTGGCTAACAAACGTTTTGACATCCTGGAAAGGCAAGCAAGTATGTAGGCTATTACGTACAATAGTGCTACAAATTTTATGAACCCCTTTAGAGATTTCTTAAGAAAAACTAATGAGATCGGATCTTCATTCAAGTAATCACACAACAGTTGGGAGGAATTCTGCCCCATTTCTCATACAGAGGTCCTTCAGATCTGTAATTTTGGGTGGGGGGTCTTGCGTGACCCTCCTGCTTCATGTTTTGCCACCGACTACATATCATTTTGATTAATGCCCTATCTCAAAGGGGTTCACAAACTTACTAGCACCACCACTACTATTCCTACTACTACTACCACTACGACTGCTACTACTACTGCTACTTTCGGCTGCTCCCGTTAGGGGTCGCCACAGTGGATCATCTATTTCCATCGCTTCCTGTCCTCTGCATCTTCCTCTGTCACACGATCCAACTGCATGTCCTCCCTCACCACATCCATAAACCTCCTCTTTGGCCTTCCTCTTTTCCTCTCCCCTGGCAGCTCCATATTCAGCATCCTTCTCCCAATATACCTATTGTATTTAGAAATCACGTTAGGACACAGCGCTGTCGCTCGACACAACCGCTACGTTGCATTCTTTATTTAGACTGACACAGCATCACAGGCAGATCCGATCAAACAACCCAGAGCCCGCAGGCATCACCAATCGATCCCAGCACAATAGAGCAGCACCAAATCAAATGCAGCACTGTCGATGTGTGCAGACATAACATTCCCCCCCCCCCCCGGCAGGATTTCAAACATGAAAGGTTGACACAAAGTCCTCTAGGTGGCCAGGGCGTAAACGTGTGCGAACAGGTCGCGGGGCGGCCTGAGGCTGGGCAGGCCGAGGTGGGGAGGGAGAAGGCAGGGGAAGCTGAGGCCCAGGAATGTATGGGGCCCGTGTAGGAGCTGCATGAAGCCCCGGGGCGTCTCGCCATGCTGAGGGAATGGCTATGGTTGTGTCACCAGCTGTGTGTGGTGGAGCTGACACCTTCCGTAGACGACTGGAGTGCCACCGAGTGCCATCGCTGAGGAGGTAAGTGGCTGGGCCCAGCTGACGGGTGACTTGGAGAGGAGAGGACCAGTATGAAGCCATTTTATTGTCCCTGTGGGGCCTGCGGACCCTGACCCAGTCACAGACACATTGATGTCTGGCACCCTGGTTCGTTTTGACTGGTCAAACCGTTGCTTCATCCGCGTCTGCTGACGAGTGACTGAGGCTCTGACCCCAGAGGGAGGTGCCTGGGGTGTGGAGGGGCAGAGCCTGTCAAGGGGCATGCACAGTTCCCGGCCTAGCATGAGAGAGGCTGGGGAGACGCCTGTGGTCGAGTGCTGTGTGGCCCGATAGTGCAGCAGAGTGTGACGGATGGCCTGCGTGAAAGAGCACCCTTGGGCCATGTGTGCTCTGAGGCCGTTCTTCAGTGACTGGTGAAAACGTTCAACGCCGCCATTGGCCTGGGGGTGGTAGTACGCAGTGCGTATATGACGAATGCCCTTGCTTTCGAGATAAACAATGAACTCAGCAGAGACCAGCTGAGGGCCGTTGTCAGTGGTGATGGTCTTTGGGAGGCCCCAGCAAGAGAAAAGAGAGTCCAGGAAGTCGATGATGATCTGTGAGGTCACAGTGCCGGAAGTGGTGAGTTCAGGCCATTTTGAGTGGAGATCGTAGGCGACCACCATGAAGTGTTGGTGGTGGGGAACTCCATGGATCTCACCACAAATGTCCAACTGCAGGTGTTCCCAGGGCTGAGAGGGCCAGGCGAGAGGTCGCAGGGGTGGGGGAGCCTGGTGGCCAGTCTTGCCACTCACAAGGCAGGCAGAACAGTCCTTCACCAGAGCCTCAATATCTCTTGTCTATCCCCGGCCACCACACCAGGTCTCGGCAGCGCTGTTTCAGTTTCACAATGCCCAGGTGGCCTTCATGCGCCATATTCAAAACACGTGCACGGAGAGCAGCTGGGACCACTGTGCAAAACCCACGTGCCACGCAGGTGTCGTTCCAGCAGGAGAGCTCCTGTCTGACTTGGGCGAATGCAGCCAGCTCCTCTGGGACCTTGTGAGGCCAGCCATTCTGGATGTAGGTGCGGAGCTGGGAGAGGACAGGGTCCTGTTCGGAGGCTGCCCTCAGCTTCTGCAGAGAGACAGTGGCCTGAAGGGGTGTGTGCAGCATTTGGACAATGTCCTTTTCCACTCAGTCAGTGTCCGTCTGTGGAGCTGGGGTGGAGACAGAGCGAGAGAGCAGGTCGGCGACAACATTGTCTCTGCCTGGGGTGAACTGCAGGCTGAAGTTGTACTGGCGGAGGCGGTCAGACCAGCGGTGCAACCTCAGGGGTTTGTGGCCTGTCCCAGATGTGGACAGCAGCGCTGTCAGGGCCTGGTGATCTGTCCTGAGGGTGAAGGAGCGGCCATAGAGGTAGAGGTGCCACCTTTCACAAGCCCAGATACAGGCTAACGCCTCACGCTCACCCACGGAGTACCGCTGCTCGGTCAGGTTGAGGGCACGGGAGGCGAAGGCGATGGGCTTCTCCACACCGTTCTGGGTTTGAGACAGCACAGCCCCTATCGCTGTGGCTGATGCGTCACAGGTCACAAAGGTGGAGCTGGAGATGTCGAAGTCAGCCAACACTGGTGGTGAAGTCAGTTGAGTCTTGAGATCATGCACAGCGTCACTGCATGCCTTTGACCACACCCATGGCTCGTCCTTACGCAGCAGCTGGCGCAGGGGGGCTGTGGTCGCAGAGTACTGGGGAAGAAACCTCAGGTAGTAACTTGTCATACCCAGGAAGGAGGCGACCTGGGCGGCCGAGCTAGGCTCAGGGATGGCCTGAATGGCGTCCACGTTGGATTGTAGTGGAGTTACACCGCTCGCTGACAGCCGGAACCCCACGAAGTCGATGGCTGGCACAGAGAGGACACATTTCTCAGCATTGAGAGTTAGCTTGTGCTTGGACAGGGCTGCGAAGACCATGTTGAGGCGCTTGTTGTGGATTTCACTGGTGGGCCCGTGTACCACTATATCGTCCAGATAAATGGCCACGCCCAGTATGCCAGCCAGCACGGAGACCATGATTTTCTGGAAGCAGCTAGTCACCATACCCACAGAGGACAGCTGAGGGTGCGGACAGTGGCAGTGAACCGAAAAATTGACTGTAGGTATCAACATTCAGGAGAGACACACCTGCACCGGTGTCCAACAGCAGGGGTATGCACACATCATTAATGTTGACTGTGCATGATTTGAATGACACTGGCCCAGAGCTCACCTTGTGAATGACGGCGGTTGAAGACTGGGGGGTGTGGCCCTCTGACCCAGCCGGGGAAGATCGGCAGACGTTGGCAAAGTGATGTTGCTTACCGCAGCTACGGCATGTCTGGCCACGGGCAGGGCAGTTCTGAGCCCTTGAAACATGAGACCGAGATCCACAGTTACCACAGGACTGTTGAGGGCGGGGCCGAGAACGCCGTCGTTGCAGTTGCAAGACGTCCCCAGTGGAGTCGGCGCCCGCCTCGCTCTGGCTGGGTTGCGTCCCGAGGGGCAGCCGTGACTAGAGGGAGCAGTCGTTGGCAGCTTGACTGGAGGTGGCCACTTGCTGTGTATTTAGCATAGCAGCACACTCAGCTGCTCCCTCAACCTGTAGTGCGATGGCAATTGCTCTGGACAGCAGCAGATCGTCTTTTTCCAGCAGGAGAGTCTCACGCACCTTTGCGTTGTTGGTGTGTTCGATTAGCTGGTCGCGAACCATCTCGTCCTGAAGCACGCCAAACTTGCATGAGCTAGCTAGCCCTCGCAAATTAGCTACATACTGCTGCACAGACTCACCAGGCAGTTGGTGTCGCTGACGGAATATAAATCGCCGAAGGAGGGCACTCTGTGGAGCAGCGAAATGGGTGCTCATAAGTCCCACAGCTTCGTCAAAGTTTGTGACGTTCCCCAGAGTCCCGAGCACACGATGACCCTCTGCTCCCAAGCAGCGTAGCAACAGAGCCGTCTTCCTAGCCTGGCTCACGTCGTCGAGCCCTGAGGCGATGATGTAATTTTCAAAACTATGTAGCCAGCGAGTCCATGGTACCGGAGGCTCGCCAGGTAATGCCAGGAAGGGGGCAGGTGGTGGGAGAGAGATATCAGCCATCCTCGTCGCCAATATTGTATTTAGAAATCACGTCAGGACACAGCGCTGTCTTTCGACACAACCGCTACGTTGCATTCTTTATTTAGACTGACACAGCATCACAGGCAGACCCGATCAAACAACCCAGAGCCCGCAGGCATCACCAATCGATCCCAGCACAATAGAACAGCACCAAATCAAATGCAGCACTGTCGATGTGTGCAGACATAACAATACCCAGCATCTCTCTTCCACACATGTCCAAGCCATCTCAATCTTGCCTCTCTTGCTTTGTCTCCAAACCGTCCAACCTGAGCCTCCCTAGTGAGTTCATTTCAGTGTTTACGATTTTTCGATAAACTAACTTCCCTAGAGCAATCCGAGAGTCTGTAAGGTATTGATGTGTGGAAATCAGTTGTATAGCACATCGAAACCATGTATAACCATTGACAGAAATCAGGCAAATGTAAACAGAGTCAGATTGTCATATGGGATGGATTGAGTGACAGGCCTGAGCCTGAGCCGAGGCAGTGTGTGGGTAGCATTGGGATAAACTAGACAAGAGCCCCGATACAGAACTGATACTGCACTGGCTAAACCTTGAAACAGGTAGGCCTATTATTTCCCTGATATTATTGCTCATTATCATTCACTAGTTGTCACGTATCAGGAAAGAACCCAAAAGCAGATGGGACAACCAGGTAAGGGAAGAATCAAGTCTTTATTGAAGTAACCGATCTCAGGGGTAGAGCAGGAGTTGGCTCGGTGGCAGGTAGGCAGGCAGGCAGAAGTCGATGAAAGGCGACGTTCCAGCGAAGACTGGTCCACGGTGGAGGCTTTTTAAGGGTGCTGATCGCTTTGATGTCAAGGGAGAGTGGCTGACTGCTTTGATGGCCAGCTGGTGTACCAGGGTGAAGGGGGGGGGGGGTCAGCAGGTGTCAAGGGCGATCGTTTGATGTCAAGGGCGAGAGGCTGTGACAGTACCCCCCCTCCGAGGGGCGCCACTGGGCGACCTACCAGACCCGTAAGGGTACGTCCTGTGGAAGTCCTGGATGAGGTTCGCGTCCAGGACCAGGCGACAAGGGACCCAACACCTCTCCTCCGGGCCATATCCCTCCCAGTCCATGAGATACTGCAGGCCGCGACCGCGGCGACGAGAGTCCAGGAGACGACGAACGGTGTAAGCCGGATGATCGTTGATCATACGAGGAGGTGGGGGCGGGGGGGCCGGAGAAACTAGAGGGCTGGTAGAGACAGGTTTGAGGCAGGACACATGGAAAGAAGGGTGAACCCGGAGAGTGCGAGGCAGCTTCAGACAGACCACATGGGGTTAATGACTTTGACAATGGGAAAGGGACCAATATACCTGGGGGACAGTTTTTTAGCGTCCGATTTCAAGGGTAGATCCTTGGTAGAGAGCCATACCTGGTCGCCGGGGGAGTAGTCCGGAGCAGGGGTGCGATGACGATCCGCCAAGCGCTGGTAATGGCCGGAGGTCCTGAGCAGTGCAGCACGGGCTCGCCGCCAGGTCCGACAGCACCGATGGACATGGGCCTGGACAGACGGAACCGGAATGTCTACCTCTTGAGAAGGAAAAAGGGGAGGCTGATAGCCGTAAAGGCATTGAAAAGGGGACAACCCAGTAGCAGACACCAGACAGTGGAGAACAGTCTCCAATGCCTGGTTGGCCCTCTCGGCCTGGCCGTTGGTCTGAGGATGGAACCCCGATGACAGGCTGACGGTGGCACCAATGGCAGAGCAGAAAGCCTTCCAGACAGCAGAAGTGAACTGGGGGCCACAGTCAGACACTATATCACGGGGAAGACCGTGGACCCGGAAAACCTCCCTGACCAGCAGATCCACAGTCTCTCGGGCCGAAGGCAGTTTAGACAAGGGCAAAAAGTGAGCAAATTTACTGAAGCGATCAACAACAGTCAGTACAACGGTGTTACCGTCGGAGGCGGGCAGACCAGAGACGAAATCCAAGGACAGATGCGACCAGGAACGGTGTGGAACAGGCAGGGGGCGCAGCGGACCGGCACTGGCCCAAGTGGAGAGCTTATTCTGGGCACAAACAGGACAGTCAGAAACAAAAGACCCAGTATCCTCCGTCATGGAAGGCCACCAGAACCGCCTACGGAGGAAGGCTAGGGTACGGGTTACTCCAGGATGGCAGGTGAGTTTGGAAGAGTGAGTCCACTGCAACACACTAGATTTAACAGCATCTGGAAAAAACAAGCGCCCGGAGGGACCGTTACCTGGGTCAGGCTGAGTCTGTTGTGCTGCCATGACCTCCCTTTCAATGTTCCAGGTGACCGCCGCAGCCGCAACCACACAGGTAGAGGGAACGATGGTGTCAGGTTGGAGCTTGGGCTCAGACTCCTCCCCCTGCACATGAGACAGAGCATCGGGCTTGGCATTCCTGGAGCCAGGGCTTGACACCTGACAGGGGATAGACTGAGGCAGAGCAGACTGAGGCATATGGCATGACAGACGGGACTCCAACTTGAAATTCTGGCCGATGACCAATCAATATGGGGACTATGCTTAACCAGCCAGGGATGACCAAGTATAATGGGAACAAATGGAGAATTGAAAACGAAAAAACTTAACTCCTCTTGATGGTTCCCCGACAACAGGAGGCGCACAGGCTCGGTCTTAGAGGTTATCCGGGCCAGGAGACGTCCATCCAGGGCATTAGCTTCAAGAGGCTGGTCCAGACTCACAGTGGCAAGACCTAACTGCTTCACAACACTTGCATCCAAAAGGCTTTCATCAGCTCCAGAGTCAACTAAAGCCAAAAGTTTAGTGGACTGACCTTTAAAACTGATGGTAGCTTGCAACTGGGTACGTGGACAAGGAGACAGAGGGCAGACAGTTGGGCTCACGAGGATCCTTCCCCTCCCTCGTGAGCCTGCTAGTCTGGACGGATGGTGAGGGCAGGAGCCGAGAAAGTGACCAGGCTGACCACAATACAAGCAGCTGTTCTCAGTGATGCGGCGTTGACGCTCCTCCGGGTTGAGCCGGAAGTGGCCGAGTTGCATCGGCTCCGAAGCTGGGGAAGAGTCACGCCTCGGGCTTTCTCGGAGGACGCCAGCTTCAGTCGAGCGAGCTCGGCCCCCAGAGTTTGGAAGTGTGGCCCGTGGTAAGTTGTTGTGACCAGGAAAGCGGCGCGTCCTCTCTCGCCTCCGCTCCCGGAGACGGTTGTCTCTGTCATGTCTGTCAGACGGTTGTCTGTCATTAACCAGAGCCTGGAAGACGGCGGGGGCATTGGTGAGCCCGAAAAGCATCACCAAATACTCAAAGTGGCCGAGATGGGTGTTGAACGGCGTTTTCCACTCGTCGCCCTCCCTGATGCGCACGAGATGGTAGGCACTGTGGAGGTCCAGTTTGGTGAAGATGGTAGCGTGGGAGAGAGGCTCAAAGGTAGAGCTCATGAGGGGTAACGGGTATTTACTCTTGACAGTGATGTCAATCTATGCAGGGTCGGCGATCTCTGCCCTTCTTCATGAAGAAGAACCCCGCTGCCACCAGGGATGAGGAAGGGCGGATGATACCTGAAGCCAGGGACTTCATGATTTAGTCCTGCATAGCCTGCTTCTCGGGGAGGGAGAGGTTGTATAACCGCCCAGAGGGAAGAGCGGCCCCAGGGAGGAGTTCAATGGCGCAATCATAGGCTGATGTGGAGGAAGGGAGAGGGCGCGTTCCTTACTGAACCCGCTGGCCAGGTCATGGTAGATGGAGGGGACTCCATTGAGGTCAGGGGGGAGAAGGCTCGGGCTTGGGACCACTGGACAGGGAGGGAGCTGATCGCAGGCAGTTGGCGTGCCATGCAACACTCCACCCCAGGATCCTACCAGTAGCCCAGCAGACCTGGGGGTTATGTCTCTCGAGCCAGGGTCTACTTAACACGAGGGGCTGTGGGAGCGTGTAATACAAGGAGCAGGGTCGCCTTGACATGATTGCCGGAGAGAGTGATGGAGATAGAGTCAGTTCTGTGAGTGGTAGCCCTGAGGGAGTGGCCATCCAAGGCCTGAGCAGTGAGGGGTGTGTCCAGGGGAACGAGAGGGATACCAGCCTGCCAGACCAAATGGGCATCGATGAAACACTCGTCCGCCCCAGCGTCCAGGAGAGCGTTGACAGTGAGAGTTTGTTGGTGCCATGAGAGGAGAGTAGAGAAGAGCCTGTTGTAAGTAGGCCTGTTCTGGGGGAGTGTCGTCAGGCTTACTAGGGCTCCCCTAGCTAGTAAGCCCTGTCTTTTTGGGAGCGTAGGACAACTCCGGATGTAGTGCTCAGACTGTCCACAGTACAACCAGAGGCGGTCCCGGAACCACTGGTCGTGCTCTTCGAGGGAGAGACGTGACCGGCCCACCTGCATGGGCTCCTCCTCAGCCCTGGACACAGAGGGGACAGGAGGCAGCACGGGGAGACTACGGGATGTATTAGGAGAGCATTCACGGGAAAAAGGGGAATAAGGGCTGCTACTGGACCTACCTAACATGGGGGCTGACTTGTGAGGAGGGACGGAGGAACACTGACCAAGCTCACTACGCCACTCATGCAGGCGCTGATCCATCATAAGAGTCAGATCGACTAAGGCATTATAGGAATCGGGTCTATCGGCCATAATCCCGTCTTCACTGACTCACTAAGCCCTCGCCTACACATGCTCAGAAGCGCCTTATCCCCCCACCCACTATCAGCGGCGAGAATACGGAATTCAACAGTGTAGTCAGCCACTGAACAAGAACCCTGTTGGATACTACGGAGGTGTGTGGCGGCATCCTGGCCATCTACAGAGTGATCAAATACATACTTAAATTCCCTGTGGAAAGCTACATAGTCAGTAGCTAGCACACTATTCTGGTCTACCGCAGTGGTGGGCCATTTAAGAGCCCTACCAGACAACAGTGATGTAATACCTTGGCTCCCTCTGATCTGAATTGACTAGGCTGGTGAGAAAATGCTAATTCACACTGAATAAACCCATGACATAAGTCGAAATCTCCCTTGAAAGATTTAGGACTAGCTAGATGGGTTCCCTGCAATCTGGAGCTGCTGGAGAACTGGGGGCTACAGGGAGTACGTCAACTGACTGGGGGTCATGATCAATAGCAGGAGCTATGGGGGAGGTGCCACCTGGCGGGGACTGGAGGGCAGGGGCGGGAGCTTGAGCCGAGGTGTTGATGTTGAGGGAGGCTACAGCTCTGTCCAGCTGGTTGAGCCTCGCTGTAACCTGAGCAAAGGCTGTCTCGAGCTGAGCTGTTAGGCCGGTCAGGATAGTTTCATGTTGCTGGACCGTTGTGATGATAGCGGGGACCTTGGGTCTCGCTGAACCGTCTGAACTGCCAAGTTCCATCTTGGCCAGAACGTACTGTTATGGCAACAACCGAAGCAGAACCAAGAGAGGCAGTTCAGAGGCAGCGAATCTTTAGCCGCCGGGAGGGTGGACTTATTAACAAAATTAAACAAGGAAAAACAAGAATAAAGTGTATTGTGTATGGTGTGTTTGTCGTCTTGTTTGGGAATATGTGTCTAAACTATGTGTGATGACAAGCGGGTTGTGTATAATGAGTGACACACATGTCACTCATTATAAGGAGAAGGCCACGACCATCCTTCTCAATGCTGGGGAATTCGATAGTCCTCCAGAAACTGCTCGCTCCAAGACCACCTTCAAGTCCAAGTCATATTGTCCCTTTTGTGACAACAAAGAACACTTCTTGAATGCCTGTGATGACTTCAAGAAGTTAACCACCAGCCAGGTTGTGAAGTAGATCCAAAAGGGGAAATGGTGCTGGAAGTGTGGCCGCAACCACTCCACTAAAGCATGTACTCTGAAGCACCCGTGCAAGACATGAAAAGAGCAGCACCTTACCATTCTGCAATGACTACATCCAGCAGGGTGAAACCAAAGTCCGCGTGGTCACTACACCACCCATCAAGGTCTTGCTCGACCAGCCCAACCGTCCGCAACAAGTGATGTTAAAGGCTGCCAAGGTCATCTTGAGTAATGGGGACCAAGCCTTGGAGACCTACGCTGTGTTGGACGACAGCTCTGAACGAAGTATTGTGCTCCCTCAAGCTGTGCAGTGCCTGAACCTTCCCAGACAGCCAGAGACTCTCTGTCTACAGACAGTCCAGCAGAATGTCGAACAGCTCCAGGGCAGCTCCGTCTTCTTTGATGTTTCTCTGCTGTGCACACCTTCCCAGAATTATCGGATCCACCAGGCCTTCATCCACCAAAGGCCTCATCCTGGCCAAACACTCCTACCCCATGGCTGCACTACAGAAATGCTACAAGCACCTCTATGGCCTGCCCTTACTGCCAGTTGGCCACGCCCAGCCGCTGCTTCTGATTGGTTCAGATATGCCACACCTCCTGATCCCAGTACAGCCCTTACATGCAGGCCCGCCAGGTGGTCCTGTCGGCATCTGCACCCGACTAGGTTGGTCACTCCAGGGTCCTACGAGCCTTGCCCAGACTAGGTCTTCTTCACTGTGCCTGCGCATCTCCACTTTCTCCCCTGCCACCGAGCTCTTCAGGAATGTTGAGCGCCTCTGGCAAGTCGACACTCTTCCTTACACCAGTAAGAAGGAAGCCACCCGCTCCAAGCAGGACCAGCAAACCATGGCCATGCTTCAAACATCCACCACCAGAGTCAAGGCCAATGGAAGCCAGCACTACGCTACCCCGCTGCTTTGGCGAGCAAACGCTACGCCGCTTCATGCTCCAAAGGAAGCTGTACTGCAGTGCCTCCGCAGCATTGAGAGAAGACTTGCCAAGGGCCCTAGGTGGGCAGAGGTCTACTGTAATGAGATACGGAAATTGGAGAAGGCTGGTTATGTGGCAAGGATAACCCCCAAAGAAACTGACCAGTCTGCAGAATTCTGGTACATTCTACACCATATGGTGACCCACAACAGTAAGGACAGGATTGTCTTTAACTGTTAGTTTCAGTACCAAGGCCTGTCCCTAAACGGCCTTTTGCTCCCTGGACCTGCAGTCGGGCCTACCCTGCTTGGTGTCCTCATCAGGTTCCGCCAATATGCTGTGGTAGTCAGTGTTGACATCAAAGGCATATTTCACCAGATCCGCCTGCTGCCTACTGACAAGCCAGTGCTATGCTTCATCTGGAGGAACATGGAGAGAGAGCAGTAGCTGAGCATTTATGATTGGCTGGTACTCCCCTTCGGGACAACATGTGGTCCCTGCTGCGCCATTTATGATCTCCAGCAACACATCCAAAACCACACAGAGGGCAATGCCATCTTGACAGAGACAGTCGAGCAGTCCTTCTATGTCGACAACTGTTTGCATAGCACACACTCTGCTGAAGAGGCCAAGTGTCTGTCTCATCGACGATCTCCACCAGCTCCTACAGACCGGAGGGTTTGAAATCAGCCAGTGAGCATGCAATGTGCCCATGGTCATCGAGCACCTCCCGCCTGAGGCCCACTTTGAAAGCAGCGAACTGTGGCTCTCCAAGAGCAGTAGCAACCTTCAGGAGCCTACCCTGGGCTTACGCTGGAACTGCCTCAGCAACTCCCTGGGTTATAAGCATCACCCCATGGAGACCTCAGCACCCACCATGAGGAACCTCTACTGAGTACTTGCCTGCCAGTACGACTCCCTTGGGTACATCGTACCATTCTAGCTGGACTCATTCCCGGATGAGATCAAGGCTCTCAAGTCTGATTGGTCGCTTCCCTCGGACAGTCACTTGGGCTCTCTATCTCCAGAGTATGACAAGGCTACAGGTCTCCTCACAGTAGGCAGTAGGCTGAGCAGAGCCGAGAACTTGGAGATGGACGCCATTCACCCAAACGTCTTGAATCCACACCATCCCCTGACAAAGCTGCTCATCCAACACTATGATCAAACTCTTCTCCACCCTGGGCCTGAGAGGGTACTCGCTGATCTCCACCATAAATTCTGGGTTCTACGTGAAAGAGAAGCGATCCGCAAGCATCAGCACTCCTGCCGAGAATGTCAGCTGTGTCGAGCAAAGCCTGACGTGTCCAAGATGGCTGATTCTCCGCCTTCACGCCTGCGTCTCTACAAGCCCCCGTTCTATTCTACAGGAGTAGCCTGCTTCGGGCCATTTCACATCAAGATAGCGTGCCGGAAGAGGTGAGGGATTATGTACAAGTGCATGACTACGCATTGCATACACCTTGACCTCCTAGAAAGCTTGGACTCTGATGCCTTCCTGATGTCTCTGAGACGCTTCATCTCGCGCCGTGATACACCTTTCGAGCTTCTCAGCGATAACCGCACTAACTTTGTCGGAGGAGACAGAGAGCTCCAGGAAGCCTTCACTGAGATGGCACCCAGACTGAAGGAACAGTTGGCCAAGAAGAATATCACATTCCGCTTCAACCCGCTGAGCACACCTCACTTTGGTGGCACTTGGGAGAGGGACGTGAAATCAGTGTAAACCGCCAAGGTCATCTTGAAAGATCAGACAGTGTCCAAGAGACCCTCCTCCGCATAGTCCTCATCAAAGTGGAGGGTATCATGAACGCGAAACCATTGGGCTACCTCTCCTCAGATGTCACAGATCCAGATCTCATTACTCCGAACATCCTCATCATGGGACGCCGTGATTCATCTCTACCTCAAGCGGTCTATGGCTCCAGTGACCTCCTCGGGAAATGTCGCTGGAGACAAAATCAAGTGCTGGCTGACCATTTCTGGTCCACCTTCATTCACCACTACTTACCGGGTCTGCAAAAGAAGCAGAAGTGGAGGAAGGATGACAAGGAACTGTCAGTCGGCCAGGTGGCCCTCATCGTTGACCTGCAGCTTCCTTGCGCACTCTGGTCTGTTGGGAGGGTTACGCAGACATGCCCTGGAGCTGACGGGCGTGTCTGCACCGCGGCTGTGCAGGTGAAGGACAGAACTTACCTGTGCCCTGTGTCTCGGTTGGTGCAGCTCCAGAGTCTCCCGGATACAGAGGACCCCTGGGAGGCTTTCCTGTTTCATTTAAAAGGTCTAAGTAGACTTTTGGGGGCAGCTGTGTAGGAAAGCCCTTGTTAAGAAGAGGAGTTTAGTTTGGCTCCCGCTTGTATCACTAGTATTGTGCACTCACTTCAGTTTATTGGTAAGGATACTGGCCCTTTAAGAAATACAGAGACTTGCTGGTTCTGACCAGGGGATTTCCAACTGGTTCTAACCAGCTTGTCTCAGTCCATCTGTCTGCTAGTGAGCTACGGTTTGCCTTGCTTCCATTTCGAGGAAATTGTGTGTCAATGACAGATGAAAGTAGATTATTTATGTCTTCATTTGTGCCTGTTTCATTTACTGCGGCTTACTTGGAAATATTGTAGCGAATTCGGGGGGACAACGCAACCACAGGAACTGCCGCGGCCGGGAAGCGAACCCGTATCGCCCGCAGCAGACATCGCTAACCGCTAGACTAAAGTGTCAGACCCGCGAGCCAGCGGCCAGCGTGTCTTCTAATCCATGCACGTTACACTACCCCCCCCTCCTTCGGGAAGCGCGTCCCCGCGTTTAAGCGTATCAGCTCCTTCACGCCTCAGGGCGCATACGCTTCCGATGGCCTTACGGTCGCTCCATCCCACTTCTGACACCAATGTAGCGAATTCGGGGGGGACAATGCAACCACAGGAACTGCCGCGGCCGGGAAGCGAACCCGTATCGCCCGCACCGCAGGAGACATCGCTAACCGCTAGACTAAAGGGTCAGACCCGCGAGCCAGCGGCCAGCGTGTCTTCTAATCCATGCACGTTACAATATGTTTATATAAATCCGTTTTTTGTTGCTGTTGATTCTCTCTGCTGGTGAGATGCTGTTAGCTATGCCATGCTGGTTAGCTTAGTTGGGCGTTAGCTATGTTCTGTCTGCCACCATGCCTCACGCCAACGCATATGTTGTGTTATGTTTGTGTGTGCATGTGGATTATGATTGATCATGTATTGTTATTGTTTATTAATATAGATGTTGTATTGTATTTTACCGTAGACAAGCACATTCTTCTTCAAATAAATGTCCTCAAACTGAAGTGCTGCCTTCGTGATTCTGTAATCGGAGTCACACCGCCATTGTGTTCACCAGCTCTATTCAGCGCATCTGTAGAGGCCCTAGACCTCTGTTATGGTTAATGCTGGCTATGACAGACAGGTGTCAGAACACACAGTGTTTTGACATCTGTCTATCATAGCCTAGTATCTATCATAGTCTAACACAGCCCCATGCATATGGGGGCTGTGTAGCTGCAGACCGGTCAGAGTGCCCATGATGACCCCTGTCCACTGCCAAAAGTACCTACAATGGGCATGCAAGCGTCAAAACTGGACCATGGAGCAATAGAAGAAGGTGGCCTGGTCTGATGAATCACAATTTCTTTTACATCAGGTGGATGGCCAGGTGTGTGTGAGTCATTTTCCAGGGGAAGAGATGGCACCAGTATGCACTATGGGAAGAAGGCAAGTCGGCGGAGGCAGTGTGACACTTTGGGCAATGTTCTGCTAGAAAACCTTGGGTCCTCGCATTCATGTGGATGTTTCTTTGACACATACCACCTACCTAAACATCGTTGCAGACCAAGTACACCCCTTCATGGCAATGGTATTTCCTGATGGCAGTGGATAATGCAGCAGGATAATACGCCCTGCTACACTGCACACATTGTTCAGGAATGGTTTGAGGAACATGACAAAAAGTTCAAAGTGTTGCCTTGGCCTCCAAATTGCCTGGATCTCAATCCCATCAAGCATCTGTGGGATGTTCTGGAAAAACAAGTCAGATCTATGGAGGCCCCACCTCGCAACTTACAGGACATTAAGGATCTGCTGCGAACATCTTGGTGCCAGATACCAGAGGACACCTTCAGAGGTCTTGTGGAGTCCATGCTTTGATGGGTCAGAGCTGTTTTGGCGGCACGAGGGGGACCCACACAATATTAGGCAGGTGGTTTTAATGTTTTGACTATTCAGTGTAGCGGATTAGTGTAGTAGTGGCTGATCAGTGAGGCCATGGATCTCTACCGGAAAATGGTGGATTGCTCCCTCCGGGTTGGGGATGAGTTGTTGCCTCAAGTGAAGGAGTTCAATTATCCTGGGGTCTTGTTCACAAGTGCGGGTAGGATGGAGTGGGAGATTGACAGGCAGATTGGTGCAGCATCAGCAGTAATGTGGACGTTGTACCGGACCGTTGTGGTGAAGAGGGAGCTGAGCCGGAAGGCAAAGCTCTCAATTTACCAGTCAGTCTTCATTGCAACCCTTACCTATGGTCATGAGCTTTGGGTAGTGACTGAAAGGGTGAGATCGTGGATACAAGCGGCTGAAATGAGTTTCCTCCATAGGGTGTCTGGGCTCAGCCTTAGAGATGGAGCTTGGACATCCGGAGGGAGCTCGGAGTAGAGTCGCTGCTCCTTCATGTCAAAAAGGAGCCAGTTGAGGTGGTTAGGGCATCTAATTAGAATGCCTCCTGGGCGTCTTCCTTTGGAGGTTTTCCGGGCACGTTCAACTGGAAGGATACCCTGGGGTAGACCCAAAACTCGCAGGAGAGACTACATGTCCAATCTGGCCTGGGAATGTCTTGGGATCCCCAGGAGGAGCTGGAGGGCGTTGCAGGGGGAAGGGATGTCTGGAGTGCCCTACTTAGCTTGCTGCCACTGCGACCCGACCCCAGAGAAGCGGCTGATGATGAGATGAAATGGTACCAGAGGCAATGCGACGCAGCAATGAAAACTTGTGGGTTTTTTCCATTCATTAAAATAAATCAAATCAATGTCTATCCATTCATTAAAACGTTTTAGTAAGCATTTGCCACTTACCAGTTTCCCAAAGTAGCCTACTTGAAATCTCCTCAAAAATCATGGCTGGCATACAACCAGTTGGTGTAGCAGCTGCTCCACCTCGCCATAGGCGCCAATCCCGCGGGTGCCCCTGTGCTCAAGCACCCACCAAAAAGATTGAGCACCCATGGGGAGGGCCGATAAAAAAATAAATGACTAAAGAAATAAACAAGACTGTGTGCTGGTATGGTGTGGTCCGTTATAGTCCACGACAGTCTAGTCCACGACAGCAGCCTAGTAAGCCTACATCAAGGTTGTTACTAGAGCAAGTGCAATAAGTGATTTTGTGACAATCATCACCTTGGTGTTATTCACTCAACTTGGGCATCCACTGACACGATCAATGGCCAGAGGATCCGCAGCCAACAGGTGTGACATCTCCCTGTCGGCCAGTATGAGTGGCACCTGCCCTTGATTGGCCTGTGATTAGGCGCACCTGTGCTGGGGACTATTTGACCGGATTCTTTGCAGACATACGTGGTCGAGTCTTGGAGAAGCTTAGCGTCGGTCTGCGGAAGCCCGTGTCGCCTGAACCCTCGTCTGCCTTCTCTGTGTGAGTGTGTTTCCTTAGTTTAGTATTTTATGTCTAGTCTTGTTTGCATTTTTGCCTGCCCTGTTTGGCAGTGGTTTTTTTGGTTGTGTGTTTGCTGAAGTCCAGTAAAGTGGCTTAGTACTTACCAACTGCCTCTTCTCTGCGATTGGGTCCAAACGAACGGCGTTAAACCCACGGGCAAAAACGTAAATCTGTGGCTATGCGCCCTGCCTACATAATGCGTTGACTGGTCAACGGTTTGCGTCGCGTGCGCATAACTAAAGCATCATCTTATCGGCCTGTCATATTGGCATTTCGGGTCGATGCCGATATTTCATTTTAAAGCCTTTATCTGTCGACACTGATGACGTGCCGATATCATCATGCATCCCTAGGGTTAAACGATTAATTCATATCAATTTAGACACGCACAGAATCAAAGAGTTACGTTTAAGGCTCTCCAAGTGAAGTTTTTATTTATGACCTCATATAAGGTCACCAACCTCTGGCACATTACAGAGAGGGTTTTTTGAGGATGTAATTTGCTCGTTTGTGTGTGGATAAGTTTGTTAGAGTCAGGGAGAGACCGAGAGGAGAGAATGAAACTCCACTTGATTAATTCAAGTCATTGTCCTAAGAGAAAACATGTTTAACCTCGAATACACAACTCCCTTATTCACCAATGATGAGATGAGAAAATTCTTTCCTCTTCTGTGAAAAAGTTATTCTCTTGGGGGAGATGGGATTAACTCCTTATGATCAACGGTGACGATAACCTGAAAAGGTTATCTTCACTGTTAGAACATTACGTGTTCTCGTGTCCTGCTATATAAACTGGATCATCACGTCAAAAACATGATTCCTTTGGAAGGTCCTCTGGTCTGGTTGATGTCAATTTACCACCTTTATGTGGGAAGGGATGAAGGCCACTTTGCAAACCCAATTAGTACATGAAAAGAATGCTTACTTATCTCTGGGGAAATTCCAAAGGAGGAGAGAAAGAGACAGGAAGACAGGGAGTCCTCGCTACATTATGCAATTGGTTGTCTGCATTGTACATTTATAATTTAGTGGATTAAAGGAGACTCAAAGAAATATACAACATACAACAGCTTTATTATCCTGCATAAATTAAAGATGTCATAGATCTGGCAAGTCCTCCAATTAGCTCCTGGCACCACCTAAGACAAAGCCTACTGTAAGTAAACATTAGATATTATTGTCTGAAATTATTACCAAAAATAGGTCTTAAATAATTGGGGCAATTTGAATAAATATGGGGACAATTAAAAATAGGGACAGGTAATTCATTGGATCGCTATCTATAATCACTAATAATTATACAGATATTAAACAGGAAAGAGGCAGGGGGGTCATAGGAATATGACGAGGAATTGTGCTGCACTTCTGCAACCTGACTGTCCAAACAAGCTTGACCGAGAAGCCTGAGGAAAGAATTGCATTAAAATCGCTACTTGTATGGAATAGAAAACCTTTATTGTCTATTATGTTTTGATGTGGTGGCGATTACTCATAAGTTTGTTTTTGCATGTGGTTTCCGGTAAAAAAAAGAAGTAATAATATGCACTTGTGCACGCAGATTTGAGGGACAGGAACATAATTTCTAGGTTTCAACATTTGACACAAGACACACCTTGAGGCCTGATTTGGTATAAAGCCCACTCAACATACCAAGGTACAGGCCACGAGTGGCATGTTAGTAAGATGAGACAAAGACTGTTAGAAAGAAAAGAAAGACACGAGACACAAACACAGAGGGGGGTGGAGGGGCACTGTTGAACAATGTTCTGCCTCTGGGGAGGGGTTCATTAGTGCTTTTTGGCAAGGGTGGTGCTGAAAGCCACTGATGTACTCAGGCTATGACATTTCACAGGGTGCTCATCTGAATGCTGCCTCTTTGAGCCAGCACCCAACTTCCTGTGTGCCACAGCGGTGGCTTGACGTCTGGCAGCCCGCCTTAATGTGGCAGCTCTTTTGCTTGTCAGGTTGCAAGACTTTCCAAAAGTGTGGATGGCTGACAGCAGTTTGGAGGGGTTGGCCTTCAGGAGGTGGTACTGCTTAGCCATTGCTATTAGCCCTGCAGAGAAGATGGGATCCTGGCCGCGTCTTTTCAAGTCCTCTATCATGTCCTCCACAAGAGATTTTTGAGCCCCGTATTCTGCCCTACATACCTTGTGGAACAGTCTAGAAAAGACAGCCATAGTACATTAGGATACTTTCTGTTAACTCAGTATGTTTCATGCTTACATATACTGCATAATATACTGTAATTCCATTCATTGAACATATTACACTCTTTACTTTACAAATGTAGTTGGTGGTAGTCACTTGAAAGTGTGTCCAGATGTGATGCCCACCTTTACACATAGGGAAGGTCTGGGCATATCTCCCTGTTTGCTGAGGCATACAAAAACCTTTCTCCATATTCCATCTGCAGATCATGTTTAAGTACTGCCAGGGCAGAAGTGGGACTGTGGCCAATTTCAAATAGCCCTGTCAAGATTTCTTTCGCCTTCTCTCCCACATCTCGGTGGCGGAGGGCATCAGCAACATATAAATTATGATTGTGCCGATTCACTATCCGCACCTCAAATGGAAAGTCGGGCATGTGTGGGTCTTTGGTCCTATGACATATATCAATATATCAGTAATATCAATATTGTGTCTAAGAAGCAAAAACATTATGAGTTAGTGGATCAATAAACTCACTTGCTCATTTGCCCACTAGCACACTTCAACAGGATATGAATCTTCGCTGGACAGCAGGTGTTTTTAGTGGATGTCCTGCTGTTTGCAGCTTTTACATTCACCCTGCGCTGGCACTTGTAACTTGCCTGAGCAAAATATAGTAAATTAACTGCAGTGTGCCCCAAAGGAAAAGGGTTAATGACAAGTTACCTGAAGAAATGTTGACTCTTACCTTTAATAGCACACGGCGTCCCAACCTAGGTCGGGTAACATCCACCCTCCATGTCACCCCCGATGATTCTTTTAATTTGATCAGCCACTCCTGGGCCTGTTCCACAGTGCCAACATCTACCCGTACAGTGGCATCAAAAGCAGTATGGTCTCCCAATGAAGGAACCACTTCAAAATGGCAGGCATGGTACCTGTATTGATTTGGTAGCCAAACCTTCAAAATAAGATTCAATTACCATTAAAATCCACCCACATAATAAATTTGTAGGCCTTAACAGATATCTAATAGCTTGCAGATATTTGATATTCAAGAAAATTAGCCAGCTATATCACTATCCCCTACCATTCTAGCACAGTCACTATATGTGAGAATGAGTAGTACAACACAGGGGAAAATACAGCTGTGGCAGAGTGCGGTGTGGATCAGCTGTCCTGAGTTGGTCTAATTAACTCAGGACAGATAAATTGGTTCCACATCCCAAATGAGGGTGCCAGAGCCAGAGCTCTCTCTCTCTCTATTGAAGAGACTTTTCATGAACGTTTGTTTTTAGTCTTTTCATATGGTTTTAACACTGGTGTTTTTAAATCCTTGTTTTAATAAATGGGCTGTTGTGCCATCATTTATGATCTGTGTATGTCTCTGTGCCGGGGAACCCAGGTAGTGGGCAGCATATTCCCACAGTGGGGGCCCATACAGTTGACCCGGCATCAGAAAGAGACACAGGCCTGGCGATCGAAAGGCATGTCAAAAAGAAAACCATCAGCTCAGATTGCAGCATCGGGAGAAGAGAAGACCTCGCTGCATCGCGGGCTGGTGGTAGTGAAGTTGGTGCCGGCCAGTTGCTGGAGGACAACATTGAATGCCTTTATTGTCATCATACTTTTTAATACAACGAAACTGGGAGTACAACTCCACTGTGGTGCAACAATAAAATAAAAAAAGCAGATTAAAAAGACAAGAATGATTAAAAAAAAGCAATGGGATAAAACAGCAATGGAATAAAGTACACAATAGCAAGACAAGCTTAATAAAAGAGCAGCAATGGGATAAAGTGCAGGCATTAAAGTGCGAGAGGTGGCTGTGAGAGGTTTAACTATGTTTGTTTAACGCGATTATTGCGTTTGGGAAAAAGCTATTGGTGAATCTGGTGGTTTTGGATCTGATGGACCTGAAGCGCCTGCCAGAGGGTAATATTTCAAACAGGTGGTTGCCGGGGTGTGAATTGTCCTTGATGATGCTTTTGGCTCTTGAGAGGGTCCGGCTGTGGGCAATGTCTGAAAGAGGAGGGAGGGGGCAACAAATTATTTTTTCTGCTGTCCTGGTGATTCTCTGGAGAGCCTTTTTGTCTGCAGTGGAGCAACCAGCAAACCACACCGGCATGCAGTATGTGAGGATGCTCTCGATTGTGGATCTGTAAAAGGACACCAGCAGCTTCACGCTCATGTTGTTTTTCCTGAGTAACCTCAGGAAATGTAGCCGCTGCTGTGCCTTTTTGACCACTGCCATGGTGTTTGTTGACCATGAAAGACAGTCCGTAACGTGGATACCCAGGAATTTAAATGAGTGGACTCTCTCCACACATTCACCATTTATGGAGAGAGGCTTGGGGGGGGGGGGTTGTGTTTTCTGAAGTCAATTACGAGTTCTTTTGTTTTTGTGGGGTTTAAAATTAGGTTATTTACAGAGCACCACTAAGACAGATTCTGGACTTCCTGTCGGTAAGTGGACTCGTCACTGCCTGTTATGAGCCCGACCACAGTGGTGTCGTCAGCTAATTTTATGATGGAGTTTGAAGGGAAAGCTGGTAAACAGTCGAAGGTGTACAGTGAGTAGAGGGGGGGGCTCAACACGCAACCCTGCGGTGAGCCAGTGCTGAGTGAGATGGTGGAGGAGAGGTGGGGACCAACTCTGACTGACTGTGGGCGGTTTGTTAGAAAGTTCTTGATCCAGCTGCAAGTAGACGGGGGGAGGCCGAGGGTCAGCAGTTTGTTTATCAGGATGTCAGGAATGATTGTGTTAAAGGCGGAGCTGTAGTCCACAAAGAGCATCCTGACGTAGCTGTTCCTCTGTTCGAGATGGCTCAAGGCAGCGTGAAAGGTGGTGGACAATGCGTCTTCTGTGGATCTGTTTGGCCTGAATGCGAACTAATGGGGGGCCAGGGAAGGAGGGACACTGGTTTGTATATGTTTGAGTACTAGTCTCTCAAAACACTTCATAACCAGAGGGGTGAGGGCTACTGGTCTGTAGTCTGCTAGGCTGTTTGAGGATGGTTTCTTAGGGACCGGGATGATAGTTGCTGATTTCAGAGGGGTGTGGACCGAGGCCTGCGAGAGGGATAGGTTGAAGATGTTGCTAAAGACACCAGAGAGTTTGTGGCAGCATGCTCTGAGCACCTTTCCGGGTATCCCGTCAGGGCCAGCAGCCTTCCTTGGATTCACTGCTTTGAAGGCCTGTCTCACCTCATGCTGTTGAACAGTGAGAGCAGGAGTGTCAGTGACCAAGAGGGGTGGAGAAGAGACGCTCCTGGTCTCGAAGCAGGCAAAGAAGTTATTTAGCTCCTCTGCCAGCAGGGCTCCATTTGTTGTAATCACAGTTTTTTTGCTGCCTTTGTAGTTAGTGAAATGTTGTAGCCCCTGCCACACTCGTCTTGGGTTGTTATCCGAGACGTGGTCCTCGATTTTCCCTTTATAGGCCAGTTTGGCGGCCCTGATGCCCCTCTTCAAGTCAGCCCTAGCAGTGGCGTATAAAGCTCTGTCCCCTGACCTGACGGCCCTGTCCCGTGCATTGAGAAATTTGCGTACTTCTGATGTCATCCATGGCTTTTGATTGGGAAAAACATGGATGCGTTTGTTTACAGTCACATTGCTAATGCAGGTCTTAATATAAAAAAATACAGTTTCTGTGTATTTCTGGAGATCTCCTTGATCAAAAATGGACCAGTCTGTGTTTGAAAAACAGTCTTGGAGTTGAGACAGTGCTCCCTCAGGCCAAGTTGTAATGGTTTTAATACATGGCTTTGCTGTCCTCCTAAGGGGGGTGTAGGTAGGGAGGAGGAGCAGGGAGAGGTGGTCAGAGCCCTAGGTGGGAGAGGGGCACTGTCCTGTATGTGTGCTTTAAATTACAATAGACATTATCAAGGGTGTTTTTACCCCTGGTAGGGCAGTTAACATACTGAGTAAATTTGGGAAGCACTAACTTTAAGCATGCTTGGTTAAAGTCACCCGCGATCACATGGACACCGTCAGGATGTGTTTTCTGCTGCTTACTGATGGTTTGGTGGAGTTGAGCCAAAGATAGGCTAACATTTGCGTCAGGTGTAATGTAGACAGCTGTCAAAATTATTACTGTTAGCTCTCTTGGTAAGTAGAAGGGTCTGCACAGCACTGACAGAGACTCCAGATCACGGGAACAGTGGCCGTCTATAGCTCTGTGTGCATCAGTTGGAATTCCCAATGCAGCCCTACCCAGCCAGCTCTCTCCGTCCCCACCAAGAGCGTCAGCATCTCACCCTGTGCTCCTTAGTCCAGCTGCCCTGTGACGGAGGATGTGACCACCTCACCCGGTCTGCGAGGGTGAACGGCAGGGAGCCGCCTTGTGAAGAAGACCAAAGGAGGGGGCATTGTCGAGGGAGCTGGGCCCTCCAGCGGGGTGGAGTAGAGGGTTGAAGAAAAGAGAGCCACTTCATTTGTCATTGTATTCTTACAATTAATTTGTTCTCTGCATTTAACCCATCCTATTGTATAGGAGCAGTGGGCAGCTGCAGCACCCAGGGACCAACTCCAGTTCTTCTTTCCATTGCCTTGGTCAGGAGCACAGAGAGGAGTATTAACCCTAACATGCATGGTTTCTGGGGGGTTTTTTTCTTCCTTTTTTTATGATGGGAGGAAACAGGAGCACCCAGACGAAACCCACGCAGACTAGAGGATAACATGTAAACTCTGCACAGAAAGGACCTGGGACGGCCTGAGGTTCGAACTCAGGACCTTCTTGCTGTGATGCAACAGTGCTAACCATTGGGCCACCATGTCACAAAGACATGGAATGGCCTGGGGTTCAAACCCAGGACCTTCTTGCTGTGAGGCAACAGCATTATCCATGGTGCTGCAAGGTGCCTCCATCAGCAGACTACACTGAGATTTTGCACTGGCGACGTGTTGGTTTGTAGCCAAGTGAGGTATGGAAACCCTGTCAGTCTGAACGGCTAGCCATCAGACATATCAGAACCGGTGCCCTGGACCGACCCTGAGGGAGAAGAGGAGCAGGAAGGCACTCTCTCACTACAGTGCCCTTCCGGGGGGGGGGGGGGTCTGCTGGGGTTTCTCCCCAGACTCAGAGTGAATGGGGAGGAATGTGGCAGAGTGGGGTGTGGACCAGCTGTCCTGAGTTGGTGTAATTAACTCGGGACAGATGAATTGGTTCCACACCCCAAATGAGGACACCAGAGCTTATTGAAGGACCTTTTGATTAACATGTTTTTTTTAGTCTTTTTCATATGGTTTTAACTCTGGTGTTTTTTAATTGTTGTTTAAATAAATGAGCTGTTGTGCTCTCATTTACAATCTGTGTCTGTGTCTCTGTGCCGGGGGAACCAAAGTAGTGACAGTGTATTAGCACATCAGCATCTAAAATTGACACCTTCAGCTGTGGCTGTTGTGCTCTCATTTACAATCTGTGTCTGTGTCTCTGTGCCGGGGAAACCAAGGTAGTGACAACGTATTGCCAGAACAGCAGCTAAAATTGATACCTTCAACTGTGGGTACTCTATGTTGGCTTGTCCTGAGCAGATCCAACCACCATGCCTGAAATAAAAGCAAATAACAGCGAGCCATTTCCAGCCAGCACAATGCAGTGGGCCTAGTGTAGCTGCATATTTGTCAATGTTCAATGACTATAAATATGAAGAGAATGTGTAGCTGTTTCTTTGTAATGTTTTCTGTAAACAAACAGCATTATCAAGTGTTACTCTAGATAGATAATATGAGTGATGTTAGATAAAATTTGTCCAGTCCATGTAGGTGGTCAATATTTTTGTATGGAAAACGTAACATATATGCGAGACCAAGACCATTCAAGTAGAGTCCTTGAGTCAGCTAGACGGGTCACTAACGTTATCTATTCATAGATAGCCGTTAATAGCCCAGCTATTAACGTTAACTTAAACATAACTTACCTGATCGTACTGTTGTTGTTTGTGTCCGGCGAACTTTAAAAAATTAGAAGCAAGAATAAATGTTGGGACTATTAAATATTGTTTGTTAGTATATTCTTTTAACTTAAACAGTGGAGAAATAACACAACAGACCACTTAAATTACCTCAGAGTTGCTGCGTAAGTGTGATCGTCAGTCATCTTTCAAGAGCAGAGTATTGTCAACACAGTCCCTAGATACGATCAGTGAATCAGAAATTAGCGTTAATATTAATCACAATAAAGGCAAACTCAAACTTAACATGTTAACGCATTATAAAAACGCGAGTTTAGTAACCTCGCGAGTGAGTCCTGAACATTCTGTTGATGGACGCCGCCGCGAGTGACTTTTTTTTTTCCGCCGCGAGTGACAGTCCCGCGTCCCATGCGAACGCTTTCGTCACACGGAAGTTGGGCGTGCTTTGATCTAAAATTGGTTGGAAAAACGATGGACGCGGACGGGAATGCTGGGGCGAGTGGAATTCTGTTTAACGTCAACGTATTTCCGGTAGACTTCTTTGTTTCCGGTTACACAAAAAAGCGAGCGCAGATTTTGGAAACAAGCAGTGTAATTAGAAGCGAGCGTGTAGCAAAAAAAGCGAAAGCGCACTTCTTGTTTCTGTACCCGGCAACATTTTGTGTGTGTTCGTAATTGTTGTTTTGCACTGTTAAACCTTGTTTTTGTGCTCTCATTTTTAAAGACAGTATATTCACTCCACATAAACATCCACGCTCATTCATAAACATTTTCTGTGAATGCGCTAATCTTATTTGTTTACAGTTTGGGTGCTCCCCTGACGTTTCTTAATAGATCCCACAGTTGCTAATAAAATATTGGTAATTTCCTCCGAGTCAACAAGTAAACAGTACATTCCCTTGAATGTAAAATGCTGTTGCGCAGATTAACCTTATGGTGGCGTTAAAATCATTTTAACTGCACAACGCAGGTTTCTGTACCAAACTATACTGTACAGTTTCACCCACAAACAAAAAACACTTCACATGACAAAATGTAGGTCATCGAAAGGAGTTGTCCAAACCATTAGCGCACGTAGAGGTAATGATTTGCTTGCAATGAATGTAGTGACCTTCCAATTTCAAATCCGACAAATGATGTCATCTTTATACCATCGGGATTGCAGGAAAGGATGGAACAAATGATAACCTACCCACCTTAAATGGTCTTAAACTAAAATCCAGATTTTAGTTCATAGATTTCCAGAATCAGGTCCAGATGTTGTTCTTTAAGAATTTACACCGCCTCACTAAATTAGACCATGGTCAGACGCATTTTGTATGTATATACAATTTGTAAATTGTATTGTTCTGCTTTACTAGTATTACATCTACTTCTACTGATATTGTAATCTATTACGATTAGGATTATTCTTACTATTCGAATTCATAGCAGTAGTTATTGTTTTAACGACTATTCAAACAGTGTTTATAATAATGATGATAATAACTGTTGCAGGAGAAAGAACACAGGAAACGAGTTTGCGTGAAAACCCGAGGTCCGGTTAAAGCTGAGTGAATGTTGTTGGCCTAACTGGATAGGCCCATTAACGAAAAAGCTGCCAGAGGCGTCAAGTCTCGGCAGGACATTCCCCCCGCCCCCCTCGCCTTTCTCTTGTCTCGGTTTTGCCATCTCGAGGACATTGGGCTCTGTCCACTGGAGATTTGAGAACTGCAGTTTAATGAAAAAGTGAACGCTGTACCGGTGTGCGCCCACGATTGGCTGTCCCGACTGCCGACGGAGGCAGGCCGTGGCGACGGGGAAGTACTTGACCGACAGACCCTCTGGAATATCGGAAAAATATCTTCGACGCCTGGATTGAAATGAAGGAATTATATATGTTTTTTATTCGGAATTTGAACCAGTAAACGAATAGGTCACCAATGTTACACGTTCGCTTGAAGTTTACAATTCAAGCCACTCTAAACTGTGATGTGGTGACGCGGCTCAACGCGGCTAACGACGGGAAGCTAATTTACGTTAGCTGATGCGCTATCTAATGTGAGCTACCGACAGTGGATAGAAAAGAGATTACACCAGAGCTTTGGATATCTGTTTGAGTTATTTTGTTGTTTAATCATTTACAGATATGGGGCGTTGAGTGTTGTAAGATATCTTTATATAATGCCTACTTTCAACCGGGAGAAGATATTCACTTTGTGAACTACCTATAACGTTGTCTTGGCTTACTTGGTTTTACTTAAGTCGCTAGCGTTAGCTATCTAGCCGGCTAGTAGCTAACGTTAGCCAGCTGGCTTTTGAAAACCCGACTTTAACCAAAGATTTATTTTTTTGTCAAATTACCTAAAGTCAGCGGGTAGTTTAATACGTTTTATTCCACGTCAGTCCAATCACCACACAAATATCCCGGCTGACAGTTTCCAATTGTTACTTAATAAGTTGAACTTCGCCATCGGCGAAGATGACCAATTGTTTGTTTTTGTAAAGCAAAATATCCACTGTATTTACCAATATAGCTATGCAATCATCGAATCACCAGCCCACCTAGTGCTAGCGTGCTAACGTTGAAATAGCCTGCTAAACTTGGATTACTGCCCTCTGCTCACGTAAAGTGGGTCTTGCTTCGAGGCCTTTGGGGGTTTCTCCCATTTCTCTGCAGAAGAGACCTTTTTTGCACAGCCTTAATGGATTCCAGCGCATCGGCGGATTTGCCAATGTTTTGAATGACTTTTGGATATCTGGAAAACTTGATGCATTGCTTAACGTTTTAATTGAAGGACTTGGATTTCGCTGACTTTCGTTTCGTACCATAGAATACAGTGGACATTGCAAAGGAACTCGGACTACATTGTAAAGGTGAGATGCAAAGTTAAAAAAATTAGTCAGTTATGGATGTGTATCTTTTAATCTAGTACCGAACAACCTGGAGTTCTTATAAATGTGTCTCAGAGCATCAGAATCTGGAATACTGGCTGATATTCAGAAGGGATGTTGGTCACATTGAATCTTAAATTATGCCAAATCTGATATTGGATCTGTATTCCATCGTATAAATTAATGCAGACTTTCAAGCACTTAGTAGTAGAAGATGAGGCTCACTTTAAGACGAGTTGCATGACTTCTTACATTCAAGCATCAAAACCACATAATTGAATAGCATTTTGAATAAGGGACATTACTGGTGTCCTGATTTGTTTTACTCCTGTTCCAAAAACTTTTTTATCATAACCTCAAAGCTACACCATCCTAAGAAGTGGTCTGGTACTCTTTTAGCATGCTATGTCTCCTTGTCTCCAGACCCTGATTGTTCATCTTTACTTTTTGACATATGGGATGTCCTCAGTAAGTTAGACTACACCTACCATCTGTCAGTCCTTCTGTAGATACTAACTAGCCCCTCCCCCTCACAAACATTGTTGAGCTTGTGTGGCTTGACCTGGATATGGAAGCACAGGATTTTATTTTTCCCGTGCCAAATTGGGTTAAATTTAGCATTACCCAGCATTTATGACATTGATTATTAAAATACATGCGATTTGGGTAGATGACTGGAGATGGTAGATGGTATTATTTTTACAGGGGTATTATGTTGTATAAAAGCTATGCATGTTATGGAAAATATACGGCTGGTTCTATAAGCATGCGCATTCATTGTTATTGCTGGGCCAAGGTGAAATGGCACCCCTAATTCTGGCAGTTTTAGCACCACCCCTTTAGGATGTTTAATTTTGTGTTTTATCACTTTTGATTTTTGTAAGACTTATCTGTTTCTACTCACCTTTCTGCTACTGCAACAATTCATTTTCCCCACTGTGCAAAGTGCACCTAATTTGAACAAATCTTATCAAATCATTTCCCCTGTAAGCTTCACACTGAATGGGAGCCCTGACCCTTGAAATATTAGTGACATACTCAACTCATTGAGCTACACAGCACCATAGTATAACCACTGAGTTTTAGTATGCGATCCATCCTCCGTTCAGCCTCTGCCGACCAGATAAGGCCAAAAAGAAATGTGATGATACTTCTGCTTACCCGCATGTGAGAAAGGTGGAAAGGGCATCCTCATGTCTCTCCCTTTCATCCCTCAGATGTTCATTTTCCACAATGTAACTATCAGCTATCCGGAAAAATTCACTCAGTGCACCACAAGGGGAAGTTTCATCACTCGCTGGCAGGAGACCGCCTACAACATGTTCACATTTTCCTGCCTCTTCCTACTGCCTCTGGTCATGATGATCACCTGCTACACCAGAATCTTCATCCACATCTCTAAGCGAATGACAAAGCACAGCTGTAAGTTCACAACTGAAACTCGAGTCTTTCAGGTTATTTTAGCCATTTTATTTTCAACTTGGTGTGACAACAGGTGAAATAAATTGTGTTTCTCACGAGCACACGGTGTAAGATTTAACATCTAGTGGACAAAACAGTAGTCTTTCATATCACAAGCACAAGTAGTAATACGGTTGTATTGCTATAGTGCATAGGACATTACAGAACAGAGCATAAAGAGAACAGTGTGGAAAACATTACAGACAACACAAACAATTAAAAGGCAAGAACGGTGCAGTCCAACTATTCACAAGCTGATTAGAAATGGGACATGTTTTGATTGAGAATGGCTTGAGGCCACATGCTAATTTTATCGTTGCTGACCACAGCAGAATCATTTATTTAGAAACAATTTCTTTTTCATTTGACAGAAGAAGAAAAAAAAACATTAGGGTACTGGCATGTAAAACACCCAACTAGATGGAATCAGCACACATTTCGATAACAGTACTTTTTATGAATACAATGATTTGACTATTGTACTGATTGTAAATTAATTAAATGTTCACAAAATCCAGAAGCAGAAGATTACCAAGCAATTATATAAATTAATGCGGTTTAAACTCCTGTTGTGCACTGATAACAGACTGTCTGTTTCCTCTAGTGTCCTCCAGTGAAGTACATTTACGATGCTCAAAGGACAACATCCCCAAAGCACGCATGAGAACTCTGAAAATGAGCATCGTCATCGTGATCTGCTTCATAATCTGCTGGACCCCATACTACCTGTTGGGCCTGTGGTACTGGTTCTTCCCAGACCACCTGGAAGGGAAAGTCTCCCACTCCTTGACCCACATCCTGTTCATCTTTGCGCTTCTCAACACCTGCCTGGATCCCATTATCTATGGCCTGTTCACCATCCGCTTTCATAAGGGGCTGAAGAGACACTGCCACAGAGGCACGGTGACATCTCAACTGGGGAGTAACTTGATGATAATGAAACGTTTTAAATATTCTGCTGAAAGACAAGTAGCTGCCGTCGGTGTGTAGAGACCGGGGCCTCGTTTCCCAATAACGATAGCTTTTCCGAAGTAAAGAGCGTTTCTTGAAGTGTCAATTGAAGGCTTGTTCTTTACACGAGAGCATTTCTCAAAGTAGCACATGGAGCGACAGCGTGCAGTCATTATTTACGTGCATGAGACCCATAAGTGGTTTGTCTGCATGGCAATGAGTCGCTGAACATTTCTTTTGAAAATAGTTTTCCCCCTCTCCCTGTCCCTTCTCCAGTAGCTCACCATTTCAGTTGCATCAGTTACCAAAGTCAGCAATTTTGGTTTTTGTCTCTATTATTATTATTACTATTACTATTATGGTGATGATGACGATGATGATGATGATGATGTCATAATTCCGTTTTACCCTCTTCTATGGCACACCACTTCATTCCATCGAAAACCTGTTTTATAAATAATGGAACATATAAAATATATAAATGTAAATAATAATACAAATTTAATACCATAGCCTAACAAACCTTAAAAATCACAAGTTGGGCGTCCGGGTGGCGTGGCGGTCCATTCCGTTGCCTGCCAACACGGTAACCTCCGGTCCGAATCCCCGTATTACCTCCAGCTTGGTCGGGCGTCCCTACAGACACAATTGGCCGTGACTGCGGGTGGGAAGCCGAATGTGGGTATGTATCTTGGTCGCTGCACTATAGCACCTCCTCTGGTTGGTCGGGGCGCCTGTTTGAGGGGGGAGAGGGAATCGGGGAGAATAGCGTGATCCTTCCACGCGCTATGTCCCCCTGGCGAAGCTCCTCAGCTGTCAGGTGAAAAGAAGCGGCTGGCGACTCCACATGTATCGAAGGAGGCATGTGGTAGTCTGCAGCCGTCCCCGGATCGGCAGATGGGGTGGAGCAGCGTCCGGGACGGCTCAGAAGAGTGGGGTAATTGGCCGGATACAATTGGGGAGAAAGGGGAAACTAAGACATGAGCTCCCCTGAAACCATGATTTGTGAAATTGGGGGGGGGGGGGTGTCCTCTAAATATGCTATGCTTTTCTATTTTTCTGAGTCTTCGTCATCATGGATCATGCGTGAAATTAGGCTATTATTGATGAATAATTCATACATCAGGAACACATTCATTTTTAATATAGACACCGGCATGCATGCAATTCTTGCCGTCACCATCGAAGCGTGGCGGCGCAACCAGAAAAAAGCAAACTTTCTGAAAAAGAAAAAAAACCTCTCTTAGTCCCACTCAGTCTGCGCGCCGAATCGTCGTTATTCGTTTCTGTTTTGCAGTGAGCCTACATATAGCTACGTCGAAAGGAAAACACGGGAGCTTAGTCGCAAATTTTGGATTTACAAAAAAAATCTAAGCCAATCGAAGAGCAACCAGAGCAAGAGGCGTCTTCTACAACCGACGCTGACGCTACACTTGCTGGGATTGCTGTCAGCACAAACGCGCCAACGCCCGGTGTGACAACCTAGGACAAGCCGACAGAAGTAGCTGGAGATGGGCGGTAACAGCTCGAAAAAGGAAGATGATGAAGTTCTAACCCCACTTCCCCTTCTCTCCCGCCTAACTGGACCAGCCAGCAGTGGAGGACATGGAAGAATAGTAACACATGGCTCTTCGTTGGGATGCACAGAGACGCAAAAACCCTTCTGCTTTCTGAAAAGGTAACTGGCACTTATTGGAAGAATGGATAAATGGGGATGTAAGCAGCCATGCACAGAACCAATTGCGCAACAACAAAAATTTAAAACAAAATCTACAAACATCGTGATAGCATAGCACACAAAAGGGCCGTTGGAGTCGCAGCAACCAAGCAAAAGCAGATTCTGCCAAGCAAGGTATTCGAGATCCATTCCAAGTGAATGGAAGAAACGGCAACTTCATTCAGATCCGCCTATATGGTGGCCAAGGAAAGGCTGGCTTATAAAAAGCTCCCTTCTTCGATGAAGCTTCAGGAGCTAGAGGGAAAAGAGATGCGGACAATGTATTTTTAGACATTGCAGACTGACACGGGGCACAGATGCAGAATCAATTTACAACAGCCTTGAGACAGCTTTCCCCACAAGGGATTAGATGAGTTTTGGGGGAAACGCCTCATCAGCGCCGCCACAGATGCTGATGTTCAGTTCTCACTGGCAAAACCACTGAAGTGACTGCAAGGCTTAAATGCGATTTCCCAAATATTCAGTACATACATTGCCTGGCCCACCGCCTTGAACTGACAGTCCTTGACTCTCTGAAAGAGGTTGCTGGATGTAACCACTTCGAGTTTTTTTATCTCCAAGCTTTATTGTCTATCACCAGTCCGCAAAGAACGCGAGATTGCTCGAGGAAGCAGCTGCAGATCTAAATATGCAAATTTTGAGACTCAGACAGATATTCAACATCAGGTGGGGGATGAGTAGTTTTAATACTGTAAAAGCAGTCTGGAATAACTACCCTGTTTTAGTGCGCCACTTCAAAACAGCAAGCAAGGACGCATCTCGTAGTGACACCAAGAGGAAGAAATTCCAGAGGCTATACAAACACCTCACAAATTCTGGGTTTTTACTGGATCTGGCTTGCATGAAAGACATACTCCATGAGCTGCAGGGCCTCTCACCGAAACTTCAGCAAAGAGAGATGTCTCTAGTGGATGTCAGTCGCCACATTCAGCAGACTATTGATATACTGACAGCCATGAAAGCGAGTGGATGTAAATCCACACTGAAGGCCAAACAGCACATGTCCCTGGGCCTGTTTAAAGATGTTGAACTCCTTGAGGGCAGGGGCAAGATTAACCGGAGTCAGTTTTATCAATCTGTGATTGACAGTCTCACAAAACGAATGCCAGAATCTGACTTTGTCCAGATCCTGAAACCTCTGGATAAGCACTTTTGACCACAGGACCACAATGCATTGATCCTGTATGGAGGAAACGAGGTACGGGCACTTGCTAAACCCTTGGCAAACCAGCCAGAGAGGCAGTTTAGGAGTTCCGTGATTGGAAGTTATAAAATAAAGCACCAGGCAAAACACTAAAAGAGCTTTGTACAGCAAGCAGAACATACCCTCCCACCTCATCTGAGTGTGAGAGGGGGGTTTCTGCAGTTAATAATACTGACAGCAAGACCCACAATAGGTTGTGTGAAAACAGCTTCTCATTGCTCCTTTTTGGGTATCTTAATGGACCCCTTTCGGAGAGATTCGACCCAACGCCCTTTATCACGTCTTAGATTAAATCAGGTCATCGCCAGTCCACATCATGAGCCTGTGGACAAACAGTAAAGGCAGCTGATCCCAGGCCTCTGTGGTCACTTCTGTTTTAAGGTAAGGGTTATTCCCAATTAACTGTGTTATTCACTGTTTGCACTGTATTGTATGTGATGGGCGTTGATTAGGACTGGATCCCTTGTAGGCAGCCTGGCCTATTTCCGTTGGTATTTACAATGCTCATGCAAGTGTGTGTTGTTATAGGCTGGTTTGCTGATACGTGACCCTTGCATTTGATGTCTTAATTGTACCAAGATAGTTGTGCTCATCTGTATGTGATGGGTAACTTTAACTGTTGTTGATGAGGACTCCATCCCTGGAAGGCAGACTGGCATGCTCTGTTTTTGATTTAATGCTCATACATGCGTGGGTTTATAGGCTGTTTATTTGACCTATCTGTGATAGGTGTCTATGACACGAGAAACTATGCAGAGTATACTGTGCCCTGCTTTAGTTGGCCATATTGTAGCATACTGTGATGTTTGGTTTTGATACCTGTGTGTAGGTTTGATGTGGTCATTAACTGATTATGGTGGATTACGTTGCTGTTGTTGAATTCATGGTTCACCTTATCCAGATGATATGGAACTACAAGACAGTAAAGCCAGGCCACATTACATGAGTCAAAATGAATTTATTTTGAGTGTTTTCAATGAACAGATTGCTCATAGATTGCTTTGTTAAGGCTGTTGTTTACATTTTTTTATGTGTCTAACAGGGCACATTCCTAACAAGATGACGCCTCCATTGCAACATACAATGCGGGTGATGTACCTTCACATTCCCTATATACCAAATGTGCTGACATAAAGCAAGTAGGCCTACATGCTTGCAGCTATAAATGTTTCTTTGCAACAAGAGTCGCAGTCAGCCCTTTCTTTGAGGCATGCGCAAGCACCCCCGGTAAAAGAGTGAGCTCCCCCGAAAGCCATGGTATAGTTCACACACTGGCTGCAATGAGTGTTTTGTGTGACATTTTTTCCTGCTTAAGATGCACTTGTATGAATGATCATTTGCTACAATCTTTTCCAAGTGTCATAATATGCTTAGAGAGAAGCACCTCACAAAGTAAAGAGGCATTGTAAGATGGATGTGATGGCTGTCTCAGCCTTAAGATTTCCTTTTAGGAAATGAGGCCCCAGGACTCTTAAATAGTCTAAAACTGGCAGAACCAAAGTCCACAAAGGGCAGCTATCTGACAGTTTGAAGCAATGTAGGAAAGTAGGTTAAGCAGTCCAGCATTAAACTGTGATGAACAGACAGCCAAGCAGAGATACACAAGAGACCTGAGCTTAGTTATGGAGCGGCACTATCCCTTTGTTTTTTGTGTAGGGTCCTCAGTATACTGAGTTAGACGTTTTTGTTTCAGCACCCTGCATGCATGAATTTGGATGGACCATTGGGTGAACACTTAAAATAGCAATTGCCTGCAGTGAGTAACTCCCTTGTAAAAGCGTAAAAGCTAATGTGTTTGTGTCTGGGCAATGGGGTTGTTGTGTCAGGTTGTGCTGGAGAGAAGCATGAGTGTGTGTTTGTGTGTGTGTGTGTGCGTGTGTGTGTGGTGGGGGGGGGTTAAGCGTTAGACTCCATCTATATAACAACTAAACATACTCAAATACATTTGAAAATGAATACTTTGACTTTTGTCAGCATGTTTGTGTGTGTTTAGTCCCTTGCTTTTATTGTAAATTAAGCATACTGAGGGGCTACTAAAGCTGTCTGCAGTGTCTAGTGTCGTAGAAACTGCAGAGTGGAGACTAGTTTTTCGGGGTAGTTAAACAGAGAGGCTTCTGGACACTACATATGATGAGGGGTGGATGTTATTTTGCGTGTAACATGCTAACTGAAGATTCACATGGTATAGTGCTGCCCAGCCTCTATGTACTTATTCAAATGTGCCATGGCCTGTTGGGAAACCTCAAGGTTGCGTGAAGGGTAATATAATAAAACGGGTAATGACCCTGGTGTGGACAGAAAAAAAGCAGGAGAAGGAATGTCCTTCTGTTTAACCAACTTCAATGTCATACCTGAATCTCTGACACACACATACTCACACACCAATGACTGAACTCACCATGGCCTCTTTTTGTCAATCATATTTGTTGAACTTTCTTGAGGTGTTGCGGGCTTAACATCCACAAATACACCGATCAGCCAAAAAAATTAAAATCACCTGCCTAATATTGTGTAGGTCCCCTCATGCATCCAAAACAGCTCTGACTCATTGAGGCATGGACTCCACAAGACATCTGATGGTGTCCTCTGGTATCTGCCAGCAGATCCTTTAAGTCCTGTAATTTGTGAGGTGGGGCATCCATGGATCAGATTTGTTTTTCCAGCACATCCTACAGACGATGGATTGGATTGAGATCTGGGGAATTTAGAGGCCAAGGCAACACTTTGAACTCTTTGTCATGTTCCTCAAACCATTTCTGAACAATGTCTGCAGTGTCCCAGGGTGCATTATCCTGCTGCAAGAGGCCACTGCCATCAGGGAATACCATTGCCATGAAGGGATGTACCTGGTCTGCAACAATGTTTAGGTAGGTGGAACATGTCAGAGTACACAGTAAAAAACTGAGTTTTAATTTAACTCTGAGAGTGTACAAATGGATCCTTTCGGGTCCATTTGTACACTCTCAGAGTTAAATTAACACGCAGGAAGTTAAATTAACACTCAGGATTTTACTGTGTAACATCCACATGAATGTTGGGTATTCATGTGGATATACATCTAATTCTGTATGGACAATACAGTGTCCCTTTAGATCTCTAAATCCCACTTTTTACTGTATGCTTGCTGAACCATTTCTTTTGCAACTTCCCATGGCTACTACTTTATATGGTACCAACGTAGGTAGATGTGGGAAAAATAGATGAAAGGGAACTTCTAATGCTATTAAATATTAAATAAAGTATCTTTGATTCTGATTACTCCTTACACTGCTAATGTAGGATAAATAAAAGATAAATACTTGAAGGGGGACTTGGACAAGGGCAACAAATGTACAAATATAACCATATACAGTGCTAATGTAGGACAAATGAGAAGGACTAAATCCATGAATGGGAGTTTATAAAATGGCTATTGTATATTACACTCTTACTTAACTGTGGTTTTTAGTGATGCAGATTATCCCATTCACCTGGATTTGTTGATGCGTTTAGATGTTGTAGCTATATTTGTTAATCCTGCAACAAGCCTAGAACCAGCACCTGTTCCGGCGCTGCTCGGCAGACAGAGGGCCCAATAGGGACACTGTTGTTACCTCCTGTTCCTTTTGAGGCTTTGAACCAGGGCTTGAAGTGATGTGATGACATTGCCTCTTTCTCTGTTGTTTATGTACTATTTTTAAGTGGTCTTTGTACAGTGGCACTACATAGCGCTCTCATGGGGCCCTTTTGACAGGCATCATGATAGTCATGCTCAATTGCATGCATCATGGTTGGGGACCCGGCGGCATATTTATAACCTTCCAAATAAACCACATCTAATCATGTCATCAGTGAAGCAATTACAGACATTTGTATTTTTAGATCCAAAGCACCTTGGGAACCTTGCTTCTAACTTGCTCACACTCACCCACAAACTGACATTTAGTCTTACATTTAATACTATCATCTGTATAGAGTCAGTGGGGGTTGTGACCCCCTCCAAAAATGTATGAGTGAGTGCATCTGAAATTGTATTATGGTGTAAGACATTAAAAATGTAGCTTTTTTTCCTTCTTTAAATCAACATTATAATCCTTGGTTAGAAATTTGGCAAAATATATCTTTCATCATCCCCCTCACTATACTCTCTTAGCCTCTCCCTCATGCTCTATCACTTGGTATTGTCTATGCTGTTTCATCCGTGGATTTCACAGAAACACCATCAACAGAGATGCAAATAAGATCAACTTTAACATGTTCAAACAAATCAGGCTTTTGGTAAATTTTTTGAGGGTTTCTGATGGGTCAGCATGCTTCTCTGGGTTGTTGGTTGGCTAAAAACATGATTAAGACAAGGTAACATCAGCTCTGTGAACTGGTACAAAAGCATTTATTTTACAATGTCAATGTTAAGCATTCAGTCAGTACTTTATACAGATAAGATGTAATGTTAACTACTCTGTTGAAAATATGCAGTCCATACTACATTTACTTGAGATTACAAATTTAAGACGATAATCCTTTATTATTCTGTTCACAACCAAGTCGCACAACAGTTGTACTTTGCATCTATGACATTGAGTCCTTGTTTTCAGGATTTGATGCTTTTATGTTGTTTCATTTATTTGGTTGTTTACTCCAGTTAGCAAGTTGTAAAATGGATCGTAAAATGCTAGCTTTGGGAAATGAGGTAAGTAGGGAAGCTGGTAGCATTGCTTGTAGCTTGGCCCTACTATTAACTGTATGGCTTGTTTGACTCTGTTACAATGGTGGAATGGCTTAAGTCAGCAGGTGGCTTTCTTTTGAGTCAATGTGCATTCTTTATTGGGATCACGTAAATATTTACAAAGATGGAAACAGGATAATCACTAAAGTGGCCTCAGAGTTGTCCTATCATGTCAGAATTGGTCGTAATAATATGATAACCGTGATTATAATATTTTGATTAGGGATGCACGATGATATCGGTATGACATCAGTATCAGCCGATAAAAACTGAAGAAGTTAATTATCGGCATCGGAAAATGACGTTATTTATGCACACGTGACGACGCTAAATCAGAATCAGAATCATGGTTATTGACCATGTAGGTGGAATTTGACTCCGGTTTCGTGGCTCTCTCAGTGTACTTAACATAGAAAAACAACACATCAGCACAACAATCTTCAGCTATACACACAAGGATTGACTTATACAGGTGAAATAAGAGGTGATAAAGTGAAATGGTGCAGAGAAGATATCAGAGATGCTAAAATAGAGTTTTGTGTAATGGATATGGAGATGTGTTTTGATCACTCTGGGCTTCCGTATTTTTCCTGTGGGGGAAGGGGAGCGTGTTGCTCGCAGCTGTTCATTACAGGAGGGTTTCCATGCAATGTCATCACAGAGATGCGTGCGCAACTAGGGGGCAGAAAGCAGCTACAGTGCAGAGATTTTAACCAAGATAGAGCTCAGATACAGCAGAGATGACTCGCGGTTGTTGTGCAATAAACTGCACAAACCGCCAAAAGGATGGGTGGGAAATGTTGAACATTTTCATTGTTGAACCGCTTTGGTAGCTCTCAAAAGATTATGCATCTCATAATCTTTTGAGAGCTACCAAACCAGTTTTGCCCCCTGGCTGTGCACGCACCCAGTACTGTTTGTAAACAGGAAACCCGACTATACTTTGGACTGGAAGCCAGCAACATCATGTCTGCCTCACTTCCTTTCATCTCCTCTTACAGGTAAAAATAACGGTTGTACGTGGCTGATCTAAGAGGTTTGGCTAGCTCATGCAAATTTGAGGCGTTAAAAGATGAAATGATCAGAGACCACCTCATATCGCACATGAACTGTGACAAGATTAGGGAAAGACTGTTGCAAGAAAACGCTGACCTGACACTGGCAGCAGCTCTACAAACTAGTGGTTCAGGTTGAATCGGCTTTGGAATGCACTGCTAGTTTGTCTGCCTCTTCCAACTCGCCAGCACAGGAAACAGGCGTGCACAGTTCACAGACGCAACCCCTCAGCGTGAGTGCAGAGTCTGCAGACAGCAGCAGGGAGAGGGTACTACTAGCCTCTCAGTCACGTGACCGCCTGCACAAGACATGTAGGAATTGTGACTCTTCTACACACAACTCCAGAGCTCAGACCTGCCTTGCCCATGGTAAAACATGCTCCAACTGGGGGAAACTGAATCATGTCCACAAAATCTGTAGGTCTGCCCTGGCTAAAGCCTCCCAGCCATCTACCACCATCATCCACAATGTCAGCTCAGGACGAGTGCCATTTAAAACATGAACACTGATGGTTGGTGATGTCACCCTGCCCCTCCTCCTGGACACTGGAGTCACAGTGTCCCTTCTGAACCTGGCCACTTGCAGTTCTTCTCCCACGAGCCACTGGGGCCACCCACCACCACCCTGCATGGTTATGCTAACTCTGAGATTGACATCGTGGGCTCCCTCCAGCTGCTGGTGAGATATGGAGAGAAGACACTGCCAGTCTTCAGGTTCAATATTACACGCCACGGGACCAACATCCTAGGCCTCGACCTATTCAACGGCCTCAGTTTCGCCCTGTTAGACACCACTGGCTCAGAGATTCACACCGTGGCCATCCCATGGCAGCAACAGTGGCCCGTGCTGTTCAGTGGTGTGGGCTGCCTGGAGCTCTTCACTCACCAGCCCCTGTTAGACCCGAAAGTGACACCTGTCATCCAGCCTCTCCACCGCTCTCCCCTGGCTCTCCACGACGACATCTCTGCTGAGCTACAGAGCATGCTGGACGGCGACATCATTGAGCAGGTGAACGCATCGTTCTGGATCTCCAACGTGGTGGTGGCGAAGAAGAAGACTGGGGGTCTGTGACTCTGCGTGGACTTGAGAGCTCTCAGCCCCACGGAACAGAGTTACTTGGTGGGAGAGCAGGGGGCCCTAGCTTGCCTCTGGGCATGTGAGCGCTGGCACATGTATCTCTACGGATGCTTATTCATGCTGAGGATGGACCACCAGGCCCTCACCACCCTGCTGGCCACATCTTGCACCGGCCACAAGCCACTCTGTCTCCACCGTTGGGCCGACCGCCTGCAACAGTACACCTTCCGCCCGCAGTTCACAACAAGCCGGGACAACATGGTGGCTGACCTGCTATCATGCTTGATCCTCAGCCCCATCTCTGGGCCCCGAATGGGACCAGGCCGAGCATGACCTCGTCCAGCTCCTCCACACACCCCTTCAGGAGATGGTGTCCCTGCAGGAGCTCCAAGATGTCTCAGCTGACGACCCCACCCTCTCTACACTCTTGACCTACATCAGGCAGGGCTGGCCGGCGAGGGTACCAGACGAGCTGCTCCCCTACTTCAGGGTCAAGGACGAGTTGTCGTGTTGGAATGACACCTGCATCGCTCTGCACTGTGGTCCCAGGTGCCCTTCAAGCGCGTATCCTTGCTATGGCACATGAGGGCCACTTGGGCATAGTCAGGCTCAAACAGCGATGTTGTGTGGTGGCCAGGCATCGACAGGGAAATCGAGACCCTGGTCAAGGACTGCACTGCCTGTCTCCTCAGTGGTAAGACCAGGGCCCCAGCCCCACCCCCACCCATGCAGCCATTGGACCGGCCGTCCCAACCCTGGGAACACCTGCAACTTGACATCTGCGGTGAGCTGCATGGGGTACCGCATCACCAGCGCTTCCTCATCGTGGTCTATGACCTCCACTCTAAGTGGCCTGAGGTGACACCCGTGGGCTCAGTCACAGCCAAGGCATTGATTGATATTCTTGACGCCCTGTTCGCACGTTAGGGCCTGCCCAAGAGGATCACGAACGACAATGGCCCCCAAATGGTCTCCCACGAGCTGTCCTCCTATCTGGCAGGGAAGGGGATCCGCCACATCTGCACAGCCTTTTAAAACCCTGCTGCAAACGGGGGTGTTGAACAGCTGAATCAATCACTAAAAAATGGAATAAGGGCCCACCTAGCACAAGGGTGCATGCTCACCAACAGCCTCCTCCAGGTGCTGCTGCATTACCGGGCCACCTGACATGCCACCACAGGAATCTCCTCAGCTTCCTTCATGCTGGGGCGGGAGCTGCAGCTACCTCTGGACAGGCTCCGCCCTACACCGGCTCAGGCCCCAGTCTACCTAGTTCAAGCCACAGTTGCCACACGCTAACGCCTGATGAAGAATCGCTTCGACAGAGCCCGAGATGCCAGACCATCTGCCATCGCCATTTCAGTCCGGCGACCCCACCATGACAACAAGCTACAGTCGTTCTGGTCGGATCCTGCTCAGGTCGGCACTCGCTGGCATGCTAGCCGCCTGCGTAAGGTGCAGGTCCCCCCTGGCCCAAGACTGAGTGTGCCAGCCGCACGGTTCGATGCCATAGCAACTCCAGCCCAGCCTGCCGCAGTGGGGCCACTGCCAGTAGTTGCTGTACCCGGTCAGGGCACGCCTCAGGCTCGGGCACCTGCGTGACTTTGAGACTGAGTACCACTCCTAGGTTATGGGAAGGGGGGGGGGAATGTTACATCTGGCACTGTTACGACAGTGCATCATTTTACGTTAATTTCAGTGTTGTGTTTACGTCATCTGTTTGCTTGATGGTCGGTTCCGTATGTTGATTAAATGGAGTAGGTTCAGCTCCAAAGACAGCTCCGGTTTTGTCTGTTATTTCAACATAACAGCGGACTCTTTTTTTTTTTCCTTTTATGTCACAGACTCGCTGAGGTGAAGTTTTGCGCAATGACCAAATCAGCAGTAGAGTAGTATGAACATTTAAAAGAAGCGGCTGGTGACTCCACATGTATCACAGGAGGCATGTGGTAGTCTGCAGCCCTCCCCGGATCGGCAGAGGGGGTGGGACCGGGATGGTCGGGAGAAAAAAAGGGGGTGGGGGGGAATACAAATTACACATAGCATACATTATTCAAACTGAGCGCAGGTGCCATAATATGGAGGAAGCCTAACAAATATGTGATGCAGTGACAATACATGGATGGGAAAAGAGGATGAGATGAATGAAGGATGAGATCTATTTGGATCATCTGCGCCTTTGTTAGGTTTGTTAGGTCTTAATAATAACTGTAGAGTTTACCGGTATCATAGATATTCCAGGTCTTCAGGTTTATCTGCAAAAGACAAGATAAGGGATAAGGATAAGGGAATTAACCCTGAATTTTGATTCTGCTAACCTCATTACCACTTTCCTGTTGCACCAAACAATATCAGAGGATTACATTTGACCTCGCTACTGAAAGTGTGGTACCAGCTGATCAGTGCTGACTAGCTGAAGTTGGGCGATGGGCTCCGGTCCAAACAGGCTGTGACCTTCCCACATCCACATCCAGGCCCATTTCCATGTTAATCCACAACCACTGTATTGAGGCTAAGTATGGCTATCATTCCCATGCTTGATTGTTGCTTTGTCTAAATCAATAGATGAGAACGTTTCAGGATCAACAAGCTCTATGACCTCACCTCAGAGCTGGAAAACAGTTGAACTCAGATTTTTTATTTTATTATATTATTTTTTTAGAAATAAACCAAAAAAATTACTGCTGGGATGGGCTCCAGCATCCCCGTGACCCTGGGAGCAGGATAAGTGGTTTGGATAATGGATGAATGGATAAAAAAATGCTCGTGTTTTTGTCACGACCCATGTCTTTTTTTCCCCTAAATATACAACAGGGATTTAGCATGTTTCACCCAAAATTCCCAAGACTGAATTTTTCACAAAACACGCTCAACAACATTTCAACTCGAGCAATAGATGCAAAACCACGTTTGGAGTAAAAAAAATTTTTCACTGAGAATTGCGACCTCTAATCTCAGATTCAGATAGGATAAATTTGATCCTGATATGATGAATACGCAGGTCAGCACCTCAGCATTTCCTTATCAGTGGGAAGACATTTCCTGAATTGAAGGTCCCCTCAATCAGTGCCATACCTAGACTCCTGTAGAAAGCATTGCCGTGTCCTGCAAGACGTAGCTGATGAAGATGGACCTGAAAAATAGCAGCCCTTGAATGTAAAGACAACAGTCCATTCAGGAATCTGTCTTTTCTGTTATGGACCTTTATTGTACAAGTTTGAATGAAATATACAATAACATCTTATTTTATGGACGCTTTTATGCAAAAGGCTTGGCAGTTCAATGCACACATTCATGTTTAGAATGGATTGCACCAGTGGCAGTAGAGCAAACAAATATGAGAGACAATTAAAGATATGGGGCGTGGATTGTGTGTGTGCGCGCGTGTGTGTGTGTGTGCGTGTGTGTGTGTGTGTGTGTGTGTGTGTGCGTGCGTGCGTGCGCATGCATCACAAACAATTGCAGAGCCTCACGGTTCCAGCTTGTGTGCTGCATGTTTCTGTAAACACTACAGACACACTGAGATTTGCAGGTGCTGTGAACTTATTAGCAGACAGATGGGTAGTAAATGGCAACGTGTGGCAACATATCCATGAATGGCCGTGGCTCTCTCGCGTTGAATGATTAATTTACTTGTTAGATGAATGACAGATTGAGTCTGTATCTAGACCCAATGGTGGGTATTGATATGCTTTCTTTTTTTCTTTTCTTTTTTTTGGGGACTTTTTTCCCCTCTTTACTTTCTAATTGTACTTGGCCAATTACCCCACTCTTCCAAGCCGTCCCAGTCGCTGCTCCATCCCCTCTGCTGATCCGGGGAGGGCTGCAGACCACCACATGTGTCCTCCGATACATGTGGAGTCGCCAGCTGCTTCTTTTCACCTGACGGTGAGGAGTTTTGCCAGGGGGATGTAGTGCATGTGAGGATCACGCTATTCCCCCCCAGTTCCCCCTCCCCCCCTGAATTGGTGCCCTGACTGACCAGAGGAGGCGCTAGTGCAGTGACCAGGACTCATACCCACATCTGGCTTCCCACCCGCAGACACGGCCAATTGTGTCTGTAGAGACGCCCGACCAAGCCGGAGGGAACATGGGGATTCGAACCAGTGATCCCTGTGTTGGTAGGTAACTTAATAGACTGCTACGCTACCTGGATGCCTTTTGATATTCTTTTTTAACTTGACAGTGACCCAATTGTCAAATTTACATACAAGAAAAATTCTAGGTTTTCTCTTCGTTTTTCTTTTGTTCTGAGACACCCCATTTATCAGGATTAAATTTACATCGGCGTCTGCGTGTGATTCAGAGAAACTCCCGGCTTTAATGCAACGTGTATAACAGAGTGCAGTGTTCCAGCACGTAAAGAGGATCCCATGGCCCTGTCAGGAAGCAGGTTTGGCAGAGGGAGGCTTTCTCATTTCCTTTGAGGATCTACTCAGCCGAGCACAACCAGCACAGGAAAGCTTGGGGTGTAAAATGCTGCTGACATTTTGCAATGATACACTATTATTTTCAACATTATTATTTTGGGGCGGCATGGCTCTGGAGGTACAACGGGTCGTCTTAGTGATCGGAAGGTGTCTGTTGCGATCCCCGGCTCCTCCAGAAAGTGAGTCAAAGTGTCCTTGAGCAAGACACTGAACCCCTTACTGCTCCTGATGAGCAGTTTGGCATCTTGCATGGCAGCCTCCACCATCAGTGTATGAATGTGTGTGTGAATGGGTGAATGTGAGGCATACATACACTGTAAAGCGCTTTGAGTTGTTAGTAGACTAGAAAAGCTCTAAATACATGCATTCCATTTAGCATTTATCAGCAGACAACTTCACTTCTGAAAGACGTAAAAAAAATCAATCAAATAATGACGTATAAGAGGATTTTCAAGTTGACTTCTTCTTGCTATCACTGCATTGCATGAACAGGAAATTTGGTTGTGACAGAGAAACTTAAATGTGCGCATGGAGTCAGTCTATAATATGAACCCTGATGCTTCCAAACTTAACCTGGGCTGAATGCGGATACTTCAGTTCCGCATTCTGAATACGTGACACCATTACTTGTATTCTGCTGCAGGAAAGCAGAACAGACAGCACAAGGTAACCAAACACCTTCATGGACAGATACTACAACATCAGCAGCTAAATCTCAACCATGTCTTTAAATTGTTGTTTAGTTCGGCGGTGGGGAAGGTACAGATGCAACAGCACTGTGGACTGATTCATGAATCCAAAATGTATTCATTTAAATGGATCATGTAACTTTAACACAGGCCCCACTGGGAAATCATGAGACAAAAATGACTGCATGAAGCATATGCGATTTAATAGTTACTGTTAAAAAGATGGAGTAATTCTATTTTACATTTTATGTTATAACTTTGAAAAAGAGATTTCAGTGATGATTTATATGTGGATTAAATTTCATGTCCCTTGACCTCTTAAACCATTTTAGACCTATTTGTAGAATTAAAAAAAAAATACACGGGTGTCAGTTAGAAAACAACCATTCTTGTCTTTGTTTGTATCCGGTAATAACATTTCTTGCAGGGAATGTTATTATTTTGTCATTATATCTTATTTGAAATTTATTAAACGCTGCTTAGGCAGGCATGTAGTGTGGGTGGGTGGGTGGGGGTGGGCAGAGATGGAGAGGCGAAGACAGATGGAGAGGTGATTTAAGAAACACAAACAGGTTACAGAGGAACATCTAAATCTAGAGAATCCTTATGTTTGGCTCGATACCTCCTGTAACACCTGAAAGAAACTTCTGTTGAGAGAAAAAGGGCAGTCAGGCAATAAAGCCTTACCAAGCCGCCACGGGTGGGAACTCCAGCTCCTTATTTAGACTCGTTTTGTTGTTGTTGTTTGTTTTGTTGTGGCTAGGGAGCACCTGATAAAATAATCCCCAGCTAAATTACACGCAGCCTGTCCCTCTCAGCCTTGGCAGTTTTGCACAGCAAGCACTGAAGATTATAGCTGCTATTATTTCATATTAAGAAAATTTCCTCATGCAGAGGAGGATACGTACAATCCCACTGAGGACAGCGGCTAAAGAGACGAAAGCAGACAGCAGCAAACAAACAAATCAATACTGATACTGAAAGGTCTTAATGAAGAAAATGTGAGTGGGATTAATCCAACCAGAGAATTTTTGGGTACACACTGACATTTGACTGACATTTGGCTATCACTCAAGGAGAACAATGCTGCCATTGAAGAAGAACGAAACTCATACCTACTTTCTTGCAGTTTATTCTTTCCCTTTCTTTCTAGACTGCAGTTAGCATGGTGATGTACAGCCCTAATTGACTCATTGGTGTGTTGGGAGCCTACAATGATTTTTATTTTCTCTTTATCCAAAAGCAGTGGTACCAATGGTTCACATTTCTGTCTCAAGTGAATATGCTTAATTTTTGTGACATTCAGGACATTTCCCACTAATTTAGCACTTTGGTTGAGCTTTCTTATCCTGATCGTGAAAATTTGTATAAAAAGAAATAGAAAAATAGCTCGATGAAACAAACATTGGAGAGGGATGAGGACAAACTGCTCCCATTTCAGCCAGGTTCGGAACAGGTTTACATTGGAAAGCTTTCGGCACTTTCCTGACAGTCTTATCTGGAGTGACCTCCAAACACTGAGCAGGAAGGGATTCACGGCCTTGCGTGAAGGCATTGTGACAAAGAGACATATGACTTCCTCTCTTGATGACAAGGTGGTCTCTCTTTCTTTCTCTCTCTCTCTCCCTCTCTCTCTCTCTCTCTCTCTCTCTCTCTCTAATAGGTAGGACGGATCACAGCAAGGGGGGTTTTGTTTGTTTTTTCTTTAAAGATTTTTTTTGGGCATTTTTCTGCCTTATTTGACAGCAATACTTGAGAGAGAGAGACATGAAAGGCAGGGGAGAGAGAGGGGATGACATGTAGAAAAGGGCCGGGCCAGATTCGAACGCAGGCCGCTGTGGTAAGGACGCAGCCTTATGCAGTACGCGCTCTACCAGGTGAGCCACCTGGGTGCCCCCTGCAAGGAGGGTTTTTAACAACCGGGCCCCGATTATCCCTCCCTTGCCCCAGCATTGGACTGTATTGTTTAACACATATAGCTACAGATGGACTTGGCCCCGTACTCTAAACCAGCCAACCGCCCTCTACACATACTATAAACTAGAAGGCAAAAAAAACCAAAAACGCTAAACTTGAATATCCTGATACTATCTTTCACAATATTGTCGCGATGTTCAAAACACTGCATCGATTCTTAGTGGCAGCAGCACCACTTCATTGTGTTGTTTATTTATCTGACCACTAGATGGCTTTGTCTGCTGTATTGTACCACACTAGCTCTGGCTCTAATCACTCTGATGTTATGCATATTGATGTTTTCTTCGTGACGTTTCTCCAAAATTTTGATGAAATGTTGCTTCGTATCGCTACATTTGTAATACTATAATTAATTACAATGTATTGAATCGTGACACTTGCATCATGATACAAATCGTACCGCCAAATTCTTGCCAAAACACAGCCCTAATGTGCACGCATTCACACGCGTGCTTTCTTACCCTGTGGTCGGTAAAAACTTGTTTTATTATTATTATTATTATTATTATTTTAGTTTGTTCACATTTAAATTGCATTGCATTCGGTCTGGTTTGTGAAATTTGCGATATGAACAAAGTTTTGATTGGTTAATTTGTAGCTACACTGAAAGTAAACTTATTTACATTGAAAAAAAACCCAAAACAATGCAATATGTACATTTGGGGTCGGGCTCATTTTTCTGAACTTGATATCTGGCAAATCCAAACTTTTTGTCATTTTGTCAAGCGAGGACTGCTCTCCTGAAACAGCAACATAGCCATGAAATGTTGGAAATTTTTTGCGGTACATAATGCCGTATATCTGTGTGTGGATGTCATTTGAGTTATGTGGTGCGGATTAGAACCAAACTCAGACGCACTCGAAAATGGAGGCAGGCTGTGATCAACCTCAGGGCTCAGCAGTTACCAGACAGGTTGCACAAGTCTACCAGCGGGCTTATCTGGGGAACCGAAGCCTCTGAGCTTTGTGTTGTGTCTTGTAGATGAAAGTAGGCTCGCCTTCAAACATGTTGGCAAGATGCAGCGCCCCCTGCTTGGAAGGAAGTGTTTAAACCAAAATCGGAGTGTCCGGTGGGGGTGTATGCTAGCATCACTATCAAGGCTTGCCAGAGAGATAACAATCTTTATGTTTGTCAAGAAAAGGAAGCACTGTCATGTGGAACAAAAGATTAGTTTGCTATATTATATCTATGTATATGTATTATACGGCTTTAATAATCCTAAATTGATTGTTTTTTTTAAAGTCATATCTCAGCTCTCTGCACCCATAATATGCCTCCTGCTTCAATACATACTATGAATAATACAATAATGTTAGCCCACTTGGGCTGGTAGTTGACACTGGCAGCAGAACCATTATCAGACATAATAGGGCCTATAACATGGATTCATATATAGAAACTGTAGCATGGCTGACTGCCCAGCACTGTTGCCTCAAAGTGAGAAGTTTGGATTCAAAACCAGCCCTTATGTGAGGAGTTTGCATTTTCTCCCAGTGTTTACATGAAGAACTATCCAAAGACACGTGATTGTGTACATTGTCCTGTAATGAAGTGACATTCTTTCCAGGAGTGTGATTCTTCTGCTCACTTCGATAGATAGATAGATACATAGATACATAGATACATAGATAGATGCTTAAAGCTCATGAATAGCAGAACAAAGGTAATGTTATAAAGTGTCTTCTCCATATGTATTAATAAAGGCCTATTGTTAACTGTTAGCTGAGAGCAGAGGAATGTATGGGAAGCTCATTTGAGTGTAACAAGGTCTGAAGGAACAGCCCTGGAGAATTACAACTTGGATGATACAGACGAGAGGAGACCTGGCCTATGAACTCTTTGAGCAAGTTCTGCTTACCATTAGGATGACAGTCCAGCAATACATATGAGCTACTTCCTCCAAATAGGATTAGGGAGAAACTCTGGGTACATACCATTGTGACCGGTACAATAAGCAGGTTTGGGCTGCAAGTAATAAAGGAGTGGCCTCTGAGATCAGGGCACACACTTAAGTATGAACATATTAAAATGTGAAAATAGTGTGGGACATTTTTGTCTCGCTCCTCATTTATTGTCAGTGGAACTAAATAATTGCCATGACAATAGATAGATAAATATACACTACCGTTCAAAAGTTTGGGGTCACCCAAACAATTTTGTGTTTTCCATGAAAAGTCACACTTATTCACCACCATATGTTGTGAAATGAATAGAAAATAGAGTCAAGACATTGACAAGGTTAGAAATAATGATTTGTATTTGAAATAAGATTTTCTTTACATCAAACTTTGCTTTCGTCAAAGAATCCTCCATTTGCAGCAATTACAGCATTGCAGACCTTTGGCATTCTAGCTGTTAATTTGTTGAGGTAATCTGGAGAAATTGCACCCCACGCTTCCAGAAGCAGCTCCCACAAGTTGGATTGGTTGGATGGGCACTTCTTGCGTACCATACGGTCAAGCTGCTCCCACAACAGCTCAATGGGGTTCAGATCTGGTGACTGCGCTGGCCACTCCATTACCGATAGAATACCAGCTGCCTGCTTCTGCTCTAAATAGTTCTTGCACAATTTGGAGGTGTGTTTAGGGTCATTGTCCTGTTGTAGGATGAAATTGGCTCCAATCAAGCGCTGTCCACTGGGTATGGCATGGCGTTGCAAAATGGAGTGATAGCCTTCCTTATTCAGAATCCCTTTTACCCTGTACAAATCTCCCACCTTACCAGCACCAAAGCAACCCCAGACCATCACATTACCTCCACCATGCTTAACAGATGGCGTCAGGCATTCTTCCAGCATCTTTTCATTTGTTCTGCGTCTCACAAACGTTCTTCTTTGTGATCCAAACACCTCAAACTTGGATTCATCCGTCCACAACACTTTTTTCCAGTCTTCCTCTGTCCAATGTCTGTGTTCTTTTGCCCATCTTAATCTTTTTCTTTTATTGGTCAGTCTCAGATATGGCTTTTTCTTTGCCACTCTGCCCTGAAGCCCAGAATCCCGCAGCCGCCTCTTCACTGTAGATGTTGACACTGGTGTTTTGCGGGTACTATTTAATGAAGATGCCAGTTGGGGACCTGTGAGGCGTCTGTTTCTCAAACTAGAGACTCTAATGTACTTATCTTCTTGCTCAGTTGTGCAACGCGGCCTCCCACTTCTTTTTCTACTCTGGTTAGAGCCTGTTTGTGCTGTCCTCTGAAGGGAGTAGTACACACCGGTGTAGGAAATCTTCAATTTCTTAGCAATTTCTCGCATGGAATAGCCTTCATTTCTAAGAACAAGAATAGACTGTCGAGTTTCAGATGAAAGTTCTCTTTTTCTGGCCATTTTGAGCGTTTAATTGACCCCACAAATGTGATGCTCCAGAAACTCAATCTGCTCAAAGGAAGGTCAGTTTTGTAGCTTCTGTAACGAGCTAAACTATTTTAAGATGTGTGAACATGATTGCACAAGGGTTTTCTAATCATCAATTAGCCTTCTGAGCCAATGAGCAAACACATTGTACCATTAGAACACTGGAGTGATAGTTGCTTGAAATGGGCCTCTATACACCTATGTAGATATTGCACCAAAAACCAGACATTTGCAGCTAGAATAGTCATTTACCACATTAGCAATGTATAGAGTGTATTTCTTTAAAGTTAAGACTAGTTTAAAGTTATCTTCATTGAAAAGTACAGTGCTTTTCCTTCAAAAATATGGACATTTCAATGTGACCCCAAACTTTTGAACGGTAGTGTATAATTAATACATAATTTGGGTTTTGACCAGATACTTGACTAAGAATTAAGATATGGGTTAGCTCTAAATGTCTGATAAACTTTCCTTCAAATCTAGTGTAAGTGCATCATGGGTGGGATTTCAAATCAGCTGATAGTTTACTTGGTAAGCAAGCTCGGGGGAATGGGAGAGAGCAGGCGGAGTACAGTACACTCTCAGACAAAGGAGAATAAAAGATGGATAGAATTTAACAGTTGAGATCAAACTTTTTGGAGGATAGCTTTTGCAACCACAGGGATCTTTATCCTTTTTAAGGATAAAAGCAATACAAGCTTGATTTGGTGAAGTCGGGAGATTACCTTGTCAAAAGCTTCACTGAACATTTACAGCATGAGCGGTGTAAATTCAGCTCAGTTACACTTGAAGGTTCTGCTGTAAATCCATCCTGGAATGGGACCTTACCTGCTGGCTCTGACACTATAGCATCACTTATCTCCTTCTCTGTAACAGGGCTGTCAATGTATTCATATTATTCCTCGATCTTTTTTTTAAAAAGATTAGATTTATAGATTTATAACTAGATTGTTTAACACAATCCTGGAAAGTGAGAGGATGCCTGAGGAGTGGAGAAGAAGCATACTGGTACCGATTTTCAAGAACAAGGGCGATGTGCAGAACTGTAACAACTACAGAGGTATAAAGTTGATCAGCCACAGCATGAAGATTTGGGAAAGAGTAATAGAAGCTAGGTTAAGAGGAGAGGTGACGATCAGCGAGCAGCAGTATGGTTTCATGCCACGAAAGAGCACCACAGATGCGATGTTTGCTTTGAGAATGTTGATTGAGAAGTATAGAGAAGGCCAGAAAGAGTTGCACTGTGTCTTTGTAGATTTAGAGAAAGCTTATGACAGAGTACCGAGAGAGGAGGTGTGGTATTGTATGAGGAAGTCAGCAGTTGCAGAGAAGTATGTAGGAGTGGTGCAGGATACGTATGAGGGAAGTGTGACAATGGTGAGGTGTGCGGTTGGAATGACGGATGGGTTCAAGGTGGAGGTGGGATTACATCAAGGATCGGCTCTTAGCCCTTTCTTGTTTGCAATGGTGATGGACAGGTTGACGGACAAGATCAGGCAGGAGTCTCCATGGACGATGATGTTCGCGGATGACATTGTGATCTGTAGTGAGAGTAGGGTGCAGGTTGAGGAGAGCCTGGAGAGGTGGAGGTATGCACTGGAGAGAAGAGGAATGAAAGTCAGTAGGAGCAAGACGGAATACCTATGCGTGAATGAGAGAGAGGACAGTGGAATGGTCAGGATGCAAGGAGTGGAGGTGACAAAGACATCTGAGTTTAAATACTTGGGGTCAACTGTCCAAAGTAACGGGGAGTGCAGTAGAGAGGTGAAAAAGAGAGTGCAGGCAGGTTGGAGTGGGTGGAGAAGAGTGTCAGGAGTGATTTGCGACAGAAGGGTACCAGCAAGAGTTAAAGGGAAAGTTTACAAGATGGTTGTGAGACCAGCTATGTTATATGGTTTGGAGACATTGGCACTGACGAAAAGACAGGAGGCGGAGCTGGAGGTGGCAGAGTTGAAGATGCTAAGATTTTCACTGGGAGTAACGAAGAAGGACAGGATTAGGAACGATTATATTAGAGGGACCGCTCAGGTTGGACGGTTTGGAGACAAAGCAAGAGAGGCAAGATTGAGATGGCTTGGACATGTGTGGAGGAGAGATGCTGAGTATATTGGGAGAAGGATGCTGAATATGGAGCTGCCAGGGAAGAGGAGAAGAGGAAGGCCAAAGAGGAGGTTTATGGATGTGGTGAGGGAAGACATGCAGGTGGCTGGTGTGACAGAGGAAGACGCAGAAGACAGGAAGAAATGGAAACGGATGATCCGCTGTGGCGACCCCTAACGGGAGCAGCCGAAAGTAGTAGTAGTAGATTTATAGATTTATAGATTGACATAATCCACAAATGAGATTACCTCCATGCTGGTTGCAATGCACTTTGGGGGATAAGTGTTAACATCACACTTAAAATACATTATTGATATCCTTGGGTTTGCTGAGAAGCATTCCCCGTTGCTATCATTTTATTCCAATGTATAGTTTATATTATTTTGGTTTAAAGACAATGTGAAAGGAAAATGTATTCTTTTTTCATTTCCTCAGTCATACAAAGCACCTGTTCAGGAATGTATGCCCAAAAAATGTACAATAAATTCTGTTTTTTTTTTTTACACCAAAATCTAATCACCCTAACTTCCATTAAAACATTTACAATTGCGTAACCCAGTCTGAGTGGCCAGGCAAGCAACTTTCCAACAATTTATGTCATAAAATGTTTTTTGCACAATTCAATCAAATCCTGAAGGATGAAATCACATCCCTCCCTACATTTTGTCTGGCTAATATCCTACTTGAAAATTATCACATTACTAACATGACATAGTTTTTGTTGAAGATGTGTTTTTTTTTCCTTTTTAGTTTCAGGAGTGACGACGGAGGACAGGATTAGGAACGAGTATATTAGAGGGACAGCTCAGGCTGGACAGTTAGGAGACAAAGTAAGAGAGCCAAGATGGAGATTGCTTGGACATATGTGGAGGAGAGATGCTGAGTACACTGGGGGAAGCATGCTGAATATGGAGCTGCCAGAGAAGAGGAAAAGAGGAAGGCCAAAGAGGAGGTTTATGGATGTGGTGAGAGAGGACATGCAGGTGGCTGGTGTGACAGAGGAAGATGCAGACAGGAAGAAATGGAAACATATGATCCGCTGTGGCAACCCTTAACAGGAGCAGCCGAAAGTAGTAATAGTAGACTAACATCACATCATTAAATTTGCTGATGACACAGTAGTGGTGGGCCTGATCTCCAGTAATGATGAGACGGCCTACCTGGAAGAGGTGAAGGATCTGTCCCAGTGGTGCCAGACCAACAGCCTCTCCTTGAATGCCAGTAAAACCGAGGCACTTGTTGTGGACTTTAGAAAGACACAGCCAATGACCTACACCTCTATCAATGGGATCCTGTAGAGAAGGTGAGCAGCTTCGGGTACCCCAGAGTTCACATCACTGAGGTACCTGAAGGACACTTTGGTGAAAAAAAGGCAAAGCAGCATCTTTATTACCTCAAGCAACTGAAGAAATTCAGTGTCTCCCCAGAGATCCGGAAAACCTTTTATTCTGGTACCATTGAAATTATCCAGGCAGGGTGCCTCACCATCTGGTATGGGAACTGTACCTCTCAAGACCAAAAAGCCCTGCAGAGAGTCTTACGGTCGGCTGAGCATACCACCAGGTCCACACTCACCCTCTTACAGGACTTATACATCAGGCAGTGCAGGACCAGGGTTAAAAGGATTACTATGGCTCCACATCACCCCAATGATCACATGTTTCAGCCTCCACAACCACAAGGCCAACAGAGAGAGACCCAGAAGACACAGTGCTTGTGGCAAGCTTTTCAAGTAATAACTGACAACAAGCCCCCACCCCTGCAGGCATGTCATAAAGATCCCTCCCTACCAGACAAACTAAATGACTTTTTTGCACATTTTGAGGTAACCAACAACAGGCAGACACAGAAACTTCCACCATCACCAAGCGACCAGGTACTCCAGCTGTCTACAGCCGGGGTAAAGAAGGCCTTTGCCAGCGTCAACTCATGCAAAGCTGCGGGGCCGGACAACATACCTGGGCATGTTATTAAGGACTGCACAGAACAGCTGAAATATATTTTTGCAGACATCTTCAACAGCTCGCTCAGTCAAACAGTAGTGCTTAACTGCCTCAAAAGTGCCACTATCATTCCCCTGCCCAAAAAGTCAAACCCAGCCAGTATGAATGACTTCCACCCTGTAGCCCTCACTCCCATAGTTATGAAGTGCTTTGAGCGGCTTATCATGCAGCACATCAAGGCCTGCCTCACTGCAAACCTAGATCCCCTACAGTTTGCATATAGAGCCAACCAATCCACGGAAAACGCAATCTCTACCACACTCCACCTCACTTTGTCACACCTGGAAGGGAAGAACACCTATGCCAAGATCCTCTTCATCAATTTCAGCTCAGCATTTTAACACCATCGTACCACAACAACTGGTGGATAAACTGAGGTTGCCGGATGTGGACACTGGTACCTGTAACTGGGTCCTGGGCTGTCTGCTGCCTACACGGAGGCAGCAGACAGTCAGGGTGGGCAGCCACATATCAAATTCCATCTTAGTGAGCACAGGTTCACCCCAGGGCGATGTCCTGAGCCCCCTCTTGTTCACTCTGCTAATCCATGGTTGTACTGCCAAATTTGACAACAACCACATCATCAAGTTTGCAGATGATACACCAGTAGTGGGTCTTGTCAGCAATAATGATGAATCTACATACAGGATGGAGGTGGAGCAGCTAACAGCGTGGTGTAAATCCCACAACCTCTCCCTAAATATAAGCAAAACAAAAGAGATGATTACTGACTTCAGGAGGGCCAGCAGGCACCATCACATGCTGCTGAACATTGATGGCACCACTGTGGAGAGGGCCAGTAACATCAAGTTCCTGGGAGTGCACCTGGTGGACAACCTGACCTCAACCATTAACATCTTGGCCATCGTTAAAAAGGCCCATAACCAGCTCCATCCCCTCTGTAGACTTAAAAGGGCAAGCCTCCCCATTCCAGCCCTCACCACCTTCTATAGGGGCACCATTGAAAGCATTCTAACCTATGGTCTCACTTCCTGGTTCGGTAACTGCAAAGCGACCGAACAACACCAGCTGAACAGGATCGTGACAACAGCTAGCAAGATAATTTGTGCCCCCTCCCTTCCTGTTTGAGATTTACCATCAACGCTGTGTTCACAGAGCCTCCAGCATCTTGAAGGATCCCCACCACCCTTCTCACAACCTTTTTTCCCTCCTGCCATCTGTGAAGAGGTACAGGAGCATCTGTACTAAATCCAGCAGAATGCTAAATAGCTTCTACCTACAAGCAGTCAGGATTATTAACAAACTGTCCCCCCCCCCCCATACACGGTCATGCCCATCCACCTACCCTCTAACCCCCCTGCATCAGTGCTGGTCACTTGTTGACAGACACCGGCTGTCAACATTTAAACTGAAATGGCTCTTTAATGGACTGTGATGTTAATTGTTTGTGCTTTTTTGTTTTTTTCTCTCTGTTTTTATGTTTTTTAGTGGTATTGTTTTTAGGGAATTTTTGGATGTGTATTTTTATCTTTTCTGCTGCACTGCAGTAGGCTGGGAGAAACTGCATTTAATGTTCATTTATGTGCACAGGTACGTAATGAAAATGACAATAAACTAAATCTTGAATCTTGAATTCTTTATATATTTTATAATTCTGTAACCCACATGATTACATGTACCCTGTGATGTATGTAAGTTCCACTAGTAGCCTCTAAGAGGCACACGAGCTACAGAGTTTAAACCAGAAAAACAACCGTCAACAATAGAGAAGAGAGAATGAATCTGACAAGAGAAAGACTGGAAGAGAAGAGAAATACGGATATTTTGAAATCCGGACAACTTTGACTATGGATACTTGAGTTATTGATATTTGAACTACGGATATTTGAACTACAGGACATTTGAACTACGACATAAAGATCCCTCCCACGAAGCTTCCTTGACAGATGATCTCCTGTTGAAGGAAGAAGGAAGACTCTTGTCTCTTGTACGCTGCTGGAATCCTGACTGGTTTTTTTTAGTACCCCGAACAACCCCCCCCTTGCTACACCTTTTGGAACCCTTGGATACCCCCTTTGGATTGCCCCCATCATCGCCCTGGATTTGGATTCATCATCATCGCCCTCTACATTAACTTGCCCCTGTGATTGTGGTAGGATCTGGACATTGCACCTTGCACAGATTGGAGGACTGAATCATTCCCCCTTTTCTTTTCTTTATTATTTTCTTTGAGTGCACTCATACTTTATTTTGGATTATTTTGTTTAATTTGTTAGTGTAGAATATGGCTGCATAAGTAATATATTAGAAGGGTATAAAATAGAATATAGATAGATATAGACAATAAATAGAATATTAGGAAGAACTTTTAAAAAGTATAATAGAGTAAAATATAGTATATATATATATATAATATAACACATCTCATTTAGTATTGATATTGATATTGAAATAACTTGACTTTGAACTGTTGAAATAAATTGTTTTTTTATTGTAAACTATACCCACGAGTGTGTGTGTTGTCTTTGGGGCGAGTACTAGAATCTGGTCTAGAAAAAAACCTACACCAAACTCCACTGAACTTAGACATTAGACTGTAAACTGTCCCTGCACAAGCATAGGCCCATTCCCCTGTCGTGCAGGTTACAATTCCATTATAATTCTGTTATCCTCTTTCCATGTTGTGTTCTGTAAATTGTGTAAACACAACATCCATTGCATGTTGTCCATGTTGGGAGAGAGATCCCTCCTCTGTTGCGCTCCCTGAGGTTTCTTCCAATTTTTCCTCCCTGTTAAAGGGTTTTTAGGGAGTTGTTCCTTATCCAATGCGAGGGTCTAAGGACAGGATTTTGTATTGCTGTAGAGCCAAATGAGGCAAATGTTTAATTTCTGATATTAGGCAATACAAATGAAATTTACCATTATTAGCTAAATCTGGCTAAAAAGTATTGATTCTGGTGGGGTAAATATTGTTGTTCTCTTCCTCTTCTTCTTTCATCTTCTTCTATGGGTTTTGTGTGTGTGTGTGTGTGTGTGTGTGTGTGTGTGTGTGTGTGTGTGTGTGTATACACAAATAAAATGTATTATCATTAGCTAAATCTGGCTTAAAAGTATTGATTCTGGTGGCGTAAATATTGTTGTTCTCTTTCTCTCTTCTACATTGGGTATGTGTGTGTCTTTGTGTGTAGCTATTATTGACTAAATCTGGCTACAAAGTATTGATTCTGGTAGGATAAATATTGTTGTTTATGAGACATTAAGTCTTTCATCTTATTAAAAATGTTCTTCATTAGAAATATGTGTTGCATCAGTCAGATATATCGAATTCATTTGATTGGTGAAGGGAGAAATATTTCATCACCTTTAAATTTGAAGCTGTAACAGAACAAAAGTGAAAAAGGTGAAAGGGTTGAACATGTTTTGCTGGCACTGTATGACTCGGCAAATAAAGTAAACTTGATTAAGTTGAATAAAAGTCCTTTGTTTAACAGTTATATGATATTCTTGCACCTCTACTTTTCATTTCCTGCATTATCATTTTCTTACAGTGGTGTTTTCAGGATTTTCACAAAGACAGAACTTTTGAAATACAAGTACAGCCCTGATAAATAGGGTTGCATTGCCCACCATCAAAGCCCATACGCTTAAGACGAAGCAAACTTCAACATTACTGTCGTTTCCAATGAAGCCATCCAGCAACACACACGTTCCTTGCTAATGATTTTACTGCCTCCAAACTAGTGCCCATGATGCCATTGTCCTCCTCAAAAGTGATATCATATGGCTACTACACCACATCATTCACAACACAACAAACACATTTGAACATGACTGTGAATGCCTTCAGTGCCTTTGCTGTATTGGTGAGTCTTGCAGTAATATATATTTATAATGTTTATTAGTATACACGTTTTTTTTGTTTTTTTTTTTAGAAAATTGATGCATCTCCTGTCAATAAATTTGTGGCCTACTTCCTCGGGTCAATCAATCAAGTTGCATTTTTTATAGCACTTTTCTAGCTGCAACAGCCACTCAAAGCACATATTTTGAGCAAACAGGAAGTATTGAACCAATAATGAAATACAGTAGGTTATGTTTTTTAATAAGTTCATTGCTGTACCTCTATTTTTTATTTGATAAAGTTGCAAGAATTTACTGTAAGCTTTTTTTTTATGTCATCCTCTGATCCAGCTTAAATATTTTTAGGCTCTAATACCATCAACTAGTATTATACTCTGTTCTTACCATGTGAGCATGCAGGTATGTCAGGGATAATACTGATCCAGTATAGAGAAGACTAGACGGCATAGATATGGTCAGGGTTTTTTTGTTTTGTTTTTTGTTTTGTTTTTTGTTTTGTTTTTTGTGAACTCCTGTAGCAAATTAAATCGAGCAAACTCTTGGGACAAAACTGACTCTCAGGAATCTCGAGAATGAAGGCAACCAGAGCTCATATATGGTGGCCTGGATTGGATAATGAAATAGAATATAAAGTGCAAGCCTGAACCACATGTCAACAGGTACGCAACACCCCTCCCCAAGTGTCAGTCTCACCTTGGGAATGGCCTGGCAAACCATGGACACGCATTCACATAGACTATGCAGGTCCATTTCTGGTCCAAATGAACGACAATGCCGATTGGAGTGAGGGATAAATACACACAGTTATTAGGGCCACATTTCTCTCCCCATTTCCTGTCTGCCTCCACTATCGCTATCTAATAAAAGGTATAAAAAAACCGAAAAATAATTAAAAACTGTTTTCAGACAATTCATTTTTAGAGTACAGTTGCTGAAATATATTTAAGATCGCATATACAAGTATTTTATTTTTGCAGCTCAACCTTTTGCAATTCTGTTGTGTCTTCATTATACAGAGGGCATATATACATTACTATATATGTAAAAAAATGATATAGATGAAGATGTATCATGAAGAATTATCCACAGTATCTAGTTATAGTTTTATACCCTTTTTTTTTATTCTTGAGAACTTAAATCACATCATAACATTCCTCGAACCAGGAAAAGAAACCAAAGAAAGAGAGATGTCTAAACCAACCCGGGTGGAATTTGAGTTTTGCATTGTTAACTCATTTTATAAGAAATGCATTCAGCAGAAACATCCGTGTCTAACCCATCCCTTTATTGGAAATGCTTCCTGGTTCAGAGATGGTTTCAGCTTGAGAACAATGCACGAAAGATATGACACAATGGGAACTGCCCAGATAGTGAATAGAATGGAATTGGATAGTAATGTCTAAAAGGTATGGTGATAGGTGCAGGTGTTTGTGATCATCTACTACTCAAAAACAGCTGAACTGCACTGTATGTTTCATCAGCAACAGGTGCTTTCAGTATATACGATTAGAACAGATGACAGATTAAAACCATATCTGGCATTCATCTAATTAGCTATAATTTAAGGGTCTACTTTGTGCAAGCTCTTAAGGATGAACAAAATACTATGAAAATAAAATAATTTATTTTGTTGGTAGCCAGTACAGCAATCTTAGTGCGAATGTAATATGTTCATATCTCCATGTTCTGGTCAGGCTTAGGCTGTTTTGAAGTGTGCCTTGCCATCAATATCTGCTTATTCCAATTCAGGGTAGCAGAGTGTCAGGCACTGGGCAGAGGACAGGGAAACACTCAAGACAGGTTGCCTGTCCATTGCACAACAGGCAACCTGTCCACACACAGTCACCATTCACACCTATGGATAATTTAGTCATCAGTTGACCTAACATGCATGTCTTGGGTGGGGGGGGGGTCCCATGAGAACAAGTAAATCCCACCCAGATGGACTTGGATTTAACCCAGGAACTTTTTATTTTTTATTTTTTTTGAGAGAATAGTGAGCTGCCATGCTGCTGTTGCTGGATAATAATAATAATAATCATTACATTTATATAGCGCTTTTCTAGACACCCAAAGTGCTTCACGGTGAAGGGGGTAACTCACTTCAACCACCACCAATGTGTAGCACCCACCTGGATGATGCACGGCGAGAACGGGGCCGTGCCTATAGTCCCCGGGTCCTATATTCCCCGGGTCCTATGTTCCCCGATCGGGGAACATAGGACCCTTTCGAAAAAAAAGGGTCCCATATTCCCCGTTTTCCCCTAAAAAGGTCCTATAATCCCAGTTGCAATAGACACCGGGGAACATAGGACCCTCTTTTGGAAAAAGGGTCCTATATTCCCCGCTGTTTCCAGGGGAACATAGGACCTTTTTCCAAATAAAGGGTCCTATATTCCCCGCTATTGCCAATCGAGGAACAAACCGGGGAACTTAGAACCCTTTTTGCAAATTATTTCCTTAACGGGTCCAAAATAATAAAAACTGGGGTCAAGGCTGAGATGTAGGCTACGATAATCTATTCCTCCGCTGATTAAATTAGGCCGTATTACCATTGTTGGCTGTTGTATATCGCAGGCCACCTTGAGTGTGTATCCAAATTCGGCCTATAGAGGAGGCTGTAATTTGCTTTATTGTTATTTCTTACCAATATTTACTGCAGTAGGCCTAGTTAGTTGGCTCTCCGGCTCAGCATGGACAGTCGGCAACCAACGCAAGTTTGTCTTGCAGTAGGCCCGCCTACCAGTATAACCTAGCCATTTCCACCTTCGCTCAAAGTTCAATTTGCACAGCACTGGACACTTCAGCCACTTTCTTGTTACTTTGCAGTTCGTTTTCCATATTAAATCACTTGGCAGACTTTCTTTCAAAAAGACTTTAATGATGAACTTTTTAGGCAGAGAACTTAGACCAGGACTTGAAATTTAGGACCAGCACAAAGTATCCATCAACGGGGGCCGCCTACCTTACACAATAGGCTAATTGCCCAATAATAATAATATGTGCTTCTCAAAAAACTAAAGGCTTGTGGAGGTGCTAAACCAAAAACAAGAATCAAAGACGAACATCAAAGGATGTAAGGTAACACTCACCAAATGGTAAGAAAATAACAGAGGCAGTCCTCTATTTCACCATTTTATTGTCTGGCATCAGTCATTAAGGTTTCTGAAGAAGACCACCCGGCCAAGTTAATGACTGATGCCAAACAATGAAATGGTAAAATAGAGAATTGTGTCTTTTTTTTTCATTTGATGAGTGCTACCTTACATCCTTTGATGTTCTTCTTTAATAATAATAATAATAATAGTAATGGTAATAGTAATAATACCAATAATAATAATAATAAGAAATAATACATAATAATAATAATAATAATAACAGCCTAATAATGATAATAATAATAATAGCCTAATTATAAAAGAGGCCTAATAACAAATAACAATTACAGGCACAATACTATCAATAGTAATGCTGATAATAGGCTATTAATAACAAAATGCTTCTAGTAAAAGCTTGGCTGAAAAAGGGTTGGTCTATGGCAGAAGCCCCCCAGAAAAGGCATGGTCTAAAACAAAAATCTCCAAGGCCTAACTAGCCTAACGTTAAGGCTTTTTTCTTCTTCAAAAAATCAAAATGAGTAGTCCTAGTCCATCAGGCTACTCAACAAAGAGGGGCTAAAACCCTGGATTTGACATTGCCGACGCTGCAGGACCCTTTGCGCATTATAGATCCTTCTGATTGGGACTGTTGGCTCCCTCGCAACTTCTGCAATCACCCCCTGTCGGAATTCTGCACGGTGCACCATTTCTCCGTCAGGGGGATGCACGTGTTCCCCAACATCGTGCACAATAATGTTAGCATCCACGTCCTCCACTTCAAATCTATTTGTGATCAGTGGCACTCTACAGTTCCACCTCCAGCACCTCCATCTAATGGTGTCTTGATTGGTGCGGTGCTTCTGATATCTGAAGTTCTCATGTACCAACACTTTGCCCCCTCGATCACCATCCATAACTATCGCCATTGTTTGTCTTCTTGTAGGCTAATAAGCACATGACAGTGAGTCCACGAGTTATCGCCGATAACAACCGATTGTTGCAAATTGTTGCAAGTTGGCGGGCGGTTTAGACATTGGTGAATTTTGATCATGTGGTTTAGAACGCCAGGAAACTTGCGTGCAGATGACCACACATCCACGACAAGTCTTAAATATTTCCAAACTCGAAATCATGTGTGCATTTGGCTATTTATAAATTATTTTTCGAGCAATATGTGTTTTGTGATTCAGCTTTAGCGTTGTTGATTAGCCTTTCATTCATATTTTGTCAAAAAGGCGTATTCATTAGCCTAGGCCCATGTCCCGTTATTTCTGTAGCATACAGCATCTTAGAATCTTAAGAGACCAGGCAGATATTGTTATTATTTTATTGTTATTACCATGCTATATTAGCCTACTTTATAATTATAAATATTTCAATTATCCAATTTTTAGCATTTCTAATATAAGGCTATATTGTTATTATTATTATTATTATTATCATCATCATCATCATCATTATTATTACGCTATTACTATTATCATTATTATTGTTCTGATCCGTTATTCCCACCTATATGCTTATTTAGGTGTCATTGATTATAAATGATCAGGCACACCGTTATTACACAATGCCTAACGTGGCTTGCTTTATTCCACCGTATTGCAAGACTGCCCGAACAATATTCCTCGCGCTTCTCCCCACGTCAACAGGTGACGTCACATACATACGGGTGCCCTTACATGCAGAACCGGTACATGACAATTATTGTCATTATTATTATGTTATTATTATTATCATTACAATTATGATGCTTAAAGGGCCTTACTGAGCAGATGGTTTCTATCTAATATCTGTCAGATGCTTTTCCCAATAAGCTGGTGTGGTTATAATGGGAACGACGGCTTTCAAGGGAACATAGAAGAAGTGGGTCGGAATTGGCCTCTTGTCGGTATCAGCCAGCTTTTGCAGGAGTCTATCCCTGGTACAATGCGCTAGACCTCTGGGAGATGGACTGCTGAGGACGGAACACAACACCTATCCTCAGCTCCCAGCACTTCTCGCACAATGTGCTACTCATACGCTGAGTTGGCGGCACCCGGGATCGAACTCACGACCTTGCGATCCATAGGCGAGAGCTCTACCGACTGAGCTATGCCCGGGTACAGTTGCTCAAGGAACATAGGCTTACTATATTACATTCAGACACAGACGAGCCAGCTCACCTACTCGGCGAGGCGCATTTTCCTTGATAAGTGACACATTTCACGCATAAATATCAGAGAACTACCGCGGTGGGTTATGCGCCCAAATGTAAGCTATAGCCTAATAAATTGAAATTGGTGTAGTGTCGAAAGTTTCCACATACTTTAGCCAACCTGGACTTTGTGAATTCGTTTTTGTGATATAAAAATAGAAATCATATGATTCATTGTCTTCTTAATAATCTGCCCTAAATAATGCATTATTGAAAATGCACTTTTTGCGCCAAACAGCGTCAAACCTGCTGACCGGGGAACATAGGACCTTTCTTTATAAAAAAGGGTCCTATGTTCCCCGGGTGCCCTAGGGGAACATAGGACCCTTTTTATAAAGAAAGGTCCTATGTTCCCCTGCACATACAAAACGGGGAACATAGGACCCTTTTGGGGAAAAGTGGGGAATATAGGGCCCTCTGTATACAAAAAGGTCCGATATTCCCCGGTCTCATACAAAGCGGGGAACATAGGACCCGGGGACTATAGGACCCGGGGACTATAGGGGGGACCCCGCGAGAACGCTCACCACACATCAGCTTGAGGTGGAGAGGGAGGAATTATTGAGCTAATTACATGGGTAAATGATTAGGTGGCCAGTTGGGGACAGCCAGGTTGGGAGTTTTGCCAGGACACCAGGGAACCCCCTACTCTTTGCAATAAGTGCTATGGTATCTTTAATGACCACAGTGAGTCAGGACCTCGGTTCAACGTCTCATCTGAAGGATGGCATGTCTACAACAGTGTCCCCATCACTGCACTGAATTTTTATTTTTATTTTTTTTTTAGGACCAGAGGGAAGACTGTCCCCTACTGGCCCACCAACACCACTTCTGGCACAAACTCATTTTCCCAGGAGGTCTCTCATCCAAGTACTAGCCAAGCCCATACCTGCTTAGGTTCCATCATTTGGCAGAGCCAGGGTATGTGCTGGTATGGCTGCCGGCATACCGGTTAAGGTCCAGTTACCACCCAATAAGTAAAACTGCCAGTTTCATGTCCACCAGGATGCCATATTTAATCAGTGGCCACTGCGTTACAGAGACAAATTCTGCTTTGAGACAGTTTTAGACTTTGACTTGGGATCCTTAAAACACTGAGTATTATGTAAGGCAGAAGCTAGGTTGGGAGAATTGAATACGAGTGATTATTTATCAGCTGTTATACACTCACTGGCCACTTTATTAGGTACACCTTGCTAGTACCGGGTTGGACCCCCTTTTGCCTTCAGAACTGCCTTAATCCTTCGTGGCATAGATTCAACAAGGTACTGGAAACATTCCTCAGAGAGTTTGGTCCATATTGACACGACAGCATCACGCAGTTGCTGCAGATTTGTCGGCTGCACATCCATGATGCGAATCTCCTGGTCCACCACATCCCAAAGGTGCTCTATTGGATTGAGATCTGGTGACTGTGGAGGCCAGTTGAGTACAGTGAACTCATTGTCATGTTCAAGAAACCAGTCTGAGATGATTCGAGCTTTATGACATGGTGCGTTATCCTGCTGGAAGTAGCCATCAGAAGATGGGAACACTGTGGTCATAAAGGGATGGACATGGTCAGCAACAATACTCAGGTAGGCTGTGGCATTGACACGATGCTCAGTTGGTACTAAGGGGCCCAAAGTGTGCCAAGAAAATATCCCCCACACCATTACACCACCACCACCAGCCTGAACCGTTGATACAAGGCAGGATGGATCCATGCTTTCATGTTGTTGACGCCAAATTCTGACCCTACCATCCGAATGTCGCAGCAGAAATCGAGACTCATCAGACCAGGCAACGTTTTTCCAATCTTCTATTGTCCAATTTTGGTGAGCCTGTGCGAATTGTAGCCTCAGTTTCCTGTTCTTAGCTGACAGGAGTGGCACCCGGTGTGGTCTTCTGCTGCTGTAGCCCATCTGCCTCAAGGTTCGACGTGTTGTGCGTTCAGAGATGCTCTTCTGCATACCTCAGTTGTAATGAGTGGTTATTTGAGTTACTGTTGCCTTTCTGTCAGCTCGAACCAGTCTGGCCATTCTCCTCTGACCTCTGGCATCAACAAGGCATTTTCGCCCACAGAACTGTCGCTCACTGGATATTTCTCTTTTTCGGACCATTCTCTGTAAACCCTAGAGATGGTTGTACGTGAAAATCCCAGTAGATCAGCAGTTTCTGAAATACTCAGACCAGCCCGTCTGGCACCAACAACCATGCCACGTTCAAAGTCACTTAAATCACCTTTCTTCCCCATTCTGATGCTCGGTTTGAACTGCAGCAGATCGTCTTGACCATATCTATATGCCTAAATGCATTGAGTTGCTGCCATGTGATTGGCTGATTAGAAATTTGCGTTAACGAGCAGTTGGACAGGTGTGCCTAATAAAGTGGCCGGTGAGTGTATATTAGAAAGGAAACCTTTCAATAATGCCTGACAAAAACTAAGCCAATCAACCCAATGTTGACACTGCTTTCTTGACAATGATGCAAGAAAGTGTAAAAAAACTTGTCCTGGGTACGAAGTTAAACTGCAACCGCCGGGTCGTCGGCGACTAAACCGGAACTCCCACTTCAACCCTTGGGTTGTTGTGAGGAGGATGTGGACACCCAGTAGGACTAAAAACAAAAGTTCCTCTGTGAACCAACGACCCTCCATACCTGGAGATAGGAGATAGGGACCACCAGGTACTCCCCCTCCTGAAACACAATGATGACTCAACCTGTTGAGGCATCAGCTGTGCTCCTATAACCTCCATAGGTTACGGAACTGATGATGATGATGATGATGATGATTTAATACTTAAGATCAAACCCTTATCTTCACATATATACAAAATAAGCTATCTTTGGCACTGAAGATAAAAACTTTATGGTTTTGGCTGAGGAATAAAATGGCTAACAGTGGGTGTCCGGGTGGCGTGGCGGTCTATTCTGTTGCCTACCAACACGGGGATCGCCGGATCGAGTCCCCATGTTACCTCCGGCTTGGTCGGGCATCCCTACAGACATAATTGGCCGTGTCTGCGGGTGGGAAGCCGGATATGGGTATGTGTCCTGATTGCTGCACTAGCATCTCCTCTGGTCAGTCGGGGTGCCTGTTTGGAGGGGAGGGGGAACTGGGGGGAATGGCATGATCCTCCCATGTGCTACGTTGCCCTGGTGAAACCCCTCACTGTCAGGTGAAAAGAAGCAGCTGGCGACTCCACATGTATCGGAGGAGGCATGTGGTAGTCTGCAGCCCTCCCCGGATCGGCAGAGGGGCTGGGGCAGTGACTGGGATACACACACACACACACACACACACACACACACACACACACACACACACACACACACATATATGTACTACCTTCGAAAAAATGTCATTAATTTACATGGAATTTCAATTTACAGTTTTAAGCCCTCTCTGGATGACAACTGAGTTCCCAGGGTGAGGTCAATGAATTTCATTTTGCGAATTAACATTGGCCATTTCCGGTAGCCTTGTGGCTGCACATGCACATGTAGCTTCATAGAAATCATGCCACAGTATGGCATGGATTATTGAGCATTGGATTATTGAGCATGCACAAAGACATATACCATATTTGTAATAAAAGTGCTGTACAAATATAGTTGCCCCCTTCCTGATTTCTTACATTTTAGTCTTTCATAATCATTTCAAACCCTTAGACAGGTGGTTCTTTTAGACAAAGACTACCCTAACGCAACATAAGTCTTTTGAATTATTATTTTATCTATGTCATGAAAAAGTGAAGACACACTCATATCACCCACGTGAAAAAGTATGTGGTTATGGTTATGCTTGTTGCTGATAAAAGTGGTGCATCAAGCTACTTTGTTCAGGGGGCAAATACTTATTCATGTGGGTCATATGAATGTATGATCGTTGTTTTCATTAGTTACATACAATTCTCATTTAAAACATGTATACTCTTTTGCCTCGGGAATGTCTTTTTCCAATATTACTTCTTATCTACACGTTTGTAATGATTCAATGAGATAACTATGCAATAACAGAGGAAACCAGCAAGGAGGAAATACATTTTGACAGCACTATAGTTCCAGTTGCTAGGTAGTGATGTGAACTATTATGCTAGTTATGCATTTTAAATATACTCGTTTAAAGGCATAATCATTTTACTAGCTTGCACTACTGCCCACTGGTATTCCACATGTACAATTCTACCGCACTGGCTGCACCTGATTACTTACCTGGTTACTTATTGTTTACAACATGCTCACATCACAGTATTTATGACACGATCACTGGCCAGAGGATCAGCAGCCAACAGGTGACATTTCCCTTTCGGCCTGCAATCAGCCTGTATGAGTGGCACCTGCGTACTGGTTGGCCTGTGATTAAGGGCACCTGTCATGGTCTGTGATCTGGGCTCTCCATCTCCTGATTGGTGCTGCGCCCAGTCTCCTTGATTGGCCTGTGATTAGGTGCCCCTGTGCTGGGGACTATTTGACTGGGTGCTTTGCAGCCATACGTCGTCGAGTCTTGGAGAGGCTTCGCGTTGGTTTGCGGAAGCCCGTGTCTCCTGAACCCTCTTCTGTGTGAGGGAGTGTTTCTTTTGTTTAGTATTGTTGAGTCTTACCTTAGTATTTTGTGTTTATTCTGGTTCGCATTTCTGCCTAACCTCTTTGGCAGTGGTTTTTTTGGTTAGTGTGTTTGCGGAAGTCCAGTAAAGCGACTTAGTACTTACCATCTGCCTCTTCTCTGCAATTGGGTCCAAACGCACTGCGTTACAATTTAAATGTATTTACTGCCTGTTTATACGCTGTTTACCAATCACAGTATATATTATCCATCTCCGTATATTTGATCCACCAGTGTACATATATGCTTATCTGTCTAGAAGTTCTCATATACTTTTACCACGTTACTGTACAAGCTGTTTTCTCTACAGTTTACACATCTTACGCTTACCTCGCTGTCACCTGTCTAGCACAACGATTTTATTATACTGTTTTTTTATACTCTATTCTTATATTGTAGCTGCTGTACTATTTCATGTCTTGTGATTCTTTCTCATGTCTTAGATTATAATGAAAATGTCCACTTGTGACTTTATTTATACATATTCTTTCCTATAGTACATATAAGAGCACTGTTGGAGGGAGCAGGCACGTAGCCAGGTAGGTGGTTTTCGTGTCTGAAACCCCCCCCCCCGAAACCCCACGGCCCGTCTGAAATGGCACCAATAATTATTTAGTTATCGTTTTGATTATTTGTCACCGCCCCTCTAGCCTACTCATACACTGCATCTATCGTGACTGACAGGCGTTAAACCTGTCAGTTAATTTGTTTCCAAACATGATGTATCTTATTGGTCTGTTTCGTAAAACAAATAAAATCACACGCTTTTGATTGGCTCAGGGGTCTGACGAGTCAGCTAAGCAACCTGCCACAGAAATGTGATCTCCAACCTCTGCTCCTTACTGCCATCTAAGGTCAGCATGCTGAACGACAGCTCAGCTCACGCGCTCTCCAACCTGTATCCTGATGAAGTGTCACCGCATCTGGAAGTTGTAAAGTCAGAAATTGACACCTGGCGGGATAAATGGACAGATGCAATTTATGTTCCACAAAATGCCATTGAGGCATTAAATGCCTGTAACAGTGAGTTGTTTCCAAGCATCTTCAAGCTTCTCCGCGTTTTGACCACGCTTCCTGTCACCAGTGCCCATGTCGAGAGAAGTTTTTCCCGTCTGGGAAGGATCAAGGACAAAATGCGAAATACAATGACGGAAAGACGGCTTAATGGACTGACATTGCTCTCGGAGCACAGAGACATTGTGGTGACGCCGGAAGAGGTACTGGACATCTTTTGCAGACAAAAAAGACGATTGGACCTGCTTTTATAAGGTAAGACCCACTTTTATTTATTAATGCATTGATGATTATCTATGGGCCATTAATACGTTGACATTTACCGTACGGTTGGGTATTAGGCTATAGTATACAGTGTGGGAATTTTATTTACCGGTAGCTTTCGGCAGTGTTGCCCGACCCCCCCCCCCCCAAAATATGTTTCTGGCTACGGGCCTGGGAGGGAGCCTGAGACTTGCCAAAAACTGCGCGCTGTAATTGATGTGAATATGACAAAGAATTCATAAACTTGTAAACCTCGTATGTCAACAAAAAATGTCTAGTCTATTCTGAGCTATGACATTATCATTCATGTCATGCAACTTGTGTAAGGATGCTAGACAACGTGTTACAATTGCATAATGATTTAAAATGTATGGATTTATGTATGGATCAAGATTTTGCGATTTCTTTTCAAGGTGGAGAATCGTTATACATGGAGGAATCGATGGATTCAGTTGAATGGTCCTGCTCCTCCAAGCTTCAGAAAACAACAGAAGTAGCACTGTGATGGAGCAGCTCGTTCATGCGGTTGATCGATTTGGTGCGTCCTCTACAGTAAGATATGACCATGGTGGAGAGAACAATGACGTTTACCTCTTCATGGTAGTCTTTGGAGGGCCAGCCCGGGGAATTGCATTTAGAGGGACGAGTACTAACAACCAAAGGATTGAAAGACTGGAGACGTTTGGAATGGGCTCTCTAATTTAGTCCTTCTTCACACTGCTGGAATATTGGACTGCAACAATCAAATGCACCTTAAGGCTCTACACTACGTGTACTTGCTGAGAATCAACCAAGGTCTGTGTCTCTTTATCAACCAGTGGAAACGCCATGGGCTCAGGATTGCACGGTACATGTCCCCGTTTCAGATGTTTGTGCGGGGATGTCTTCAACTACAGTCACGAAATCTCAAGGGTGTTTGAGGGGTTCTCGGTGCAGATAAGCAGTAACCCACTGATAAGGTTTTTCCTGTGGCGTTTTTTTTCATAAGGTTTAGGGTCCAAGGCGCAGTGTGTCATATACTGTTCTATATATAAGATCTGCAGATGGAGCCCTGCTGGTTATTCCCAGGTCTTGGTTTGTCACAAAGGGGGATCGGGCTTTTACTGTTAGAGCCCCTAAACTATGGACCTCTCCTCCTGTCGAACTAAGACAAAACAAGTCTCTAGCTTCTTTTAAATGTCTTAAAACTTTTCTTTTTATGAAAGCTTTTACAAATGTCATTTGGTTTTACATATTCATACTGTTTTTATTTTACTCTTATTTGGTCTTGCTCTTATTTTTGCCTTGTCTGGTTTTATTTCTTTATAAAGCACTTTGTAACATTGTTTTAGAAAAGTGCTTTAAAAATAAAAGTTATTATATTGTACTAATTGCAAAGCCCTTTGGGACTATCTTGTGAATTTGGGCTATACAAATGAACTTGACTTGAGAATCCAAATCACCTTTCTTCGCTAAGATACATTACATGCACTAGGAATTTTACTTGTTCTTCATGCAGCTCAGCACCAGACAATACAAGTCGTGCAACACCCTTAATATTGTAGCGAATCGGGGGGGCAACTACCGCGGCCGGAACGCGAACCCGTATCGCCCGCACCGCGGGAGACATCACCGACCGCTCGACTTAGCCAACGTGTCTACTTATCCATGCACGTTACATTACCCCCCCTCCTTCGGGAAAGCGCGTCCGCGCGTATCCCATTTCCGACACCAATGTAGCGAATTCGGGGGGCAGCCCGGGAACCGCCACAGCCGGGACGCGAACCCGTATCTCCTGCACCGAAAGCGACAACGTTAACCAGTCGACTAAAGGGTCCGACCCGTTAGCCAAGGACCGACGTGTCTACTTATCCATTCCCGTTACACTACCCCCTCCTTCGGGAGCATATCAGCTCCCTCACGCCTCTGGGCGCACGCGCTTCCAATGACCTCACGGTCTCACCACCCCACTTCTAACACGAAATGTAGCGAATTCGGGGGGGGGGGCAACCACAGGAACTACCGCGGCCGGGACGCGAACCCGTATAGTCCGCACCGCGGGAGACATCGCTAACCACTCGACTAAAGGGTCAGACCTGTTAGTCAAAGACCAACGTGTCTACTTATCCAAAGAAATTGAATCAAGTGCAACTGGACTGGGTATATATCCATGAAGACGTTTCGCCTCTCATCCAAAAGGCTTCATCAGTTCGTGCCTTTCTGACTAGACCAAGCTAGTCTGACTGGCTGGTGATGAAACTCAGATATTTATCCTCTTTGGAGTCGTTATCAGAGCTATTGATGTGCATGGCTCTTTGTGATCTGATGTTAAGCAGCGACGGTCGTTGGGGGTGTTAGTTTCGACTTCGTTAGTGCTCCATTCAGTGGTCATGAGTCGTTGGAGCCGTTAGTGACCGACTGTTGTTCTTGGAGGCTAGGCTTCTTGAGTCTCCTGGGTAGAGATGAAAGGACGGCATTGTAAGTGGGAGATAGGTGGTGTCACAGACCTCCTCCTCTGTTGAGGGATGGTTTTTCCAGTTTCGCATAGATGGCTTCCTTCACCCCTCTTTCAAACCATCTATCTTCCCTGTCCAAAATGTGTACGTTGCTGTCCTCGAAAGAGTGTGTCTTCTCCTTTAGGTGTAGATAAACTACTGAGTCTTGTCCTGAGGAGTTTGGCCTTCTGTGTTGGGCCATCCGTTTGTGTAGTGGTTGTTTGGTTTCTCCTATGTATAGGTCAGTGCAATCCTCATTGCATTGTACAGCATACACCAGATTGCTTTTTTGGGTGTGTGGTACACGGTCTTTGGGATGAACCAGTCTTTGTCGGAGTGTGTTGCTGGGTTTGAAGTATACCGGGATGCGGTGTTTGTTGAAAATTCTCCTGAGTATCTCGGAGACCCCAGAAACATACGGGATGACTGTGCTGTTCCTTCTGTTCCTTTTCTCCTCGTCGCTCACCTGGTTGGTCTTTTTGGAACATGTTGCAGTTTTCACAAAGGTCCAACTGGGGTAGCCACAGGTTTTTAAAGCTCCCCTCAGGTGTTTGTGTTCTTCCCATTGGGCCTGAGAGCTGCTGGGCACATTGTCAGCTCTGTGTTGCAGAGTTCTGATGACACCCAGTTTGTGTTCCAGAGGATGGTGTGAGTCGAAAAGTAGATATTGGTCTGTGTGTGTAGGTTTCCTGTAAACCCCAATATGGAGGCTCCTGTCTTCCCCAATGTGGACGTCACAGTCCAAGAAGGGCAAACTGTTGTTCTTTACATCTTCCCTTGTGAACTTAATGTTCTTGTCCACTGAGTTGATGTGTTTGGTAAACGCTTGCACCTCTTGTGTTTGGATTTTGACCCATGTGTTGTCAACATATCTGAACCAGTGGCTCAGAGGTGTTCCTCTGAAGGATTTCAGGACCCTGTGTTCTACCTCTTCCATATATAAGTTGGCCACAATGGGAGATACTGGTGAGCCCATTGCACAGCCATGTTTCTGTCTGTAAAACTGGCCCCTGAATTGGAAATATGTAGTGTTTAGGCAAAGGTCCAGTAGTTGGCAAATCTGGTCTGGGCTGAGGTTGGTCCTATCGTGGAGGGTGTCGTCCCATAGCAAACGTTGCCTCACAGTTTCCAAAGCCTCCATGGTTGGGATGCAGGTGAATAACGAGGTCACGTTGTAGGATACCATGGTTTCATTCGGTTCCAGTTTTACGCCTTGGACCTTGTTCACAAAGTCAATGGAGTTTTAGATATGGTGAGGTGTTTCGCCCACTAAAGGGGTCAAGATGTTGGCTATATGTTTGGCAATGTTGTACGTGACCGAGTTTATGCTGCTGACGATTGGCATGAGGGGGGTTCCAGCTTTATGGATCTTAGGGAGTCCATATATGCATGGAATGTTATCTCGTGGGTAGAGACGGTGGTATTGTATCCGATCAATGGTTCCTCCTTTCTGTAGTTTCTGTAGGTATTCTATTATTCTCCTCTTGTAACCACTAGTTGGATCGCATCTCAGAGGTTCATAGGTGTCGGTGTCACTGAGTAATGACGTGATCTTGGCGCGGTAGTCTGTTGTGTTGAGGATAACCGTGCATCTCCCCTTATCTGCTGGAAGGATAGTGATGTTTTCATCCATGCTCAGGGCTGTCACGGCTTTCCTTTCCTCCATGGTTAGGTTGGAAGGAGGGAGTTTTGCATTGGACAGAGCTGCTGATACATCGAAGGGTTTACAGTGATACTCAAAGTGTGGTCCGCGGGAGGATTGCAAAAAATCGTGTTTCTCAAATCACCTTCATCTGCGTTCCAATGCAAAGTTACGAGTACAGCTGTTTTCTAAATGTTTTCTAAATTAAAAGTGAATCAAAATGTAGCCTAAATAAGCCTGAGAATTTTGTTCAATTTGTCTAATGCAAACCTGCGTTTTGAGTCATGTCTCTTCAGTTAGCCTGTGTTACCTAGGTTACCTAGTTAGCTTCCATTCCAATAACAGGATTTTCATATCAAAGACCTCCTGACTATTGTGAAAATTAAGTAGACTCTAACAAAGAGTGAAGTGAACCGTTCAAAATACAAACATCATGGATCGGTGGCTGAAGAGAAAATCCGGAGAAACGACGAACAATGTAAGCAACAAGGTGCAAAGACTTCCTTCTCACATTGAGCGCGTCAGTGTTAGCATGGAGTCCCATAGTGCTAACAGTTTGCAGCAGGAGCTAGCTAGCACAACACTCTGAAAAAGCCACTGCAAAAGTGAAACGTAAATACAGTAGCGGTTACATTCAATTTGGATTTTTCTGGACTGGAGATGCTGAGGATCCAAAACCTCATTGTGTTGTGTGCTATGACATATTAGCTAATGAAGCAATGAAACCTGCCAAACTCAAGCGTCACTTCGAGTCAAAACGCAAGGAATACACCTCGAAACCTGTGCAATTTTTTGAGAGAAAACGTGAAGAGCTTGAGCGACACACGAGAAAGGAAGCCACACAGTTTTTTATGCCAGGGGAAAACGCGAAAGCTACCGAAGCCTCATACAAGGTCTCCCTACTCATTGCGAAAGCTGGCAAACCTCACTCAATCGGCGAGACCTTGGTTAAGCCAGCTGCAAAGGTTATGGCCAACATAATGCTAGGGGAGAAAGCGAGTGAGGAACTTTACAAAGTACCTCTGTCCAATGATACAGTCAAGCGGCGAATAACATCCATGGCTGCAAATGTCCAAGATCAGCTGGTGACACGTCTGCGTCAGAGTCTTTTTTTCTCTCTCCAACTGGACGAGTCCACGGACATCGGTAACGAGGCTATTCTCCTCTGCTTTGTGCGGTACATACATGCGGGTGCTGTTCACGATGATTTTCTTTTCTGTCAATCCCTACCGACCAACACCACAGGAGAGGCGATATTTGAGTCCCTTAATAACTTCACTGTGCAGAATAACATTGATTGGAAGAGGTGTGCTGGCGTGTGCACTGACGGTGCCACAGCGATGACAGCCAAACGCAAGGGCCTGGTTACGCGTGTACGCGCTGTCGCTCCCTCTGCCGCATCGACGCACTGCTGTATCCACAGAGAGCAATTGGCAGTAAAAAAAAATGCCACCCTGTCTTAAACAGGTTTTGGACGAGGCCGTAAAAATTGTCAGCTTAATTAAAAGCAAGGCACTGAACTCACGTCTTTTTAAAGTTCTGTGTGAAGAAATGGGGAGTGAGCACAAAAGACTTCTTTTCCACACAGAAGTTCGCTGGCTATCGCGTGGTAAAGTTCTCACCCGCCTCTTTGAACTGCGCGATGAAGTCAAGCTGTTTTTGCATCAAACTGATGAACTTTATGGCAGAATGCATGACTTTCAATGGCTCGCAAAACTAGCCTTTCTTGCTGATGTGTTCAGCATGCTTAATAACCTGAACTTAGCACTGCAAGGAAAAGCGGTCACGGTTTTTACAGTGCAGGACAAAGTTAAAGCCACTCGCATCAAAATGGATCTGATCGCCAGGAGTTTGACTGTTTCCCAACTCTAGCCGATTTTGTCCTCGAAGCTGAAGAGGTTCTGGATAGCAACACACTTGCAGCCTTCAATGAACATTTGCAAGGCATTCACACGCAATTGGGAAGATACTTTCCAGAATTGGATGTGGAGCTTGAATGGATCAGAAATCCATTTGGAGACCAACCTCACATTGAACGCGTCAGTTCCAAACTATCAGCACGGAAGGTGGATAGTCTTGTGGACATTGCATCAGATGGAACACTGAGAATGGCGTTCAGAGAAAAATGCTTGACAGACTTCTGGGTTCTTGTCCAACCTGAACATCCTGAGCTGGCTGAGTCTGCTTTGCAAGTGTTAATGCCGTTTTCAACCACCTACAACTGTGAAGTTGGGTTCTCCACACTGGTTGGTTTGAAAACCAAGCAGAGGAACAAGATCGATGTAGCCCCCTGTATGAGACTGAAACTCTCTAGCCAGACATTGAGTCAGTGATGCAACAGCAAAAGCAACAGCATTCCTCCCATTAGTTGTTGACTGCTGCTACCTGTAAAGCTGTTATGCTTATTTGAAATGTGTAATTTCATAGATTCATAAGAGCCAGTACAAAGATTTGATTCCTATTAAAACGAATTTTTGCTAAATTAACATTAATCGTTCACTCTTTTAACGATGAATTCACATTGAGTTCACCCTGACAGTGGTATTTCAAATAAATTCCCATGTTTTATTCATCACATCACAACCAAAGGCAATAGCTCTGAACAAAATTAATATGAAACAGTAATTACACATACATCTCACAAAAATCAAGGTCAAGGTATATGGTAGAAGCCTAGCCTAATTTTGCTAGTAGCCTATTTATTACATATTTTGTATTGTAATATTCTGCAGACATAATTTGTAATATAAAACAGAATATGCTATTGTAAACCTAATATACACTCACCGGCCACTTTATTAGGCACACCTGTCCAACTGCTCGTTAACGCAAATTTCTAATCAGCCAATCACATGGCAGCAACTCAATGCATTTAGGCATGTAGACATGGTCAAGACGATCTGCTGTAGTTCAAACCGAGCATCAGAATGGGGAAGAAAGGTGATTTAAGTGACTTTGAACGTGGCATGGTTGTTGGTGCCAGACGGGCTGGTCTGAGTATTTCAGAAACTGCTGATCTACTGGGATTTTCACGCACAACCATCTCTAGGGTTTACAGAGAATGGTCCGAAAAAGAGAAAATATCCAGTGAGCGGCAGTTCTGTGGGCGAAAATGCCTTGTTGATGCCAGAGGTCAGAGGAGAATGGCCAGACTGGTTCGAGCTGATAGAAAGGCAACAGTAACTCAAATAACCACTCATTACAACCGAGGTATGCAGAAGAGCGTCTCTGAACGCACAACACGTCGAACCTTGAGGCAGATGGACTACAGCAGCAGAAGACCACACCGGGTGCCACTCCTGTCAGATAAGAACAGGAAACTGAGGCTACAATTCGCACAGGCTCACCAAAATTGGACAATAGAAGATTGGAAAAACGTTACCTGGTCTGATGAGTCTCGATCAGACATTCGGATGGAAGGGTCAGAATTTTGCGTCAACAACATGAAAGCATGGATCCATCCTGCCTTGTGTCAACGGTTCAGGCTGGTGGTGGTGGTGTAGTGGTGTGGGGGATATTTTCTTGGCACACTTTGGGCCCCTTAGTACCAATTGAGCATCGTGTCAACGCCACAGCCTACCTGAGTATTGTTGCTGACCATGTCCATCCCTTTATGACCACAGTGTTCCCATCTTCTGATGGCTACTTCCAGCAGGATAACGCGCCATGTCATAAAGCTCGAATCATCTCAGACTGGTTTCTTGAACATGACAATGAGTTCACTGTACTCAAATGGCCTCCACAGTCACCAGATCTCAATCCAATAGAGCACCTTTGGGATGTGGTGGACCGGGAGATTTGCATCATGGATGTGCAGCCGACAAATCTGCAGCAACTGCGTGATGCTATCATGTCAATATGGACCAAACTCTCTGAGGAATGTTTCCAGTACTTTGTTGAATCTATGCCACGAAGGATTAAGGCAGTTCTGAAGGCAAAAGGGGGTCCAACCCGGTACTAGCAAGGTGTACCTAATAAAGTGGCCAGTGAGTGTTGACCGTTTTAAAAGGTTTTTTTTTTTGGGCGGGGGAGGGGGGGTGTTGGCCGGCTGGTTAGGTGGTCCACGGAAATTTTTTTTATGATCAAGTGGTCCTTGGTGTGAAAAAGTTTGAGAACCCCTGGTTTAACAGGATACCTAAGCAAGGGCATACTTATTGTTCTTCCCTGGCATTGTGCCCTAGGGTGTCAATTCACCACAAGCCAATGCATTGCAAAGTCAGATGACGTCACATCTGAGATCACGTGACATCAAGTAATAATGATAATAAACTTTATTTGTATAGCACCTTTCATACATAAAATGCAGCTCAAACTGCTTTACATTAAAAACAAGGGAAACAATAAAACTCAACAACAATACAAAGTAATAAAACACAGACCTAGGCAAAAAACAAAACAAGGCAAGAAATAAAACCACTGTGGTGACCCACATCTATATAACGGGAGACATTCACCTAAGAGGACGGTGTACCTTTAAGGGAAGAGGCGAGGGGTCAGATAATGCACTTCCGCTTCCGGTTCAGAGTTCAGTATCGTTGTCTAAATGTATGACATGCTAAGTTGGAGCTAGTAAACTACCTCGACTACGTCTACTCTCACATCTCCTGTCTCGTTGTTTTCTAACTCCACACCACAGTACAAGATAAAAAAATAAGAGTAAAAGAAATAAAATTGAATTAATTAAAAGCAAGAGCATAAAAACGGGTCTTGAGCTGATTCTTAAAACTATCTATTGATGTTGTTTCTCTTATTTTTTTGGGGGGGGGAGTCTATTCCAAGCCATCGGTGCATAAAAACAAAATGCTGCTTCGCCATACTTTTTGCAGTTCATTCTAGGGACATTGAGCAGGCCAGCACCAGAGGATCTAAAAGAGTGCCTCGGAACATAATCAGATAAGCAGTCAAACGGGTATGAGGGTGCTAAACCATGTAGAGCTTTAAACACAAGTAAAAGAATTTTAAAATCAACCCTCAATGCTACAGGAAGCTGGTGTAAAGATGCTAAAACGGGTAATGTGATCCCTCATCCTGGTTTTTGTTACGACCCTTGCTGCCGCGTTCTGTACTAGTTGCAACCTATCGATACTTTTTTGGGGGGTAAACCAGTAAGAAATGCATTGCAATAGTATAGACACGAAGAGATAAAACCATGCATCACCTTTTTGGCGTCTTCCAGGGAGATTCTAGCAATATTTTTAGGTGAAAAAGGGCACCCATTGTAACATTCTTGATATGTGATTTAAAATCCAACTCGGAGTCAATAATGACACCCAGGAACCTAATTAATGTAGGTTGATAAGTAAAACGTAGCCTATTATCGACTCCTGTATTTTCACAATGTGTCTGTGTGGGAGTCTATAAACGGCCAAACTAAAGCACCTGGGGCCTTGATTCTTTTTGGAGGTTATTGGGGATGATCAGGGGCACCTATAAAAAATAACAGAACAGTAAAAATATGCATAATATGCGGAATATGCATAAAATATGTGGAATCCCTTCAGAATCCTGAGCAGTTCAACAAGATGGCAGGCTCTGGCTACGTCATGCCTCGGCTCTTTCCGCCGTTCGCACAAACCTCGCGTTCTAAACGGGTTGCTAGATGGCGGTCGGAGACAGCGAGCAGCGTTGGAAATAGAAAGCGTCCGTGAAGTAAGTCACAACGTCAGTAGTATTTGCATGGGTCGAGCACGGGCATATATGGCGGCTGTCACGTGAAGTGAACTCAATAAAGTTTTCTGTTTTTGAATGGAAATCAGCGCGTGCGGGCGGTTCGGGTTTTGCCGGGTCTGACGAACAATAAAGTTGGCCGCTGTTGCGCGCGTGCAAGTGTCCGAGTGTCTTATCTGATGAATCAGATTTAAAGGCCCAAACATACTCGGGCAGAACGTACGCGGAGCGGACTCCACGAGGAATGTCCGCAGTCATTTGGGCTTCCATAGTCGAGCGCACTTCCGCGTTGTAGTTTCCTGTAAAACTGTCCGTGAAACACTACATTACCCACAATGCTTGCGTGTTGTTTACACTCTTCTGTCATGGCGTCCGACACTGACGACGAGGAAGAGATGCTCTTGCCTGCTGGCTCTACAAGAAAATAAACTGAAGAGACGGTGGTGTGTATCCTCTCTGTGACGTGTCGTACAGGTGTTGGTACTTTCGCACCTTCTACTCATATATTTTCGGAATGTGTGTGTGTGTGGTGTTAGTGTGTGTGTGTGTTAGTGTAGCTAGCGGGACCGAAAACTAAAGCATTTATGATCCTAATTTATTTTGGAGGTGGTAGGTATTGTTCCAGAGAGGACCAGAAAAATAGCAGGACATTAAAATATAATTATAATAATTATGCATAATTATGCAAAATATGCATTTTCTAAAAATGGCTAAAAACCACTTTTCTCGGCATTTCAAGTGATTCTGAGCATTTGGGGGGAGGGAGTTGGAGTGGGGGGGGTTTAGGGGCAGGGGGAAGGCGGTTAGCTGGCAGGATGAAGAGGAGGGAGATTTAGACGGATGGATAGCTGATAAACGTCATGATCACCGCAACTTGGTTGCGGGTCACTTACTAGTTCTCCTATAAAATGTTACAAGAGAGTGTTCAAGAGGATGCAATCAACTAACATTACACTGTTTTTCTTTATTTAATGCAAACAATAATACTGTAGCATATCAGGATTTGGTAACCTAGCAACAACTGGAGGTGGGCTTTTTGGGGGTGGTCTTTGAGCGGGAGTCGAGAGGAAGTTGGCGTCTTCATGTTTTGGTCTGCGCAGCTAGTGCGAGTCGTGGGTGTAATAAAAAAGGGCAATAAAACTCACCGATTGACCTGACATCGTGTCTTCTTCTATTGTAGCCTAATTGGGGGTGCAACCGCAAAAGGAAAATACTTCCATAATAATTGCCATTAGCATGCCTAATGTAAACAAAGTGTAGTTAAAATGTTAAAACATAATCTGCGCGCGTTATTGCACATTTTAATTGTAACAGAATTGGCAGAGGAGCCCAATAGAATGTTCATGCAGGCCACGTATTTTTGCTCATTATACCATCTATTTTTGGCAACTGTCCCCCCCCCCCCCCGATCAGAAAGTTAAACTATGTGGTTGGAATTCCCAGTGACATAGATTTATAACCACAGGCCTTATTCCAAAGCAATTTTGAAACATTGATAATCTTGGAAAAATAAACTGTTGACTGTGTGGTTTTCCCCACTGGGGTTTTGTCCATTTACCGGTGACCATTTTTTATTTTTAGTTGCCATCTTTAATTTTGTGGAAAAAAGTTTCACTTTGAAAACATGAGAAACAATAATACATACTTGCCATATCATAATCTGTAGCAGGGCCAAGGTGTTACACCTGTGGCGGGGGATACAAATTCTGTTGCGGGTGATGAGGAATGTCTAGGTGAATCAGTCAAGGCTCTGACTGTATTAGGGTGATGCGATTGTATAAATGAAATAAATGGTTGTAACTAACTACTGGCACAGAGCCACATGGTTGAGGTGGAATGAAAATTTGAGGGACTTGATTTGATGTCACGTGATGTCAGATGTGACGTTATCTGACTTTGCCATACCTTGGCTTCTGGTGAATTGACGCCCTGTCCAGAAGAGAGCCCAGCTTCTTCAGCCTTCAGCAACCCCCACAGATGTCCACTGTGACTCCAGCCCAGCTGGGCTGGTTTTGTTTTCTCCAAAACCAGCCCTGCAGGTACTCCAGAATATACTCAGGCCCTGGAGCAGGACGTCTCTGAGCTTAAGGCTCAGTGCAAGCACCTGAACGAGCAGCCAGAAGGAGCAAGATCCCTCAACACAGCTGCTCTAAAGAAGCAGGAGGTGAAAGTTGCACACCTCGAGTCTGCTGGCGCTGACCTCACACAGCAGTGCCATGCAAAGCAGGCTGAGGCAGAGTAGCTACGTTTGGAGCTGGCGAATTTGAAGAGGGTTACCCTCTTGAATACAAACCTAGGGTTTGTATTTATGGGAGGGGTGTTACGGCCCCAGTGCTGTGTGTTATGTATATGTGCAATTACCCTCTTATATACAAACTTGGTGTTTATTTTTATGGGAGGGGGTGTTACAGCCCTAGTGCTGTGTGTTGGGTGTCTGTGTAATTTTCCCTCTCCAGATCATTTTCCCTCTCCGCCTCCTGTGGAGCTGCTGGTTGAGACCAGGTGATATCAATTCTTCATCAGCTGGGTATATAGCCTTGGAGAGAGACGCCGAACAGTGCCAGTGGGCCAGCATTGTTGGCAACCAGTGAGAGAGAGACGGCCCGTGGGCCAGTGTTGGTAGCCAGAGAGAGACAGCCCGTGGACCAGTGTTGGTAGCCAGAGAGAGATGGCCAGTGGGCCATTGTTGTCAACCAGAGAGCGAGCTCTTGTGTCAGTACTCTATACTCCTTGAGAAGGAGGGTGAGACCTGTGTTAGTGTTCTTGTTTCTTTCTTTTTGGTCTGATCTGGGGTTTTTTTGTTATCCAAGCCTGGTTAGTTAAGAGCCAGCTTCTTTAGTTGCCCTTTTTATTATATATATTGATTTAGGGTTAATTTTTGACAATAAATCTGTTTGTTTTTACACCTGGTTCCGACTCCCACCTTTCTTATTCCCCCGGGACACTTTTGTTTTCTTTGTTACTTCCCCCTCATCCCCTGGACCTTTAACGGGGAACGTAACAGTGTGTTTTCTGTTCTATTTATTGTTTTAGATTTGTCTGACTTCATTTTACACTGGCCAATCATTCACTTTAAGGACATTAAATATTTGTTACATTGATGACATTTGTGTGTGTGTGCGGGCATGTGATACTTACTCTCTCCTTCTTTTTCATGAAGTTGTGAGTTTTGTGTTCTCACTAAATGAAACTAGTTTTGAAACTTGTTAAACACCTTCTTTGTTAAGCATTCAAACAGCCAACCAATCTTGGCCAAGCATTCAACGACACAAAAGAGTGCAGGTGTTTTGTGTCAGAGGTATATATACAGGTGCTTCAGGTGGATGAGAGAGACGGGTGACTCCGACGGGAACTGAGTTGTATCGGCCACCATGGCTTCCTCATCAGTGGTCCCAATACAGCTGCTCCTCCTGGTCTCCCTGACCGCTGCATCCCACTTCTATGGGGGCAGCATGACTTTTACTGCCAAAGGAAGAAACCCGGATGGAACATATTCAGTGAGGGATTTAAATTAACTAGACCCTAATTATGTCTCTTATGATGGCAGTGACTACACTTAAAAACTTGCTTTTATAGATTGACTGCTTTGGAAATTTTATCTGTAATTTTTTCTCTTTTTTTCTTTTCTTTTTTATTCCTTGTCCTCTAATTGTTATTCCTTTGGGTTATTCCTATTCTCATTTTACCATTACTCTTCGGTTGTTTATACATGTATTTTTGTGTTTCATAAACCATTTTGCGATAGTCATTTTAAAAGCGCTAAATAAGTTTTCATAATCAACTGTGTTATTATTATTATTATTATTATTATTATTATTACAGCCTATAAGTTATGCATGGTTAAATTTGGGCTGACTGTGTAATCTGGCAAAAAATACAGTCAGATATGAAGATAGGAAGGTAAAAGAAAAAGATGCAGACGTACGATGCGTCACCTGTTTCAAGGTCAAGAGTTTTATAAGGAACTTCTCCAAGTTCATTTGTCTATAAGTAGCAATAACACGTTAACAAGGACAAAACCTATAAACAATATGAAAATATATATTAACAGCAGTAGTACTTGTGTTGCATGTCTCAGAATGGTGTTATGTTGTTGTACCACAGGTGACTCTTCGCTCTAGGGCAACCTATAGTGGGTGTTTGTACCCCTCCTGGAGTTGTTACAGAGGTAACTGTGGGTACTCAGTCAGTTCTCAGAGAGGGAGACTTGACAGTAGCCCCAACGCACCAGGCTATAACAAACGATGGTGTGAAACCGAAATAGTCATGACAAGAAAGGTCCCGAATGACAAACCCTTTCAAATGAGGTGGGTTTCTTTATTCAAATAATGTAATGCTTTTTATATTTATTAACCTCTGTTTGACTGACAAAAAAAAAGAAATTTTGAGCAGTATGCTGTAGTTCTGATTCACATTCATTCAGTTTCACATGATCTTATATCTGTTAAAAGTAGCTAGAGCAGTTGGTCAAAGTACAGTAAGTCGTGATGTTTTGATGCAGTATTTTAAGGCTATTGTATTCATAACCCAGGAAAGCAGGATGTTGTTGGGTCTCAACAAGAAATAATGTTGGCTCTTGGAGACTTCTGACTCAAGTGGATTTGGGAACAAGATCTGATACTGGGAAACCAAACAGATCTCCAGATGTGACCATTCTGCCTTTGCTGCGGTAAGTCTCCAACTACAGCTTTTCTCAGGGCCGGTCTTCGATGACCATACCCACCGTGAGCTGTCCTTAAATTATCCTTAACTATACAGGCTCCCATACCCTGTATGACTGTGGCTGTCATTTATGTTTATTGTATGACACATCATTGTTCAACAGAAAAAAGTAAAATCTTGATATAATCCCCTTGTCACACTGTGTGAGTTGAAGCGAGACTAGTGTTACATTGTGTGAATCGAGAGGCTAAAATCTAAGTCAACAACATACTATTGTGGAAGAATACAAAGTTACTTTACGAATTCATTTAGCAATGTGTTTGTGTTGGAAAAAAAAAGATTACAAAAATCAAGCTAATATCGTGAATATATTATGATGTTGGGTAGGACGGAATGTACACTCAGAAAAAAATACTTATACAAATACAAAAATGCAAAAAATCTTTGATGACAGCTGTTGTGATTTCTCCGTCTGCCATCTGTGGCTGGGTGGTAATTCATTTGTGTAAAAACATTCCACAGCGTATAAAGGCTGTTATGATTGTAACTGCTTGCTTCCTGCAGTTCTTGATTTACCTGCCAGTTCACTCAGATATTTTTAATTACAGACATTGCTCGTTCTATTTTTTACATTTTATTTTCATTTTGGAAAAGCATTCATTTTACATCAACATCACTGTGAGGAGATTCAGATGGTGTCATGTATATTCAAAACAAAACGTTTTGCAGTATGTTTGATAATCATTTCACTGCCTGGCTCTTCCACAGGTTTTATTTTATAACATTAAGTTTAATTATCTACATTTGAACATGTAAAGCTTTCACCTTAGATATAACAAGGGGTTGAAGGGGAAAAGAAAGAATAAAGAACAAGCTGTTAGATGTAATAAAATAATAAAAGTTATATTACATTAACTCATTTATTCTAGCAAATCAACTAAAATCTGACCTTATAGGTTTAATGTATTCAGTCCACTTGTTTCAGACCCGATTATAATTTTTCTTTTTGAACTTTGAGGGAAAATTACAACCTTTCCATAATGTTTATTTCATATTGTGGAGTTAGAAAACAACGAGACAGGAGACGTGAGAGTAGACGTAGTCGAGGTAGTTTACTAGCTCCAACTTTGCATGTCATACGTTCGACAACGACACTCTACTGTGTACCGGAAGCGGAAGTGCCTTATCTGACCCCTCGCCTCTTCCCTTAAAGGTACACTGTCCTCTTAGGTGAATGTCTCTAGTTATATAGATGTGGGTCACCACACAGGCCCTCCCAGAATTCACCTACACAAAACAATGCAAAACAGCAAAAGCGCAAGTCATGAACATAAAAATAGACTCTACAACAGAACAGTCAATGACATAGTGCAAAGTCACGGGGAAAACAACTGACGAGTCGGGGGGCGGACCCTGCGGCCATAACGGCTGCGCTTCACAGGAGGGGAAACAGATGGGGCCGAAACCCGGGCCATAGGCGGGGCCGAAGCAGGAACAGAGGCAGGTGCCGGGGCGGACCTAGGAGGGCGTCCCCGCCGCGGGGGTAGGGCCAATTGCATTGGCTCCCCAATGTCCAAGTGAGCGGGCTTGAGACGGTCTATAGCGACCCGCTCCGGCCTGCCCCCCATGTCCACCACAAAGTTCTTATCCCCCGCCTCCAGGACGCGGAAGGGCCCGTCGTATGGGGGCTGCAGCGGGGACCGATGGCTGTCGTGCCTAATGAAGACGTACCTCGCCGATGGCAGATCCTTGGGGACGTAGGACCGGGGGAGGCAGTGTTGAGACATCGGAACGGGAGCGAAGGCACCGGCAGCGCTCCGGGACGCACTGAGGTGAGAGGCGTGGGGAGCCGTAGCATCCGGAAGAAACTCCCCCGGAACTCGCAGGGGCTGGCCATACACCAGCTCAGCGGACGAGGTCTGGAGGTCTTCCTTCGGGGCCGAACGCAGGCCGAGCATGACCCATGGGAGCCGATCCATCCAGTCGCAGCCAGTGAGGCTTGCCCGCAGAGCGGCTTTCATGTCCCGATGGAACCGCTCACAAAGTCCGTTGCTCTGCGGGTTGTACGCCGTAGTGCAGTGGATCTTCATCCCCAGGTGCTCAGCGACCGCCGTCCAGAGCTCCGAGGTAAACTGGGAGCCCCGGTCCTTCGTGATGTCACCCGGCGTGCCGAAACGGGCCACCCAGCAGCCGATGAACGCCCGTGCTACCTCTGCTGCCGTCGTGGAGGACAAGGGAATAGCCTCTGGCCACCTGGTGGCCCTGTCCACAATAGTGAGGAGGAACGTATAACCACGGGAGGGGGGCAGGGGACCCACCAGGTCAACATTGACGTGGTCAAACCGCCTCTCTGGAACCACGAACGGCGCCAAAGGGGCCTTGGTATGGCGGTGCACCTTGGCGCGTTGGCACGCCACACACGAGCCGGCCCAGGCTCTAACATCCTTACGGAGCCCAGGCCAAACGAACTTGATGCTCACCAGCTTGGTCGAGGCCTTCACTCCCGGTTGGGAAAGGCCGTGGACGGTGTCGAAAACTCGGCACCGCCAGGAAGTAGGCACCAGGGGGCGCGGTTGATCGGTGGAGATGTCACAGAGGAGGGTGGTGTTGGCCGCGTCGAATGTCACGTCCTCCAGCCGTAGCGTCGTAGGGGTCGACCGGTGGTCTTGAACGGTCGCGTCCTTGGCTTGGTCCGCTGCCATAGCGGCGATGTCGAGTCCCAAGTGAACGGCGTTAACAACCGCCCGTGAAAGGCAGTCGGCGACGAAGTTATCCTTGCCCGACACGTGTTGTATGTCCGTGGTAAACTCGGAAACCGCCGCGAGATGGCGCTGCTGACGCCCAGACCACGGTTCTGAGGTTTTGGCCATACAGAACGTCAGCGGTTTGTGGTCCACGAAAGCGGTGAACTGTCGGCCCTCCAATAGGAACCTAAAGTGTCTGGTTGCGAGGAAGACACCCAGTAGTTCCCTATCAAAGGTGCTGTATTTGCGCTCGCTCTCACGGAGTTGTTTACTGAAGAACGCCAACGGCTGCCAGCCCCCCCACCCACCCACTGCTCACACACGGCCCCCACGGCGTAGTCGGAGGCATCCGTTGTAAGGGCTATGGGGGCGGCAGGCGACGGGTGAGCTAGCAGCGCAGTGTTAGCCAGCGCGGTCTTGGCGGCCACAAAAGCCTCGTCCATCCCCGAAGACCAGTCCAGCTCGTCCTTAGACTTCTTACCCCGCAGGGCCTCATACAGGGGACGCATGATGTGGGCGGCAAGGGGCAGGAAACGGTTATAAAAGTTCACCATGCCCAGGAATTCCTGCAGCGACTGTACAGTGCGGGGGCGGGGGAACATGGTGACAGCCTCAACCCTGGCAGGGAGGGGAACGGCCCCCTGTGGAGTGATGTGGTGCCCGAGGAAGGTGATGGACGACTCCCCGAACTGACACTTAGCTGGGTTGATGATGAGGCCGTGTTCGCTGAGCCTGTCAAACAGCTGTCTGAGGTGCGTCATGTGTTCCTCCGCCGACGCGCTGGCCACGAGGATGTCGTCTAAGTACACAAACAAAAATGGCATGTCGCGGAGCACAGAATCCATAAGGCGCTGAAACGTCTGCGCCGCCCCTTTAAGGCCGAAAGGCATACGTAAAAACTCAAAGAGCCCAAAGGGTGTGATGACAGCCGTTTTTGGGACATCCAGTGGGTGGACCGGCACTTGGTGATACCCCCGCACTAAGTCGATTTTGGAATAGATGGCAGCGCCCGCCAGGTGGGTAGAGAAATCTTGTATGTGCGGTATGGGGTACCGGTCGGGGGTCGTGGCATTGTTTAGGCGACGGTAGTCCCCGCACGGGCGCCAACCCCCGTCTGCCTTAGTAACCATGTGAAGAGGGGAAGCCCACGGGCTGTCAGAACGGCGGACAATGCCGAGGCGCTCCATAGTCGAAAACTCCTCCCTGGCTATTGCGAGCTTAGCCGAGTCGAGGCGTCGGGCCCGGGCGTAAACTGGGGGGCCCACTGTGGTGATATGATGTTCCAAACCGTGCTTGGCCACCGCCGAGGAGAAGGTGGGTGTGGTGAGCTCGGGGAAATTGGCGAGCAGGCGTTGGTATGGATCCCCGGTGGAGAGTGTGTTAGCGAAGCACAGCGCTCCAGCGCCCCCAAGCGTGCAGGGGTATGACGCAAAAGAGACGGCATCAATCACGCGACAGTTTTTAACATCCACCAGCAGGTTGAAAGCACAGAGGAAATCCGCACCTAGGAGCGGGGTGGATACAGCAGCCATCACAAAGTCCCAGCCGAAACGTCGGCTGCCAAAACACACGTCCACATGTCTGATACCGTACGTCCGAATGGACGTGCCGTTGGCGGCGTCCATCTGGGGGCCGTGACTGTCGGTCATCGTGTCCACAGCTTGTGCTGGTAGTATGCTGCGTTGAGCGCCAGAGTCAACCAGCAGCCGACGGCCCGACAAGGAGTCTCTGATGAACAACAGCTTGCAGTCACGGCCGGCGCCCATAGCCGTTAACGAGCGCCGGCCTTGGCATTTCCCTGAACCCTGTAACTGCAGGGTTTGTGACACCGTTTTGCTTTTGCCCCAAACCTGGCATGGTAATAACAGAGCCCGTCGTCAGGTTGGCGGCGGGCTGTCACCGCAGCCGCGGTGTCCATATAGTCGTACACAGGTGGTGGTGGGGCGGTCTGGTGGGGTAGCAGGGCATGCACAAACTGTTGCCGGTTGGCCAGGAAAACCCTGTCTGCTTCAGCAGCCAGAGAACGGTAGTCCTTGGAGGCGGCGAGAGGAGAACTGGCCAGTGCTGTGCGTACAGGTGCGGGGAGCTGCCTCAGAAAAATGTGTGTGAAAAGAAAGGCGGGATCAGCCGATCCCAGCACAGACAGCATTTTTTCCATTAACTCAGACGGTTTGCCGTCGCCGAGGCCATTCGGGGACAGTAAACGGTCTGCCTTCTCCAGCTCCGACAGTTCAAATAGTTTCAGGAGGAATGTCTTTATAGTATCGTACTTGCCAGCAGCTGGCGGAGCTTCCAACAGTGTCATTGCTCGCGCCGTTGTCGATGCGTCTAACGCCGCCACTACGTGGAAGTACTGCGTTGCATCCTGCGTTATCCCTCTCAGCTGGAACTGGGCTTCCACATGTTGAAACCATGGCCGTGGATTATGCTGCCAAAAGTCGGGTAGCTTCACAGTAGCGGTGTAAATGCTAGCGTTAGCAAAAGCCATGTTGTTAGCACCGGCTTCTTCGTTGTCAGACATACTCGTATTAGTAGTTCGATCACGTCGGGGTCACCAATGTGGAGTTAGAAAACAACGAGACAGGAGACGTGAGAGTAGACGTAGTCGAAGTAGTTTACTAGCTCCACCTTTGCGTGTCATACGTTCGACAACGACACTCTACTGTGTACCGGAAGCGGAAGTGCCTTATCTGACCCCTCGCCTCTTCCCTTAAAGGTACACTGTCCTCTTAGGTGAATGTCTCTAGTTATATAGATGTGGGTCACCACAATATATTATTTCTAACCATTCGTCAATGGTGGGTAGCTCTGGTCTTAGCCACTTCCTCATGACAGTCTTGTTGCTTGCTGCCAGAAGTATTGGCAACAGTTCCTTATCGTTGGTATTCCACCCATCAAATGAGATGTCACCCATGTATGCAGTATCACATCTAAAAGGAATTTTGACTCCAAATACAATAACATGTTTATGGATTTTTATGGCTCATTTTAATGTCTGTGTTCAGAGTTCCACAGAACTGCCCAAGGTCATACAACCTGATGACCTCTGACCCTGATGGGGACCAAGTCCGGTGCAGATATGGAACTGCCCAAGCGACAGAGTGCAACAGGTGCAGCCAACCAAATGGTTTTCAGTTGGATCAGGTTGGTTGAAATAACATCTTTTTTTTAAACTGTTATCCAGCAGCAACTAAACTTCAGTGGCAATAACAAAATACATCAGCAACCAATTTAAAGGTGCTATATGCAATATTTTGGCTTGACTGGATAATATGACTCATGAACATCAGACGGGTGATACTGATTGAAACAAAACAAACAACCCGTAGACACACACACACACACACACACACACACACACACACACACACACACACACACACACACACACACACACACGGAGCGCCGGGTTTCACTCACCACCAAGGTTTTATTAACACAAACTGATGTTTGTGTTAATGAAGCCACTGTTAAGTGTCCAAAAGGTTGTTTAGTTCCAGCCACATTGCAATAGATAGAAATAGTTGTCAGATACACTTCTAACAAAAAAATTAGAGAAATGAGCCAATTCAATGTTTTTGAGGGAGGAAAATGAGCACACAAAAAAATCAGCTGTTTTTTCTGGATTATAAACATTCCACACAAAATTAACTTTACATACCAAGAGAGATGTGGGAACCTCAGAAATAGGTACTGGAGCAAATTAAGCAATGGTGATAATATTACAATAGCACGTTTTCTTAACAGTTATGTTGAGAATTAAGCAGTACTTGATTTCAATACTTACAAAAGCACTTATTTTAAGCAAAATCCTTCCGTTTCTAACAAGAGCCAGAAAAACCACCTCAGCTCCCTTTCACTTTAACAGTTTGAAATTAAATGAAGTATCGTTGCCTCCAGTTTGAGGCAGCTTGCACTCTGATCAGCAGAGCGGTGGATAATTTTTGGCCTAACAATACTTTTTCACAATTCTTCACCAAGTTCAATGAATAATCAAATACAATTCATTTAAAATTCTTGGTCATTCATTATGTCCTTAAATTTCAGAAAAGGCCAAGCACCCTGTTTCAAATATTTTACATTGTTTACAGATCTGGAGTATACTGCAGTGTTGCATAAAACAGACAAGATAATCTTTCTAATTCACATTCAGGATAACAAGATATTGATTGTTGCTGCTATGACCCTAGGACTCCTGGGCCCTTAATGCAAAGCAAATAAGCATTTGTTGTTCAAACATTTACATTCATGGCCATTTCTTTCTCTGCAATAAATGTTCTTGTGCAATAAAATTTCTGACAGTAAAGTTTTTGGTTATTTTTTTCTGAAGTAGGCTTAGTTTCAATGCAGTTAGCTACTTTTTTGAAGTAGCTTTAGTTTAGTTACCTACTTTTCTCTTAATGACATCTTTGCTGTAGCTTAACTAGTTCCAGGGGAGAGTGATTTGTAACTTAGTTAACTACATTTTGGGAGTAGCTTCCCCAACACTATTAACAACAAATTTAAGTAATTTCCTCAACTATCTACTAAATCTTCACATTCTTAGGGATCTTGTACTTTGCGCTATGGCAACAACTCACGCACTGGCACCTATGGATTAGAGTTGGTGGTGGAGGATTTCCCTGAAAGCCCCATCACCCTGGTCTACATGGATGGATCTAAATCCACAAGATTTCCACTGACTGCAAGAAGGGGCAAGCGTTCCCTATATGGCACAACGATAGCCTACCCGTGGTGGTGGTACAGTCCTACCACCATGCCACCAGCAGCAACTGCAAACCCATATCACACCACTCCACAACCAACTCCAGTCAGATCTTGGTGGTGGTGGCATACTTTAACAGCTACTCCACCCTCAACTATGACAACCACACCTCTACCAACTACAACCAGAACCCCGTACTGGTGGTGGTGGCATACTACAACAACAACAACTACTCCCCCCTCAACAACAACAACCACAACTCCACCAACTACAATCCCATATTGGTGGTGGCATACTACAACAACAACTACTCCACCCTCAACAACTACAACCACACCTCGACCAACTACAATCCCATATTGGTGGTGGCATACTACAACAACAACTACTCCACCCTCAACAACAACAACCACAACTCGACCAACTACAACCCCATATTGGTGGTGGTGGTTGCATACTACAACAACAACAACAACTACTCCACCCACAACAACAACAACCACATCTCTACCAACTACAACCACAACCCCGTGGTGGTATACTACAACAACCACTCCACCCCCAACAACTACAACCACAGCTACAACCACTATATCAACTCCCTGGTGGTGGCAGCAGCATAGCACAACTACCCACAGGCTCACTACAACCACCAGAGGCACCCGTAGCACCACAGGACACCCTCATGCTGCCACACCTCTCAGTAAACTTCCATTGCATTTCTCTTTTTCTGGTAAGTCAGCCAATGTATTCCTGTTCTTTTGTGCTTGTGTGTGTGTATCTATCTATCTTTCTACCTATCTTTCTACCTATCTATCTATCTATCTATCTATCTATCTATCTATCTATCTATCTATCTATCTATCTATCTATCTATCTATCTATCTATCTAGTATATATATATATTTGTGTATGTGTGTGTGTGTGTGCGCGCGCGCAACTAATGATGGAGAAAAATAGATGGATAGTAAATCAGAAACCATAGATCAGATAACACTGTATATGGATTTTTTTATTTTTTTGTATACTGGCAATCCTGTAGATGCTATATTTTGTATGAATTTCGTGCTCCTTTTCCATTGCCAATGTATCTTTTATGCTTTGTCACATTAGCTGCACGGCTGTGGAGGGTTTGCACTTAGCCATTAAAACCAATCTTTATTTAAACTGCAGTGGATCCACCTGCTCCATCTTGCCATGAAGGAGAGTTCCTGCCTCGATTTTTGCCCCCAACACCCAGACATGGAGAACAGCTCCATGCTGAAGTCAACAAAGAGATGCAAATCAGAATCAAAGCACAGGCTACACGAGCAACGTAAGGGAAAATGAAAATGAAATAGTGTATTGGTGAAATAGTATTGGAAAAAAATATGCCAGTCATTTAAACAAGCAACATTAAACATCGGTAAGTAAAATGAGATTGCTGGGAATGGGGTGTGTATGGTTTATTTTTACACAGGCTAGATAATGTCATCATGAGTGGACCCTTGAACATCAGCAAGCAAAAGACCACACGGGATGAGTTTATCATCAAATGGACCCCTGTCCCAGATGACCTGGGGGAGCGTTTCCCCGTTTGCTTTGCTGTTGAATCATTAGTTAGGTGAGATTTCTAATAAATTACATTATGAGACCTGTTAATGAAGCCACTAAATGGATTTTATTAGAGGTACATTCAACTTTATTATGCTTTATTTTGCGGGAACAGTATGCCCAGTCCATCTCCGATCTATCACCACCCCAACCATTTACAGCATCTCATGCAGAGCAAGTTTTTTTTCCTTTCTCGATTGTGTCTCGCAAGATACTTTTCTTAGTACCAACAATTACTTATCTGAGTTAATTACTTATCTGAAGTGCTAAACTAACCCTCATAATATAGAAATCTGCTTATTACCACTATATCAATATGCGGAATCATCTCAAACAGGAGCTATCCCAGGGCAAGAGATAAATCATTAAATGTGGTGACTGGATACTGTTCCCCAGTTTATTCAATATTTATTGAAATGTAAATCAAGCAGGAATAGAATATGCCTATAAAATGATTTATTACAGAGTTATAATTCAAAGGCTGACTTCTTTACCAGCAGCATCAGAAAAATTAAAAGCCCAAATGCATATTTTTTTTAAATATCAGTGAATTATATCAAATCTTTAAACTGTTTGTTGCAGTTGTAACTATCCTTTGTTGTTGTATTTAGCACTGACAAACAATTGCACTGTCACAATGTGTGACAGTGAATTCCTTGGTAAAAAAGTTAGACATTGAAGACATAGATAATCTTTGCGTATGATTTTCAGGACTCGTGTCTATCAGTCTGAGATGCGATGTGTGGTGGTGAGCGTTGGGCGGGGGCAGGGTGAGTCTTGCGGTTATTATAATATCTTTGGTTTGCAAATACATTATACACTGAACAAGCTATTACCCTACTAAATTTTGAATTTTCAATGTATAAACAAATAAGCAGAAGGATCGCTGTGTGAGGGTTGCCGCAGGACCAAAAAGACTCTGAACCAACACAGTGAAATACTAAATTTCCATTAGATATTTGATTCATACTGATTGGAAAACATCCACCTAACACACACTATAGGAAAGAGTCTGCAGTATAGATCCAGTTAGTGACTAACAACCTTTGGTCGATTAGCATTTCACGAGTTAACAGTCACTGAGGAACCAAATCAAAAGATAACAGCTATTATAGAACCAAGAAGAACAAGCAATTGACTTTTTAGTAGGGAATTGTTGTGGTAGCTAAAATGGCCGTAATGTGGAACCAAATACTGTCAAAATGGTCTTCCAAAATAGAGACCCTATGCTTCGATAAGACTGACAATCTCAAATCTCCTATTCCAGTTAAAGCTAATGTGATCTGCTATGAGACTTCAATGAGAGTAGAGGTGGCAAAGTCCTCACTGGAGGGTCTTAGTGCAGATCACCTACGACTCAGTGATCCCAGCAACACAGCCTGCAGCTTCCGGAGTCACTCCAACACAACTCACGTGGTTGCCGTCATCCCTCTCAATGCTTGCGGTACTCAGATTGAGGTAAAGGACTTTAAACTGGATCGAGCGTGGTGCTGTTTGATTACCACCTGTACACATTTTGACAATCATCAGGTTTTTTAAAATAATGCTGCACCAATCAACATTTCCTCAGTTGTTTAAGTCATTTATTTGATCTGATTTTAAGCAACAGTGCCGCTGACTAGACTTCATATTCCACAGGAAGATAACGAAAACCTCATCTTCAAGAATGAGATCACCACTTTCGACAACCCCAATGACATTATCACGAGGAAACACCTATTGGAGGTGGAATTCTACTGCCAGTACCCTAAGCGGGGTAATGTGAGCACGGGTTTCACTGCACACAGGAACAATGTCACAGTCAAGGAGAGGGGCTTTGGTACTTTCACTTACCAGCTTGAATTCTACCACAGCAACCGCTTCAGAACAGTGATTGATCCCAACTCATACCCACTCGAGTTTGACATAGGGGATGAGATTTACATGGAGATCGAGGCCACCTCTTCAGTCAACAACACTGAGCTGTTTGTGGAGTCCTGCAGAGCTGCACCTTATGATAATCCAAACTACCGGCCAACCTATTCCATCATTGAAAATGGGTAAGTGCGCTTCCTAGAGGCAACAGAGGAAAGGACAAGACTAGAAAGCCATAGTTCATACTCTTTTCCCTAGTATGTATGAACATATGTGTATACATATGTGGCTTGTTTGTTTACACATTCACTATCATTTGTTCTTAAAATTTTGACTGTTTTGGGTGTTTAAAAATCAATTTCTCTATTCCAACCAGTGTAATCAATAAGCACAATAATTTTTTTTCATCTGTTTGTTGTGATAGAGGAAAATCCCAGCCCAATTCCCTATAGTTTTATCTCATGCAATGCATGGAGTTACTGTACAATTGTTGATGTTTTTACTGTTTCTTTCGGTTGTATTTTTTCTCTAATCAGGTGTGCAGTGGACAAGACTGTGGAAATCTATTCACCAAGACACAATAACCATTTCATGTTTGGAATGGAGGCCTTCAAATTCATTGGGCTGCATGACCAAGTAAAAAGGGAACAAATAATCTAGAGTAGCACTTATTGCTTTATAAGATGTAAAATACTATGTAGGTCTTGTGACATTCTACATATTTGAATGGCAAACCACATCACAGATTTTCAGAAAACAAAATCAGAAATCAAGTTGTTTTATTGCCATGTGCATGACATACACTAGGACTTTAGCTCAGCATTGTTGGTACAGAGAATAAGATAAAATAAAACTAAGGTAAAATAAGCATGTGAAAAAATATATGTACAAAAGCATATATATATTTAAATAAATAAACAAATATACATACATACATACATACATACACACCCACACACACACACACACACACACACACACACACACACACACTCACACACACACACACACACACATATATATATATATATATATATATAAAACAGATCTAGAAAAAATAAAAAAAGGAAAAGAATAAGTCTTGTCAGTGGGGGTCAGTGGGGTCTGTTGATTAGTCCAACTGCAACAGGGAAGAAACTGTTCTTATGGCATGAGGTTTTGGTCCTAATGGACCTTAGCCTCCTGCCAGAGGGCAGAGTCTCAAAAGGGTGGTGGTGTCCATGGTGGGAGGAGTCTGCAACGATCTTCCCTGCCCGCCTTAATGTCCTGGAGAGATGGGAGGCAGCAGCCAATCAACTTCTCCACCGAGTGAAGGATGCACTGTTTCATATCTAATCTTCATAATGTATCTTATTTTCTGTAAGGTTTAATATCTTGTATGTATTTTTTGGTACTGATATCAGGTTTGGTTTGGATGGATTGTGTGGTCAAAGAGTACAGACTTGCATGGAGAAGCAAGTGGACCAGAGGGTGACTTCTGCATGGAGTATGATTACATTTCTGCTCCTCACCAGCTGAAAGTGTCTATTAATGACAGCTTATCCAATTGTCTTCAGGTGTACATTAGCTGTGCAATCATCCTATGTGAAGCTGGGAACCCCAACACCAGATGTTCCCGGGGATGCATCAACTCCACTTCACCTCTCAGTCACAGGCATATTTCGAAAAGAGAAGCTGTCATCCAAACCTCATCGCACTTTATTTCCCAGGGTCCTCTGCGCTTGAGAAGAGCGTCTGAGAGCACAGGTAATGCTGAACCACTTCTTACATTGATGATTAATTAAACAACAATAACTGTGTTGTATACAGGCTCTTGCAAGTTATTTGGGAGGTCTCTGAAACCTCTATGACAAAGCCATTGTTGGTTCAAACTGTGTTTTTCTTTCTTCCAGTAACCAGCATCAACCTTAACCTGGTGTTCATTGTGGGATGTCTTCTAGCAGCTGTTGCCATGGTCTGTGGGGTGGTCATCAGCAAAGGAAAAATGTCCAGAGTCAGTTATCAACGTTTGCCAAATTTTGAAACTTAAACAGCAATGTGTAGCTGTATCTAAAGTTTGTTGTGCGTTAGCTTTGAAAATCATGCACAGTATTGATTATTTTCTATGTGGCAGGGGCTCTGGTGTCTAAAGCAAGGCTTTTAAAATGCTTATCAAATCATAGGTGCTTTTGAAATATGATATTGGCTAAGAAGATAAACAATTATTTTCACATTTTTGGCAAGAGAGTTTTTTATTTAGTGATGGTCCGTACAGCTGGCCCTCTCATAAACCTGAAGGATTATCAATCAAAATGGGATAAAAACAGCTAAAAGTAAATGGTGTATTTGCTACTGGAAGGAAAGAGGTTGCTCAAAACAGCATGACTGCTGGATGCTGTTTTGCTACAGTCATTGAATACATCATAGTGGAGTCTTCGGTAAAGTTCAAAACTGCCTTTTAACAATAAAGTTATTCACTGCAAGAGTTGTTTCATTCTTACATTCAAAATCCTCAATGTGGTTCTCTCTCTGGCAGCATGGTGGCCCAGTGGTTAGCACTGTTGCCTCACAGCCAGAAGGACCTGGGTTCAAACCCCAGGCTGTCCTAGGTCCTTTCTGTGTGGCATTTGCATGTTCTCCCCGTGTCTGCGTGGTTTTCCTCTGGGTGCTCCGGCTTCCGCCCACTATCAAAAAGACATGCATGTTAGGGTTAATACTCCTGTCTGTGTACCTGACCTAGGCAATGGAAAGAAGAACTGGAGTTGGTCCCCGGGCACTTCAGCTGCCCACTGCTCCTACACAATAGCATGGGTTAAATTTCAGAGAACAAATTCATTGTAAGAACACAATTCGTTGTAAGAATACAATGACAAAATAAAGTGGCTTTCCTTCTTTTTTTCACTTGGTTTTCAACAATTTACTATATGCTTTTATGTTACTACTGCAATTTTTCAGTATGGAGGAATTTAATTATTTCAGATGATGAGTGGTGGTTCTGGAGGGGAAGAAAGGAGGACTAAAAACTAAAAGTATGACATAATTGTTTTGTTTTGTAAGGTGCGTGTGTAGCAGATTTGGAATGGCAAATGACCAATGACAGGCAACTTTTTCAGGAATCTGCCCATTTAATTTTGATCTACAGAGACAACAAAATGGGCAGAAACAGTTGGCTGGATATTTGACTATCTTTTAACACATAGAACCAATAAGCAACATTAACAACCACGGCACAACAACAGCAAACTCACATCATTCTGTTATTACAATTGATTTAGGCTACACTAGCAACCAAAACTACCTGCATGGCGGCAGCGCTACTACTAAAAAATATTAAAGAGGCCATATCATGCTTTTTGAGTTTTCCCCCTTCCTTTAGTGTATTATACAGCTGGGAGATGCATGTAAAATCTCTGCAGTTACAAGGCCCAAAGTCCATGCCAAAAGGAGTTATTCTCTCTGAGAGAAAACACTGCCTGAAACAACTCATTTGGAGTCCAGTGTATTCTTCCGTTACTTACTTACGTCACAGTGTAACACATTTTCATAATGCCTGTCTAGCGGCTAGTTTGGCCCGCCCTCAAACAAAGTTAGGTTGAGCAGAGGCCAGGAAGAGTTTCGTTAGTGTGCATCGCAATGTCTAGAAGATACTGTTTCTTTCGGTGCAAAGGCATATTCCCTTTGTACGGACTTCCAAAGGAAGATGGAATGAATAATAATAATAAACGACTAGACTAGCTTGGCCTAGCTTGGACTAGCTTGGTCTAGTCAGAAAGGCATGAACTGATGAAGCCTCTTGGATGAGAGGTGAAACATCTTCACAGATATATACCAAGTCCAGTTGCACTCGATTCAATTCTTTTGGATAAACATCACCTCCTCATCACCTCTGTTCCCTTCACTAACATGCCCATTGAAGTCCACTCCAATGACCACTCTCTCCTCCTTGGCTACACTCTCCACCACTTCATCCAGCTCACTCCAGAATTCTTCTTTCTTTTCCATCTCACACCCAACTTGCGGGGCATATGTGCTGATAACATTCATCAACACACCTTCGATTTCCAGCTTCATACTCATCACTCTGTCTGACACTCTCTTCACCTCCAGCGCACTCTTGACATACTTTTTCTTCAGCATTACTCCTACCCCATTTTTCCTCCCATTCACACCATGGTAGAAGAGCTGGAACCCATTTATTTTAGGTTTTGTTATTTTGTTATTTTTGATTTTGATATACTATATTAATCCCTGTGGGGAAATTCCTTTCTGCATTTAATCCATCCTAGATGTGTAGTTAGGAGCAGTGGGCAGCCACTGTGCAGCCCCCGGGGACCAACTCCAGTTCGTCTTGCCATGCCTTGGTCAGGGGCACAGACAGGAGTATTAACCCGAACATGCATGTCTTTTTGATGGTGGGGGAAACCGGAGAACCCAGAGGAAACCCACCACAGACACGGGAAGAACATGGAAACTCCACACAGAGGATAACCTGGGATGACCCCCAAGGTTCGACAACACTGGGGTTCGAACCTAGGACCTTCTTGCTGTGAGGTGGCAGTGCTAACCACTGGGCCACTGTGCCACCAATATTCTGTATTTTCTTGAAGAAATAAAGTAATGCTGAGAATTTGCTGTAATTATAATACAACCCTAATTAAACATTTCAAGTTGTATAAAATAATGCATGTACCCAGAGGCGATACTACCATATATGCAGGTAATGCAGCTGCATTGGGGCCCACAAGAGTTTAGGGCCCGTACGCACAGACCCCTCTTTATCTCGCTACTATCATATCAAAGCTCCTCAGAACCGAGTCTATAGTCAGTATGCAGTATGTTCAAAACTGTTCAAAGTGTGCCCATGCGCAATTATGGACATGAGTACTACTACATAGCAAAATCTACACAGTAGAGTTTGCTAGCTGGCGAAGTGTCAAGACGTCACACAGTGAAAAGCACGGCGAGTGTAACTATGATGTAAGTAGGAATTATTTATTAATTATCTGACTAATAATCAACCTACACACTTGCGTTGCCTGTGCGCAGAAATGAATAATATTGCCAATGTCACCAATAATGTTTTCATCTATGTCAAGTGCACTGTCACCGATCTGTTATGGTGCTTCCACACCAGATTTTGTTAATTAGGCTAGTCTATCACTATCTTGGCCTTGCTATTAAGACTCCTCTATAGCACGGAGGTCTCTTAGTAATCATTTCTTTTAGGCATCAACTGTGCAGTGCATTTCACTGTTGCTGGTCATGTTAAAGTTGTGCGCTTTCCCTTCTCTCATCCAATTTGCCCTCAAGGATGAATAAAGTATTTCTGATTTTGATTCACTACTTACATTATGTTATGTTACGTCTGATTGTGATGGGCAGGCCAGGGCCTGCTTTGACCATCTTGCATTTGGGCCTGGTGCTGACTTGTTATGCCTGTACATGTACCTATAGTTTGTGTTGTACCTAGAATGAAACCTAAAATGAAAAATCCCATTCTCTCGAGTCGGATTTTATGGATTTGCAGACTTTAAAGACATTTCTGGGACCATACAAGTAAACAAGTCGACAAGGGCTCTCTAAACTAATTTAAACAGCCATGTGGAAATTGGAATATGACTATGTACTAAATGATCATAAAAGAGGAATAGACTTTAAAAAAAAAACCCCGAGTTTTTCTAAGTAAGCGATCAGTGAATATTTAGGTTACCAATTTAATTAGCCCAATATTGGACTATTAGACTGTTGAACAGAGGGTGTTACGCGTCAGGAAGGACTCAAATGCAGAATCAGAGACCAAAGGCAGCAGTAAGTAAAGACCAGCAACTTTACTGAAGGGATTAGGCAGTTCACAACACAGTTTGTTCCAATGTTCAAAACCAAAGAGGCAGCGGTACAGAATCAAGAGGCAGAATACGAGGTCATTTACAGGCACGAGTCAAAACCAGGCGGGAGAGATGCGAAAACTGGCAGGGGCACAATGGAAGATCTGGCAAACAACAAGGGTGAGATAACTGGTATAAATACTAGAGAGACTAATTGGGAAACAGGCAACAGGTGTGTGGCAGAACTTGCAGGCTGAAAGGCGATTGGCAGACAAGTGGTGCAGAGGTGTGCAGGGGTTTGTAGAAGGAGTTTAGGAGGGAAGAGTTGACAGCAGATGACTGGTGAGCAGACAGGTGTGTGGAGTTATGGTTCGTGTGCAGGGCAGGGACACAGCTGGGGAGAGAACAAGGAGGAACTGGAGGCTCTGGCTGAGTACATGACAACAAGAGGGATTAGGGATTTATGTTCTAGATGTACTGGAAGCTAAAAACTCTTCAAAATTTGATTTTTGATTGTGATCACACAAACAAACATGATACAAAAAACTGAGAAAGCACCACCAATATAGCACTATTAGCAATAGCATTGCCATTACATTATATCCCTAATGAGGAACTTTTAAAACAGTAGCCAACATATATTGAAGAGATAATATAACTCTGAATATAACTCTGCCTGTGCATTGTGGACCTTGGTCACAATTATGATTAGGTCACCATACACCATACACTTGTTTTGGAGCTGCCCTGAAATTTATTTTATGTAAAGAATTTGCCCAGTATATTTGTTGTAACATTTCTGTTCAATTTTCATTACTATACAAAGATGTGCTGTTTGGTTTTTATGATGTCTACAGTTCAGAACAAAAACAGCATTATATTATAAATCTTTTTTTATCTTGGCAAAATTTCACATTCACGAAAGTAAATTTACAACATGAAAACACTCCACAAACTCCAAAGCCTTAAAAACTCTCAGTATGTGTAGTTGGCTTGCTATTAATTGACTTGCTATTGGCTGAACTTCTGAACCTTTTTTTCCTTGTATAATCTATTCACCTCTTAACCTTTGGCATATACATATATATGTGTGTGTGTGTGTGTGTGTTTATTACTGTTCAGGTTTGCAATAAATAATAAAAAAACAACTTTTGAATAAACCACGCTCAATTTCCCAAACCACGCCCAACTTCCGTGTGACGAATGCCCCAACAACTGCGTTCACATGGAAACCGCGCACGCGAGTACCACGAAAAATTAAGCCTTACCAACAATGACGCTGACATTAAAAGGCCTCTCCGATAATACAAGATAAGGTAAGAATTTATTTTCACTTCTTACTTTCTACTTCTACTTCACTTCTTACTATTTTTTTATCATGCTAGCAAACCACTTACAGCATAGTGTATTAAATATCAAAATAAGAAGTAGCTACTGCGTTATGTATTACCAACGTCTGTTCGCAATTTGTCGTGAAAAACAAATACGCAGGATCAACGTTAACATGAGTAACATAAACTTGTAGATACAAACGTTAACTGGCTAACAAACGTTTTGACATCCTGGAAAGGCAAGCAAGTATGTAGGCTATTACGTACAATAGTGCTACAAATTTTATGAACCCCTTTAGAGATTTCTTAAGAAAAACTAATGAGATCGGATCTTCATTCAAGTAATCACACAACAGTTGGGAGGAATTCTGCCCCATTTCTCATACAGAGGTCCTTCAGATCTGTAATTTTGGGTGGGGGGTCTTGCGTGACCCTCCTGCTTCATGTTTTGCCACCGACTACATATCATTTTGATTAATGCCCTATCTCAAAGGGGTTCACAAACTTACTAGCACCACCACTACTATTCCTACTACTACTACCACTACGACTGCTACTACTACTGCTACTTTCGGCTGCTCCCGTTAGGGGTCGCCACAGTGGATCATCTATTTCCATCGCTTCCTGTCCTCTGCATCTTCCTCTGTCACACGATCCAACTGCATGTCCTCCCTCACCACATCCATAAACCTCCTCTTTGGCCTTCCTCTTTTCCTCTCCCCTGGCAGCTCCATATTCAGCATCCTTCTCCCAATATACCTATTGTATTTAGAAATCACGTTAGGACACAGCGCTGTCGCTCGACACAACCGCTACGTTGCATTCTTTATTTAGACTGACACAGCATCACAGGCAGATCCGATCAAACAACCCAGAGCCCGCAGGCATCACCAATCGATCCCAGCACAATAGAGCAGCACCAAATCAAATGCAGCACTGTCGATGTGTGCAGACATAACATTCCCCCCCCCCCCCCGGCAGGATTTCAAACATGAAAGGTTGACACAAAGTCCTCTAGGTGGCCAGGGCGTAAACGTGTGCAAACAGGTCGCGGGGCGGCCTGAGGCTGGGCAGGCCGAGGTGGGGAGGGAGAAGGCAGGGGAAGCTGAGGCCCAGGAATGTATGGGGCCCGTGTAGGAGCTGCATGAAGCCCCGGGGCGTCTCGCCATGCTGAGGGAATGGCTATGGTTGTGTCACCAGCTGTGTGTGGCGGAGCTGACACCTTCCGTAGATGACTGGAGTGCCACCGAGTGCCATCGCTGAGGAGGTAAGTGGCTGGGCCCAGCTGACGGGTGACTTGGAGAGGAGAGGACCAGTATGAAGCCATTTTATTGTCCCTGTGGGGCCTGCGGACCCTGACCCAGTCACAGACACATTGATGTCTGGCACCCTGGTTCGTTTTGACTGGTCAAACCGTTGCTTCATCCGCATCTGCTGACGAGTGACTGAGGCTCTGACCCCAGAGGGAGGTGCCTGGGGTGTGGAGGGGCAGAGCCTGTCAAGGGGCATGCACAGTTCCCGGCCTAGCATGAGAGAGGCTGGGGAGACGCCTGTGGTCGAGTGCTGTGTGGCCCGATAGTGCAGCAGAGTGTGACGGATGGCCTGCGTGAAAGAGCACCCTTGGGCCATGTGTGCTTTGAGGCCGTTCTTCAGTGACTGGTGAAAACGTTCAACGCCGCCATTGGCCTGGGGGTGGTAGTACGCAGTGCGTATATGACGGATGCCCTTGCTTTCGAGATAAGCAATGAACTCAGCAGAGACCAGCTGAGGGCCGTTGTCAGTGGTGATGGTCTTTGGGAGGCCCCAGCAAGAGAAAAGAGAGTCCAGGAAGTCGATGATGATCTGTGAGGTCACAGTGCCGGAAGTGGTGAGTTCAGGCCATTTTGAGTGGAGATCGTAGGCGACCACCATGAAGTGTTGGTGGTGGGGAACTCCATGGATCTCACCACAAATGTCCAACTGCAGGTGTTCCCAGGGCTGAGAGGGCCAGGCGAGAGGTCGCAGGGATGGGGGAGCCTGGTGGCCAGTCTTGCCACTCACAAGGCAGGCAGAACAGTCCTTCGCCAGAGCCTCAATATCTCTTGTCTATCCCCGGCCACCACACCAGGTCTCGGCAGCGCTGTTTCAGTTTCACAATGCCCAGGTGGCCTTCATGCGCCATATTCAAAACACGTGCACGGAGAGCAGCTGGGACCACTGTGCAAAACCCACGTGCCACGCAGGTGTCGTTCCAGCAGGAGAGCTCCTGTCTGACTTGGGCGAATGCAGCCAGCTCCTCTGGGACCTTGTGAGGCCAGCCATTCTGGATGTAGGTGCGGAGCTGGGAGAGGACAGGGTCCTGTTCGGAGGCTGCCCTCAGCTTCTGCAGAGAGACAGTGGCCTGAAGGGGTGTGTGCAGCATTTGGACAATGTCCTTTTCCACTCAGTCAGTGTCCGTCTGTGGAGCTGGGGTGGAGACAGAGCGAGAGAGCAGGTCGGCGACAACATTGTCTCTGCCTGGGGTGAACTGCAGGCTGAAGTTGTACTGGCGGAGGCGGTCAGACCAGCGGTGCAACCTCAGGGGTTTGTGGCCTGTCCCAGATGTGGACAGCAGCGCTGTCAGGGCCTGGTGATCTGTCCTGAGGGTGAAGGAGCGGCCATAGAGGTAGAGGTGCCACCTTTCACAAGCCCAGATACAGGCTAACGCCTCACGCTCACCCACGGAGTACCGCTGCTCGGTCAGGTTGAGGGCACGGGAGGCGAAGGCGATGGGCTTCTCCACACCATTCTGGGTTTGAGACAGCACAGCCCCTATCGCTGTGGCTGATGCGTCACAGGTCACAAAGGTGGAGCTGGAGATGTCGAAGTGAGCCAACACTGGTGGTGAAGTCAGTTGAGTCTTGAGATCACGCACAGCGTCACTGCATGCCTTTGACCACACCCATGGCTCGTCCTTACGCAGCAGCTGGCGCAGGGGGGCTGTGGTCGCAGAGTACTGGGGAAGAAACCTCAGGTAGTAACTTGTCATACCCAGGAAGGAGGCGACCTGGGCGGCCGAGCTAGGCTCAGGGATGGCCTGAATGGCGTCCACGTTGGATTGTAGTGGAGTTACACCGCTCGCTGACAGCCGGAACCCCACGAAGTCGATGGCTGGCACAGAGAGGACACATTTCTCAGCATTGAGAGTTAGCTTGTGCTTGGACAGGGCTGCGAAGACCATGTTGAGGCGCTTGTTGTGGATTTCACTGGTGGGCCCGTGTACCACTATATCGTCCAGATAAATGGCCACGCCCAGTATGCCAGCCAGCACGGAGACCATGATTTTCTGGAAGCAGCTAGTCACCATACCCACAGAGGACAGCTGAGGGTGCGGACAGTGGCAGTGAACCGAAAAATTGACTGTAGGTATCAACATTCAGGAGAGACACACCTGCACCGGTGTCCAACAGCAGGGGTATGCACACATCATTAATGTTGACTGTGCATGATTTGAATGACACTGGCCCAGAGCTCACCTTGTGAATGACGGCGGTTGAAGACTGGGGGGTGTGGCCCTCTGACCCAGCCGGGGAAGATCGACAGACGTTGGCAAAGTGATGTTGCTTACCGCAGCTACGGCATGTCTGGCCACGGGCAGGGCAGTTCTGAGCCCTTGAAACATGAGACCGAGATCCACAGTTACCACAGGACTGTTGAGGGCGGGGCCGAGAACGCCGTCGTTGCAGTTGCAAGACGTCCCCAGTGGAGTCGGCGCCCGCCTCGCTCTGGCTGGGTTGCGTCCCGAGGGGCAGCCGTGAGTAGAGGGAGCAGTCGTTGGCAGCTTGACTGGAGGTGGCCACTTGCTGTGTATTTAGCATAGCAGCACACTCAGCTGCTCCCTCAACCTGTAGTGCGATGGCAATTGCTCTGGACAGCAGCAGATCGTCTTTTTCCAGCAGGAGAGTCTCACGCACCTTTGCGTTGTTGGTGTGTTCGATTAGCTGGTCGCGAACCATCTCGTCCTGAAGCACGCCAAACTTGCATGAGCTAGCTAGCCCTCGCAAATTAGCTACATACTGCTGCACAGACTCACCAGGCAGTTGGTGTCGCTGACGGAATATAAATCGCCGAAGGAGGGCACTCTGTGGAGCAGCGAAATGGGTGCTCATAAGTCCCACAGCTTCGTCAAAGTTTGTGACGTTCCCCAGAGTCCCGAGCACACGATGACCCTCTGCTCCCAAGCAGCGTAGCAACAGAGCCGTCTTCCTAGCCTGGCTCACGTCGTCGAGCCCTGAGGCGATGATGTAATTTTCAAAACTATGTAGCCAGCGAGTCCATGGTACCGGAGGCTCGCCAGGTAATGCCAGGAAGGGGGCAGGTGGTGGGAGAGAGATATCAGCCATCCTCGTCGCCAATATTGTATTTAGAAATCACGTCAGGACACAGCGCTGTCTTTCGACACAACCGCTACGTTGCATTCTTTATTTAGACTGACACAGCATCACAGGCAGACCCGATCAAACAACCCAGAGCCCGCAGGCATCACCAATCGATCCCAGCACAATAGAACAGCACCAAATCAAATGCAGCACTGTCGATGTGTGCAGACATAACAATACCCAGCATCTCTCTTCCACACATGTCCAAGCCATCTCAATCTTGCCTCTCTTGCTTTGTCTCCAAACCGTCCAACCTGAGCCTCCCTGGTGAGTTCATTTCAGTGTTTACGATTTTTCGATAAACTAACTTCCCTAGAGCAATCCGAGAGTCTGTAAGGTATTGATGTGTGGAAATCAGTTGTATAGCACATCGAAACCATGTATAACCATTGACAGAAATCAGGCAAATGTAAACAGAGTCAGATTGTCATATGGGATGGATTGAGTGACAGGCCTGAGCCTGAGCCGAGGCAGTGTGTGGGTAGCATTGGGATAAACTAGACAAGAGCCCCGATACAGAACTGATACTGCACTGGCTAAACCTTGAAACAGGTAGGCCTATTATTTCCCTGATATTATTGCTCATTATCATTCACTAGTTGTCACGTATCAGGAAAGAACCCAAAAGCAGACGGGACAACCAGGTAAGGGAAGAATCAAGTCTTTATTGAAGTAACCGATCTCAGGGGTAGAGCAGGAGTTGGCTCGGTGGCAGGTAGGCAGGCAGGCAGAAGTCGATGAAAGGCGACGTTCCAGCGAAGACTGGTCCACGGTGGAGGCTTTTTAAGGGTGCTGATCGCTTTGATGTCAAGGGAGAGTGGCTGACTGCTTTGATGGCCAGCTGGTGTACCAGGGTGAAGGGGGGGGTCAGCAGGTGTCAAGGGCGATCGTTTGATATCAAGGGCGAGAGGCTGTGACAGTACCCCCCCTCCGAGGGGCGCCACTGGGCGACCTACCAGACCCGTAAGGGTACGTCCTGTGGAAGTCCCGGATGAGGTTCGCGTCCAGGACCAGGCGACAAGGGACCCAACACCTCTCCTCCGGGCCATATCCCTCCCAGTCCATGAGATACTGCAGGCCGCGACCGCGGCGACGAGAGTCCAGGAGACGACGAACGGTGTAAGCCGGATGATCGTTGATCATACGAGGAGGTGGGGGCGGGGGGGCCGGAGAAACTAGAGGGCTGGTAGAGACAGGTTTGAGGCAGGACACATGGAAAGAAGGGTGAACCCGGAGAGTGCGAGGCAGCTTCAGACGGACCACATGGGGTTAATGACTTTGACAATGGGAAAGGGACCAATATACCTGGGGGACAGTTTTTTAGCGTCCGATTTCAAGGGTAGATCCTTGGTAGAGAGCCATACCTGGTCACCGGGGGAGTAGTCCGGAGCAGGGGTGCGATGACGATCCGCCAAGCGCTGGTAATGGCCGGAGGTCCTGAGCAGTGCAGCACGGGCTCGCCGCCAGGTCCGACAGCACCGACGGACATGGGCCTGGACAGACGGAACCGGAATGTCTACCTCTTGAGAAGGAAAAAGGGGAGGCTGATAGCCGTAAAGGCATTGAAAAGGGGACAACCCAGTAGCAGACACCAGACAGTGGAGAACAGTCTCCAATGCCTGGTTGGCCCTCTCGGCCTGGCCGTTGGTCTGAGGATGGAACCCCGATGACAGGCTGACGGTGGCACCGATGGCAGAGCAGAAAGCCTTCCAGACAGCAGAAGTGAACTGGGGGCCACAGTCAGACACTATATCACGGGGAAGACCGTGGACCCGGAAAACCTCCCTGACCAGCAGATCCACAGTCTCTCGGGCCGAAGGCAGTTTAGACAAGGGCAAAAAGTGAGCAAATTTACTGAAGCGATCAACAACAGTCAGTACAACGGTGTTACCGTCGGAGGCGGGCAGACCAGAGACGAAATCCAAGGACAGATGCGACCAGGAACGGTGTGGAACAGGCAGGGGGCGCAGCGGACCGGCACTGGCCCAAGTGGAGGGCTTATTCTGGGCACAAACAGGACAGTCAGAAACAAAAGACCCAGTATCCTCCGTCATGGAAGGCCACCAGAACCGCCTACGGAGGAAGGCTAGGGTACGGGTTACTCCAGGATGGCAGGTGAGTTTGGAAGAGTGAGTCCACTGCAACACACTAGATTTAACAGCATCTGGAAAAAACAAGCGCCCGGAGGGACCGTTACCTGGGTCAGGCTGAGTCTGTTGTGCTGCCATGACCTCCCTTTCAATGTTCCAGGTGACCGCCGCAGCCGCAACCACACAGGTAGAGGGAACGATGGTGTCAGGTTGGAGCTTGGGCTCAGACTCCTCCCCCTGCACATGAGACAGAGCATCGGGCTTGGCATTCCTGGAGCCAGGGCTTGACACCTGACAGGGGATAGACTGAGGCAGAGCAGACTGAGGCATATGGCATGACAGACGGGACTCCAACTTGAAATTCTGGCCGATGACCAATCAATATGGGGACTATGCTTAACCAGCCAGGGATGACCAAGTATAATGGGAACAAATGGAGAATTGAAAACGAAAAAACTTAACTCCTCTTGATGGTTCCCCGACAACAGGAGGCGCACAGGCTCGGTCTTAGAGGTTATCCGGGCCAGGAGACGTCCATCCAGGGCATTAGCTTCAAGAGGCTGGTCCAGACTCACAGTGGCAAGACCTAACTGCTTCACAACACTTGCATCCAAAAGGCTTTCATCAGCTCCAGAGTCAACTAAAGCCAAAAGTTTAGTGGACTGACCTTTAAAACTGATGGTAGCTTGCAACTGGGTACGTGGACAAGGAGACAGAGGGCAGACAGTTGGGCTCACGAGGATCCTTCCCCTCCCTCGTGAGCCTGCTAGTCTGGACGGATGGTGAGGGCAGGAGCCGAGAAAGTGACCAGGCTGACCACAATACAAGCAGCTGTTCTCAGTGATGCGGCGTTGACGCTCCTCCGGGTTGAGCCGGAAGTGGCCGAGTTGCATCGGCTCCGAAGCTGGGGAAGAGTCACGCCTCGGGCTTTCTCGGAGGACGCCAGCTTCAGTCGAGCGAGCTCGGCCCCCAGAGTTTGGAAGTGTGGCCCGTGGTAAGTTGTTGTGACCAGGAAAGCGGCGCGTCCTCTCTCGCCTCCGCTCCCGGAGACGGTTGTCTCTGTCATGTCTGTCAGACGGTTGTCTGTCATTAACCAGAGCCTGGAAGACGGCGGGGGCATTGGTGAGCCCGAAAAGCATCACCAAATACTCAAAGTGGCCGAGATGGGTGTTGAACGGCGTTTTCCACTCGTCGCCCTCCCTGATGCGCACGAGATGGTAGGCACTGTGGAGGTCCAGTTTGGTGAAGATGGTAGCGTGGGAGAGAGGCTCAAAGGTAGAGCTCATGAGGGGTAACGGGTATTTACTCTTGACAGTGATGTCAATCTATGCAGGGTCGGCGATCTCTGCCCTTCTTCATGAAGAAGAACCCCGCTGCCACCAGGGATGAGGAAGGGCGGATGATACCTGAAGCCAGGGACTTCATGATTTAGTCCTGCATAGCCTGCTTCTCGGGGAGGGAGAGGTTGTATAACCGCCCAGAGGGAAGAGCGGCCCCAGGGAGGAGTTCAATGGCGCAATCATAGGCTGATGTGGAGGAAGGGAGAGGGCGCGTTCCTTACTGAACCCGCTGGCCAGGTCATGGTAGATGGAGGGGACTCCACTGAGGTCAGGGGGGAGAAGGCTCGGGCTTGGGACCACTGGACAGGGAGGGAGCTGATCGCAGGCAGTTGGCGTGCCATGCAACACTCCACCCCAGGATCCTACCAGTAGCCCAGCAGACCTGGGGGTTATGTCTCTCGAGCCAGGGTCTACTTAACACGAGGGGCTGTGGGAGCGTGTAATACAAGGAGCAGGGTCGCCTTGACATGATTGCCGGAGAGAGTGATGGAGATAGAGTCAGTTCTGTGAGTGGTAGCCCTGAGGGAGTGGCCATCCAAGGCCTGAGCAGTGAGGGGTGTGTCCAGGGGAACGAGAGGGATACCAGCCTGCCAGACCAAATGGGCATCGATGAAACACTCGTCCGCCCCAGCGTCCAGGAGAGCGTTGACAGTGAGAGTTTGTTGGTGCCATGAGAGGAGAGTAGAGAAGAGCCTGTTGTAAGTAGGCCTGTTCTGGGGGAGTGTCGTCAGGCTTACTAGGGCTCCCCTAGCTAGTAAGCCCTGTCTTTTTGGGAGCGTAGGACAACTCCGGATGTAGTGCTCAGACTGTCCACAGTACAACCAGAGGCGGTCCCGGAACCACTGGTCGTGCTCTTCGAGGGAGAGACGTGACCGGCCCACCTGCATGGGCTCCTCCTCAGCCCTGGACACAGAGGGGACAGGAGGCAGCACGGGGAGACTACGGGATGTATTAGGAGAGCATTCACGGGAAAAAGGGGAATAAGGGCTGCTACTGGACCTACCTAACATGGGGGCTGACTTGTGAGGAGGGACGGAGGAACACTGACCAAGCTCACTACGCCACTCATGCAGGCGCTGATCCATCATAAGAGTCAGATCGACTAAGGCATTATAGGAATCGGGTCTATCGGCCATAATCCCGTCTTCACTGACTCACTAAGCCCTCGCCTACACATGCTCAGAAGCGCCTTATCCCCCCACCCACTATCAGCGGCGAGAATACGGAATTCAACAGTGTAGTCAGCCACTGAACAAGAACCCTGTTGGATACTACGGAGGTGTGTGGCGGCATCCTGGCCATCTACAGAGTGATCAAATACATACTTAAATTCCCTGTGGAAAGCTACATAGTCAGTAGCTAGCACACTATTCTGGTCTACCGCAGTGGTGGGCCATTTAAGAGCCCTACCAGACAACAGTGATGTAATACCTTGGCTCCCTCTGATCTGAATTGACTAGGCTGGTGAGAAAATGCTAACTCACACTGAATAGACCCATGACATAAGTCGAAATCTCCCTTGAAAGATTTAGGACTAGCTAGATGGGTTCCCTGCAATCTGGAGCTGCCGGAGAACTGGGGGCTACAGGGAGTACGTCAACTAACTGGGGGTCATGATCAATAGCAGGAGCTATGGGGGAGGTGCCACCTGGCGGGGACTGGAGGGCAGGGGCGGGAGCTTGAGCCGAGGTGTTGATGTTGAGGGAGGCTACAGCTCTGTCCAGCTGGTTGAGCCTCGCTGTAACCTGAGCAAAGGCTGTCTCGAGCTGAGCTGTTAGGCCGGTCAGGATAGTTTCATGTTGCTGGACCGTTGTGATGATAGCGGGGACCTTGGGTCTCGCTGAACCGTCTGAACTGCCAAGTTCCATCTTGGCCAGAACGTACTGTTATGGCAACAACCGAAGCAGAACCAAGAGAGGCAGTTCAGAGGCAGCGAATCTTTAGCCGCCGGGAGGGTGGACTTATTAACAAAATTAAACAAGGAAAAACAAGAATAGTGTATTGTGTATGGTGTGTTGGTCGTCTTGTTTGGGAATATGTGTCTAAACTATGTGTGATGACAAGCGGGTTGTGTATAATGAGTGACACACATGTCACTCATTATAAGGAGAAGGCCACGACCATCCTTCTCAATGCTGGGGAATTCGATAGTACTCCAGAAACTGCTCGCTCCAAGACCACCTTCAAGTCCAAGTCATATTGTCCCTTTTGTGACAACAAAGAACACTTCTTGAATGCCTGTGATGACTTCAAGAAGTTAACCACCAGCCAGGTTGTGAAGTAGATCCAAAAGGGGAAATGGTGCTGGAAGTGTGGCCGCAACCACTCCACTAAAGCATGTACTCTGAAGCACCCGTGCAAGACATGAAAAGAGCAGCACCTTACCATTCTGCAATGACTACATCCAGCAGGGTGAAACCAAAGTCCGCGTGGTCACTACACCACCCATCAAGGTCTTGCTCGACCAGCCCAACCGTCCGCAACAAGTGATGTTAAAGGCTGCCAAGGTCATCTTGAGTAATGGGGACCAAGCCTTGGAGACCTACGCTGTGTTGGACGACAGCTCTGAACGAAGTATTGTGCTCCCTCAAGCTGTGCAGTGCTTGAACCTTCCCAGACAGCCAGAGACTCTCTGTCTACAGACAGTCCAGCAGAATGTCGAACAGCTCCAGGGCAGCTCCGTCTTCTTTGATGTTTCTCTGCTGTGCACACCTTCCCAGAATTATCGGATCCACCAGGCCTTCATCCACCAAAGGCCTCATCCTGGCCAAACACTCCTACCCCATGGCTGCACTACAGAAATGCTACAAGCACCTCTATGGCCTGCCCTTACTGCCAGTTGGCCACGCCCAGCCGCTGCTTCTGATTGGTTCAGATATGCCACACCTCCTGATCCCAGTACAGCCCTTACATGCAGGCCCGCCAGGTGGTCCTGTCGGCATCTGCACCCGACTAGGTTGGTCACTCCAGGGTCCTACGAGCCTTGCCCAGACTAGGTCTTCTTCACTGTGCCTGCGCATCTCCACTTTCTCCCCTGCCACCGAGCTCTTCAGGAATGTTGAGCGCCTCTGGCAAGTCGACACTCTTCCTTACACCAGTAAGAAGGAAGCCACCCGCTCCAAGCAGGACCAGCAAACCATGGCCATGCTTCAAACATCCACCACCAGAGTCAAGGCCAATGGAAGCCAGCACTACGCTACCCCGCTGCTTTGGCGAGCAAACGCTACGCCGCTTCATGCTCCAAAGGAAGCTGTACTGCAGTGCCTCCGCAGCATTGAGAGAAGACTTGCCAAGGGCCCTAGGTGGGCAGAGGTCTACTGTAATGAGATACGGAAATTGGAGAAGGCTGGTTATGTGGCAAGGATAACCCCCAAAGAAACTGACCAGTCTGCAGAATTCTGGTACATTCTACACCATATGGTGACCCACAACAGTAAGGACAGGATTGTCTTTAACTGTTAGTTTCAGTACCAAGGCCTGTCCCTAAATGGCCTTTTGCTCCCTGGACCTGCAGTCGGGCCTACCCTGCTTGGTGTCCTCATCAGGTTCCGCCAATATGCTGTGGTAGTCAGTGTTGACATCAAAGGCATATTTCACCAGATCCGCCTGCTGCCTACTGACAAGCCAGTGCTATGCTTCATCTGGAGGAACATGGAGAGAGAGCAGTAGCTGAGCATTTATGATTGGCTGGTACTCCCCTTCGGGACAACATGTGGTCCCTGCTGCGCCATTTATGATCTCCAGCAACACATCCAAAACCACACAGAGGGCAATGCCATCTTGACAGAGACAGTCGAGCAGTCCTTCTATGTCGACAACTGTTTGCATAGCACACACTCTGCTGAAGAGGCCAAGTGTCTCATCGACGATCTCCACCAGCTCCTACAGACCGGAGGGTTTGAAATCAGCCAGTGAGCATGCAATGTGCCCATGGTCATCGAGCACCTCCCGCCTGAGGCCCACTTTGAAAGCAGCGAACTGTGGCTCTCCAAGAGCAGTAGCAACCTTCAGGAGCCTACCCTGGGCTTACGCTGGAACTGCCTCAGCAACTCCCTGGGATATAAGCATCACCCCATGGAGACCTCAGCACCCACCATGAGGAACCTCTACTGAGTACTTGCCTGCCAGTACGACTCCCTTGGGTACATCGTACCATTCTAGCTGGACTCATTCCCGGATGAGATCAAGGCTCTCAAGTCTGATTGGTCGCTTCCCTCGGACAGTCACTTGGGCTCTCTATCTCCAGAGTATGACAAGGCTACAGGTCTCCTCACAGTAGGCGGTAGGCTGAGCAGAGCCGAGAACTTGGAGATGGACGCCATTCACCCAAACGTCTTGAATCCACACCATCCCCTGACAAAGCTGCTCATCCAACACTATGATCAAACTCTTCTCCACCCTGGGCCTGAGAGGGTACTCGCTGATCTCCACCATAAATTCTGGGTTCTACGTGAAAGAGAAGCGATCCGCAAGCATCAGCACTCCTGCCGAGAATGTCAGCTGTGTCGAGCAAAGCCTGACGTGTCCAAGATGGCTGATTCTCCGCCTTCACGCCTGCGTCTCTACAAGCCCCCGTTCTATTCTACAGGAGTAGCCTGCTTCGGGCCATTTCACATCAAGATAGCGTGCCGGAAGAGGTGAGGGATCATGTACAAGTGCATGACTACGCATTGCATACACCTTGACCTCCTAGAAAGCTTGGACTCTGATGCCTTCCTGATGTCTCTGAGACGCTTCATCTCGCGCCGTGATACACCTTTCGAGCTTCTCAGCGATAACCGCACTAACTTTGTCGGAGGAGACAGAGAGCTCCAGGAAGCCTTCACTGAGATGGCACCCAGACTGAAGGAACAGTTGGCCAAGAAGAATATCACATTCCGCTTCAACCCGCTGAGCACACCTCACTTTGGTGGCACTTGGGAGAGGGACGTGAAATCAGTGTAAACCGCCAAGGTCATCTTGAAAGATCAGACAGTGTCCAAGAGACCCTCCTCCGCATAGTCCTCATCAAAGTGGAGGGTATCATGAACGCGAAACCATTGGGCTACCTCTCCTCAGATGTCACAGATCCAGATCTCATTACTCCGAACATCCTCATCATGGGACGCCGTGATTCATCTCTACCTCAAGCGGTCTATGGCTCCAGTGACCTCCTCGGGAAATGTCGCTGGAGACAAAATCAAGTGCTGGCTGACCATTTCTGGTCCACCTTCATTCACCACTACTTACCGGGTCTGCAAAAGAAGCAGAAGTGGAGGAAGGATGACAAGGAACTGTCAGTCGGCCAGGTGGCCCTCATCGTTGACCTGCAGCTTCCTTGCGCACTCTGGTCTGTTGGGAGGGTTACGCAGACATGCCCTGGAGCTGACGGGCGTGTCTGCACCGCGGCTGTGCAGGTGAAGGACAGAACTTACCTGTGCCCTGTGTCTCGGTTGGTGCAGCTCCAGAGTCTCCCGGATACAGAGGACCCCTGGGAGGCTTTCCTGTTTCATTTAAAAGGTCTAAGTAGACTTTTGGGGGCAGCTGTGTAGGAAAGCCCTTGTTAAGAAGAGGAGTTTAGTTTGGCTCCCGCTAGTATCACTAGTATTGTGCACTCACTTCAGTTTATTGGTAAGGATACTGGCCCTTTAAGAAATACAGAGACTTGCTGGTTCTGACCAGGGGATTTCCAACTGGTTCTAACCAGCTTGTCTCAGTCCATCTGTCTGCTAGTGAGCTACGGTTTGCCTTGCTTCCATTTCGAGGAAATTGTGTGTCAATGACAGATGAAAGTAGATTATTTATGTCTTCATTTGTGCCTGTTTCATTTACTGCGGCTTACTTGGAAATATTGTAGCGAATTCGGGGGGACAACGCAACCACAGGAACTGCCGCGGCCGGGAAGCGAACCCGTATCGCCCGCAGCAGACATCGCTAACCGCTAGACTAAAGTGTCAGACCCGCGAGCCAGCGGCCAGCGTGTCTTCTAATCCATGCACGTTACACTACCCCCCCCTCCTTCGGGAAGCGCGTCCCCGCGTTTAAGCGTATCAGCTCCTTCACGCCTCAGGGCGCATACGCTTCCGATGGCCTTACGGTCGCTCCATCCCACTGCTGACACCAATGTAGCGAATTCGGGGGGGACAATGCAACCACAGGAACTGCCGCGGCCGGGAAGCGAACCCGTATCGCCCGCACCGCAGGAGACATCGCTAACCGCTAGACTAAAGGGTCAGACCCGCGAGCCAGCGGCCAGCGTGTCTTCTAATCCATGCACGTTACAATATGTTTATATAAATCCGTTTTTTGTTGCTGTTGATTCTCTCTGCTGGTGAGATGCTGTTAGCTATGCCATGCTGGTTAGCTTAGTTGGGCGTTAGCTATGTTCTGTCTGCCACCATGCCTCACGCCAACGCATATGTTGTGTTATGTTTGTGTGTGCATGTGGATTATGATTGATCATGTATTGTTATTGTTTATTAATATAGATGTTGTATTGTATTTTACCGTAGACAAGCACATTCTTCTTCAAATAAATGTCCTCAAACTGAAGTGCTGCCTTCGTGATTCTGTAATCGGAGTCACACCGCCATTGTGTTCACCAGCTCTATTCAGCGCATCTGTAGAGGCCCTAGACCTCTGTTATGGTTAATGCTGGCTATGACAGACAGGTGTCAGAACACACAGTGTTTTGACATCTGTCTATCATAGCCTAGTATCTATCATAGTCTAACACAGCCCCATGCATATGGGGGCTGTGTAGCTGCAGACCGGTCAGAGTGCCCATGATGACCCCTGTCCACTGCCAAAAGTACCTACAATGGGCATGCAAGCGTCAAAACTGGACCATGGAGCAATAGAAGAAGGTGGCCTGGTCTGATGAATCACAATTTCTTTTACATCAGGTGGATGGCCAGGTGTGTGTGAGTCATTTTCCAGGGGAAGAGATGGCACCAGTATGCACTATGGGAAGAAGGCAAGTCGGCGGAGGCAGTGTGACACTTTGGGCAATGTTCTGCTAGAAAACCTTGGGTCCTCGCATTCATGTGGATGTTTCTTTGACACATACCACCTACCTAAACATCGTTGCAGACCAAGTACACCCCTTCATGGCAATGGTATTTCCTGATGGCAGTGGATAATGCAGCAGGATAATACGCCCTGCTACACTGCACACATTGTTCAGGAATGGTTTGAGGAACATGACAAAAAGTTCAAAGTGTTGCCTTGGCCTCCAAATTGCCTGGATCTCAATCCCATCAAGCATCTGTGGGATGTTCTGGAAAAACAAGTCAGATCTATGGAGGCCCCACCTCGCAACTTACAGGACATTAAGGATCTGCTGCGAACATCTTGGTGCCAGATACCAGAGGACACCTTCAGAGGTCTTGTGGAGTCCATGCTTTGATGGGTCAGAGCTGTTTTGGCGGCACGAGGGGGACCCACACAATATTAGGCAGGTGGTTTTAATGTTTTGACTATTCAGTGTAGCGGATTAGTGTAGTAGTGGCTGATCAGTGAGGCCATGGATCTCTACCGGAAAATGGTGGATTGCTCCCTCCGGGTTGGGGATGAGTTGTTGCCTCAAGTGAAGGAGTTCAATTATCCTGGGGTCTTGTTCACAAGTGCGGGTAGGATGGAGTGGGAGATTGACAGGCAGATTGGTGCAGCATCAGCAGTAATGTGGACGTTGTACCGGACCGTTGTGGTGAAGAGGGAGCTGAGCCGGAAGGCAAAGCTCTCAATTTACCAGTCAGTCTTCATTGCAACCCTTACCTATGGTCATGAGCTTTGGGTAGTGACTGAAAGGGTGAGATCGTGGATACAAGCGGCTGAAATGAGTTTCCTCCATAGGGTGTCTGGGCTCAGCCTTAGAGATGGAGCTTGGACATCCGGAGGGAGCTCGGAGTAGAGTCGCTGCTCCTTCATGTCAAAAAGGAGCCAGTTGAGGTGGTTAGGGCATCTAATTAGAATGCCTCCTGGGCGTCTTCCTTTGGAGGTTTTCCGGGCACGTTCAACTGGAAGGATACCCTGGGGTAGACCCAAAACTCGCAGGAGAGACTACATGTCCAATCTGGCCTGGGAATGTCTTGGGATCCCCAGGAGGAGCTGGAGGGCGTTGCAGGGGGAAGGGATGTCTGGAGTGCCCTACTTAGCTTGCTGCCACTGCGACCCGACCCCAGAGAAGCGGCTGATGATGAGATGAAATGGTACCAGAGGCAATGCGACGCAGCAATGAAAACTTGTGGGTTTTTTCCATTCATTAAAATAAATCAAATCAATGTCTATCCATTCATTAAAACGTTTTAGTAAGCATTTGCCACTTACCAGTTTCCCAAAGTAGCCTACTTGAAATCTCCTCAAAAATCATGGCTGGCATACAACCAGTTGGTGTAGCAGCTGCTCCACCTCGCCATAGGCGCCAATCCCGCGGGTGCCCCTGTGCTCAAGCACCCACCAAAAAGATTGAGCACCCATGGGGAGGGCCGATAAAAAAATAAATGACTAAAGAAATAAACAAGACTGTGTGCTGGTATGGTGTGGTCCGTTATAGTCCACGACAGTCTAGTCCACGACAGCAGCCTAGTAAGCCTACATCAAGGTTGTTACTAGAGCAAGTGCAATAAGTGATTTTGTGACAATCATCACCTTGGTGTTATTCACTCAACTTGGGCATCCACTGACACGATCAATGGCCAGAGGATCCGCAGCCAACAGGTGTGACATCTCCCTGTCGGCCAGTATGAGTGGCACCTGCCCTTGATTGGCCTGTGATTAGGCGCACCTGTGCTGGGGACTATTTGACCGGATTCTTTGCAGACATACGTGGTCGAGTCTTGGAGAAGCTTAGCGTCGGTCTGCGGAAGCCCGTGTCGCCTGAACCCTCGTCTGCCTTCTCTGTGTGAGAGTGTTTCCTTAGTTTAGTATTTTATGTCTAGTCTTGTTTGCATTTTTGCCTGCCCTGTTTGGCAGTGGTTTTTTTGGTTGTGTGTTTGCTGAAGTCCAGTAAAGTGGCTTAGTACTTACCAACTGCCTCTTCTCTGCGATTGGGTCCAAACGAACGGCGTTAAACCCACGGGCAAAAACGTAAATCTGTGGCTATGCGCCCTGCCTACATAATGCGTTGACTGGTCAACGGTTTGCGTCGCGTGCGCATAACTAAAGAATCATCTTATCGGCCTGTCATATTGGCATTTCGGGTCGATGCCGATATTTCATTTTAAAGCCTTTATCTGTCGACACTGATGACGTGCCGATATCATCATGCATCCCTAGGGTTAAACGATTAATTCATATCAATTTAGACACGCACAGAATCAAAGAGTTACGTTTAAGGCTCTCCAAGTGAAGTTTTTATTTATGACCTCATATAAGGTCACCAACCTCTGGCACATTACAGAGAGGGTTTTTTGAGGATGTAATTTGCTCGTTTGTGTGTGGATAAGTTTGTTAGAGTCAGGGAGAGACAGAGAGGAGAGAATGAAACTCCACTTGATTAATTCAAGTCATTGTCCTAAGAGAAAACATGTTTAACCTCGAATACACAACTCCCTTATTCACCAATGATGAGATGAGAAAATTCTTTCCTCTTCTGTGAAAAAGTTATTCTCTTGGGGGAGATGGGATTAACTCCTTATGATCAACGGTGACGATAACCTGAAAAGGTTATCTTCACTGTTAGAACATTACGTGTTCTCGTGTCCTGCTATATAAACTGGATCATCACGTCAAAAACATGATTCCTTTGGAAGGTCCTCTGGTCTGGTTGATGTCAATTTACCACCTTTATGTGGGAAGGGATGAAGGCCACTTTGCAAACCCAATTAGTACATGAAAAGAATGCTTACTTATCTCTGGGGAAATTCCAAAGGAGGAGAGAAAGAGACAGGAAGACAGGGAGTCCTCGCTACATTATGCAATTGGTTGTCTGCATTGTACATTTATAATTTAGTGGATTAAAGGAGACTCAAAGAAATATACAACATACAACAGCTTTATTATCCTGCATAAATTAAAGATGTCATAGATCTGGCGAGTCCTCCAATTAGCTCCTGGCACCACCTAAGACAAAGCCTACTGTAGCCTACTGTAAGTAAACATTAGATATTATTGTCTGAAATTACCAAAAATAGGTCTTAAATAATTGGGGCAATTTGAATAAATATGGGGACAATTAAAAATAGGGACAGGTAATTCATTGGATCGCTATCTATAATCACTAATAATTATACAGATATTAAACAGGAAAGAGGCAGGGGGGTCATAGGAATATGACGAGGAATTGTGCTGCACTTCTGCAACCTGACTGTCCAAACAAGCTTGACCGAGAAGCCTGAGGAAAGAATTGCATTAAAATCGCTACTTGTATGGAATAGAAAACCTTTATTGTCTATTATGTTTTGATGTGGTGGCGATTACTCATAAGTTTGTTTTTGCATGTGGTTTCCGGTAAAAAAAAAGAATAATATGCACTTGTGCACGCAGATTTGAGGGACAGGAACATAATTTCTAGGTTTCAACATTTGACACAAGACACACCTTGTGGCCTGATTTGGTATAAAGCCCACTCAACATACCAAGGTACAGGCCACGAGTGGCATGTTAGTAAGATGAGACAAAGACTGTTAGAAAGAAAAGAAAGACACGAGACACAAACACAGAGGGGGGTGGAGGGGCACTGTTGAACAATGTTCTGCCTCTGGGGAGGGGTTCATTAGTGCTTTTTGGCAAGGGTGGTGCTGAAAGCCACTGATGTACTCAGGCTATGACATTTCACAGGGTGCTCATCTGAATGCTGCCTCTTTGAGCCAGCACCCAACTTCCTGTGTGCCACAGCGGTGGCTTGACGTCTGGCAGCCCGCCTTAATGTGGCAGCTCTTTTGCTTGTCAGGCTGCAAGACTTTCCAAAAGTGTGGATGGCTGACAGCAGTTTGGAGGGGTTGGCCTTCAGGAGGTGGTACTGCTTAGCCATTGCTATTAGCCCTGCAGAGAAGATGGGATCCTGGCCGCGTCTTTTCAAGTCCTCTATCATGTCCTCCACAAGAGATTTTTGAGCCCCGTATTCTGCCCTACATACCTTGTGGAACAGTCTAGAAAAGACAGCCATAGTACATTAGGATACTTTCTGTTAACTCAGTATGTTTCATGCTTACATATACTGCATAATATACTGTAATTCCATTCATTGAACATATTACACTCTTTACTTTACAAATGTAGTTGGTGGTAGTCACTTGAAAGTGTGTCCAGATGTGATGCCCACCTTTGCACATAGGGAAGGTCTGGGCATATCTCCCTGTTTGCTGAGGCATACAAAAACCTTTCTCCATATTCCATCTGCAGATCATGTTTAAGTACTGCCAGGGCAGAAGTGGGACTGTGGCCAATTTCAAATAGCCCTGTCAAGATTTCTTTCGCCTTCTCTCCCACATCTCGGTGGCGGAGGGCATCAGCAACATATAAATTATGATTGTGCCGATTCACTATCCGCACCTCAAATGGAAAGTCGGGCATGTGTGGGTCTTTGGTCCTATGACATATATCAATATATCAGTAATATCAATATTGTGTCTAAGAAGCAAAAACATTATGAGTTAGTGGATCAATAAACTCACTTGCTCATTTGCCCACTAGCACACTTCAACAGGATATGAATCTTCGCTGGACAGCAGGTGTTTTTAGTGGATGTCCTGCTGTTTGCAGCTTTTACATTCACCCTGCGCTGGCACTTGTAACTTGCCTGAGCAAAATATAGTAAATTAACTGCAGTGTGCCCCAAAGGAAAAGGGTTAATGACAAGTTACCTGAAGAAATGTTGACTCTTACCTTTAATAGCACACGGCGTCCCAACCTAGGTCGGGTAACATCCACCCTCCATGTCACCCCCGATGATTCTTTTAATTTGATCAGCCACTCCTGGGCCTGTTCCACAGTGCCAACATCTACCCGTACAGTGGCATCAAAAGCAGTATGGTCTCCCAATGAAGGAACCACTTCAAAATGGCAGGCATGGTACCTGTATTGATTTGGTAGCCAAACCTTCAAAATAAGATTCAATTACCATTAAAATCCACCCACATAATAAATTTGTAGGCCTTAACAGATATCTAATAGCTTGCAGATATTTGATATTCAAGAAAATTAGCCAACTATATCACTATCCCCTACCATTCTAGCACAGTCACTATATGTGAGAATGAGTAGTACAACACAGGGGAAAATACAGCTGTGGCAGAGTGTGGTGTGGATCAGCTGTCCTGAGTTGGTCTAATTAACTCAGGGCAGATAAATTGGTTCCACATCCCAAATGAGGGTGCCAGAGCCAGAGCTCTCTCTCTCTCTATTGAAGAGACTTTTCATGAACGTTTGTTTTTAGTCTTTTCATATGGTTTTAACACTGGTGTTTTTAAATCCTTGTTTTAATAAATGGGCTGTTGTGCCATCATTTATGATCTGTGTATGTCTCTGTGCCGGGGAACCCAGGTAGTGGGCAGCATATTCCCACAGTGGGGGCCCATACAGTTGACCCGGCATCAGAAAGAGACACAGGCCTGGCGACCGAAAGGCATGTCAAAAAGAAAACCATCAGCTCAGATTGCAGCATCGGGAGAAGAGAAGACCTCGCTGCATCGCGGGCTGGTGGTAGTGAAGTTGGTGCCGGCCAGTTGCTGGAGGACAACATTGAATGCCTTTATTGTCATCATACTTTTTAATACAACGAAACTGGGAGTACAACTCCACTGTGGTGCAACAATAAAATAAAAAAAAGCAGATTAAAAAGACAAGAATGATTAAAAAAAGCAATGGGATAAAACAGCAATGGAATAAAGTACACAATAGCAAGACAAGCTTAATAAAAGAGCAGCAATGGGATAAAGTGCAGGCATTAAAGTGCGAGAGGTGGCTGTGAGAGGTTTAACTATGTTTGTTTAACGCGATTATTGCGTTTGGGAAAAAGCTATTGGTGAATCTGGTGGTTTTGGATCTGATGGACCTGAAGCGCCTGCCAGAGGGTAATATTTCAAACAGGTGGTTGCCGGGGTGTGAATTGTCCTTGATGATGCTTTTGGCTCTTGAGAGGGTCCGGCTGTGGGCAATGTCTGAAAGAGGAGGGAGGGGGCAACAAATTATTTTTTCTGCTGTCCTGGTGATTCTCTGGAGAGCCTTTTTGTCTGCAGTGGAGCAACCAGCAAACCACACCGGCATGCAGTATGTGAGGATGCTCTCGATTGTGGATCTGTAAAAGGACACCAGCAGCTTCACGCTCATGTTGTTTTTCCTGAGTAACCTCAGGAAATGTAGCCGCTGCTGTGCCTTTTTCACCACTGCCATGGTGTTTGTTGACCATGAAAGACAGTCCGTAACGTGGATACCCAGGAATTTAAATGAGTGGACTCTCTCCACACATTCACCATTTATGGAGAGAGGCTTGGGGGGGGGGGTTGTGTTTTCTGAAGTCAATTATGAGTTCTTTTGTTTTTGTGGGGTTTAAAATTAGGTTATTTACAGAGCACCACTAAGACAGATTCTGGACTTCCTGTCGGTAAGTGGACTCGTCACTGCCTGTTATGAGCCCGACCACAGTGGTGTCGTCAGCTAATTTTATGATGGAGTTTGAAGGGAAAGCTGGTAAACAGTCGAAGGTGTACAGTGAGTAGAGGAGGGGGCTCAACACGCAACCCTGCGGTGAGCCAGTGCTGAGTGAGATGGTGGAGGAGAGGTGGGGACCAACTCTGACTGACTGTGGGCGGTTTGTTAGAAAGTTCTTGATCCAGCTGCAAGTAGACGGGGGGAGGCCGAGGGTCAGCAGTTTGTTTATCAGGATGTCAGGAATGATTGTGTTAAAGGCGGAGCTGTAGTCCACAAAGAGCATCCTGACGTAGCTGTTCCTCTGTTCGAGATGGCTCAAGGCAGCGTGAAAGGTGGTGGACAATGCGTCTTCTGTGGATCTGTTTGGCCTGAATGCGAACTAATTGGGGGCCAGGGAAGGAGGGACACTGGTTTGTATATGTTTGAGTACTAGTCTCTCAAAACACTTCATAACCAGAGGGGTGAGGGCTACTGGTCTGTAGTCTGCTAGGCTGTTTGAGGATGGTTTCTTAGGGACCGGGATGATAGTTGCTGATTTCAGAGGGGTGTGGACCGAGGCCTGCGAGAGGGATAGGTTGAAGATGTTGCTAAAGACACCAGAGAGTTTGTGGCAGCATGCTCTGAGCACCTTTCCGGGTATCCCGTCAGGGCCAGCAGCCTTCCTTGGATTCACTGCTTTGAAGGCCTGTCTCACCTCATGCTGTTGAACAGTGAGAGCAGGAGTGTCAGTGACCAAGAGGGGTGGAGAAGAGACGCTCCTGGTCTCGAAGCAGGCAAAGAAGTTATTTAGCTCCTCTGCCAGCAGGGCTCCATTTGTTGTAATCACAGTTTTTTTGCTGCCTTTGTAGTTAGTGAAATGTTGTAGCCCCTGCCACACTCGTCTTGGGTTGTTATCCGAGACGTGGTCCTCGATTTTCCCTTTATAGGCCAGTTTGGCGGCCCTGATGCCCCTCTTCAAGTCAGCCCTAGCAGTGGCGTATAAAGCTCTGTCCCCTGACCTGACGGCCCTGTCCCGTGCATTGAGAAATTTGCGTACTTCTGATGTCATCCATGGCTTTTGATTGGGAAAAACATGGATGCGTTTGTTTACAGTCACATTGCTAATGCAGGTCTTAATATAAAAAAATACAGTTTCTGTGTATTTCTGGAGATCTCCTTGATCAAAAATGGACCAGTCTGTGTTTGAAAAACAGTCTTGGAGTTGAGACAGTGCTCCCTCAGGCCAAGTTGTAATGGTTTTAATACATGGCTTTGCTGTCCTCCTAAGGGGGGTGTAGGTAGGGAGGAGGAGCAGGGAGAGGTGGTCAGAGCCCTAGGTGGGGGAGGGGCACTGTCCTGTATGTGTGCTTTAAATTACAATAGACATTATCAAGGGTGTTTTTACCCCTGGTAGGGCAGTTAACATACTGAGTAAATTTGGGAAGCACTAACTTTAAGCATGCTTGGTTAAAGTCACCCGCGATCACATGGACACCGTCAGGATGTGTTTTCTGCTGCTTACTGATGGTTTGGTGGAGTTGAGCCAAAGATAGGCTAACATTTGCGTCAGGTGTAATGTAGACAGCTGTCAAAATTATTACTGTTAGCTCTCTTGGTAAGTAGAAGGGTCTGCACAGCACTGACAGAGACTCCAGATCACGGGAACAGTGGCCGTCTATAGCTCTGTGTGCATCAGTTGGAATTCCCAATGCAGCCCTACCCAGCCAGCTCTCTCCGTCCCCACCAAGAGCGTCAGCGTCTCACCCTGCGCTCCTTAGTCCAGCTGCCCTGTGACGGAGGATGTGACCACCTCACCCGGTCTGCGAGGGTGAACGGCAGGGAGCCGCCTTGTGAAGAAGACCAAAGGAGGGGGCATTGTCGAGGGAGCTGGGCCCTCCAGCGGGGTGGAGTAGAGGGTTGAAGAAAAGAGAGCCACTTCATTTGTCATTGTATTCTTACAATTAATTTGTTCTCTGCATTTAACCCATCCTATTGTATAGGAGCAGTGGGCAGCTGCAGCACCCAGGGACCAACTCCAGTTCTTCTTTCCATTGCCTTGGTCAGGAGCACAGAGAGGAGTATTAACCCTAACATGCATGGTTTCTGGGGGTTTTTTTTCTTCCTTTTTTTATGATGGGAGGAAACAGGAGCACCCAGACGAAACCCACGCAGACTAGAGGATAACATGTAAACTCTGCACAGAAAGGACCTGGGACGGCCTGAGGTTCGAACTCAGGACCTTCTTGCTGTGATGCAACAGTGCTAACCATTGGGCCACCATGTCACAAAGACATGGAATGGCCTGGGGTTCAAACCCAGGACCTTCTTGCTGTGAGGCAACAGCATTATCCATGGTGCTGCAAGGTGCCTCCATCAGCAGACTACACTGAGATTTTGCACTGGCGACGTGCTGGTTTGTAGCCAAGTGAGGTATGGAAACCCTGTCAGTCTGAACGGCTAGCCATCAGACATATCAGAACCGGTGCCCTGGACCGACCCTGAGGGAGAAGAGGAGCAGGAAGGCACTCTCTCACTACAGTGCCCTTCCGGGGGGGGGGGGTCTGCTGGGGTTTCTCCCCAGACTCAGAGTGAATGGGGAGGAATGTGGCAGAGTGGGGTGTGGACCAGCTGTCCTGAGTTGGTGTAATTAACTCGGGACAGATGAATTGGTTCCACACCCCAAATGAGGACACCAGAGCTTATTGAAGGACCTTTTGATTAACATGTTTTTTTTTAGTCTTTTTCATATGGTTTTAACTCTGGTGTTTTTTAATTGTTGTTTAAATAAATGAGCTGTTGTGCTCTCATTTACAATCTGTGTCTGTGTCTCTGTGCCGGGGGAACCAAAGTAGTGACAGTGTATTAGCACATCAGCATCTAAAATTGACACCTTCAGCTGTGGCTGTTGTGCTCTCATTTACAATCTGTGTCTGTGTCTCTGTGTCGGGGAAACCAAGGTAGTGACAACGTATTGCCAGAACAGCAGCTAAAATTGATACCTTCAACTGTGGGTACTCCTCTATGTTGGCTTGTCCTGAGCAGATCCAACCACCATGCCTGAAATAAAAGCAAATAACAGCGAGCCATTTCCAGCCAGCACAATGCAGTGGGCCTAGTGTAGCTGCATATTTGTCAATGTTCAATGACTATAAATATGAAGAGAATGTGTAGCTGTTTCTTTGTAATGTTTTCTGTAAACAAACAGCATTATCAAGTGTTACTCTAGATAGATAATATGAGTGATGTTAGATAAAATTGTCCAGTCCATGTAGGTGGTCAATATTTTTGTATGGAAAACGTAACATATATGCGAGACCAAGACCATTCAAGTAGAGTCCTTGAGTCAGCTAGACGGGTCACTAACGTTATCTATTCATAGATAGCCGTTAATAGCCCAGCTATTAACGTTAACTTAAACATAACTTACCTGATCGTACTGTTGTTGTTTGTGTCCGGCGAACTTTAAAAAATTAGAAGCAAGAATAAATGTTGGGACTATTAAATATTGTTTGTTAGTATATTCTTTTAACTTAAACAGTGGAGAAATAACACAACAGACCACTTAAATTACCTCAGAGTTGCTGCGTAAGTGTGATCGTCAGTCATCTTTCAAGAGCAGAGTATTGTCAACACAGTCCCTAGATACGATCAGTGAATCAGAAATTAGCGTTAATATTAATCACAATAAAGGCAAACTCAAACTTAACATGTTAACGCATTATAAAAACGCGAGTTTAGTAACCTCGCGAGTGAGTCCTGAACATTCTGTTGATGGACGCCGCCGCGAGTGACATTTTTTTTTCCGCCGCGAGTGACAGTCCCGCGTCCCATGCGAACGCTTTCGTCACACGGAAGTTGGGCGTGCTTTGATCTAAAATTGGTTGGAAAAACGATGGACGCGGACGGGAATGCTGGGGCGAGTGGAATTCTGTTTAACGTCAACGTATTTCCGGTAGACTTCTTTGTTTCCGGTTACACAAAAAAGCGAGCGCAGATTTTGGAAACAAGCAGTGTAATTAGAAGCGAGCGTGTAGCAAAAAAAGCGAAAGCGCACTTCTTGTTTCTGTACCCGGCAACATTTTGTGTGTGTTCGTAATTGTTGTTTTGCACTGTTAAACCTTGTTTTTGTGCTCTCATTTTTAAAGACAGTATATTCACTCCACATAAACATCCACGCTCATTCATAAACATTTTCTGTGAATGCGCTAATCTTATTTGTTTACAGTTTGGGTGCTCCCCTGACGTTTCTTAATAGATCCCACAGTTGCTAATAAAATATTGGTAATTTCCTCCGAGTCAACAAGTAAACAGTACATTCCCTTGAATGTAAAATGCTGTTGCGCAGATTAACCTTATGGTGGCGTTAAAATCATTTTAACTGCACAACGCAGGTTTCTGTACCAAACTATACTGTACAGTTTCACCCACAAACAAAAAACACTTCACATGACAAAATGTAGGTCATCGAAAGGAGTTGTCCAAACCATTAGCGCACGTAGAGGTAATGATTTGCTTGCAATGAATGTAGTGACCTTCCAATTTCAAATCCGACAAATGATGTCATCTTTATACCATCGGGATTGCAGGAAAGGATGGAACAAATGATAACCTACCCACCTTAAATGGTCTTAAACTAAAATCCAGATTTTAGTTCATAGATTTCCAGAATCAGGTCCAGATGTTGTTCTTTAAGAATTTACACCGCCTCACTAAATTAGACCATGGTCAGACGCATTTTGTATGTATATACAATTTGTAAATTGTATTGTTCTGCTTTACTAGTATTACATCTACTTCTACTGATATTGTAATCTATTACGATTAGGATTATTCTTACTATTCGAATTCATAGCAGTAGTTATTGTTTTAACGACTATTCAAACAGTGTTTATAATAATGATGATAATAACTGTTGCAGGAGAAAGAACACAGGAAACGAGTTTGCGTGAAAACCCGAGGTCCGGCTAAAGCTGAGTGAATGTTGTTGGCCTAACTGGATAGGACCATTAACGAAAAAGCTGCCAGAGGCGTCAAGTCTCGGCAGGACATTCCCCCCGCCCCCCCTCGCCTTTCTCTTGTCTCGGTTTTGCCATCTCGAGGACATTGGGCTCTGTCCACTGGAGATTTGAGAACTGCAGTTTAATGAAAAAGTGAACGCTGTACCGGTGTGCGCCCACGATTGGCTGTCCCGACTGCCGACGGAGGCAGGCCGTGGCGACGGGGAAGTACTTGACCGACAGACCCTCTGGAATATCGGAAAAATATCTTCGACGCCTGGATTGAAATGAAGGAATTATATATGTTTTTTATTCGGAATTTGAACCAGTAAACGAATAGGTCACCAATGTTACACGTTCGCTTGAAGTTTACAATTCAAGCCACTCTAAACTGTGATGTGGTGACGCGGCTCAACGCGGCTAACGACGGGAAGCTAATTTACGTTAGCTGATGCGCTATCTAATGTGAGCTACCGACAGTGGATAGAAAAGAGATTACACCAGAGCTTTGGATATCTGTTTGAGTTATTTTGTTGTTTAATCATTTACAGATATGGGGCGTTGAGTGTTGTAAGATATCTTTATATAATGCCTACTTTCAACCGGGAGAAGATATTCACTTTGTGAACTACCTATAACGTTGTCTTGGCTTACTTGGTTTTACTTAAGTCGCTAGCGTTAGCTATCTAGCCGGCTAGTAGCTAACGTTAGCCAGCTGGCTTTTGAAAACCCGACTTTAACCAAAGATTTATTTTTTTGTCAAATTACCTAAAGTCAGCGGGTAGTTTAATACGTTTTATTCCACGTCAGTCCAATCACCACACAAATATCCCGGCTGACAGTTTCCAATTGTTACTTAATAAGTTGAACTTCGCCATCGGCGAAGATGACCAATTGTTTGTTTTTGTAAAGCAAAATATCCACTGTATTTACCAATATAGCTATGCAATCATCGAATCACCAGCCCACCTAGTGCTAGCGTGCTAACGTTGAAATAGCCTGCTAAACTTGGATTATTGCCCTCTGCTCACGTAAAGTGGGTCTTGCTTCGAGGCCTTTGGGGGTTTCTCCCATTTCTCTGCAGAAGAGACCTTTTTTGCACAGCCTTAATGGATTCCAGCGCATCGGCGGATTTGCCAATGTTTTGAATGACTTTTGGATATCTGGAAAACTTGATGCATTGCTTAACGTTTTAATTGAAGGACTTGGATTTCGCTGACTTTCGTTTCGTACCATAGAATACAGTGGACATTGCAAAGGAACTCGGACTACATTGTAAAGGTGAGATGCAAAGTTAAAAAAATTAGTCAGTTATGGATGTGTATCTTTTAATCTAGTACCGAACAACCTGGAGTTCTTATAAATGTGTCTCAGAGCATCAGAATCTGGAATACTGGCTGATATTCAGAAGGGATGTTGGTCACATTGAATCTTAAATTATGCCAAATCTGATATTGGATCTGTATTCCATCGTATAAATTAATGCAGACTTTCAAGCACTTAGTAGTAGAAGATGAGGCTCACTTTAAGACGAGTTGCATGACTTCTTACATTCAAGCATCAAAACCACATAATTGAATAGCATTTTGAATAAGGGACATTACTGGTGTCCTGATTTGTTTTACTCCTGTTCCAAAAACTTTTTTATCATAACCTCAAAGCTACACCATCTTAAGAAGTGGTCTGGTACTCTTTTAGCACGCTATGTCTCCTTGTCTCCAGACCCTGATTGTTCATCTTTACTTTTTGACATATGGGATGTCCTCAGTAAGTTAGACTACACCTACCATCTGTCAGTCCTTCTGTAGATACTAACTAGCCCCTCCCCCTCACAAACATTGTTGAGCTTGTGTGGCTTGACCTGGATATGGAAGCACAGGATTTTATTTTTCCCGTGCCAAATTGGGTTAAATTTAGCATTACCCAGCATTTATGACATTGATTATTAAAATACATGCGATTTGGGTAGATGACTGGAGATGGTAGATGGTATTAGCTCTTTATTGGTCATGTAATGAACATAGTCCAGCACTTTGACATTGTTTAGATACAGTAGAGAATTGGGTTGTTTAACAGACCGCAATGCCATCTGAAAGCAAATGCTTTTTGGCTTTACAGGTGATGCAAAGAATGAAAAGGTGGCTGCTGGCTCTGTTCTTGCTCTGTTTGTTTTCGTTTGGTAGTTTCCATTCCTGGTAGGTATGTTAAATCCAGCTCACATGATTCTTAGCATTTCTGTTCAGCAGTCTGTGTTAAGGGCCTAAACCCCTTGGTGTGGAGTGTAGTTATAATTACACAGGCCTTCCCACCCAGGGTTTGACGGGCCCTGCAATACTGCAGTAAACTTCAGCCAACACGGCATTCATTGACCCTTGTGTAGCAAAATATGAGTCAGTTAGGATCTGCATTGACATTTAGGGGGTTACTTTATTTCCCTCATTTGTGCCCGATTTTTTTTGCCATGCAACCATGTGTCTGGCTCGGCAGCTGTGTTGAAAACCAGTCAGTGCTGTAGTTCAGGACAGCAGTTACACCTTATGGTCAAACAATAAACAGGTTCACTGACTTTGTTTTGACTGTTTCCTCTCCCCCAAGCTAGTAAGTCATCATAACAGTAGCCTATGTGTCCAGGTGATTGCATAGCATGTTAATCAGATAATTTAAGTGCTACCACTCAGCCTGGCCTATTGACAGTCTTAAAGGTCAAATCTCTCCTCTCTGTCCCACTGAAAGGAAGGGTAGACCCTGATTTATCAGTAAGGGAATAAAAGCATATCATCATTGTCACAGAAAGTTGAATGAGTTCATCTGGACACAATGTTTATTGAGAGAAACGTTTCATCACTCATTTAAGTGATTTCTCTGACTAGATGAGTGATGAAACGTTTCTCTCAATAAACATTGTGTCCAGATGAACTCATTCAACTTTCTGTGATTTCCTTACCTGGATTATTGGGCATGCATAAAGACATATGTCATCATTTTGGTTAAAGACATTCTTTTGAATGTGCCCAACTTTTTTATACAACTTGAACCTAAGTAACCAGGATTCTCAAAGGTGCTATCACAGATTTTTTTCTTTTCTTGAGGGACCATTATCAGTGACCATAGCACCCAGTAGCAATTGCAACAACACCAGCAACCGTCCCTTTGAGCGATGATGGCCCACAAGTGACACAGCTCATTCTAATAATGTCTTGTAATTTCACAAGCTACCTAACACAGAAATCCTACAGAAATGTCAAATGAAAAGGTAATCGTGTTCTTAAACACGGTACAATACTTGGGCTATAGCCTAATCACCCATGGCTATATATTTAATGGCATTGCTGCTTACCTGTCCTACAGTAGTGTGGCCAACTTGGCATAGTTTATGCCTGATAGTAATGAACTTTTTGCCACTTCTCAAAATAAATGCCTTTATCTGTTCTACTTTCGGAACAGCATTTATCATGTAATTTTTTTATACTGAATGGTGAGGCTTTTTAGATTCTTTACAGGCTTTTCCTGGCTCAGAATGGGCCTTTGGTGGTGCCCAGTGCACGCATTCAGTGCTCCCCGCTGGGATCCAGGACCCTCTCCAATTATGGCTCTTGAACTCCCAATAGGTTTCAAGAGGCTTTGGTTTTAAATACAATTAGGGTTGTGTTCAGAGGTTAGAGTAAAGATTTATTTTATTTTAAGGACTTTATTTTACTTTTTTTTTTTTTAATTTATTTCTGATTTTTCCCTTTTTTCTCCCAATTTAGTGGCCAATTGATCCCTATTTTAATTCAAACACCCACCCTCGTATTGCATGCGTTCGCCAACTGCATCTCTCCGGCCGGCAGTCTCGAAGGAAAGCGCCTCCCCACTTTCGTGACAAGGCGAATCCAAGCCGAACCACTGTTTTTCCGACACACACAGAGACGCATTCACATGACGAACACAAGCCGACTCCGCCCCCCTCCCGAAGACAGCGTTGCCAATGATTGCTGCTTCATCGAGTCCGGCCATAGTCGGATCTGACGAGACCGGGGCGCGAACCCCAGTCCCCAGTGGGCAACTGCATCGACACCAAGCCGATGCTTAGACAGCTACGCCACCGCGGACCGACTTTATTTTACTTTGAGTGTCCTACAACACACAGATCATTTAGAGAATATGCAGTAGACAATGTGAAAAGATGAAATCAAAACACTGTTTGCATGTAGGCTAGCTAGTACAGACTATGGGAAAGCTTTAAAATGAGTAACTAAATAGAGAATTATAAATAATAGGCCACTTTTAAGCACTTACAAAACATCCGTTAACATTAGCAGCTGTTCAAAAATATCAATAACGATCTTATTAATATGGCTTGGAATGTTGTTCACTCACTCCTCTTCGTCCCCAGTGGGTCATAAGACTTTTGTATCTTGTGCTCTCTTCCTACTTTTGATCTAACCCTTTTCCTAATAGCACTTATTAGACCAGATATTTAGACCAAAAGATTTGCCCTAACCTTAATCATTTATATTATGTGCCTAAACTCAACCTTCAGGTACAGAAGTAACTGTTATAAATATCAATATAATACAATATCAATACAATCAATGAGGAGTGAGGAGTGGAGCTGAGCATCCTGCCTGCCAGCATTGAAACCTCCTCTTTATAGCAGGTGTACAAATGAGAGCATTAGGGTAGCTGTCTAATGGCTAACATGTTATTGTACTGATCATGCCACTTAGAGTACTTGCCAGACAGCTAAAGTACATGCTTTAGTTACAGATTGTTACACATTATCCCTGGTTCAGTAAAACAAATGCCCTCAGAGGTTTTAACTTGGTTCCATAGTCTTCTAAGTCGCTTTTGATAAAGGCGTCTCAATGAGGAAATATACACTACCGTTCAAAAGTTTGGGATCACCCAAACAATTTCGTGTTTTCCATGAAAAGTCACACTTATTCACCACCATATGTTGTGAAATGAATAGAAAATAGAGTCAAGACATTGACAAGGTTAGAAATAATGATTTATATTTGAAATAAGATTTTTTTTACATCAAACTTTGCTTTCGTCAAAGAATCCTCCATTTGCAGCAATTACAGCATTGCAGACCTTTGGCATTCTAGCTGTTAATTTGTTGAGGTAATCTGGAGAAATTGCACCCCACACTTCCAGAAGCAGCTCCCACAAGTTGGATTGGTTGGATGGGCACTTCTTTGAGCAGATTGAGTTTCTGGAGCATCACATTTGTGGGGTCAATTAAACGCTCAAAATGGCCAGAAAAAGAGAACTTTCATCTGAAACTCGACAGTCTATTCTTGTTCTTAGAAATGAAGGCTATTCCATGCGAGAAATTGCTAAGAAATTGAAGATTTCCTACACCGGTGTGTACTACTCCCTTCAGAGGACAGCACAAACAGGCTCTAACAGGTACTATTTAATGAAGATGCCAGTTGGGGACCTGTGAGGCGTCTGTTTCTCAAACTAGAGACTCTAATGTACTTATCTTCTTGCTCAGTTGTGCAACGCGGCCTCCCACTTCTTTTTCTACTCTGGTTAGAGCCTGTTTGTGCTGTCCTCTGAAGGGAGTAGTACACACCGGTGTAGGAAATCTTCAATTTCTTAGCAATTTCTCGCATGGAATAGCCTTCATTTCTAAGAACAAGAATAGACTGTCGAGTTTCAGATGAAAGTTCTCTTTTTCTGGCCATTTTGAGCGTTTAATTGACCCCAAAAATGTGATGCTCCAGAAACTCAATCTGCTCAAAGAAGTGCCCATCCAACCAATCCAACTTGTGGGAGCTGCTTCTGGAAGCGTGGGGTGCAATTTCTCCAGATTACCTCAACAAATTAACAGCTAGAATGCCAAAGGTCTGCAATGCTGTAATTGCTGCAAATGGAGGATTCTTTGACGAAAGCAAAGTTTGATGTAAAAAAAATCTTATTTCAAATACAAATCATTATTTCTAACCTTGTCAATGTCTTGACTCTATTTTCTATTCATTTCACAACATATGGTGGTGAATAAGTGTGACTTTTCATGGAAAACACAAAATTGTTTGGGTGATCCCAAACTTTTGAACGGTAGTGTAGATGTATTGTAAATGAAAGTGAGTGGTGATCTCTGCTGCAGATTGCCTGCTGAATGAATGGTCCATGTTTCTCTGCAGGTAAATGTCATCTGACAAAACCATACCCAAACTACTGGGGCTGGGCACAGATTAATGAAACTGCACACAAATCATCATTTTAAATTTTTTGTGGGGACATGGCTTGGGGGGGCTCTGTGGGCTCTGGAGCTTCAAATTTGAATGCTATCGATTAGGGTTCGACTGATATGGGTTTTTTATTTTTATTCAGGGCTGATACTGATTAGTAATCAAGGAAAACTGATATTTGGAACCGATATATACATTTGCAGTTAAAATGAAATTCTTGGTGTCAGAATTTAGAATAACACAAACTCCAACACAGAACTTCTTTGAAATGCCTTTAAGCATATGTTCAATTAAAATAGAACTTTTCATTATCTTAAGAGTCTTAAAAAAGTGCAGAGAGCTTCCAGCAGCAAGAAATAACATTGTAGCCTATCAATTATTTTTGCTAGTCAGGTGGCTAAATTATTTATCAACAAAGGAACTTGTTAATGTTCGCTATCGCATTCAAGTTAGCTCTACGAGACTCAATATTAGCTTAAGTTATTATGACCATCAGCTACCTAAAATGGAAGAAGTCTGACTGTATGTATGTACTGTCCTAGGATTGTCACCTATGTAGAGAAATAAGGGACACTCCCCAAGCTCCCTGCCCTCCGCCACAAGTCCTACATTCTCCCTCCTGATGATGTAATGATTTTTTTGTGAATCCAATATGCCATTACACATAGTTTGAAGTACTATATTGCAAGACAAAATAACAAAAGCACTTTGAATTACAAGTGTAACAAAACTTTGTATTGTACAGTATAATAAAAAAAATTGTATTATACTTTGGATTTTTTATACTGATTGGTTTGACACAAACAAGACTGAAACATCGCAAATATGACATTGTGTCCACCCCAAACAAATGGAAGCCATCAGTAACTGCAAGTGAATGAGGGGGCTATTTTTAACTGTACAAGGCAACCACCAAGTTAGGGCTAATGGCAATGATGACAGCATTTTGTGATGTGCAGTCTCACATAGCACGCAGAGCTTGTCGGTCTGTAGGTCACCACTGAAATTGAACTTTTCCACTCCGCTTGTATAATTGGTTTGACTTTATTTGGTGTTATTCGTAGCACTTTGAAGATCTAATGTATATATGAAACGACGTGTACGAAATTATGGGACAAATTGCATCTCTTATTGATTCACTACGGGACACAGCTTTTTATTTTCCAGTACATGATGAACGTGTATTTAAGGGTCGGGTCTTTCTTTACAACTGTTCATCTGATTAACTTCACACATGGAGAGTGTATTGCTTAGAACCCAAGGAAGTGCAGTGTCTAGTGTGAAATTGTTTGGATGAGCGGTTCTTGAGAAAGCTGCAAGCAGTAAGGTTTTCCGCAAAGTTATTCATAATAAATTCTGCTTCTTCACTTCTCATGGAGTCAATGGCCGAAAACACAAGCAGCGCCACTCTGCCATTGAATGTCAGTGTGAAGTTTGAATGAACAGTCACTGCACTAGTAACATGGAAAAACACCAACTCATGCAGGCGAGTAGTGTTACCTTTACAATATGGTAGCTAAAATAAGTCCCAGTTGCACTGGCACCAACGTTACTCAAATATATAGCTATAGCTACATAAATGAAATCTTATTATCTCGTTATAGTTAACTGTGTATCACTGCAACAAAGTGCATTATTCGGGAATTTTCCGTGGTGTAACTGGCAAACTGGGCATGCTTGTTATCATAGAACTAGATCATAAGATTGTGGTGTTTTTGCAATTGCAGCATAGAGGATTGTGATGTTTATTGCAACTTTGGCAATATCTGCTGCCTTACCTTTGAAACACAGCTCCACTTGCTCACTGGAGCTACTCCATTCTGCAAAGGCATGTTGATTGGTTACATGTCATAAATAATAATCTATCAGACAGTGCTGTGGGTGGGACATTGCTCGAGACCAGAGTAGTGACTACACAGAGAGGCAACTGTATCAGAGCCAAAGTAGTGCATCTTTAATTTATTTTATCAGCAATTGGATTAAAAAAAAAATTCTGATAATTCTAAAAATGCTAAATATCCGATCCGACAATCAGCTAGGCCAATAACCGGTCAATCCCTACTACCAATAGCGCTCGATGTGTGCGTCTCTCCCCAGCAGAGCTGGAAGAACGCTGCTTTTTCTGTTTTCTGAGTTGCTACTATTAATTACAACTCACTCTGCTGGGGATAATACTGCATTGCCAAAAGTTAATTGTGATTTGGAGAGGATTTAATTGCCATTTTTTTCTGAATTGGCAGCTCTGATTTGGCTTTGGCAGCCCATACAACCATTATGGTGCCCGCCAAACATTTTCTGTGAGTTGTTGCACAGCTGGCTCCCACTGTTTGAAACCCACTGACAGATGAATGTGTGGGGACCTGTAGTTTTGTTGGATTTCTAAAGGACGGGGAACCCTCAGCTGGTTTGTTTGCCAAAGTAAAAAATCCAGGCCAGAATGCAGGTTTTGATAGCCAGAAATCTCAGCACCTGATTTAGCAATTAGTATTTGACAAGACTTTCAAACCCTCGACCCCTAGTACCTGATCATATATTTTACTATGATAAAGTCAAAGTTTTGCTGATAGTACCTTTTAAGATAAATTGAAACCCCTATTTAACACCTTTTGAATCAACCATTATAGTAGAGGGTAGAGCTGGGCGGTAGACCACAAATGTACTGATACCAACGTGTCTCGCGTGCATTGTGCTTGAGGAATTGTGCCAGACCAGGATATCTTTGAAGGCAATCTCTGTTTATTCTGACGAGGTTAAAATAAAAATAAAAATCCTCCGGTCAATAATAATATGTGCTCTTCAGCCCCTCTCGCATGTATTACACAAAAAGCCCATAATGTTGCAGTCAATACACCAAAATATACAAAACATACCTGACAAGGTTAAAATAAAAAGAATCAAAATCCTTCGGTTAATAGTAACATGTGCTCTTCAGCCCCTACACAAATTAAATGACATCGGAATATGTTAGCATGCTACACAGTAAGTTTAAGCTACAAAGAATTTAGGGAAAAATAAGTGTCGCTTACCTCTCGCTTGTATTACACAAAAAGCGCGCGATTAAGGCAGGCGGCATAATTTATAGAGGGGGACCCACGGAAGTGACCGTGGGGGAACAGGAGCTGAACAAACGTTCCGCACATTGACTTTGGAGGCATAGCATGTCAGATTAACAACACATAATACACATTAGTAATACACAGATTTTGTGTCATTATAATAACTAAAAATAAATGACTGCTACACTAAGTAGGGCACTCCAGACGTCCCTCTCCCCAGCAATGCCCTCCAGCTCCTCCTGGGGGGGGATCCCAGTTTAAATGAAATTGTCTTCAATTTATCATTATTGAGGTAAATGTGTGAAATTATCATGATATTGATTTGCAGTCATATCACCCAGCTTTGATTGTGGGTGGACAAAAATTATGAACACAATATATGCGGGGTTCCCGCGGATCCTTAAGAAGTCTTAAATTATTAAATTTGATATTTTAAAAAGTATGTAGCAACGCTGATCAGAATATTGCATATCTAATAAGGAGCAGCGCCACCCTTTGTCTTCAGAACAGTGTTAGTCCACACTGGAATGATGGTATCCAAGTTCTGAACAATCTTTTGTGAAATGTTTTGACCATTCTCTTATGAGGGAAATACCCCATTTCTTAGGTAGATGGAGGAGGTGGACATTTCTTATCACTTTATGCTCCTTAACTTCCGATAAAGGTTCAAATATGTTTGAAATTGTTGATTTGGGGAGTGGTGGAATTAATTTGTCCATCCTGGTTGATATGAAAACTATGGCTAGGAATTGGCAAGTACCTCTAGATTTGATATTTTAGTGCTAATTGGATACATATTGTGTGTGTGTTTTTTTAACAAGATATCATGATATTATAAATATTGTGATTTGATGTTATAATCATTTAACACTCAACCCCCTCTTATCTACAGTACAATGTGAAAACTGCAATATCCAAAGAAGATGTACATCAAAATACATGTATTTAAAACCCAATGTTTGTGTTGCAAAATGATAAAACATGAGTATGCTTCCCTGGGTAAACATTCAAATATTTAGATATGTAGAAATCATTACATCAAACCTCTTCACGGCATCTGTTTATTTTCTGTAAACATTCAGTTCAGGTGAAAATTTGAGATAAAATGGTCATTGCTTAAGGTCTTTTGCACACCAAGTGGACATTTTTTGTTTAAAAATTTCGCACATTAAAAAATAAATATGCCACATTTTCTCCATTAAGTTTGCTCACCAGCCTCAAAAAGTTGTCTGTCATGGATTTTTGTTTCCAGAACATGTTCGATTTCCCGTGTTTCTTTTTTTGAATCCATCAGTTTGGACTTTTGTACTGAATTGATCCTCCTTCACGTCTACCAAAAACAACAGCAGTCTTTTAACACTATTAAGGGCACCTGACACCCTTTGTCTTAATTCAAACACAAACCCGGATGAAAAAAAAAAGGTGATAGGCAACTCACCAAGATTGCTCAGGGATCCAGGTTTGTGCTCCTCAGTCTAGTTTTGCATTTGGCCTGTATACAAGGAGTTTCAATTCAGCAGCCCTGCAATACATAAAAGTATTATGAAGCACTCAAAATTAGAAGTTGGTTGTTCCTTTTGTTGAGAAAATCACAAAGGCACTGCTTCAGTTCTGTCAACTTTTGAGGTCAGATTTTTAGGTTTTGAACAACTTTACTTTCAAGTGTCCATCTCCGTATTGGCATTAAACTTTATGAATTATGTATTTGGCATTCTTTGTTATTTAGCTACTTTAAAAAATGTCACCTCCTGGGGTGGTCTGAGTTTGTTTTGTTTTGACGGGTCTGGGAGTGTTCACATATAATAATAATAATAATAATAATAATGATAATAATAATATGCACCAAAAACTGCGGAGACAAGGTATGAGTCAACTCTGAACCAAGTTTTTGAGTGCAGATGATAAAATATTTGATTAACAAAGGGCTTTTGTGTGTGTGTGTGCGCGTGTATGAATGCGTGCGCGTGTGTGTGTGTGAATATTTACTCTGCAGTGATTTCATCTTTAAATGTCTTAAGGCTAAATTGCTGCATATCAACCACTTCCTGCAATAGCAGTTCTGTCTCTCCTTTTCTTCTCCTCATTAACTATTTTCCGTTTGTTTTGCCTTCCCATCAATGTCCCCTCTCTCCATGGCCATAGATGATGTGCGAGGTTATGCCCACCATCAGTGAGGCTGAGGGGCCTGGCGGGGGAGGTGGGGGTGGCCGAGGCTCTGGCTCCCCCATGCAGTCAGACTCAGAGGGCCACTTTGAGTCACTGATGGTGTCCATGCTGGAGGAGAGAGACCGTCTCCTTGACACCCTGAGAGAGACTCAGGAGAACTTGGGCCTGACCCAGAGCAAGCTGCATGAGGTCAGCCATGAGAGGGACTCACTGCAGAGACAACTCAACACTGCCTTGCCACAGGTAAGGGAGAGAGACTTACTATTTCTTCAAGAAAACTTATAACTGACCTACTATGGTGTAAAGATACACTCAAAAGGACATTGTAAGGACAAGGCAGGAAAAAGACTTTGACCGCTGCTTAAAGATATCTAACAAGAGTCCTTGTAAATGACCCGATTTTGTTACATTCAAAGTTCCTCGCCAGAGCTCAATGTGTGTGTTCTTGAGACCTAACAAACACGTTGAGTGCATTTCCTACTTCAAAGGTAGGAAATGCACTCAACATATTTACAAAGCTTTTTTTTTTTTCCGAAAGCTGGATTGTTTATATTGGCTTGCAATCACCTTCATCTTCTCTTGGTGGACAAGGGATGAATTTCATTGCTGCTATGATGGCCATGGCTACTGATGCCCCTCTCCTTGACTGTACTGCCCCATGGGCCATTAAGCCTCCATGACCTTGATTCCCTGTCCACGTCCACTTAATCACTGCGCTTTCACACACATATGCGGCAAGGACTGGTTCTCGCACACAAACCCACTGGTGTGCGGACTGAGAGCAGAGTTGCCAACTCTCATGCTTCTGCCGTGAGACTCACGCTTTTGGGTCCTGTCTCCTGCTTCACAAACAAATCTCATCATCAGTCAGTGGTCATGGATACAAAACTCTCAACCAACCTACATACTCAGAAAAGACTTCCAAGCTATGCATAATAGGATGTGAACTGAGTCATTGTTACCTTAATCTCAGTGACGCATTCTGTTATTTGCTCATGTGTTTCCAGTGTCCAGAATCAAAGTGGTGCAGTGATGGATGTTGGTCATATTGTGATGTCATAGATTGGATGATCATAAACTGGTCTTTAGCCTACTTAAGTCAGTGAAGTCATCAAAAACTGTTTGTCTGAAACCTCCATAACATCCAGCAGACCATCAGGGCAGTTTTAATATTCACACAATTGAAAAATACAACAAAAAAAAAGGGCTTTAATGGTATCCAACACTGGTCAAAGTGAATTTGAGAGAACAAATGTCATTTAAAACCTGCAGATTTCAGTACAGACCACAATATTAATTTCTGAGAGTACCCCTGAGTTGTATGAAAAACATTAGGGCAATTTGTGCCATAATTTTCACTGAGTTGTGGTGTGTGGAACAACACGGACATGGTCAATCTGGACGGATTAAAATCATTGGGAATGTCTTGGATTTATGTAAAAACCTGACCTCCCTTGGAAAAACTAATTCATTCTAAATAGGGTTTAGGATAAGGGTTTTCATTTCATATTCTATCCTTATTCATTACAAGCTAGATTGTGAGATTAAACCTACGTCAGCACTCACCATGACTATGACAAGCTTGATAATTAAAGGCCAAGTTCTACATTGCTATCACCTTTGCAAATAAGACCTTAGTCAAGTAAATTCTTTATGAGACAGTACAAGTCTGTTTCATGCCATAAGCAATACCATCCTAGCTTGCTTGACCTACGCTGTCAGGAATCAGGAATCAGTTGCTGCCTGATCAGAGTCAAATGTGTGCGCACAACTCACTCTGATCAGGCAGCAATATGATATGAAAAGTTATTAAAAGAACTTTGATAATCCGAAAAATGTGAAAGTTATTAAATGACAACTTCCTCTAAGTTGCAGTCAAAACAGGAAATGTTGCATATTCTTGTTCCTGCCCGATCTGGGTCAACCATGGATGTGAGTCGCACTTGCATGAGCGTAAACGCCTTACCCAGCTTTATTATATTATGAAAATAAAGAAAGGGTTAGGGTCAGACCAAAATGGTTGCATAGCAATCCTTTTCTTTTTGGAAAGTTCAAGTTCATATTAGACTTGGTCGCATTCGTGTGAGGGTCCACTGACGCTGCGCATCTACACATTGATAGACAAAACTTTTTTTAGGTAGATTTTTTAGCTTGAACACTTGCATGTTAAAAAATCTTTTTTTTCTACATTTCTCATTCAGTCGACTTGGGCTGTGTGCAAAAGTCTTATAATGGCAGAAAAACACTGGTTTTTCTGTCTGTGTGTGTGTGTATCTGTCCGCTGCTGGTCTCTCATACTACAGGGCCTGTCAAACTAATAATTTTTGTGCACAGTTATTACTGTATGATTAAGGACCTCTTGTGGTTGCGATGATTCTAAACCTTTGAAAAACCTGTTTTATACCGCAACTGAGTGCGAAAACCTCAGCTGGTTTTTCACTTAAGTCCGAGCACCGGAGAAGAGGAGCTACGCCTGGCGGGGATGTGCACTCTACTGAGTGCACTCTTCTAGTTTTAAAAGAAATTGTGTTTTATAGACCCATTTAGAATTGTTCGATTCAGGACGTAACCTATTTATTTAGGTTAATAAAACTCTTGGAACTCTAAAAGCCAAACAATTCAATGAACACACTTGGTCAATAGTACACATTATCCACAGAGCCTCTAAAACAGCATTGTCCATAGCTAATTTTGTCTGTTGGAAAGTGTTTCGAGTGGCCGAGCATGCTGTGGAAAATACATGTAGGTGCTTGTGTCATGGTTCTACATTTTTAGTGCTATCAAGGAGCATTAATAGCAGAAAAATATTTGAAGGTTGTAGTGTAGTGTAGCATAAGAAGCCAGCGTTGCCCTTTGATGAGAAGGCTATATGTGAGACATCATATGCTTGCCTGTGTGTATTTGCTGACATTCTGCTAATAAATTAATAATATTTTATTTTATTTTCATTTAACCTTTATTTAACCAGGAGGATCCCGTTGAGATTACAAACCTCTTTTTCAAGGGAAACCTGGCCAAGATAGGCAGCACAGTTACAAAATCACGCAGTTGCAAAATTACACATTTTAAAACACAAACAAAAGACAAAAAATTTAGAAAAAAGTAAATTACAAGCAGATTATAAAAAACAAGTACATGTTGTGAAATCAGCTTCAAGTACTCTCAATTTGGATTTAAAACGGTTCTAAAATGGCTTTAATTATTATCATATATCAAATAGATACACTACCGTTCAAAAGTTTGGGATCACATTGAAATGTCCATATTTTTGAAGGAAAAGCACTGTACTGTTCAATGAAGATAACTTTAAACTAGTCTTAACTTTAAAGAAATACACTCTATACATTGCTAATGTGGTAAATGACTATTCTAGCTGCAAATGTCTGGTTTTTGGTGCAATATCTACATAGGTGTATAGAGGCCCATTTCAAGCAACTATCACTCCAGTGTTCTAATGGTACAATGTGTTTGCTCATTGGCTCAGAAGGCTAATTGATGATTAGAAAACCCTTGTGCAATCATGTTCACACATCCGAAAAAAGTTTAGCTCGTTACAGAAGCTACAAAACTGACCTTCCTTTGAGCAGATTGAGTTTCTGGAGCATCACATTTGTGGGGTCAATTAAACGCTCAAAATGGCCAGAAAAAGAGAACTTTCATCTGAAACTCGACAGTCTATTCTTGTTCTTAGAAATGAAGGCTATTCCATGCGAGAAATTGCTAAGAAATTGAAGATTTCCTACACCGGTGTGTACTACTCCCTTCAGAGGACAGCACAAACAGGCTCTAACCAGAGTAGAAAAAGAAGTGGGAGGCCGCGTTGCACAACTGAGCAAGAAGATAAGTACATTAGAGTCTCTAGTTTGAGAAACAGACGCCTCACAGGTCCCCAACTGGCATCTTCATTAAATAGTACCCGCAAAACACCAGTGTCAACATCTACAGTGAAGAGGCGGCTGCGGGATTCTGGGCTTCAGGGCAGAGTGGCAAAGAAAAAGCCATATCTGAGACTGACCAATACAAGAAAAAGATTAAGATGGGCAAAAGAACACAGACATTGGACAGAGGAAGACTGGAAAAAAGTGTTGTGGACGGATGAATCCAAGTTTGAGGTGTTTGGATCACAAAGAAGAACGTTTGTGAGACGCAGAACAAATGAAAAGATGCTGGAAGAATGCCTGACGCCATCTGTTAAGCATGGTGGAGGTAATGTGATGGTCTGGGGTTGCTTTGGTGCTGGTAAGGTGGGAGATTTGTACAGGGTAAAAGGGATTCTGAATAAGGAAGGCTATCACTCCATTTTGCAACGCCATGCCATACCCAGTGGACAGCGCTTGATTGGAGCCAATTTCATCCTACAACAGGACAATGACCCTAAACACACCTCCAAATTGTGCAAGAACTATTTGGAGCAGAAGCAGGCAGCTGGTATTCTATCGGTAATGGAGTGGCCAGTGCAGTCACCAGATCTGAACCCCATTGAGCTGTTGTGGGAGCAGCTTGACCGTATGGTACGCAAGAAGTGCCCATCCAACCAATCCAACTTGTGGGAGCTGCTTCTGGAAGCGTGGGGTGCAATTTCTCCAGATTACCTCAACAAATTAACAGCTAGAATGCCAAGGGTCTGCAATGCTGTAATTGCTGCAAATGGAGGATTCTTTGACGAAAGCAAAGTTTGATGTAAAAAAAATCTTATTTCAAATACAAATCATTATTTCTAACCTTGTCAATGTCTTGACTCTATTTTCTATTCATTTCACAACATATGGTGGTGAATAAGTGTGACTTTTCATGGAAAACACAAAATTGTTTGGGTGATCCCAAACTTTTGAACGGTAGTGTATATGATAATAATTAAAGATTGTTTTCTTTATTGTTAAATGCTATTCATGTTTTGGGTATGGTGATTTGTGTTGATAGTATTGTATCTAATTGAAAGGTTTTATTTACTCAGTATCGAAAATGTATGTCAGGGCCTCTGAAATGGATTTAGATTGTTCTGCTATGCTTGGATGTGCTTTTAGACTTTTCACTTTGACAATGCAGGTGCTCCTTGCAGGGAAAATGATCGCTACGAAAACCTTAAAAACCATTTGAAAGCAAAGTTCAAGTTCTTTATCAGTATTCTCTGAATTTTATTTTTTTTTGGCTGCAGAATATTCAGTTTTCCATTATGATTGAAAGACGTTTTTTAAGCTTGTAAGGTAGGGCCCTCTAAAAGAATTTTCCGTCCTTCATCAAAAGGTTCATGTGTTGTAGTGTGGGCAGTAATAGTTATTGCACTATCTATCTGCCTTCCTGTTTCTGTTCGGATAATGGCTCAGGTTTCTTTCCTTCTAGGTCTTATGTTTGCAATGAAGGGCTCATATTTCCTGTCTTTAATGATGCATTAGGAGCTAGTGTTCAGTCTTGGCAAAAGAGGAAGCAAAGAGACTTGTAGACCATGACATATAACAGTTTAGATTATGACCGATCAATGAATAAAAAGAAACTAAACTTTCCAAACTAAAACTTTTCCAAATTGATTGAGATATAATCAGAATTGTTTTTGGTGGAAAGCCTTTATCGCTATCAGTGGTAGCCTGGAGGGGATTATGCATTTGGTCGTGTGTGTGTGTGTGTGTGTGTGTGTGTGTGTGTGTGTGTGTGTGTGTGTGTGTGTGTGTGTGTGTGTGTGTGTGTGTGTGTGTGTGTGTGTGTGTGTGTGTGTGTGTGTGTGTGTGTGTGTATGTATGTTTAACTATCGTAATGTGGACCAAATGTCCTCATTAGGATAGAAAAACCAGAAACCACCTACCTTGTGTGGACATTTTAGAGGTCCTCACAAGTAAAAGGGTCTATTTTAGGGTTAGGACTTGGTTTTAGGGTTAGTCATGTAGTTTGCATGGTTAGAGTTAGGGTGTGTGTGTGTGTGTGTGTGTGTGTGTGTGTGTGTGTGTGTGTGTGTGTGTGTGTGTGTGTGCGTCCATGTGCGTGCGCACATGTGCATGCGCGCGTGCGTGTTCACAGCTAATCCCATAGACTACTGGAGCCATCAGTAAAAAATCTTTGTGCACAGTTATGACATGACTATCATGAAGAACCTGTTGTGGTTGCAGTGATTCAAAAACTTTGAAAACGTTTGTTCTCGTTTAGTGTTGGGTATCAACAACTGGTTCCAAATTAGAACCGGTTCCAAAATTCCGATTCCAATGGAGTCATTGAGAAATTTTAATTTTGATTTTGCTTATCGGTTCTCAAAACAAATTACACTCGCGCTAAGTTTCAGTTTCAGTACCAGGACCTAGCTATCTGTCTTTGTGGCTGTGACTATAGTCATGCTAATTGAATGCATGCATGTCTTCTTGTCTCCTAAGCTACACAGTGGTGCGCTTTCTGGACTGGACAACGCTGCGCAAAGCGATACATTTTGTTTTTGTTTTGTGGGAAGATCAATTAAGAGTAGCAAGCACACGAGTCTTGATAGAGCCATGCGCCATCATGGACCGCAGCAAGCTATCAAAAGCGTGGCTTCATTTAAAAAAATGACAGGTTGGCAGAGTACAAGACCTGTGCCAAACTTATTTCGTGCAAGAGAGGATGCATTACTAACATGACGAAACACCTTCGCCAACAATGATGCACAAATCAACGAGTGTACTGTGTTTGATGTTTTGTGCCGGTCTCCCTCTCCCGCACATGCCTTGTCCTCCTCACTCAACCATCAGCCAACAGCCAGCATCTCGTCGCAACCAGGAAAGTAAAAATTAAATGTTTGTCTTATTCTTGACAGTGAGACAGCAATCTAGCTATACTTGATCGAATTGCTAAAACTTGTGTCCAATTTGAAAATACTGTAATGTATTTTTCGTAGATGAACCTTTGCACAGATGTTCCTACTTCTCTCTTGTCAACACCTACATGGGTTGCAGCTCCCCAAACTGGAAATGAATTCGTTTTTAGACTGTTGCTTTGTTGTCATTTAGACGGGTTTCAGTGTTACATTTACAGTACAGTGAATGAAAAAAGACATAGCCATATACACTCACCGGCCACTTTATTAGGCACACTTGTCCAACTGCTCGTTAACACAAATTTCTAATCAGCCAATCACATGGCAGCAACTCAATGCACTTAGGCATGTAGACATGGTCAAGACGATCTGCTGTAGTTCAAACCGAGCATCAGAATGGGGAAGAAAGGTGACTTAAGTGACTTTGAACATGGCATGGTTGTTGGTGCCAGACGGGCTGGTCTGAGTATTTCAGAAACTGCTGATCTACTGGGATTTTCACACACAACCATCTCTAGGGTTTACAGAGAATGGTCCGAAAAAGAGAAAATATCTAGTGAGCGGCAGTTCTGTGGGCGAAAATGCCTTGTTGATGCCAGAGGTCAGAGGAGAATGGCCAGACTGGTTCGAGCTGATAGAAAGGCAACAGTAACTCAAATAATCGCTCATTACAACCGAGGTATGCAGAAGAGCATCTCTGAACGCACAACACGTCGAACCTTGAGGCAGATGGGCTACAACAGCAGAAGACCATACCGGGTGCCACTCCTGTCAGCTAAGAACAGGAAACTGAGGCTACAATTCGCACAGGCTCACCAAAATTGGACAATAGAAGATTGGAAAAACGTTGCCTGGTCTGATGAGTCTCGATTTCTGCTGCGACATTCAGATGGTAGGGTCAGAATTTTGCGTCAACAACATGAAAGCATGGATCCATCCTGCCTTGTATCAACGGTTCAGGCTGGTGGTGGTGGTGTAATGGTGCGGGGAATATTTTCTTGGCACACTTTGGGCCTCTTTAGTACCAATTGAGCATCATGTCAACGCTACAGCCTACCTGAGTATTGTTGCTGACCATGTCCATCCCTTTATGACCACAGTGTTCCCATCTTCTGATGGCTACTTCCAGCAGGATAACGCGCCATGTAATAAAGCTCGAATCATCTCAGACTGGTTTCTTGAACATGACAATGAGTTCACTGTACTCAAATGGCCTCCACAGTCACCAGATCTCAATCCAATAGAGCACCTTTGGGATGTGGTGGACCGGGAGATTCGCATCATGGATGTGCAGCCGACAAATCTGCAGCAACTGCGTGATGCTATCATGTCAATATGGACCAAACTCTCTGAGGAATGTTTCCAGTACCTTTTTGAATCTATGCCACGAAGGATTAAGGCAGTTCTGAAGGCAAAAGGGGGTCCAACCCGGTACTAGCAAGGTGTACCTAATAAAGTGGCCAGTGAGTGTATATATTATTATTTTTTGCCTTGTCTGGTTTTATTTCTTTTGTAAAGCGTGTTGTAACATTGTTTTAGAAACATGCTATATAAATAGGTTATTGTAATAATAATGATGATGATAATGATAATAACTTTGCTGTTTATATGGTTGGGGATACCTGCAGTCAAATGAGACTGATGAAGTCATTGGATGAATGGTGAAATGTTTCTCCTACTAAACCTTGCGTCCAGATGAACTGATTCAGCTTTTCTCGGATTCTACACCTGGATTATTGATTATGCATCAAGACATTGTTCTTGCAGATCACACTGAGTGGAGATGTGTTTTGTGGGTGCAACAGGGTTATAAAATCAGTCTCTTAAATTTCCATCCATTATCCAAGCTGCTTACCCCATCGAGGTTACAGGATGCAGGACCCTATCCCAGCAGTCATTGGGCGGCAGACGGGGAGATGTGCTGGACAGGCCACCAGTCCATCACACGGCCAACACATTCACACCTAGGGACAATTTAATATGGCCAATTCACCTGACCTACATGTCTTTGCAGAAGAGCTGAGGGGGCCATGGGAGTTTGACCAGCCAGTCTACATGTTTTGTGGACTTGGAGAAGGCTTACGACTGTGTACCCTGGGGAACTCTGTTGGGGGTACTGTGGGAGTATGGGGTACTGGGGCAGTTGCTACAAGCCATCCAGTCCTTGTGTAACCAAAAGTGAGAGCTGTGTCTGCATTCTCTGCACAAAGTCAAACAACATTTTCGGTGGGTATCGGACTCCGCCAAGGTTGTCCCTTGTCTCCGATTCTGTTTGTGATACTCATGGACAGGATCTCAAAGCGCAGCCAAGGTGAGGGAACCTCAGAATTGCATCTCTGCTTGTTGCAGATGGTGTGGTTTTGTTGGCTTCATCAGAACGCGACTTCCAGCGTACACTGGAGCGGTTTGCAGCTGAGTGTGAAATGGCCGGGATGAGAGTCAGCACCTCCAAGTCTGAGACCATGGTTCTCTACTGGAAAATGGTGGATTGCTCCGTCTGGGTTGGGGATGAGTTGTTGCCTCAAGTGAAGGAGTTCAAGTATCTCGGGGTCTTGTTCACGAGTGAGGGTAGGATGGAGCGGGAGATTAACAGGCGGCTTCTCTCAAACGTTCTGTGGTTGAGAGAATGTAGTTCCAGGTGTTACCACCCGACCTTGTCGTCTAGGATTAACAGTGTTGTATGTGATATTAAAATATGTTGTACATGATACCACATTTATATTTTTTAGGTGAGCCTTTTCTTAAAATGTGTTTTATCTGTGTCCCATTCCTCAACTTTCGTGCCGGCTTCTGCTGAATTTCCAAACTGGGAGCTCATAGACTCCCATCTACTTCAGGTAATACACTATCAATAAGTACCTCATACAACCCCACTTCAAAAAACCCAAACTATCGCTTTAAAGATAAGAGAAAGGGGAAATAATGACACTAATGTACATTTTTCCATTCCGTTCAGTCAAAGCCTGCTGGGAGCACTCTAGCCAATTTATGTGGAATTATTTTAATATTATAATTATTCAGTTTGATCAAAGTTTACTTTCTGCTGCCCATGCAGTTTAATTCATTCCATTTCATGTTTTGGAAGTTTTTTATCTTTAATTAAAAAATAATTCCACTCATTGTTATCTAGTGCCTTGAACATCATGCACTTTTTTTTCTGTTTTACACAAAATTCAATCAAACATATGTTCATTTAGAGGCAGCTTTTTGTTGGGGTTTGCGTTGCTGTAAATTTTGGCACAACATTTTTTACATTAGTGCAACTGAATATTGGCCCCAAGTATTGACCATTGGTCTCCATAACTTACCAAAGATCGGTATCGGTCCTGAAAAAAACATATCGGTCGACCGCTAGTTTGTAGTGTTACTTTTATGACATAAGGAAAATAACAAATTGATTATTTTCTTAACATATCAACAAGGATACATTGTTTATGAGTGGGACTCTAATAGAAGACTTGCTGAATGACCATTATCATTCACGTTAGCATTAGCACCATTGTATCCTTGCAAACTGCAGTTACCGTCATTCTGTTTACGTAAAACATATTTACAGAATAAAATGGGGTTTTTTTTCCAACTTGAGTGGAAACATAATCAGAGCAGCAGTCTGAAGCATCATTGTGCCAAAAATGTTTAAATTTCCCAACAAATGCACTTGAGTGACAGTTGATTTATTTGAGGCGGGGGCAGGAACTAAACACATGGAAAACACTGTGGTGCAATTTTAAACTGGATGTTTGTAATTCTTTTTGAATTCTGACCTCTTATCTTTGAAATATGTGTAAAATAACAACAAATCAAAGCTAGCAAGACAAAGTAAATCAAAGGAACAGAAAGATAGCAGTGTAGCAGCATGTTTGCCAACATCAGCTATTTTTTGAAAAACCCAGTCAATATTAATAAGAGATAGACCGATATGGTTTTTTCAGGGCCGATACCGATACCGATTATTAGTAGTCAATGAGGGGGATAACCGATATTTGGAGCCGATATTAATTTGCAGTAAAAGGGAAAATATTGCCGTCAAAATTTTGAATAATACAAACTCCAACACTTCACTTCGTTTAAATGCCTTTAAGCATATGTTTATTAAACAGCTTTTCAGATTTGCAACATGTTAAAGGTGTTTTTAAATCTTGGACAATAGACATCTTTGTTTTAAAATTCTAACAAAAAGTGCAGGGAGCTCCCAGGCTCAGCAGCATGTCATATAAAGTTAAATGAAAACTTAAACAAATAAATAGCTCCCTAAAGTTGTCTACAGTAAATAAAGTTGTCCAAAATTTCAATATAACTAAAATATTAATCTTTCACTTATCTTTGTTTTAAGTTCAAACAAAAACAAAAAGTGCAGGGAGTTCCCAGGGTCAGCAGAATCTCTTATAAAGTTAACTGAAAATTTAAATAAATAGTTCCCTGGAGTTTTATAAAGTAAATAAAACAGATTTAAATAAAAATTTGCACAGAAATGTGAGTCTAAAATCAATTAGTAGTCCCAATTGAGCAGCACCAGATTGTGGTGCAAAAAGCAGAGTTGTTCAGCGTGCTCTCCAGTGAGACGGCTTCTTTTGCTCTCATAAATTGCAGAGACTTCACTGAAGACGCGCTCACTTGGGACTGATAAGGGTGGTGCACAAAGAAAATTTCTTGCTTGTTTCGCAAGTAGCTTGAAGCGCCCATCATTGTCTCCACCACTGGAGTGGGTCCCCTTTATGACTGTCGATCACTGGCTCCTTGAGGTACAGATGTAGCTCATCCTCAACGCAGCTACTGGCCAGCAGGTCACCAGTGTGATGTGCCAGCAGAGAACTGAAGATCTCATCAACACGGCTGCGGAAGGATGTGTGTTCTCTCCGTTGCCTTTTGTGGGTGTTTCCGTCATTCTCGTGTGTCCCATATGCAGCTGCCTGCTCCTCCATACTGGCTCCTTCTGTGGCAGCCTGCTCCTCCATAATGGCTCCTTCTGTGGCAGCATGCTCCTCTCGAGTGGTCTGTTGTGTGGCAGCGTCCTCTTCCTCTTTCAACCATCCTTTGGCCTTGCTCAATGTTGTGGCAGAGGAGAATGCATGACTCTTATAACAAGGATCTAAGAGACAGGCCAGCACCAGTTTTTGTGTCTTCTACTTTTGAGAAACGCTTGTCGAGGCTCTCCCTCATGGCTTGCCTGAGCGTTCTGATGCCTTTTGTGGAGAGCCCCTCATCATCTTGAAGAAGCATCCTCAGCACAGTCAGGCATGGAATAATGCAGGATGCTGATGAGTTGCTGTGGCTCACCTGAAGTGTCACTTCCTCTATTGTGAGAAGAGTTTCAATTAAATTGGACACAAGGTCCCACTGGTGAGCATTAGGACCTGCAAATCCTCCATGTTCACCACAGTAGATGGTAAGCGCATGCTTTTGCTCCAGCATTCTTTGCAGCATGTGGAGCGTTGAGTTCCACCTCGTTGGAACAGCCTGGATTATGTTGTGCTCTGGCAGGCCAAGTTCCCTCTGAATGACTCGCAAACGCTGTTTGGCCAGAATGGAGTGGTGGAAATGTGTGGCACACTTCTTAAGCATTGCAATGACATCTGTGACGGCTCTTTGACTTGCCAGACCGTCATTCACCACAAGTTGCAAGGTGTGCGCCGTGCAGCTGAGGTCTGGGAGTTCAGCTAGCCTCGTTCCCTTCACAATATTGGCTCCGCTGTCTCGAAGCACTAGTGCTACACGGTCTTTGCTTATCTTCCAGTCCTCAAGCATATTGAGGAATGTCTCTTTCAGGTATTCCCCAGTGTGGGACCCATGCATCGCTCTTGTATTTAAGATGACCTGCTTTCTTGTCCATTCAGTGTTGATGAAATGGCATGTCAGGCTCATGAGAGACTCTGTCACACCAGACCAGCAGTCTGTGGTGAAGGAGAGAAAGTAGCCAGCATTCTCTGGTTGAATCAGCGCTTTGATCTTGTCCACAATCTTGTGGTGAACTTCTTGCAGCTTCTCAGTTCGGTAATACTTGTCACTTTTCAGTGCATATCGTGGCTCTGCTGCAGCCATGAGGCGCTTAAAGCCAACATCAGACACCACCGAGAACGGTTGGTTGTCAGTGACTATCATCTCTAGGACTAGTTTGTCCGTTAGTTTCGACCTGTCATCTGAGTTTGTCCACTTTCTTTGTTTCTGAAACATGTCCTCTATTGTTGGCTGAGATGAAGTTGCCTCATCCTGATGAGATTCAGATTCCCGTTTCTTCTGTGCTGTTTCATACAACTCAGGGTGATGAATCCTAAGATGGGACCACAGGTTTGAAGTATTTTTGTTTTTCCCAGTTGTTGCTCCCATGCTGACACCTTCATTGCATGTATTACAGACTGCCTTCCCTGGTGTTGGTTGAGTGTAATACTTCCATACTGCACTTTTAAACTGAAGTCTATCCATCTGCAATAAGGGTTTAAAAAAAAGAGAGTTAAAAGTGGGGCCACATGCTGACATATGCTCAACTCATCATGCTTCATTTATTACAACATTTGGGAAGCCTGTAGTTGATTTTATTATGTAAATGTTACATTTTAACAACGTGATAGCAGGGACCCTGTCATTCAAAACTAGGCTGCTACATTAATAATGATTAATGTAACTATATCTGAAAAAATAGTGCAATAGCAATAGGAGAGACTATTCATCCCTGAACACCATGCAGTTCATGTAGGCTTTATGATGCAGTTACATTATGTCTTAAACAGCAATATCCTGCTCCTTTCTACAAGAAACTATCAAAGACAGCTTAATCTAACAATATGTCATTTTCTGCTGCTTGGGATCTCTCAATCAACACAGAAAAAGGTAAAGTAAAATAACTTGGTAGTTAAACAGCCATTATTGCCTTAGTTTTCTCTCCGACAGACGGTGCTTTGCTTACTTTTATCACTATTTCCCTATCAATATTATCAGCAACCTTGTTTCAAGTGATTAAACCGTTAAAAACACTAAATAGCCTACAGCATCTTCACTTTAATAATCAGTTTATCATAGGAACAGACAGCTGCCGCTAACGTATTTGGCCTCACAGTAACGTTAGTAGTAGTGAATTGTAGAGTTTCTCATGTGGCTTCCACACAAACACACTATTCTCTACCATAACAGACATTCTCCCCATTCATAGTATTCCATGACGTCACTCAAAACGAACCGCGGCCAGTATAACAGCACATCGAGTGTGATATTACTTTTATACAATATTCTACAAGCGCCATTTATTAGTTAACAGTAATAAGCGACAACATATAATGATTAGCTAGTTTATTTAATCATTTACTCCGCCAACAAAAATACTGCTGCATAGCACTAATTTTGCACTGTTGGTGCATTTCTAACGTTAGCTTTTGAACGCTGGTATCTTCTTGCTGTTTCTGTCCCTGTTGGTTAGCTAGCTGGCTGGTTAACGTTAGCGCTAATGCTCCAGCTAGCATTCGCTAATTTACGTTAGCAGAGAGCGATCATTATCTTAAATGCATTTGCTATGGCAATGGCTGTATGTTTACTAGCAGCGTGGCCAGTGTACTCATTTAAGATAACGTAAGGATATCTCTCTGCTAATGAAAATTAGCGAACGCTAGTTGCAGCATTGGCACTAAAGTTAACCAGCCAGCTAGCTAACTAGCCGGCTTATGGCTTGTTACCCTGCTATACTAACGTGACAATAACGTTTAACGTTAGTTGTCAACACTGGCATTAATCCATTTGATCTGGCTAGATTATAAACTCAATGAAGGTGCTCAGAACACACTCTGCTGCTTTGTGAAGGCAGGAAAATTTTCCGGTTTATTCTGGCTAGCCTCCTGGCTTGGATAAGGAGATAGCGGACCGATGGGCTAACGTTACGCTAAAAGCTAATCAGCCTTCACCTCAACATGCTTCCCTGCAATAAAACTGGACTGAATTGAGTTCATTAGGTTTTTACTCTCTCTCTCACACACACACACAGACTTCTACTATCACGGACTATTTCCATATCGATATTATCAGCAACCTTGTTTCAAGTGATTAACAGGCATGTCTGGAGGGACTGCGAGCGAGCAGAGCTGCCGCTTATGTTTATATAACGTTAATGGGCTCACAGTAATGTTACTAGTAGTTGTGAGTTGTAGAGGACTGGGATGTTTATTACAATTTCGGGAGAGTCTGCTGCCTTAACTTACCTTCGAAACATATATCTGCTCTCCGAGTCCGGACCTTCTCCAGATTGGGCAAAACTTTTTCTCCTCTCCCCCGTGTGTGAGCACTGTGCATGCACAGCTATCACTGCTGATTGGCTGTTACCCGTGCCGTGGCTCTGCGTGTAACCAATCAGATAGTGCTGTGGGTGGGACAATGCTGGAGAGACAGAGTAGTGACAGCAGACAGAGAGGCGCGCCTGCATCAGAGCTAAAATAACCCCGTTTTAAATTGATCTCTTATCGGCTGTTGGATTTAAAAAAAAGGCCGACGCCGATATGCGTCAAAATGCCAAATATCGGCGCCGATAATAGGCCCGTTCGATAATCGGTCTATCCCTAATATTAATTTTGATTGCTGAATAGTTTGCTAAACACTTTGAGTGTAAGCCAAGTCTTTGGGGGACAAGGTGTCAAACAACAGCCAAAAGAATTCTGCTGTATGATGTCATCTATCCATCCATCCATTATCCAAACTGCTTATCCTATTCTCAGGGTCGCGGGGATGCTGGAGCCTTTCCCAGCAGTCATTGGGTGGCAGGCGGGGAGACACCCTGGACAGGCTGCCAGGATCAATTTAAGGCAAAAAGAAACAAACTATAAATGAGAAATCAAAACTTGAAGCAAAAAAAAAAAAAGAAGCTGTAAATGAGGAATGGAAACCATAAATGAGAAAAGCAAACCACAAATGAGAAATGAGAGTTACATGCGAGAGTGCAGTCACAGAAAAAAAAAAGAGAACATAAAGTAAGAGGTTCCTACTCCAGGCATTTGATTCTCTGCCATCCACATATTTTTACTGCTGAACCAGAGGAGCTGGGTGGTTCTTGAGCCTGCTGTTGACATGTGTCAATCACTTGCTTATAAGACCCAATAAGCCCACCCCCTACATCAAAACGGGGCCAAAATGTGAGTGAAAATCCTCAAACTAAGAGTGATGGTACAAGAAACATGTAAAGGAAGGCAAAGGATCTGACAGCGAAGATAGATAATAAAACCAGGACAACTGATTTGTGTGTGTGTGTGTGTGTGCGCGCGTGCACGTGTGTGTGTGTGTACGTGCATGCTTGTGTGTGTAGGTGATCTGTTCCAGTATCATTCAATATTATTATGCTTCAGGAAAGCAGAGGAGGTCCACTAATATCAAAGCTGTGGGTATTGATTTCATAGCCACAAAAGGTTCGTATCAGCTTATAAATTCACATTTAAACAGTTGTTTCAAATGTTATAGTTTTAGCTTTGTATGGAATTGTAAACTAACTGTGTGGAAGGCATTTCTTCTGTTATCTACCGATGTTATCAGTCTGAAACTACCTCACCTTTGGCCAAATAGCTTTGGGGTTGAGAAACTTCTTAAACAATGTTTCCTGTGCTTGCTATCAGGAAATCATTTCTTGTTTTTTTGTCTGGAAACAGTGTTTATGTAACTACTCAGTGCTAGAATGCACTGGCATGTAAGGGTTACAAACAAATAGAAATGTCAGAATGGGGCTGATATTTATATGAAGTGCTTAATTAGAGCATGCTTGGAACAATGTTAGGGTTTGGATCAAATACTGCTGGAGACGTATGGACAGAACATGTTGAAATAAGTATTCACTCAACACTGCTGCAAAAGAATAGGGACATCATCGCTTAAGTTTGTATTTCAGGCTTGTTTGGGAATGCACATCCTTAGTTTTGACTAGGACTGTCAAATAGTGCTTAGGTATAAGACTTGTAATTGGAAAATCATGTTTTTTAATCTCATTACCATGCATAATGCTTATTAAAACCAATGAGATGGATTTTTGTCAGAAGCTCAGTTTTTAATGTTTTTAATGTTTCACTTTTCATGGCTGGGCTATCTTTTTTTGGTTGCTTGCTAGACCAGACCTGCCTTTTTTTTCAAATTTTCTTTTTTTTACTTACCCTACTTGATTGCAAAGTAGTTTTATCTTTGGTGGCTATTTATCAATTTAAGCCTCCTGCACACTTGGACGCCTGAACCAGTCTTTGCTGACACCATCTGAAAGAATAGTCTTGGCAATTGGTATTCAGGAATCAGGAACACTTTGTCATTTCACCTCTTATACTTGTGCACATGAAATGGAATGAAATGCCTTTTCCCCCAGCCCACAGCAGTGCAACATACAGACAAAAACACATTCAAGAACTACAAGAACACATATTCAAACTAACACATGTATCCAAACTAAACCAAAAAAGAAGAAAAAAAATCACTGTCCAGGGGAACGAATGCCAGCCAGGACGACTGTCCGAACTGCCAGTCTGCATGGGCTAGCACTTAGCCTAGCCTGCCCCGATTATGCGTCCTGTCAGACCGCCTTCCGTGTTTCCTCCTCCGGTGCAGCTCCAGGCAGAGGCCGTGGTCCCTGTGGCAACCAAATGAAGCAGACCAAGCCCTCCCATCCGATCCAGCGCCAGCTCTACCAGCCAGACACCCTTGACACACTCCACACGACGACATCAAAAACACCACTGTCAACGCCAGGTGAGGCCACCGCCAGACCGCCCTCGGTGTTATCAGAACTGCCGGTCTGCATGGGCGAGCAGGTAGCTTAGCCTACCCCGCTTCCACGTCCTGTCAGACCGCCCTTGGTGTTACCTCCTCGGGTACAGCGCCAAGCAAGGCCGTGGTCTGTGGGCCCACAGCGTACCAGACCAAGCTCTCGCAGCCGATCCCACGCCAGCGCTCCCAGCCAACAAACGAAGACAAGAATCTAGATGCAGACATGGACAAAGACACTGTATCAACGGTACTGGGTGAGGCTGCTGCAAATGTGAATTCGCGCGGCCATCTTCCCACACCAGTACTGGGTGAGACTGCTGCAAACATGAATTCGCACCACCATCTTCTCACACCGGCGGTGCGATGATGTGAGTATTGCCTGCTGTGTTGATCATATTCACACTAGATAGCAGGGATCAGATTGAGGGTTTCATACATGAAGGCTCATTAGCCCAGTTCCTCATTTACAACAGTCACTCTGCTCTAAACTCAAGAAAAGCAAACATTAAAGAATTGCACATGGAGAAAGACATTTCTAGAGAGATTTCTTTGCCACAGCAAAGATTGTATACTCTATAGAAAGAGTGAAAGCAGCTCAGCAAGAGCCGTTGTCTTGTCCGTTGTTGTTAAATATGTTTTTGTGTGCCAGTAAAAGTAGTTGTTGATAAAGTGACTGCTCGTAATGCCTGTTCTATGTTCCAAAACTTCAGTCCCATTGGCTGTTGCCAGAGCTGCTCTCTGATTTCAGTCTTTGTCCCATTCCCACTACGGGCAACGTCGTGGCAAAATTAAACATGTTTTAAAAAATGGGCTGCTAAAACTGGTCTATACTTAACAGAGGAACAGCAAACTCTTGAGCCCTTTCATGCCAGAGGACAATCAGTTGCTGCTTTTGTCTTTAATCCATCTTTGTCGCAACCCGGCAACATTTGAAATCTATGAATCCTGCAATCTAGAAATAACTGCATAGTATATGGCAATGTACCCCATGAATGTGTGCTGAGCAGGTAATCAAAGGAATTCCTGGTTGCTGATCTCACTTGCCTCCACATTACTTTTCCCCATGTAGTTTTCAGCTGCCTCACTGTCATCCATTGCTAGGTGGCGCATTGGTGCTGATGCGGGTTGTAGTAGCTTTGAGTCTTGGTGAGACTCGGGTACTGAATTCTCTATGTGCTCATGCTCAGCATATTCACTCTTTTGGCTTACATGATCTGGTTCTCCAAATTCATTCACAGCAGCTGCTTTCAGAATTTTAGCTTCAGCGATGGCAGCTGCAGCTGCGCTCTCTAGCTGCAGTGTGTACAGATTGGCTTGTAGCTCAGCTTTCTTCCTAGCAGCCTCATTGCAGCCTTTTGTTGTTCCTCCTCAATGTATGCTTGCACCTTAATCATGTCTGCTTCTTTGTGCAAATGATGCTTGCACACACGGAGCCTCCGCCTTTGCATGTGCTCTGGCTGCAATGGCACTGGCTGAGGAAAACTGACTGATACGTGAGGTGCTGGAGCATTGTGATCGTGTCTCAAACGTTTCTTCTTTACTATCCATTGCGTTGACCTCAGCTGTAGGGGCAGGAGAATGCTGTGTGTTTCCACGAAGATCCACTTTTCTGTAGGTAACCTGTCAGGCATCTGTCTTTTCGCTATTGAAAAAACTGATGCCTGGCGGGTTTCTTTTTTTGTCTACCTGTGTTGTAATCTTTGATTCTGTAGAGTTTGATGAGTTTTTGAAATCCTTTATTTCCCTATTGCTTTGGTATATGTGTGTTGTATTTTTGGATGTTTTTTTTATAGAATAAAAGAGAAAAAAAAGATTATATATAATTTTTAAAATGACTGGGATTTCACTACTACCTAAAACGACCATGGGTGGTCAAAATGAATGCCGATTTTTAAACTCCATATTCTGTCAAGATAAATACCCAATTGAGGTATTAATGCATTGCATATGTTAGTATGTCTGTTAAGAAACGATTGACACAAAAATTAACATTTTAACAACTATAATACTATTTTTTAAACAATTTAAACTTCTGAGAGACATGGTCGAATTTGAATAGCAAAATTGAAAAAGTGAAAATATTACCTGAAAAACAAAACGGCAAACAAATATTGCTAATTTAACAAACATAACAAGGCCTATAAAATGTGAAATGTAAAAAAAGTACTGAAAATAAATATTGAAACAGTCCCAAACAACGACCCGAACTTAAAAACTAGAATGATCATGGGCGGTCAAAATGACTGCCGGTTTCTAAACTCCACATTTTGTCAAGATAAATACCAATTGAGATATTAATGCATTGCATATGTTAGTATGTCAGTTAAGAAACGACTGACACCAAAATTAACAATTTAACAACTTTAATAGTAAATTACAAACAAACCTGAAAAAAACCTGAAAAACAAAAGGGAAAACACATATTGCTAATCTACAAAAAATAACAAGGCCTATAAAAAGTTAAATGGAAAAAAAGCTGAAAAAACCCCACCTTGAAACAGTCCCCAACAATGTCATTCCCACCACATGCATGCACCCCAACATGAATTGGAAAGCTCCTCCACTACCACAACTAGGGGTAACAGTCAATGCAAACCCCACCTCTCATATGCTCACATTTGCCACACGGGTTTTTGGCATTTACAGCAGATTTTTAAAGTTTTGTTCTGTTTGTAGCCTCCCCGAACCTGGCACTGCCTCAGTCTCGTTGTCCGCTGCGGTGTTGTGGTCATCAGCTGCTGACTGGGCCCTTGTGCCAACTTCCCCTTCATAAACTCCACTCTCAATTCCTCCGCCAGTAGAAGCAGGAACTTCTTCCGGGTTATGTTGGCATCGATGGACTCCTTGTAGAGGATGTGGGCATTGATTCCAGCCAGGCCCAAGATGGTGTGGAACACCGCTACTGGCCATCTGCGTGTACTACTTTTCACCGAGTACATGCGTACCATCTGATCCAAGATGTCCATGCTGTACTTGTTGTTGTTATTATAGTACGTGACAGACTCCGACTTTGACTTCGGCCCATCCATGATGCCCACGGTTGTGTGCACGGAGCTCAATATGCACACATTCTTTTTTGGCCTCCCCTGGTAGATGGTGAGCGTGACATCGCTTCATTTCAGCACCTTGGTGCTGAACGGCGCTGCCTTCTCTTTTGCGGAGGTGGGTATCTCACGCTTCCTTTTCTCCAGGGTGCCAATGAGGCTGGTCTTCCTTTTCTGTAATATGTTAGCCAGCCTCAGAGACATGAAAAAATTGTCAGTAGTGATGTTTCTCCCCTTCTGCAGGTATGGAGCAGCCAAAGACAATGCCACATTCTCTCCGAAAAGCAGACCTGTTCTCCGTGTCTCATCTCTACCCAGATAAGGAGCCCTGTTTAGCATGTACTTGGTGTGTACATCTGCAGCCAGCCAGAATTTGATGCCAAGTTTGTCTTGCTCATTGCCCATGTACAGCTGGAATTTATACCAGGCCTTGGTGGACAACAGCTGCTCATCTATTGTGATGTTGGTACCAGGCTTGTAGCAGGCTATGCAGTTCTCTACAAACTTGTTCCTGGTGGCCGACATCAGGGCAAACTTGTCATCCTGCAGACATACACGCTGGGTCTCCTTTTTGTCAAATCGCAGGAACCGCATGATCTCCTTGAAGTGGTTCCTGGACATGGTTTCTCTGAAAAACTATATGCCCCATTTTTCAGACCACAGATTGGCCAACTCCACGCCCTTTGACAGTGCACCCTGGATAAAAAGCATTGCCAGAAAAGCGTCGAGTTCAGGCACTGTCAGGTCCCATGAGCCATTACCAAGCTGCTGACGTGCCTCAGCTACAGTGCATGCCACGATGTGAGCCAGCATGTCACTGCTAACTAGACACATGAAGGGTGCAAGCGCACCATCAACATTGCGCCTAGCGTGCGCCATGGGGCCAGCAACTTTGGTGAGCACATTGTGGGTCTTCATTTCCCCATGCTGATCAGTTGGAAGGAGGACCTTCCACACCGTCCCGTCTTTCCCCTTTTCCACACCTGGATCAGGAAGACCAGCTCCGTCAGCTCTGGGCAGGTCATCTGTGTCCGTATTCTCTGATGGAAGCACAGACCTTCTTTTACTCAGTGGAGACTTGCATTCACCCTCGGATGAGGATGAGGACGACCTGTTTTCATCCACCCAAGATGAAAACAGCTGAAAACCTCTGACAGCTCGCCTGCCTCGGCGGCAGTCATGGTGCATCTAAAATTGCAGCTGTACCCAAACATGTTGGAAATATTTCAAAAAACGTACTTTTTCTGGTGTTATTGTGCACTGGAGAATGCTAGTGTGTTTCTACGACGGTAATGAAAGTCGCAGAGGAAATGACGCGACCAAAACACATAGTGGACAACCAAACATGACGTGTGCAAATTATGCATGGTAATTTTGACCGGTAATGGTCGTTTTAGGTAGAGCTTATCATAACTTTTTTTTGTGTGCAATTGATCTAAAACTCATTTTACTGCAAATATATGCAACTGTAGGAGAATTCATGGAGCGGCAGGTCTGTATCTTTTGTTTTTCTTTTCACAAAGTTATTAAACTTTGAAAATCCAAAATGGTCATAATGACCATCTTGGTCGTTCTGGTATTAATCAGTGTAATCAGTTACTGTGTAGTTTTACTGTTCACTGATTTAAAAAAAAAACATTTTTAATTATCAAGTGTATCAGAGCCATGCATGAAATCAAATTATTAGGTGTAAATAAACCTTTCTGACTGAAACCTTAAAGCAGGGTTAGGATGTTAAAGGGAGGCTGTTTTCTTCTCTCTCTAGCTTCTGGTCCCTTCCCTCCAAGTGATAAAACCCATCTTATGGAATGCACAAACATTCCAGGGTAGCTTGTTCATGTATCGACAGCACCTTTAAACTCCAGAAGTAGTCTGTTACTAAGTTTGCTCATTATGGACTTTCTTTACCTTTACAGAAAAGTACTTGCCAAAGTTGTATGTGGCTCATCCTCCCCTCAGTGTATTTGTGTTCTTTTTTCATTAGACCAAGGCTATTTTGTTAATGCTGTTTCAGCCTATTTAAACTGGAGCATTCATTCACACCACTGCCACAGATTTGAAGTTACACTATTGTCATTATTTGTTCCAATGTGCAAAGTGGAACCTGTTTCATATCCAAATTCAGGGCTCATATGTTGTAAGTAAGCTGAATTTGCTGTGCCTCTGTAACACACTTGTTATGGTTTTATGTATGCAAAGCATTTCCAGCTGTGGAAGTGGCTGCACAGAAGATTCTTTGGCTGTTAAAGGAAGGCAATACATGTAAGATAGCTCTTGAGGATGAGGTGCGACACTTGTTCCACTGAAATTCTGAGGGGAAGAAGTGCTCTGTTTGACAAACAGGATGGGGAGATGATATAGAAGAGGGATCTCTAAAAGAGAAAATGAAACATTGGTAAAACGTGACAGAAATTAAAGGGGAAATTCCATACGGAACAGGCCCCCTTCCTTTTCTGTAAGCCTGGATATGGAAGCGTGAAGCAGCGTCACTCATCTTGTGACATACATACCAGGTCTGGCAAGAGAGTGTTTTTTTTTAATATAACAAATCTGTGGCTGTGCAGCGTTATATCAAGAGGAACTGCCTTGTTTTTGTTGTCTATGTGGAATGCTTTGTATAGTTGCCATTTCTGCCAGATGTTCCTCACTGCACAAGACCCCAGTAACACCATTCATGGCACCATAACAATATATGTTAAAGGACCACTAAGTGATTTGTTTGGCCAAAAATGAATATTTATATTTAGAAAAGGAATATATGTTTATTTACAGTTTACAATTTCATTTAGCAGACGATTTTATCCAAAGCGATGTACATCTGAGAGGTAGTTGGCTTGTATAGCATTAGGAGTCTAAGCCACGGACTCTCACTCTTATTGAATGTGTTTTGAATAATGTACACTCAGAGTAGCTCAAGACTGAAAATGTTTTGTGGATTTAGAATAAGTAAGAATAAACTATTTTGTTCATCATAGTGTGGGGTTCCCATCATGAAGGCTGCCAAGTTCAGACCATGTGACAAAAGGATTAGGGCTGCATGATATATTGTTTCAGCATCATCATTGTGATGTGCGTATGCGCAACACTCACATTGTAGGATGTGTAATGTGAAGTAAGGCAAATTAACTCGGAACACCTCATGCTTCAACTTTTTGCTGCTTGATACAAAAGGAAAATTCGCACAGTTCTAATTTTTCATGACTAATCTACTGATATACTAATCTACTGATATAACATAATTTACTCCAATTTAATGGTTGGAACATTGTCATTCCTTGCTGTTTGGACAAATGACACATTGACTTGTTCTTCTGCTTCTCGGCTAGTGATGCGTGGATCGCAGTTATATCCGCGGCACCTCAGTTAATCCATGGATTGAGCAGGCGAAATCATGAAAATCAACATTCTGATTGATAGTGGATGGATTGTGGGTGGATGGCCTGGTGGCCTGTCCAAGTTGTCTCCCCGCCTGCTGCCCAATGACTGCTGGGAAAGGCTCCAGCATCCCCAAGAGCAGGATAAGCGGTTTGGATGGATGAATGGATATTAATTACACTCTAAATTGTGAACATATTTTAAGCTTCCTTTTTCGTCAAGTGCAAATTAGCAGACTAGACTAGACTCATTTCGCCAATTGCAGTTTCATTTGTCTTAAGCAGCAATGGAGGCAAAAAAGATCTGAGAGAAAATTGAAAAGAGAATTAAAAACAAGATAAGGAAGGGCAGAAAAGCCCCATGTGGGAGCGGAGTAGTGCAATACTTAACCATGATGAGTCAAGTGCTGAGTATGTCATTTGCCTATCATATGAGTTTGATGGCCACAAAACTGGTACCTCAAACATGGTGTAATATGTTACCATATCATCACGCTTACATACATTCCACTGAGCAGTAATGGTAATGTGTGATTGGGTGCTAGTCTCTAAATCGGAATAAATAATTTGTTTGTGTGGGTGGCTGGTGGATGATTTCTGTGCTTTTAACATGGGAAGCGACACCCGTTCCCATGGTTACTTCACTGCATGACATATTGCTTCCGCAACTCTGGACAGTCTGTTTGTCTTTCACATGAGAGGCAGGAGGGTGCAGGACGAGTGGGGGATGGTTTCCCACCTGAACACGCCGTTATGCATACATGCGGATTCGGATGACGTTAAAGCCGATCCGCACATCACTATTCTCGGCTGTCGTGCTGCGTTGTCTTTCTGGCTCCATATCCTCCTCTGCCCATATGAATGGCAAAAAAAAAAAGAAGATAAAAGGCACCACTCACTTCACAATTAAAAAAAATCGCCCCAATTATTCTAGAATGATTAATTCTTTCCAAATAGGGCTATTCAAGTCATCTGATGAAAATTCCTGTATTTTTTCATATCGCAATATATATCGGAGAAAAAAAATATCACAATGGGAGCTTTTTCCAGTATCGTACAGCCCTACTTCGGCTGGCAGAAAATGAGGGTTAATATTGGTGTGGCCTTCTCAAAATGGAAAATGCTTTGGGAAATCGCCTAGTGGACCTTTAAGTGGCAATCCTCCAAACAGCCCTGTTTTTTAGGATATAATACCATCCACACATGCAGGTTGATATGTAAATCATAGGGTAATTTTACTTGTCAGGCTCACATGTGAACACAAGCTGGAGTTGATATTTCTGTAAAAGTTTACTCTGCAATTTGCCAACTCAAGACTTTGAAACATTTATTGAAATGTTTCTATGTTTCTGAATAGTGATAGTATGAGCAAACGCTGTAAGTCACTTGTACAGAAGCTAGCAAAAGTCAGTTGTGCCGGGAAAATCATTGCGGCAGTTATATAATGTACACTACCGTTCAAAAGTTTGGGATCACCCAAACAATTTTGTGTTTTCCATGAAAAGTCACACTTATTCACCACCATATGTTGTGAAATGAATAGAAAATAGAGTCAAGACATTGACAAGGTTAGAAATAATGATTTGTATTTGAAATAAGATTTTTTTTACATCAAACTTTGCTTTCGTCAAAGAATCCTCCATTTGCAGCAATTACAGCATTGCAGACCTTTGGCATTCTAGCTGTTAATTTGTTGAGGTAATCTGGAGAAATTGCACCCCACACTTCCAGAAGCAGCTCCCACAAGTTGGATTGGTTGGATGGGCACTTCTTTGAGCAGATTGAGTTTCTGGAGCATCACATTTGTGGGGTCAATTAAACGCTCAAAATGGCCAGAAAAAGAGAACTTTCATCTGAAACTCGACAGTCTATTCTTGTTCTTAGAAATGAAGGCTATTCCATGCGAGAAATTGCTAAGAAATTGAAGATTTCCTACACCGGTGTGTACTACTCCCTCCAGAGGACAGCACAAACAGGCTCTAACAGGTACTATTTAATGAAGATGCCAGTTGGGGACCTGTGAGGCGTCTGTTTCTCAAACTAGAGACTCTAATGTACTTATCTTCTTGCTCAGTTGTGCAACGCGGCCTCCCACTTCTTTTTCTACTCTGGTTAGAGCCTGTTTGTGCTGTCCTCTGAAGGGAGTAGTACACACCGGTGTAGGAAATCTTCAATTTCTTAGCAATTTCTCGCATGGAATAGCCTTCATTTCTAAGAACAAGAATAGACTGTCGAGTTTAAGATGAAAGTTCTCTTTTTCTGGCCATTTTGAGCGTTTAATTGACCCCACAAATGTGATGCTCCAGAAACTCAATCTGCTCAAAGAAGTGCCCATCCAACCAATCCAACTTGTGGGAGCTGCTTCTGGAAGTGTGGGGTGCAATTTCTCCAGATTACCTCAACAAATTAACAGCTAGAATGCCAAAGGTCTGCAATGCTGTAATTGCTGCAAATGGAGGATTCTTTGACGAAAGCAAAGTTTGATGTAAAAAAAATCTTATTTCAAATACAAATCATTATTTCTAACCTTGTCAATGTCTTGACTCTATTTTCTATTCATTTCACAACATATGGTGGTGAATAAGTGTGACTTTTCATGGAAAACACAAAATTGTTTGGGTGATCCCAAACTTTTGAATGGTAGTGTATGTTTGAAAGTGGTTTAGTACAATTTCGGCTCTTGAACTCTGCATTTAAATGTTACCATCTCCAGTTCTGTTCAGTGTATTGTTCAGTGCCCAGTTATTGAATATGACCTCATAACATTTAAAACAATATAAATTAACTTTAGATATAGCATTATTTCAAGTTTAATTGTTATTTATTTTATCTGAAATTTGTGGTCTGCAAGCTTTACAAGTTGCATCTTTGTCCGATGAACACGTGTGTGTGTGTGTGTGTGTGTGTGTGTGTGTGTGTGTGTGTGTGTGTGTGTGTGTGTGTGTGTGTGTGTGTGTGTGTGTGTGCGCGGACTGATAAAGCTCCTTAATTTGAGTGGCTTACGATAGGGGCGATTTGTCACTGTAAGGGTTCAGGACAGCATGGGGGAAAGCCTAATACTGATGCTCTTAACAGGTAGAGAAATGGCCCATCTCTGAAATATATATGAGGGCAGTAAATTCAGGCACTCCTTTTTGTCCTGGAACCTGGAATTAACAGTTGAGCTTTACATGTTGGTGTCTCCATATGTCAAGTTTTCCCAGCACTCTGATTGCAATGTTGTGGATGATTGTTTTTTCAATATATTGTGCAAGAAATGTTTAAAATAAGTGACTCTTCATACCAGTTGGGGTGATTCATTAGTGTCTTTTCAATATAGTTGGGAGAAATTGTCACTGTTGACTCCAAAATGTTTTTTCTTTTTTTTTGTTTTTGTTTTTGTGACTGGCGTAAAAATTGTATCCAATCTTTACTGTACCATTAGAGCTGAGATCAATTATATTTAAATTTATAATATTGTAAAGAGCACAGCTGTAGCATAGACCTACATGATCAAATTTAACTGCAGAACAGTAAGCTCATAATAACAATTTTGACTGGTTAGAGTGAGTAAATTCTAGTGGGGCTATTTATATTTCAAAGGGTCAGTAGCACAAAGGCCATGCCTGGTTCAGAGAAAGTAAGATGGTAAAACAGTGAGACAAAGGCAGACTTGTTCCAAGCTGTAGTGTTGTGGTGGTGGAGGGCTTGGTTGGCTCACACCAGATGTGAGTTAAATTAGGCGCCTTTAAAGGGTAGCAAAAAGGCCAGTGCAGACAACAGGCCAGGAAGTGTACACCATGCCCTCCACCTCTGTCTGCTGGTTGGCCTTATCAACTCTCTCCAAATGACCAAACCCTCTCAGGTTATTGCCACTGGGCCACCTGAGCATACCATAGTTTTATTATACATCGCAAACTCTTGATGCAGCTGACCTAACTACATACGATTCCTCACAACACTGCCTATATAACAAACTTGATTGGCCACATTGGGACATATATGGACCTTTTTTCATTCCAGTTTGAGCAATGACTGTTGGTTTTGCAGGGACCTGGTCTCTCTTCAGAGCCCAGCACCACGAGTAATCGACCTCTTTCCAAAGTTCAAACAATTCAACTTTTGCTAAAAGGGGTGACGGTGAAGAAGCTAAATTTTTCACAGGACAGACATAATATATGTATGATGATAAAAGAAAACTGTTTATTTGACAATAGATATTCTGATTATAGAAAAGAGGATCCCCCCCCTTTGTTGTATAACTCCCTTTATTGCTTTAAATGGCTACCAAGAGTTCTCTTTCCAGCACTCGGCACCTGCTTTTCACACAGCGCTATCCAAGTGCTCACCAGTCCTGCACTAGCAATGTCTCTTTGAAAGTGGTCTGCAGTGAACATTGCCTTTCTGAATTAACTTTTTAAGGATTTTTGTGCATTATACATTTTCTTGTGATGTTATTTTGCAGTGCCTGCCAGTCTATGCAAGTGTCCTTATTAGGGCTGCACGATATTGGAAAAAAAAACTCACATTGCGATATTTTTTTCTCAGCGATATATATTACGATATGAAAAAATCGAGGAATTTTCACCAGATGACTTGAATAGCTCTATTTGTATATAATTAATTGTTCTAGAATGATTGGGGTGATTTTGTAGGGTAGAGATCCACATCCAATCACACATTATCATAATTTCTCAGTGGGATATATGTAATCGGGATGATATGGTAACATATTACACCATGTTTGAGGTACCAGTTTTGTGGCTGTCAAATATATATATATATATATATATATATATATATATATATGCGCAGCAATCTGCAGCTGTTGCATATGACATACCTAGCACTTTACACGTCCCACATGGAACTTTTCTGCCCTTTTTTTTTTATTCTTTTAATTTTCTCTCAGTTCTTTTTTTGTCTCCAAGTCTTGTCTGCTAATTTGTGCCTGACGAAAAATGAAGCTTATAATATTGTGGTGAGCTACGTCATGAATGAATTGATGACCAGAGACGAGCTTACTTTTTTTTGGGGGCCATTTTCCACCTTCTATTAGATAGTGATAGTCGAGAGAGACGGGATAGGCAGGGGAGAGAGAGGGGATTACATGCAGCAAAGGGCCTGAGCTGGATTCGAACCCAGGCTGCTGCAGCAAGGATTCAGCCTTAATGTGGTACACGCTGTACCAGGTGAGCCACCGGGCGCCTCCGAGCTTCCTTTTTAATGCCAAATCTGCATCCCATACACCACATGACGAACAGGAGTGGCTTTTATTTATAACATTTAGCATTTGACAGAATCAACATCCACAATAACTACCCCCCCCCCAGGTCACAACAGGCAACGTTAGTCTAAGTCACAGTCCTACAGTCAGTCAGTAAACGGTCTTCTATTTAGTCTGAGTAAAACTCCAAAACAAACTACACATCCCAACATGAACCAAATATTTGAATACATAAAAAGTTAACATAAATCATAAAAATTTCCCGCCCCCATAAACCTTTGCGCAGAACAGGCGTTATACTGTGTCCCATCCCCTTGGGTTGATGCAGTGTGTTCACATTTTTGAAAATGTAATTAATATTTTCCTCATTAATTATGTATTATTTTACCCTCCAGCAACTCCGCTATTAATCAGAATGTTAATTTTTATGATTCGGCCCACCCGATCTGCGGATTAACCATGGTGCTGCGGATGCAACTGCAATCCGCACATCACTAGCTGAAAAAAGACGAACACGTTGATGTGTAATTTGTCCAAACAGAGCAAGAAATGACGATGTTCCGAGCATTAAATCTGAGTAAATTGTTATATCAGAACCGTGCAAGTTTTCCTTTTGTATCTAGCGGCAAGAAGTTGTATCACGAGGTGTTTGAGTTAATTTACCTTACTTCACATCACACATCCTGCGATGTAACTATTGCGCATGCGCGCATCGCAATGACGATGCTGAAACAATATATCGTGCAGCCCCTAATCCTTACATCTTTAAGTGTGAGTGAGTTGGACACCATCATCTGCCTTTTTGTATTGGACTCCACCAACTAGGAATCTTTCAAATAAGCATAAATTCATACTGTATATAATCAACAGACACTCCTGGGGTTTCATAATTTTGTTTATGTGTGATTTGACTAGAGGGAGGTTTTGTATGTCCCAGTCTCTCTGTAAATCATCTGCCTTCAGCTCAGAGGAGCCGCAAAGGATGTTCACCTAGGGATGGTGTAGACCTTTTGATACACAGGATACTCTTAAAGCCTTGCCACTAAACTATTGAAGCTGTTTTCCCTACATAATTAACTATGGATATTTTGGCATAAGCCAGTCAGTTTGATCCTTTAGTTTCTCTTTGTCTCAGTTTCACCATTTTGAAATTAAGAGCTACAACAATCCCCATCAAACCAGATGGGGTTTCTTTACATCCATGGAGTTTAAGAGAATCAGTAGTAATAGGACTTACAATTCAAGAAGTCAAGCTCACTCAGGTTTGTATATTTGGCCATCAGGCCAAGCAGGTCTGAATAGGAGCCATTGTGGCATCTAATTAGTTTTTAACAGTGAGTCCTCCTCTAGAACAGATGTCCTCTGCTGCGGTGTCAGATTTCAGCACACACCACAAGCTTTTAAGAATGGCTTAAGTCATTATGTAGGAGTGAAGCCTATTGGCTCTGATCTCAATTCGTAATATGGTACGTTGTTGTGAAGACGTGTTAAGCTGAAAAAGGACCCATAGTGACTGTAATGTCGTGGCACACCGAAACACCATGCTTGTAAGCTCTACTTTTGGCAAAACTTATCTATACATCAACACAGTGATGCTTTTAGTTGTAAATAAAAAATTTGCCAGCCAAAGGAAGGTAGTTGACTGTCCTTGGCTGATATTGAAGACTTGCCGTTTTCCGGTCAGTGGATTACCATTCCTTGTCAGTAGAACATTGTAGCAGATACATTTTTTCCCTTTATATTTCATCACTCGAATCTTCTATCCAGAGTCACTTAAAATTAATGTGACGGGCACCCCGGTGGCTCACCTGGTAGAGCGCATACTTACATAAGGCCGAGTCCTTACTGCAGCAGCCTGGGTTCGAATCTGGCCCGGGCCCTTTGCTGCATGTCACCCCCTCTCTCTCGCCCCTGCCTTTCCTGTCTCTCTCTCTCGACTATCGCTATCAAATAAAGGCAGAAAATGGGAAAAAAAAGAAGTGAACGTGACTATCAGATAACCTTTAACTCCCATATCAGCAATAGTTCAAATCAAACAATAAGACTATGTGTGGTCATTGTTCAAAAGTGTGGCCAGTTTGTTACAGGGATAGTCAGTGGTAGTATCTATAATATGAATTCCTGAATATGAAGTGTTCATATGCAATTTTCTGTAGCGGTCCCAGTAATATTTGTTGTTAAAGTGTACTGAAGTAGCATATCACATATCACATGACATTATTTAAGCTACATTGGAGTTAAAAAAAAAAGCTATAGGCTTCAATTACAAGATCAATACTTTCCACTCACGTCTTGGGATGTTTGATTTTAAAGAGAACCTAATTTAATTGTAATGATAACTATTATCTGTACACACCGCCTTTCATCTGTTTCTAACTGCGGATGTCTCTCGTTTTTCTAAGACTCACCCTGTATTAAGTGTTTTGTCAGAGTGACTGTTATTTGAGGTTCTTAAACTGTGCGCTCTCCCTCATGTCTCTTGGCGCATAGAGAGTTGTTTTCCCTCTTACTCTGCTCTATGCTGGACTGTTACACTGTGTAACCAGATGTGGAAAGAGCAGCAAAATATTCTGTTCTTTGCGTTTCAGTAGTACCTACAAGCAGCAATATACCGTTTGTTAGCATGCAATAAATGTGGAATGGGCTGGAACTGCTGTGTCGATTCATTTTTGAAGAGCAAGGGCAAAATGGGAAACTCCCACTTCTGTGTTTACCAGTGACATCATTGGTCAGCTGACCAATTGTGTAACTTCAGTGATGTTGTTAGTCACCTGATTAAGCGGCCCAATCACGTAACTTGTTCTCTCAGCCAATCTAAACATGATCACTCAGTCACTCTAACGTGGTCGCCCAGGGACATTCGAGTTTATAGGGCTGGTCTCGTCTAGCCAAAAAAGCCACAAGTGTGTGATCAAGTATTTAGTAGTGATTGGGTACAAATGGTTATCTGCTGGTCAGGAACAGACAAGATATCATAAGGTAAATAAAAATCTCGTAGTTGATTATGACTTGTCTATATAGTTAAGATTTCTCCATGAGCACGGTCATATTGACTTGATTTACAGTCTGACAACCCATACTTGATGCTAGATTGAATGGAAACTGAAATCAAAAGAGGCATCTTCAAATAAATTACGCATCAAAGCCATTGATGTGCAATTGATTGATGAATTGAATGAATTGATTGATGAATATTGATGAATGCAATTCTTGTGGTATCAATTGAACAGAGTGCTAGAAAGAGCTTAACTAAAGATTGGTTCAAGCAACTGGGGTCAGCGGGGTCAGCCCCCCCCCCCCATTTCCAAATCTTGATGGTCACTAAACTGCATTTTAACCTTGAATCATCAACACTGAAAGTTCCTAATGTTATGACGGTCAGATCCTCCTCTTGTAATTTGCCATTTTTCCCAACAGTGCAGTATAATGCACATTGATTATGTGAACTCTTGGTTATCCCTCAGGTGCTTTTGCATGGAGTGCTCCGTGTTTTGCAGTGCTGTTCCTTTAAGAAGTTGGCACACATATCCATGCCCCCCCCCCTAATCCTCCCACTGCCCCATGGCTTACAGCAGCCTTGTCCATTTCTAACCAGCATGCCACTCATCTCCCCTCACTGAGCCTCACTGACACCAATTTACCCTGCTACAGGGAGAGATGAGATCAGGCCCTCATGGCTCACATGCATCTATACTGGCTTATCTAATGTATTCAATCTGTACTGATAAATTATTAACGTGTGTTTATTTCATACTTAGAACATAATATTGTTTTACTGCTCTACGCAGGTGTAAAACAATGAAAACACAGATTCAGATCAGAAGCTCAACCGCAACACTCCCATTCCCCAACCCCTTTCTAGACTAAACCAAATGATCTCAGACAATCTTTAGTAACAGACATCTGTTCTGCCATTTTTCTCACCTCTCTGTTTGCAGTAGAGATGATTGGACATTTTGACCTGTAATAATAATAATCTCTTTTAGTAGTTTATTTTGCATTAACCTGCCTTGTTGCTGGACATTAACACGCTTCACTGTCAGGGCTACTATGTAATTGCCTTTTCAATACATTCACTCTTAATAGGGTGGTGGCCCTCCTGCTTGTCCTCATTGACTGTTTTTGGCTGTGTTGTAGAGTTGGCAGGCAGTGATAAGAGCTTGCTAGGTCTGATTTCTGTTGAGATGCCCAAAGGGTACTGGTGTACGCTATGACGTGATCTCCGTAGCTGTCCAGGGGGATCTGGCGTACCCTATGTTCACCTCCTAAAAATGTATCCACATGTCAAGGTTATGGGGGGGCTACGTGGACACAAGAGCAGCATTGGTTTGCTCTGACTGCTTAACCTGCTTCATGTTTCCAGTGACAGTACCTAGCAGTTCATCCATCTCTTGCATTTGGCAAACAACAACAATAAATTCCCCATCCTCATGCCTCATCATGTTCAGTGGTCTCACAGACAGTCTCATCTTCCATGTAATTTTCTTCCTCCCAATAGTGCCAACAAAATTAATTTTGCTCATCTTGCAAAGCCATTTCTATTGCAAATATTCTCTTCATTGCCTTTACTTGTGAATATGAAAGAATGTAAACACAATTATTTACTTAGTTCAGTGCCTGATTGGTTTGCATGCTCTGGTGCAGCATGCACAACACTGACATCTAGTTTGTGATGGTGCTAGAACAGTGTACGAGCTGTCTGTGTGGTAGTATAAATCAAATTGTATGCCATAGACACCTATAAAGGGGAGACCCCATGGCCACCTCGACGTGTAACCATAATTCTCATGTTACACCTGATATTCTCATTTCTCTCTCGCTCTCTCTCCCTCTCCACCCACCCATTTGGTTTGGCATATAGTCTTGCTTCCCTTTTTTTTGTTCCACACAACATCCTGCATAATACTCATGCAACCATGCACTTTCCACTAATTTTACTGACTGCCACCCCCATCTTCCATTTTAGAAATTTATTTATTATTTTTTGTAAAATACAGTTAGGACATCTTAAAGAAATTATTCATGATGCAAAAAGAACTCTTAATATGTTGTTATATTGTAAAATAATACCACTTGTGTTTTTATTTTAGTTGAAAAAATCATAGATTCATCCAATTTAATGATTAATATGGAGGATAGTAACCTTGGTCTTTGAAACAATTATTCTGTTTGAACTGAATTTCACTGACTAAAAGAGGAACCCCGAAAATTCCTGGAATGCGTTTTTTTTTTTTTTATCATCTTACAGCCTTGTTGGCTCCTTGCTCACCCACCAAGTACAGTATGCATCCTTTTAGCAATGCAGTGGTCCCAATATTGCAAGGATAATTTTTGTGGGCTTGTGTAAATATTGGAAATAATTTTGTTGCTGAGTTTAGTTTTGATTGGAAGGCTTACTTAGTAATCAGCAGGTGAATCCAGTGAATTGGGATTTTCCCATGGCTTAAGTATTAAAGACTAAAATAATTCATTCACACAAGGTTTCAACATTGAAAGTAATACTTTAATGTTAAGTTTACACACTGTAGACCTTTTTGACTTTTTAGCCTTGTTTGGACTGCCAGTCCAAATCTATTTTTTTTGGCATATCCAGATAGATTTTAGAAGGTCTGGACAGCAATAAATACATGAAATGCGATTTTTGCAAATCAGACCTAAACCACATTTGAAGCTGGTTTGAAATGTAATTCCAATCAGATTTCTACAGATGCGTCTCAGTCCAGATGCTCTGGCTGCCCAAATCAGATTTCAAAATGTCTTTTTAGTCACTCGCAACACGACACATGACGATGATGTCAAATCCAGAGTGCCCGCCATGACTGCAGCACAGAACATTGCAATTTATGCCAGCCTCCTTTGTCACTGAGTTAGTCTGGTGCAATGGAGGATTCTGCACTGCAATTTGACAGTGCAATAGTTTGGAGGGCGAGATGATGGATCTCCATCTCATGCTTCCGTGTTGGTAAACCACGCTGTCACCAGCATACGTAGTTACTCATGCCTGCGTTGTTACCACAGCAACCCATGCAGATAGGTTGGTCATGTGTGGACACACAAATCCGATGTGATCATTCACAAATAACAGTTCAGACAGTCTGTCGTAAAAATCTGATTTGAGAAACAAATCCGATTTGCTTGCAGTTTGAACAAAGACCTATGACTACCTCTACATTCTGCCCTAGATTTCAGTAAGCATGAATTTAAATTGTGAAGGGTGAAGTGAGGAAAGCCAACTGGAAGGAAAAGGGTCAGTGGGAGAGGGTGGGGGTGAAAAGGAAACCCTTTAGGCTACTCTTAAGATTCAACCTTAGCCTCTGCCCCTGGAATGTAGGAAGTTGTTCGCTCTGTAATTACCTCTGGGTCTGCCCTGTCTCCTCTCTCATTGGCTAGAGGGGAACCAGAGACTTTGGGCCCAGCCAATTACAAGCTACCCTTTACTCCTTCAGCAGAAGCACAGTCAGTGCCAGTCACTGAAGGAACCCAGAGGCCTTGGTGAAGGGAAGAGAGAATATTTGTGGCAGTGACTGAAAAGGACGATCAGTTCCAACAGCTCTTTCCTCTTCCCGCTCCCTCCTTCCCTCCTCCCCCTTTTAGAGATATATGAAGGAGGCCTTGCAGCTCAGGGGGGTTGTCCCACAGCGCCAAAAATCAGGATGGTACATTCTTTAGTACCTTTTATGCATTTAATCCTTGAAAGCATGGGCGTGTGTGTGTGTGCGCGTGTGTGTGAGTGTTAGAGAGATGTGCGTGTCATGTTGTAATATGACATGCACTGCAAACTTGTAGGCTCTCCTTTCACTGTCGCCTTTTCCTTTACAAAGACTACAAATGATCTTTTTGTTTGTTTTATTTTCCTTTTCCCTTCTTCCCTTTTTTAATAAAGAAAATATGAAAAGTCATTTGGGTTATTTAGAGTAGCTGAAAGGCAACTATGTCTTGATTGTTTTTTTTAAATCATTAATTTTGTAGTTCATTTTTTCTTTACCCTTGAGCTTGCCAAGTTATAACTTTTACAAATACTAAAGCCTTAAGCATAACTCCTACTATTAACAGATTCCCCTGACATTGTATTAAATTTAGACAACTCATAAAAAGGAAAGATGAAAATGTGTAAAGAGGTAAAAAAAACTAGTTAAAGTCATTATCTTCTCTTCAACTAAAGAACTGAGAGAAACCTCAAAGCAGGAGTCTCAAAGGAGCAGCACTGATGTCATTGTATTTGTCCCTTTGTGCTTTAGGAGTTTGCTGCACTGACCAAGGAGGTGAACATTTGTCGGGAGCAGCTACTGGAGAAGGAGGAGGAGATTGCTGAGCTGAAGGCTGAGAGGAACAATACACGGGTCAGTGAAACGCACACACACACACACACACACTATAGATTTTAAGCAGGTGTATTTGACAGCACAACAGTCTTATCAGAGTAATTTTCTAAGCTCTGGCCATTCCACACTTGCCAGCATTACTTTGTGTAGGCGAACCAATAATTAAGTCATTTATTTCTGATGTACAATTTTGGAAGTTTTAAATGTACACAGTTCTGCTCCCATACTCTTGGAGTCTGCAATGATGCAGAAGATTCTAAGGAAATCAAACTGAAAGAACTATTCAGACGCTACCCTGTAATTGAAAACACTGTATGAATTGTGGGCCCCCCTTGTAGATTTGATCAGTATATTTCTGGCAGTACAGTTGATTGCATTGCATTACATTTGCAGTTGACAGTATAAAAAAAGAAAAGAGAGGTAACAGCACCTAGGGCTGGGCAATATGATTTCAAATCAATATCACAATTATTTCAAACATTTACCTCGATTACGATTAATAAATGATTATTTATTTTATACGCTTTTTTTTTACACTGCCCTCATAGTTCTCTGACACGGTCTGTGCTGTAAATATGCTGAACTGCTGGGATATTTTTTTTCTAATGAAGCATATCTTATGTTTGTGATTTTTAAATAATTTAAGGAAACACACACAGATGAACTATTTATCGTTAGTTATTGAATATTTTAAACAGTTGAAATCAAAATCAGTTGAATCGCAGGTTCCATTCATCGTCAGTGTGGTGCAACGTAAGGCGCAAGTATGGCTCCATTGTTCTACCTGAACAGAGATCAGATGTGGCTGCAAAGTACCGAACAGATTTTAGTTCAGCAGCTACCTTCTCACGACATGTTTTGTACATGTTGGGCACCGCTGTTTGGGAAAAATATTTTTGCGATGGCACAGCGTATCTTTTGTCGAGGGTTTTAACGACATGTTTAAACCCACTATGTCGTCATGTGGCTGGGAGGTTCATATCCCAGATTCGCCGTAACCAGTCACGGCCAGAGCGTCCACGGGGTAAAGCATTCATTAGGCCACCCTTACCCGAGGGATAGTGGGTGTAGACCGGTGTTATGCCGATGACACCCAGCTGATCTTGTCCTTTCCTCCCTCTGACACACAAGTAGAGACACGCATTGCTGCGTGCTTGACTGACATCTCGGAGTGGATGGCGACACACCACCTGAAGCTCAATCTGGACAAGACAGAGCTGATGTTCCTCCCAGGAAAGGTTGCCCGCACCAAGACCTGGCCATCACCATTGACAACACCGTGGTGATGCCAGCTCGGACTGTGAGGAATCTGGGCGTGATCCTGGATGACCAACTCGTTTGCTGAAAACGTTGCATCGGTTACTCGCTCCTGCAGATTTCTCCTCTATAACATCAGGAGGATTCGCCCATTCCTCACTGACGAGATGGCACAGGGGCTCATCCAGGCTCTGGTCATCTCCCGGCTGGACTACGGCAACTCCCTCCTTTCTGGCGCCCCGGCATCAGCCATCAGACCTCTGGAGCTTGTTCAGAAAGCTGCAGCTCGTCTGGTGTTCAACCGCCCTAAGTTCTCCCACACAACTCCCCTTCTCGTGTCCCTACACTGGCTCCCAGTAGCTGCTCGCATCCAGTTTAAGACTCTGGTGCTAGCCTACAAGGCATTGAAAGGAACAGTTCCGTCAAGCCCTACACCCCCGCCCGACCACTTTGCTCTGCTGTCTCAGGACGCCTGGTTGCCCCATCGCTCAGAGGCCCTTGCTGCCGATCAACCCGGTCACGGGTCTTTTCTGTCCTGGCCCCACAGTGGTGGAATGAACTCCCCACTGATGTCAGGACAGCGGAGTCGCTGCCCATCTTTCGGCGCAGGTTGAAAACTCACCTCTTCAAGAACTACTACCCTGTTACTTGTTCTTAGCACTTATTGTATTCACTCTTTAAAAAAAAAATCTCATTCTTGCACTTTTACTTTAGCACTGGTTTTGCTCTTAGATGCTTGTTTAGATGCACTCATGACCGCTGGTGACTAGTAGTTCTCCTGATTTCCTACGTGAAATGCACTTAATGTAAGTCGCTTTGGATAAAAGAGTCGGCTAAATGATTGTAATGTAATGTAATGTAATGTAGTGTTCGGGTACTCGTCGTTCTCCAGCGACCCCTCTGGCCCATCCGGGCCCCTGCAGCCAAGCAACGGAAAACATTCTCCCTACTCCTCCTTCTAGGCCTGAAGGTAATGCAATCCATGCGAGGCTTCAGCGTGTAAAATAGCGAGAGCAGCTGACACGAGTTTGAAGGAAGTTGGTGCTACGGCTATCTCCTTCCTGTGGAAACGTGAGCCAGAGGAGTTATTCGACAAGAGTTCCGGCCATATGCCATTGGGTTAATCGGTTGGGATAAGGGGAAAACTAGAAATAAATTTATATATATCTATATATATATAAACCCACTATGTTCCACAGTAGCTATGGCAGCTATATCCTTCGCGATGTAATATGCAATGGCATCAGTTATTTCTGTCCATCTTCTTGAATCCTTTGCATATTGTGTGGCATTTGTAAATGCTTGTGTTAGCGACAGCTGCTTTGTGGAAACACTTTGGCGTTTGTCGGTCTCTCTTTTTTTGAGCCATGTATTTTTCATATTCGGTAATGTGATTGTGTTCCAAGCGATTAAACAAATTGGTGGTGTTACCTTTGGTTGCTGAAATTGTTTTTCCGCAGTGTTTACATTTGACTTCGTTTTGTTCAGTGTCGTCTTCACTGAAGCCAAAATGTGTCCAAACGACGGACACGGCATTCTTTTTAGGTATACGCTGCTCAGGTTGAGGTCTATTTGTTGGCTCAGTGTTAGCGCTTGTGTCATCCATGCTGCCAGCTTGCCTTGAGTGAACTCAGACTAACGTTAGTTTGGACGGGGCGAAGGCACGTGACTGAACACGACGTAGTATTTTTTTTAAAGGGACAGTAGTTCATGAACACACGTATTAGGGAAATTGTTAACCAAATTAACTGACATGAGCAAGATTAAGTCAGTGAGAGGTTCTTAATGTCAGTTTCGATACATTTTCGGTTAATTGCCCAGCCCTAACGGCACCCAGGAGAGCAGGGCAGCACAGGTGCCCAGTGCTGCCCTGGGTTCAAACCCCAGGCCGTCCCAGATCCTTTCTGTGTGGAGTTTACATGTTCTCCCCGTGCCTGCGTGTGTTTCCTCCAGGTGCTCTGGTTTCCTCCCACCATCAAAGACATGCATGTTAAGGTTAATACTCCTGCCTCCACCCTTGACCAAGGCGAGGACAAAGAACTGGATTTAGTCCGCTGGTGCTTCACTGTGGCTGCCCACTACTCCTAGTGTACATAGCTGCCCACTGTTTCTTGTGTGTGTATACAGGATGGGTTAAATGCGGAGAATGAATTTCATTGTATGTATGTACAGTGACAATAAAATATCTTCATCATAAAATATCTTTATCATTTTCAGCCAGAGTTCTTATCAATACATCATCTGTTTTTTTCTGCCATCAATGCTTGATTATTTTTTTCAATCAAAAAAACATCGATTGAAGTATTTTGTTGTTTTGATTTCTGTAAAGCATATGAGAACGGGTATCAAAACATTAGAGAACAGGAATTATCCAAAGGAAAGAAGAGTAAAAACTGTGTGTGTATGTGTAGTGGGGGGATGGGGGGTGCACAGGGTAGGAAGCAAGAAGAGTTAAAACCATTGATTTCCTGTTAGCTCACCGGATGGATCCTGCTGATCCAAACCAAGCCCAGATTTGAAGAAGCAGGCCGGCTTATCTTTGTATGTCAAGATGTTAGACTTTAGACGTGTGATCTTTATTGCCTTTTTGCCCTCCCAGTAACAAATACTTTGGGCTTACTACTAAAACTGCAGCACTAATCTACATCATTAGTGCATCATGGATCTGATCCAAAGCCTGATCACAGGTCAACCTTTTTAATATTACATTAGTTTAGTCTTACAGTTCATCTGTGTAGGCTTGAACAGCATCAGAAATGTATTTCTATGTTATCAATGTCCAATACTACTGCCCCTAAAATAAAGAAGGAACTTGTTCTGTGCTTGTGTATTAGCTTTTTAACAATTTGTATTGTGCTTCCAGCTCCTTTTGGAACATCTGGAGTGTCTGGTTTCTCGCCATGAGCGCAGCCTGAGGATGACAGTGGTGAAACGACAGGCCCAGTCCCCAGCTGGTGTCTCTAGTGAGGTCGAAGTCCTCAAAGCCCTCAAGTCCCTTTTTGAACACCACAAAGCCCTCGACGAGAAGGTACGAGAGTGTGGATATGCTTTTGTCCATCAATGTGTATCAGCATGTGTCTGGTTGTGGAGGAGAATGGGGGGGATTGATGTGTGTGATGGTCGTGCACATGTGCTCATTTATATAATAGCTGTCTGCAATCGGAGTGTAAAAATATGAGAATATTCTGGATGCCTTGATTTCTTGTTCTGTGTTGTTTATTCATCTGTGTTGTGCGTGTGCGTGCGTGTATGTGTGCATGCATGTGTTCCAGGTCAGGGAAAGACTGCGTGTGGCCTTGGAAAGATGCAGTGCATTGGAAGAACAGCTAACTATCTCACATAAAGAAGTAAGCAGACATTTTTACTTCTTCACACATGTGCAGATGGACGCACATTTGATGTGCAGAAGCAGAATAGAATTGTAAAAAATTTGAATTGACTATTGCTTTGAAACACGCATGCACAAAAGCTCAGGCTTGTGCATGCTTGTGCCCGTGCATATATTTGTGTGCACGCACAAAGGGAGGATCAATCTTGGGTCGCCTGTATATTGAGTGGGATTAATATTGACAAAAGACCCAAAGGATATTGGGAGTGTGGCCTAGATTTCCCCTCTCCTTCATGATAAAATCCCCCCTTTTATTCCTGGGAATCAGCCTGGGAACATAAGAACACACACGGGTTTCTTCCTCAGAAAGAGCAGCTTTCTGCTGTTGTGTTTTGCTGCCTTTTGGCTATAGCAGGGAGTGTTTTTTTATGTATTCATGTGTGTGTTTGTAACCAGAATAGCTGTAGTTCAACTTGAGTAATTCTACCCTCTATTCGTGCTACTGTTTCTGTCATATGCATGTATGCACGCACGCAAGCGCGCGCGCGCGCACACACACACACACACACACACACACACACAGTCTAAAGATAATGGTTAAAAGCTTGACAAATAATTAGAGGTTCTGAAAGCAGATCAAGGAAGCATATAGTTTGAATTAGTATGAAGGACTTCTTTGTTTATTGATTGCCACCAGCTGTTTTCTTGCAGGTGGCAAGGCTTCTAACCACCCTACTGCGGTTTGATGGTTAATCCCAGCAAATGAAGTCAGGCTGCCCCCTTAAAGTCGACAAGTGACATCCTCTGTCAAAGCCATTGAGCAAGTTTTTTGTTTAAGAGTGTCAGTGTGCCAGAAATTCAAATCACATACCATCTGCATGTTTTTTTAAAGCTCAAAAATATGTTTCGGGGGCTCTTGCATTTGACTGTCAAAATCTCATCTAAATCTGCACTGAAACTCATGTTTACATATTCATATAGACATATTACATATTCTGATGACCAGAAATTATCTTATCAATTAAACAAAAACAAACTGTATTTAACTGCCCAATCCAACTCGACTTAGAAAATTCTGAGTCAGTAAAGCCTTAGAATGAGTGGCTCAACGGCGTGCATGCTAACATGTTTGTTGCATTCTCTCCAGGTGGCATACCTCAGGGAACAGAGCAGCATGAAGAGAGGTCAAGCAGATGGAACCAGCGAGCTCAACCACAACTCTGAAAACACACCAAGCACTAATGGCAAGGTGAGACTGCGCAACCTGTGTGTGTGTGTGTGTGTGTGTGTGTGTGTGTGTGTGTGTGTGTGTGTGTGTGTGTGTGTGTGTGTGTGTGTGTGTGTGTGTGTGTGTGTGTGTGTGTGTGTGTGTGTGTGTGTGTGTGTGTGTGTGTGCATGCATGTGTGCGCGCGCATATGAGAGTGATGAGAGCATAGAATAGGAGAAAAGACTTCCGTTCCCTGTGCGTGACAAGCATCCAGTCAGACCACCCAGCAAGCCTTTGCAGAGAGCCTTGCATCAACTTCCTTTGCCCCCTTGCTGTCCATGACGGGGAGCTTTTACCTCAATTAATCTATTTGTAAATCTGTTCCTCCATTCCACCTGCTGCTCATTCAGGTTTTTGTGAGGCTAAAATCATGTCACTTACATGTAATGTAAAAACCATAGAAACTGGTTCTCACACTGGGCTCATCCCTATTTTGAAAACAGACAATTATTTTGGATAATGGGCATCTTTTACAACTGTATCAGAACTCTCTTAGGATGCTGTGTCCCCAGTGCAATATTTAAGTGTGAAGAATTTCATACAATCGTTATGTACTGTGTATTATATGTACAGTAGCTGATAGTCATGTCACTGAACTACTGTATTGGCAGAAAGCCTTATTGCTTCCAATACAAACCTGTTTTGTTGGCCAAAAACTGCTACATATCTCAGGCCTAATGAAGACTGCAATCCCATTAAATAGTGCTTTAGGGGCTAAATGGCACCTTGTATTTTTAGTTATTTATGAAGTTTTAGGTTGATTTGTAGAGAGCAGTGTTTTTATTAACGACATGAGAAACCCAAATTGATTGCATACTTTGTTTTTAAGTTGTGATTTTGTCCTTTATTGATAGTACTTCATATACTGCTCTGCATTTATAATATCAGCGGTCGTCTGATGGCTCACTGAGTCAGGAGGAAGACTCAGGGCCAGGGAAAGTGGGCGAACTCCAGGAGGTGGTGGAGCGTCAGACAGCCGACTTGGGCCAGATGAAGGAACGCATGGCTGCCATGGTGTCACGGATCAGTGAGCTGGAGGAAGACCTGGACACAGCCAGAAAGGACCTGATCAAGTCTGAGGAAATGAACACGCGGCTGCAGAGGGACCTGAGAGAGGTATGGAGTCTAAAAAACCAGACTAGAAAAGGGACACCTCCTATTTTAGTTCAAGGTATAGAACCAGGGTGGGACAATATAAATACTTTGGCAATCCACTTTGACTCACTTACTCTGTATAAGATTGACACTCCTGCAAAGGAATCTATATCCAAATCAAAACTGAATGTCACCCCCCCCCCTTCCAGGTAGCACTGCATACATACTCACTGAGCAACCAAAATGTCATTTTACTGTTACTATGTTTATATCAATACCAATCGTAGCCCTGACAAGAAAGCGCTGCATACCTTCTCTTCACTGCCAGTTTGTGTAAAAATGTTAATGGGTTATTTAATTTTAGCAGATAGCTTATATGCTATGCCATTTAACAAGTTTAAACGGCATATTGCTTAATATGAGTAATAAGTGTAATTTGTTAACTCTTTTTAAACAACATACTAAACATTTAGCGTATAGCGTATAATGTTATGATTTCATCCAACTTACCTGCACTGCAGGCACCTACACCATGCACTTGCAACATGATTGACAAGCAGGTTGGGATGCCACCTTGCAAAGAGCAAACTTAATTGACTTAAGATTCAGGTTGATTACATGGCCTGGGACAGTCACAGAGACTGGACCATATACTCAGCATTTTATTTATTGAGATCTGTTGGAATGTAAAGAAATTTACACCAAATATTACCAAAATGGTAAATACCAAAATGCCCGCAATGAATTGTTTTTCCTATTTTTGATAACAGGGGTCAACAACAAAAAAAATTGGAATATAACATATGAAGAGTTTATAACTATCCCTAAATCTATTGACAGGATTGCACGTTACTTTAAGGTAAAAACCTTATAAAGTTTGCCTTTAAGAAGTGTTTTGCATTACATAAATGTAAATAACCTTAGCATTCAGTGTACACTGTACATGATACAGCACGGACAACTACTGTAGCTTCCCAATTGACATGGCACATGTAGTCCTAGAGATTCAGCCATGGCAACGTAAGCGCAATAAAATATATATATTACAGAGGGGATGTATATGTAGGTTAGACCTATTAAAAATGCATTATGTCAGATTGACTATATTATTTATGTTGTAGTCCAAATTACTTAAGGGGTCTACCATGCACATATCACAAGGGTAAGTATTTTGGAAATAGCTGTTTTTTATAAAAAAAAAAATGTTAACCAGCTGTTATCAGAACACTGAAACACTTGCTTTCTCTTGTAAGCCAGGGATTTTTTTTGTACATATAAATTGCATTGCAACACATGAGCAATATCGGCCTCTTTTTGAATAAAACATGCCAGATCACACACATTATTTGTGTCATTTTTCAGCTACATGGGGGTTTTCTCTATCAGGGCTGTGTAAGAACTTTCTTCACAGTAATCCATCCTATCAAATTTGCCCACAAATTTGTTGGCAGACTTAAACACAAAACTTGAAAAATGAGAGTGTGTGTGGGCCTTGCCTTAGACTGGCAACCTGTCCATGGTGTCTCTTTGCTATTTGCATAATGCCTACTTGGCTAGGTTCCAGATCCCTGCAACCCTGAATTGGATTAAGCGGGTATAGATAATGGATGAATAGATGGGAGTTTCGTCAAGTTAGATCACCAAACAAAGATAATTTTATTGAAAACAAGATAGATTTATAGAAAAAAAAGGGGTATTTAAATGGAGAGACTATGTTTTCACTTTCAAAGCCTGAAGTCCAGGTCAGGGGGCCATTTAAGGTTGAATCTGATAAAAACTGTGTGTGTATGTGTGTTTGTTTGTGTTTACAGTCTATGGCTCAGAAGGAAGACATGGAGGAGAGGATTACCACGTTGGAAAAGCGCTATCTGGCAGCGCAGCGAGAGGCAACCTCCGTCCATGACCTCAATGACAAGCTGGAGAATGAAGTAGCCAACAAGGAGTCCCTCTTCAGACAGGTGGATTTCACACACACACACACACACACACACACACACACACACACACACACACACACACACACACACACACACACACACACACACAATGTTATTTGTAAAGTGCTTGGTGCTCTGTGGTATAGAGAGTATGGGATTCTGAGTGTGTCTCTTGGCCCTTTTTATCAGTAGGAATCACCCGCTGGCTCCTTGGCAGTTTTAGAACCCCCTCCTAATGAATTTTCGCTGAATTCACACACTGAGCCACACAGCAGGCACTGAATGGGAAGCCCCCAAGACATTGGCTTGTTTCTTTACATATGCTCACTGAGATGGAGATGTTTCTCTCCTCTTTTCTTTCTGGGTTTTCTTTTTTCTTGGTCCACCGTGAATGCTTGCTTCCTCTTTCCCTACCCTCCCCCGTCTCTCTCCTTTTTGTCTCCAAAAGACTATAGTTGCAATCTGTGACACTCACTTCCGCCCATGGAATTGAACGCTTAACTGCCCAGTAAGCGAGAGTAAGACAGATGAGCTCTAGGTCTGGAGATACGAGCTACATATCACATCAAAATATTTTCTAGCATTTCTATCATACAGGATTTGTATTACATTATTTTCGATTTTCATCATCTAAGGATATTTTCTAGCGTTTCTGTTATACAGGATTTTCATCATTTAAGGATAGGTTGCAAGTAAATTGGAAAAAACAGACTTGTGACATTTTAAGATTTTGATCATGACTATTTATTTGCTTCCTTTAATTTTTTTAATAAGTTGCACACTGTTAAACCAGTAGTTGTTGATTGAAATTGTCATGACCACTCCAGGTTCTGACCCCTCTAGCCCCGTTTCCTACATCTCATGTCTTGTACTGCTCCGACAACACCATCACAGTCCTGAGTCCTGTCCAGTTTTTCTGTTACCCATTTGCCCCAAAGCTGTTGTTGATTATTCAATCAAGTTTCTGTGTATTTAAGTTTGGCTGTTGAGTTTGTTTGTTGTCAGAGCGTATCATGTTACCACCATCATAGAAAGTTGAATCAGTTCATCTGGACACGTTTATTGTGAGAGAAACATTTCATCACTCATCTAAGTGACCGCTTCAGTCTCAACTGACTGCAGCTATCCCCACCCTTATAAACAATACAATGGCATAACGACTGAGTGACTTAGATGAGTGATGAAACGTTTCTCTTTCAATAAATGTTGTGTCCAGATGAACTGATTCAACTTTTTGTGATTTTCTTAGCTGGATTATTGCGCATGCACAAAGACATGTCACCACCATGTTACCATGTCGTTACCATGTCAGAGCGTACCATGTCATCGTCATGTATCCTTGTGTATTTCTGATATCCTTGTGTTTCCTGACATTAAACCTGTTGTTTCACCTGTTACCGCATCTGCATTTGGGTCCTCAACCCCTGTACCCCCCTGGTGACAGAAATTATGCAAGAGCTTTGAGCAGTAGCGAACTATGAATCTTAAACCTTGGTCCTCTCACCCCACTTTGCAGGGGAAAAAAAATAAACTACTACCCTAGTTTACTGTGTCCTCTCCTATAGTAATGCAAAAGTTACCTATGACAATTCCAGCTCTGAAACAAAAATTAAGATGCTAGTCCAGCCTTAGCAATACAATGAGCAAACAGCACGGAGAGAGTGAGTTATCGCCAAAACAAAAAACCGCTAATTTCTAAAGCAAAATCCAAATCCTCCTTAGAAACAATTGCATCATCACACAAGCTGTGTGTGCACTTCAGCGGAATGGACTGACAATGGGCCAAGGTGCAAAACACATAACAGCCACCCCCTCCTACCATACAAAACCAACAACAATGTGCACTCAGCCAAGCAATCATTAGCGACTCAAAGAAGGTTGAATCAGTTCATCTGGATACAACGTTTATTGACAGAAATGTTTCATCACTCATCTAAGTGACCTCTTTAGTCTAAACTAACTGCAGGTATCCCCACCCTTATAAACAATACAGTTGCATACTGACGGAAACCAACGACCAGTTTCATGTGCAAATATGGGCATGACCATTAACTACAGTTTCAGTGACCATGTTTACTATTCACAGAGGATTTGGGATTGTTTGCAATCACAGCATTGTAAAATGGCGATGGCATAAAATGGATTATTGAGCATGCATAAAGACAACCATTAGTGACAGACACTTCAGAACCATGGACAGTGAACAATGATCTGCTCAGGTGCAGGTCTTACTTTGCAGATTAACTCCAACTTTTCATTAAAAGTTAATCTTGAAAACGGCATAGATAATAAACCCTCAACGATGGCCTCTTCAATAACAGTTCTGTTACTCACAGCTTCCATCGTGAACCAACAGGCTAGCTAGCTCGTTTATCTGCGTTTTTTTCCCTCCCCCCCTTGCTTGTGATTCGTGTTCCCCGCAGTGGGCGGAACTTGTCATAAAGTTAGCGATAACAAAACCCACCATTTTAGAGTAGGAGCTTGGCGCTGCAAGTGTGGTAGAAAAGGGAAATGTCCGCCATAGTGAACAGCTATCCAATCAAACCTTTTTAAACGATTAACTTGCACAATGCTTAGTGGTATAAAGTATTTGTTAGGGTTGAAGCAGCTGTAAAGTTACAAAGTTTGGTGACTGTAGTGAATGTAAACAACTGTGGAGAAAATTGTGAATGGAAATATTGCATAGATGAAGGGTGCTTTAATAGTGTCTGATAGTACCCATAGCCTTCCTGTTATAATAAATTAAAATACATAGAATTGAGAATTGTATATAAGATAATGAGAAATGGAGTTGGGGTAGGAATAAATAAATGTATACTTCCTACTCCTTTTTGAACATATAATATTTAATTTGTGTTTATGAGAATTTGTTTTGAGTTTGTTGTATAGGTTTATTGTTGATTTATTATTTATTATTATTGTTTTGTTTTTATCTGTTTTTGTTCTTTTTTTTACATGTTCGAAATAAACAAATCAAAGTTGTGACATTGTAAACGGGGACAATATAAAATAATCATATCATTCACACTTAATGATTTTATATGATCTTTTTTATTGATTGCCTATCTTTCTGTCTTTTTTTTCTGTTTATCTCTGGCTGTTGCAGACTGAGGACAGGAACCGGCAGCTGCAGGAGAAGCTGGAGCTGGCTGAGCAGAAGCTGCAGCAGACCATTCGCAAGGCAGAGACTCTGCCTGAGGTGGAGGCTGAACTGGCTCAGAGGGTAGCAGCCCTCACAAAGGTACCGGCACCTGTCTGCATACGCGGGTATCTCATCATCAAACACAAACCTACCCAGTCCCCCTTAAACATTCTTCCTATTTGCCAACTCAGTTTAGTTTAGTAAATTCGTATCATAGCCATCAGTAAGGAGAAGCATTAACATGGGAACACATTGGATGGACTGGGAATTGATTTTCAGGGAAAATGGAATGGTTCCCAGGTGGCAGATGCTAGCAGGACACTTAGCAATATTTGATGGTGAAGTTAATCAGATTCCTAAGAAGTAGAGACTTTTGCTGGTCAATAAACTTAATAGAATACAGAAAACATGTTGGGTTTTTTCCCCCAAAAATCTTTTTGGAAAAACAGGGAAAATAATCCAAAATAGTTCTAGATTAACTAAAATATACAAGACCACTATTTATAAAACTCTTTACGCATAGACCCACGTTCTGTTGTAATAAGGTAATTTCCTTTACATTACACCAACCAGTGCTCTCGGAGGAAGCGCCCTGAGGAAGCCATTGTTTAGGTTACTCCAAATATCCACAGGAATCTATTTTTAGACATTTGGCTCTAGCCTTCATCCATTTATAGCTTGACTGTTAGTTTGGGAGAACACATACTGCTGGTCCAGTAGCACCATATTAGTAGAAAAACTGGCTGTTCCCTCACAGTAAATATCTAAAACAAAGATCACAGTTGTTTTTTCTCTTTTGGGTCTTTTGTTCCAGAGTTTAACAGCTATATGTCACCACAGTCATATCGTCAATAGACTGCAGCATGTTATCATTACAAACCCTACAGAGTCCCAGTCACTTCATCCACCAGCCTGTATCCCACTAATTGGAGCACTTATACCACCAGCCTGTCCTCCTGCTCAGTCTCTGCTAGACTTGTCCCAGTGGTAACATTTTACTCTGGCATTGCCACCTTTTTAGTACAGTTGATAATTGGTATTATTGCTATATGCCGCAAGAGAGAGGGGCATTGATCTTTTTAATGTATGTATTGCTAATCCTCCACCATGTTTAAAATTTAGAATTACCTCTGCTCCACCGATACTAATTGACCAGAGGTAACATAATTTGATACCAACAAGTAATGTTACATGGCTGGACAATGATACCAACTCTTTTACAATGTCTTGAACAATGATCAGCACAGTATGCACATCAGTGCAAACACTGATTCATTTAACCTAGTTGCCGACTGTGTATGCTTAAGCAGAAATAACCCCTTTTATTTTGTAATAACTATAATGACTTAATACAGAAGGTGATGTGTTAATGCTGTATGTCACCAGGAAAACTATCCAACATGACAACCGTCAGTTTCTGCCCACTAAATCCTTCAAGTTAACACCCCCATCCCAGCCCTTTCTTTAACTCCTCTTCCTTTATCTTTGTCTACCTGCTTTGTCTTTGCAGGTGTATATGGAATTGATAATGGTCACCGAAGCCTTGTCTGTTTGCTTTTCTGCTCTTAACACAGGAACAGTTCTTCCGCTGTTCTTCTATATTCTTCTCACTCTTCACCTCTCTTCATTATTTCTGCCTCCAAGGGTTAGGCAGTATAATGATAAATACCATGCGACAGTAGATATGTGTCTACCGGCAGAGATTTGACAATACTATTTCCACCTCAGTGGCCTTTCAGTTTAATTTGGGTGTTTCTCAATACCGAGTGCACCAAATATGAAGTCTTGTCTTGAGGAGTACATGCTTGACAAGCAGAGCTTGGAGTACAAACTGGACAGATTGCAGAAGCTCAATGTAGTTTTAGATCAGAGGGACTTTATTGTCTTGCACGATACCCCCAGCTAGCGGTGCCTCAAAATAGTATTACTTTACCAAATTTTGTTATCTCAGTCTTTCTCTACCTCTTCCTTGTCACCTGTTTTTCTGATTCTGATTCTATACCTATTGTTCTTTCTTTTTCTGCTCATCTCTCTTCCTTTTTTCTCTCACCCTCTTTTTCTCTTCCCCTCTTGTTCTTTCTACATCTTTCTCTTTCTGTCCCTCTCCACCTCTCTCATTTTTCATCTCCACTTCTTTGTTCCTCTATACTTCTCTCCTCCCCGCTACCTCTTGACCGCTCTACCCCGCCCCCTTCTCTATACCCTTATCTTTGAAAGTTTTAAAGCTTACTTTAAATGAATTCCCTGTTCTCTCCTCTGTCCCCATAATGTCTCCTCTCTCTGTCGTCCTGTCTTCTCTGGTCTATTTGTGTGGTCTTCACATTACCCCTATTACCTTGTCCTCAAACCTCTAGTCTGATCTATGTGGCTCTAAAGGCTCTAAGACACATAAGAAGGTAGACCAGTTTCACTCACAATGCTCCATTAAATCCACAATCCTTCTTCTTCTTGAATACTGGGGCATTTGAAAATGTTCTGTCATTTGATTACACCAGGCTTCTAGAGACCAATGGCAGTGTTTAGATTGCCATCCACACTTAATTCAGTGTTCGGGTTTCCTATAATGCTCTTTTTCTCGGGTGTTATCAAGCTGAGATCAAAGTAGCAATTCATTAAGAAGAATAGGTTAAAAAGCATGTGTTGGTAAAATTTGTTAAGCTGTATATATTAGTCGGCAGCTAAAATGCTCAAATCATAAGTATAGCTGTCAAGGTCTTACCTAAATTTGACATTAATCAAGAATTCCATTGTCTACTTGACAAGTGCTTCCTTGATTAAATGCAGTACCAGACAAAATTTTGAATTAATGTGGTGTCTCTTTAAGCCTGGAATCTGGCTCTGACCCAACTTTTCCCTGTTTGGCTATGTGTTTGTGTGCTTTGTGTATGTCTGCCACCCTGTGCTCCATGCTGGCACTTCTCCTCCTTTTTCCCTAACACAGAAAACCCTAAAGTTTGGTATCTAACACAAACAGGAAGTGCCAGCTGATTTGGTCAAAGGTTTGTGGAGAACTCCACCCTATTGAGCTAATGCAGAGCTGGAACAGGCTGGTCACAAAGGAAAGAGAGGCTGCTGAGGCTTTTAGCTCTAGAAATATATTTTAAGAATACCACAATAGTTTATATCTCTTAATTGGAAAATAAAAATTCTGAGGGTTCTTGTATTATGTCATTAGCCAGTCTCATTTTAATAAATATGCTTCCAGTCCTGAGGAGAATTTTGAATGAAATGCCATTTGGTTTTCTGGAATCCTGAGCACTTTCTGCACTGTGGGGAGGACCAGCTATCCCAGAGTTCTCTGCCTTGTAGTTTTTGTTTTTTTACTTTGCTGCTTTGCTATCCTCTCTTAGTCCTGCTGATGCATGATGTATGTTATATAGCCACTGTCCACAGGCTGCTGTCTGTAGATGTGTGCCTCTCAGGCTGCTGCTGTGAATGTAGGTGAACTGCACAAAGGAATCCTTTCCATCCTTTTGAAGGACTTCAGCTGCAATCCCTATAAACTCTGATGTTTAGTTGTGCCCTTGTTCAGTGAGGTCCTTCTCCAGGATCTTTGGCAGAGCACATTATGTGAGACATCTAATCCAGACGCTGTCATTTCAGCTCTGAAAGGCTGGTATATAGTAACAGAAAGGGCTAAATGGTTTGTTTTGTATCTTTCTTGTCCTCCCCCTCAGGCTGAAGAACGCCATGGCAATGTGGAGGAGAGGCTGAGGCAGATGGAGGCCCAGCTGGAGGAGAAGAACCAGGAACTGCTCAGGGTGAGAGGGCGATGGGAAGCAGTATCACACTGAGCCTGTTCTGTTCTTCTCTTACTCCTGTTGAGATGTAGTCCAAACACTTTCACCTTTTTGAAATTGGTTGTTGTTTGTGCAGGCACGGCAACGAGAAAAGATGAATGAGGAGCACAACAAGCGTCTGTCAGAGACAGTGGACAAGCTGCTGTCTGAGTCCAACGAGAGGCTCCAGCTCCACCTCAAAGAGAGGATGTCTGCTCTGGAGGACAAGGTGGGACACAGATAGACCAGACAGCCCAATCAGATTCTTAGTTTCTTAATCAGATTCCAAAGAATCTGTCTATAAAAACAGTCTGAATGTTTTAGGATGCCATGTTCCAACACAGGCCGAACAAGTCCAGTCAGGAAAGTCAAACTGACAGCTTACCTATTTGGCCTCCATTCACCTTACACCAATCACAAAGAACCACTTAACCCGAGAAACCTCCAGTGTGTGTTGCTCATTGAATTCTCTACTGCTGTTGTTATACATGCTCTGCTGCTGCTCACTCACCTTCACCCCACCTGCTACTTGTTTTAATCTTTTGTGCTGTAAAGGTGATTTAAATTCTCATTTGTGATAGATTAGCATACTGTAAGTACAGTCATTTAATAAAAGGAAATCCACTCATTGCCAAAGCTAAAAATCATTTTGCTATTCTAACACAATAAAATTTTAATTTTTCTTAATATATCATATTTTCTGACTGAATTAAGATTAAAGGAATAGTTGGGATGTTAAAGTATCCCTTTCTTATACTCACCACTCAGGTTGTGCATTGCTAAGTTTTATTTTTTAACTTACCCATCCTTTTTTCATACATGACACTCAGCTCCGGCTTGCCATTCATAGTTCAGTGCAATTTGTTCAGTGCAAAAGAGTACTCCATGGTTCAGCCAAAGCTAACATGATACTACAGCAGTCTGTCATAGCAAATTGGTGTGATCATTTTAAAATTGTATCATCGTTTTTGCTGTCAGTTACAATCTTTTGCTATTCTGCTGCTTCCTGCAACATGCCTACAAGTGATTGCCAACAAGAGTCACTTCACTGCGACATAGCAAAGCAAACAAAATAACCACTCAAATTCTCTATGATAGACAGCTGTAGGATCATCTTAGATTTTGCTCAACTGTGGAGAGGTTCTTTTGTACTGAGCGAGGATTGTGGATTTGTCTCTCGTTGATTGCATTGAACTGTAGATGGCAAGGCGGAGTTGGTTGTCCAGTATGAATAAATGAAAGGATAACTGTGAAAATTAAACCTCCCAATGTATTACATGAGCATTGAGTATAATAGGGATACACTTGAAAAAAAAATCCAAACTATTCCTTAAAGGTTAAAGGTTGCCTAGATTCCTCAACACAATATGGCATTGACATCACATGGAACAGTACAACCGAAACATCCCATCTGCTTTCCTTACATTCAAGTTTGGTCCCTCTAGAACTGTAAGCATGTGTCATTGTGTTTATTGAATCTCAAAGTGCCCCCCCCCCCACGTGTCCTCAGAATGCCTTGATAAGAGAACTGGAGCACACCAAGAAGCTTATTGAGGAGGCACACCATGAGAAGGTAAGACAGCACCAGCCCAGGTTGTCTCCCCAGGCAGCTGAGTTATGTTCTTCATCAGAGTCTCTTCTTTGGAGCATGTCTGTGAATGTTTTCGCCTCTTGGATGAGAGGCGAAACGTCTTCACGGATATATACCAAGTCCAGTTGCACTTGATTCAACTCCTTTGGATACTTCTTTGGAGCAGTGATAGTTAGTGTTTTTGGTATTTGTTTTTACATCCATCCATTGCATTTATCACAGGGGTGCACAATATATTGATCTGCTTATAGGCAAAACAATGAATGATCCAACTAAATAACTTATGGAAAGATCGCTCCATCTCAATCAATCTGAAAATGAAGATACTACAAACAGTCGTATGGCCAGTCATGATTTACGGAAGTGAGGGTGGACTTTGCATAAATTAGATGAAAAGAAAATGCTGCCAAAATGTGAACTTTACCACCGTTTGCTGAGAAAAGGTTGGATAGAAAAGCATACAAATGTAAGTGTGCTACAGCAACATGGAACAAGTATGATCCTTCTGTCGACCATTCAGAGACGAAAACTAAAATATTTCGGCCATGCTATGCGTCATAAGACCTGCAGTATTATAAAACATATGCTGCAAGTTAAAGTTGAAGGCAAAAGATGACGAGGCAGACCAGCAATCTCGTACATGCACAACATCTCAAACTGGACGAAAATGGGTAAAATGGAAGCCATCCGAGCATGTGAGGAGAGAGCAATGGCGGACTGTTGTTGAGCATGTTTTTCGGTGGCCAACATCATAGCTGAGTATGCCTACCAACCAACCAACCATAGGTATCAGCTGATAATTACTTAAAAATGTGTTATCAATAATCAGGACAGACATCAATATTGTGGTATGTCACACTGATATCATGATATACTAATTGTGTGCTAATGGTGATGACAGGCACTGATGGAAAGACAGGTTGAGGTACAGCAAGGTCTGCAGTGTGGGCTATTTTTGTTTCAGTGTGATAATTGCTGGCCTATTATGAACAGACAAAGTTGATATAGCTTTATGTACATTTCCAAAAACTTTTTGTGGTGATTGAGGGGAGCAGATTTGCCCCTTTTGATATTTACAAAAAAAATATTTTAACCCTGAAGCAAGTGTGAGGGTTAGCGTTTTACAGGGAAGCTTTCAAGGATTGACCTGTAGTAGGTCCTTGCAGGAGCTAAGATGTTTGAACATGTTTGGCCAAAACAAATCTTACATGTATTATCCATTTAAGTTGAAGCAATTTGTGCTCCTTCAATGAATGCGGACACTTGGGAACAGTGTAATGTTTAGTCATAAATCAGAACAGGTACTAATAAAGCAGTGTTTTTTTAGAAGGTTGCATCTGTACCAAAGATTACAGTTACAGTATAACAATAGGTAAACTCCACTGGTGCAAACCAGGACTCAGTGAAACAAAAATATTGGTTTCGCTAGAAGTATCTGCCAAAATGACCATGGAAACTTTCAGATATTGGCAAAAATTTCAATATTGTGTATCTCTAAAGCCCCTTTTCCACCAAAATTAGCAGGTATACCCGGGTTTTTTAAATGCAGGTGAACCCGCTAAAAATTGCTGATTGACACCTTTCCCACTGCCAGTAGCCGAGTACACTTTTCTGTTTGTTTTTTTTTTTTGTTTTGTTTCCTGGTGCGTCACATTCAACGTCATGAACGTGCGCCGGAAAAGGTTTTCAGTGTGATTGGGGAGTAAACAGTAGAAAGCAGCATGGAGGACAGGGAAAATGTTACAGTAGTTACTCCTTTTTTTATATCTATTACTTATTCTGCTGGTCGTTAATGGCAAGATGTTTTTTCTTCAGCGCCTTTAATTTGTTTATAACTTGCCTTGGGTTGCGAGCAATGCCTCTTTCACTCAGAATTTTCGATATATTGCTATATATCGCAGCATCTCTCACAGTGCCAGAAACCTGTCTCCTTTTTTCCTCTTCCCCTCGAATCAGGAGAAGCTCTCTCACCTCGATGTCTTGCCAGTGTTGCATCTTGCATGATATGAAGAACAAAATCGCCGTTGCATGTTACCTGTTTATTTACGTGACCACGTCCAGAAATTCAACGCACATCATAGCATCACGCCGGAAAAGGAGCGAAAATTAGTGGGTCTACTCGGGTGTCCTGTTCCCATCAATGCCGATCGGAGCCGGAGCCAATAAAAACCCGTGTCTATTGCGGAGTCATTTGACCTGGGACTGAATGCCGATTGTAACCTTTCCCGCTGGCCAAAAAAGCCGGATGTTAGCGGGTGTTAGCGGGTTTTTTGGCCAGTGGGAAAGGGGTATAATATCACAATTATATTTACTGGCAATTGCGCTAATTGTTGATATTTGACTTACTATGATAAGAATAGGATCAGTATTTATTTGTGTTTTTGGAGGAAATTTGACTCCATCCTATTACTTTTTAGTTATTTCTTTCCTGGGCAGTGGTGTGAATTTTTGGGGGAAATTCAGATGAATGACCAATGTATGATTAGAGAGGTTTTTTTGATCACCAGATAAAAAATTGTTTCCAATTGTCTACTTTAGGAGCAGCTCTTGATCCAGATTGAGACCATGAGGGCGGAGAATGAGCAGGGCAGGAGCAGGAGTAACTCCCTGCTACATGGGTAAACTAAGATAACCAGGCAATGTAGCCTCAGCCCTTCCCCCTTGTTTAGATAAGCCAGATTAAACTTCATTTTTGAGATTCCTCCGAAGTCTGTTTTGCATTCCATATCTCTGATTTACAAAAATCAACATCACGACAGTATACCAATGCTGGAGCATAGCAGTACATTCATAATGCAGTTCACTATTACATTAAACTTAATAGTTTCCTTATGACCCCCTTAATACATGTTGCACTGACCCATATATTGCAATAGCTGACCCTGTTGCACCTCCAAGAAATGCTACCTATTGCCCTTGTGACATTATTTCATATTTTTGTCTGTTTTTGTGCATGCATATATGGGTGCATGTCTGTGTATTTACCCATCCAGACGATCTCACCTCGGCAGTACCCCTGACTTCAGGTACCCAGTGTCAGCCTCCTCCATAATGGACAGTAACTCTGACCACTACAGCAGTGCTCTGGTGTTGAGGCGGCCCCAGAAGGGGCGGGTGGCAGCGCTCCGGGACGAGCCCTCCAAGGTGAGCTCCCTCCCTACCTGGGGTCTGTGTGGTTGTTGATAGAGTATACATGAACACTGAAAGTAGAGTATTTCTACAATGACTGGAGAAAAAAACAATGATTCTCATTTCAGAATCTCTATAATGTCCTGTGTGAAAAGTGCTATCAAGATGTTGTTGATTTATTTTAGAGGTAATACTTGGTATGGCTCCAAGCTACAGCTCAGAAATTCTAATGGGGGGAGGCGGTTATGTTATGATATGCCGAAGTTGTGATGGAGATTTTTCATTAGAGGTTCTGGGATAGCCTGCCTGGAAAAATTAGCCTCATCCTTTAGCTGCTTAAAATATTTTTTGCCGTTAACTTTTAACTTACTTTGGTTTTAAACATTTTGTTGTATTGTATTTACAAATTTAACTCTTAAAAATCCAGCTTTTGAAAAATAAAGGTCTTTTCCCATAAATTTTGAAAAAAAAAATAATAGAACATTTTTTTTTTTGGAAAATATTAATGGTAATCAGTTTTTTTGCTGTTTGCCATCTTATGCCTTGGAAACTCAAGGTTTAATTTATCAGTTTTTTTGCCTAGTATTTTTTTTTTCTTTCGAAAACATTTCAAATGCTGGCAGGTCATTTTCAGTCATTAGGGTCAGACTTCATCTTCGTTTTCTTCATTTATTCTTTGTTGGGGTTTTTTTTGTTCAAGGGTAGCCACCTATGAGTATTGCCCCACCCCCCTTCCCACACATACACGCACTCACCGTCATTTAATGCTTGGGCTTTATCTGATGATGTTCTTCCCTTGATCTCTTTCTATCTGCCTCCAATCTGGACAACAGCGACATGTAAGTCAGTGTGGTAGGGATGTCCGTGACAGTTAACTTGTAGTTGTCTTGCAGTGTTTTGATTACTAACTAAAATAACTTTTCTCCCTTGATTTTGTTCCCTGTCTCTGACATGCTTGCCCCTCTGCACTCTCTTTATCTCTCTTGGCCTCTTTGTCTTCCTCTCTTTTTTCCTTTGCTTGCCCTTTTTCCCCATCTCTCCTTCTTTCTCAAATATTTTCTACCTGTCCTGTCCTGTTCTTGCTCTTTCTCTTAATTCTGTGCTACAACTTTTCCATTCTCTTTCTCCCTCTCTCTATTCTTTCACTTCCCGTGCCACCCTTGTGTGGGTCGGTCCAGGTGCAGACTCTTAATGAGCAGGAGTGGGAGCGCGTGCAGCAGGCCAACGTGCTGGCCAACGTAGCCCAGGCTTTTGAGAGCGACATGGAAGCCTCGGACCTGGAAGAGGACCGGGAGACTATCTTTAGCTCGGTGGACCTGCTGTCCCCTGGTGGCCAGGCCGATGCACAGACCCTGGCCTTAATGCTGCAAGAGCAGCTAGATGCCATCAACAATGAAATCAGGTATAAGCAGCCAGATTAGTAAGTATGACCTGTAGAGATCAAAGGTCAAAGTTACTACTGCTTTTATTATTATTATTATTATTATTATTATTATTATTATTATTATTATTATTCCTTCAGACACTTGTATTTGGGTAACAGTGCACATTGCTGTTTTAAGGGGATCAAACACAAGGGTAGGGAAGATGCAAAGATGTTAAAATACACTATATGGACAAAAGTATTGAGACACACCTCTTAATCATTGAATTCAGGTGTTTCATTCAGACCCATTGCCACAGGTGTATAAAATCAAGCAGTTAGCCATGCAGTCTGAATTTAATAATAATAGTAATAATAATAAATTAAACATATGTAGCGCTTTTCTAACACTCAAAGTCGCTTTACAATAAACGGGGTGAAAGAAGACAACAGATAAACATAACACAGCCATTCAGGGGTAGATGGGAAGCGGGGAGGGAGAAGTGGCAGCCACACATGATGCCAGCAGTATTCTCTCACTTAAACAGATACAAAAGGGCAAGAAAAACAAAAAACAACAGCACTGTAGACATTGATTTTATGTAGGAGTTTACTCCCATAGCCTATTCCTCTCCCGAGGTATCCACTAGGCAGTGGCACTATTTAACCCATAGCTGGGGGCTGGTTCATGGGCATCAGGGAATATCCACACACCGGTGGGCCTGCCTACCGCACGTCTAAGGGACAGACCTCCTCCGAGTCCCTTGTTGTTCAGCCAGGGTCCAAGGTGTACCCAGTTACCATGTGTCACCACGAGGAGGCACTACATAGGGCTTGCTGTTGGAGAGGCTATGTACTGGCAGGGAGAGACTTATGTGTTTGGCTCTCCTGTTCGCATTTCTGCTAGCCAGCGGTGAAGGTTGAGAGTAAGACGTGACAGGCACAGAACACTACACCAACACACTAGATGCTTCACAACAACCCGACTTCTTACACAAGAATGTCAGACACACAAACATTTGTGAAAGAATAAGTCGTTCTGAAGAGCTCAGTGAATTCAAGTGTGGTACTGTCATTGGATGGCACCTTTGCAATAAGTCAGTTCGGGAAATTTCTTCCCTGCTAGATATTCCACGGTCAACTGTAGGTGGTATTATTGAAAAGTAGAAGTGTTTAGGAACAACAGCAACTCAACCACGAAGTGACACACCACATAAAGTCACACAGCGGGGTCAACAAGTGCTGAGGTGCGCAGTGCATAAAAGTCACCAACACTCTGTTGACTCAATAACTGCAGAGTTCCAAACTTCCTCTGTCATTAACATCACAAACATTGTGCGCCAGGAGCTTCATGGAATGGGTTTCCATGGCTGAGCAGCTGCATGCAAGCCTTACATCACCAAGCACAATGCCAAGCGTTGGATGGAGTGGTGTAAAGCATGCTGCCACTGGACTGTGGAGCAGTGGAAACGTGTTCTGGGGCATGACAAATCACGCTTCTCTGTCTGGAAGTCTGATGGACGAGTCTGGGTTTGGCGGATGCCAGGAGAACGTTACCTGCCTGACTGCATTGTGCCTGGAGGGATGGGGTTGTTTTTCAGGGGTTGGGCTAGTCCCTTTAGTTCCAGTGAAGGAAAATCTTAATACTCTAGCATACCAAGACATTTTAGACAATTTTATGCTTCCAACTTTGTGGGAACAGTTTGGCGAGGGCCCTTTTCTGTTCCAGCATGACTGTGCCCCAGTGCACAAAGCAAGGTCCATTAAGACATGGTTTGGTGAGTTTGGTGTGGAAGAACTTGACTGGCCCCATCAAACACCTTTGGGATGAACTAGAATGGAGATTGTGAGCCAGGTCTTCTCATCCAACATCAGTGCCTGACCTCACAAATGCTCTTCTGGATGAATGGGCAAAAATTCCTACAGACACACTCCAAAATCTTGTAGAAAGTCTTCCCAGAAGAGTGGAAGCTCTTATAGCTGCAAAAGGGGGGACCAACTTCATATTAATGCCTATAGATTTAGAATGGGATGTCATAAAAGCTCCTGTAGGTTTAATATAGTGTATATCTTGTTGGGTTGTGACCTGCAACACTGACCTCTTAACAAGTGGTATTAAAATGCGGCCTGTATCTGGATATCGTGTCTGGATGAGGAAAACGCTGTAATCGCGCACAGCCCTCTTTGTGGTCAAATTGCGGTTGGATATGATCTGAAAAAAGAAAAAAACAGTCCGACTCCTATTGGGCTGGATCTGACAGAATCAGCCAGGTATAATTATATTCTGTATGCTGTGCTTGCATTAGTGGAGAAAAAGTACTGCCTTGGCAGTGGAAATTTTACCCCTGTAGGATACAGTCAAACATATGACTCATTCTTAAATTTGCCATCATCTCAAAATCAGCCAAATCTCAAACATATTCACTCAAGATCACCTGCCTCAATGACTTCAGACCATTTGCCGTAACATCTGTGGCCATGAAAGCATTTGAACGCATCATTCTGTCACACTTGAAATCTTACACCTCCCCAATGATGGACCCATATCAATTTGCCTATCAAGCCAACCAGTCTGTGAGGATGCAGTTAGCATAGCCCTGCACCATGCCCTGCAACACCTGGAATCACCAAACACCTACGCACACATCCTGTTCATAGACTTTAGTTCTGCCTTCAACCCCATCAACCCACTCAAACTCTTTACCATACTCTTGGATATGAACATTGACCCAGCCATATGCCACTGGATTCGGAGCTTCCTGTGGAACAGGCTACAGAGGGTGAAGGTTGATGAGCACCTGTACTCTCAGTACAGGTGCTCCTCAGGGCTGTGTTCTCTCCCCCTGGCTCTTCTCACTTTACACCTCCCACTTTACATCCACGGATAGCTCTGTGAAAATAATAAAATACACAGACAACACAGCCATTGTAGGCCTATCTCCAACAGTGATGAAACCCAGTACCGCACTGACGTAGACCAAGCTGTCACTTGGTGCACAAACAACAGTCTTCTGCTTAATACAGCCAAAACCCAAGAACTCATTATTGACTTCTGATGCATTCCGAATCCCAAAACACCCATATAAATGAACGGAGACCCCATCATCACCACCGACTCTTTAAATTCCTTGGAACATACATCAGCAATAACCTGAAGTGGAAAATTAACACTGAACACATCATTGCAAAAGCTCTGTTTTACTCAGCCATTATTGAGTCCATCATAACATCTTCTATTACAGTATGGTACGGCGGCACGGACAGTCAAGCATGGAAAAAACTGCAGCGGATTGTCAACAAGGCATCTAAAATCATAGACAACCCACTCCCCTCAGTTGAATCTCTACTTACTAGCAGGACTGTAAAGCGAGCAAAAAAGATCATCTCCGACCCCTCACATCCTGCCCATTACCTCTTCCAGCTTCTTCCCTCAGGGAGACGCTCCAGGTCACTGTCCACTGAGACTAAATGCTTCACAGTCCCCCCCCCCAGCCATCAGGACTCTGAATTCCTCCCTATAGTCCCCGCCTCACACACCATTGGCATAAATACCACCATTTACCTAATTGTTATGCATGATATGTTTATTTCTGTTATTGTGTAACTATTGTTTGTGATAATATGTGGCGTGTCTGTTGTTGTCCATGTATGTATTGTGCTACAGAGTTCAATGTGTACCAAAACCAAATTCCACCAGCCTTGGTCGTGTGGCTAATAAAACAATCTATTCTAATCTCCTTTACCTCACCCACAGTGAACAACTTAATTTGGTAATTTTCACAGCAGCTGCAAACACAATTCACAAAATATCAACTTGTTTCTGTTTCTTCTCACTTTACAAAAGCTAGATTTAGATATTTCAGATGACAGTTTATCTGAACTTACTTGTTCATTTTGAATGGTGCACATGAAAAAGGAATCCAATCTAAATGTAGACGTAATGCAAACAATTATATGAGAACATTATGAACACATACGTAGATCACATTGGTAATATCAGGTGTTAATCAGGAACATTTATTTGTCATTTTATTCCATGCACCTGTGCACATGAAATGAAATGAAGTATCGTTTCCCCCAGCCCACAGCAGGGCAGCACAAAGACAAAAACACATATCCAAACCACAAGAACGCATATATGCAAACTACAAAAAAAATCTTTCACTGTCCAAGAGAGTGAATGCCAGGATGACTATCGGAACTGCCGGTCTGCATGGGCTAGCAATTAGCTTAGCCTGCCCTGCTTCCGTGTCCTGTCAGACCACCCTCGGTGTTTCCTCGGGCGCAGCTCCAGGCAGGACCGTGGTCCCTGGGCCCACCAGATGCAGCAGACCAGGCTCCCCCAGCCAATCCAACGCCAGCTCTCCCAGCCAGACACCTTTGACACACCTCCCCGCACTCCACATGACGACACCAAAAACACAGTCAATGCTAGGCAAGGCCACCGCCAGACTGCCCTTAGTGTTATTGGAACTGCCAGTCTGCATGGGCTAGCAGTTAGCTTAGCCTGCCCCGCTTCCACATCCTGTCAGACCGCCCTTGGTGTTTCCTCTTTGACGCAGCAGACCAAGCTCTCCCAGCTGATCCAGTGCCAGCTCTCCCAGCCATCAAACAAAGACACAAAGTTAGACGTAGACAAAAACACTGCACGGACGGTACTGGGTGAGGTCGCTGCAAATGTGAATTCGCGCGGCCATCTAAATGGAGCCATTGCAACATATTTATTTTATCGCAGACACTTTATATTATTGAAATGCTGTTAGTTGTAATGCACAGCAGTTTCCATTGTTCATCTCTGCAGTCTTTGTCTTCTTCTCTTCATTCTATCCTCCTCTCGCTCTGTGGCAGAATGATCCAAGAGGAGAAAGAGAGCACTGCCATGCGGGCGGAGGAGATTGAATGCCGGGTGGGTAGCGGCGAGAGCCTGGGTGGCCGCTTCCGCTCCATGAGCTCGATCCCTCCTTCGCTGGGTGGGGGCTCCTCCCTAGGAGGCTCTCCTCCAGGCTCTGGCCAGTCCACTCCAAGACGCATCCCCCGCAGCCCCAACAGAGAGATGGATCGCATGGGCGTCATGACCCTGGTAATACCTCTCGTTCTCTCCTCTGTCTCTCCTGTAACAGACCATGTGCCCTGTAATTCATACATTTCTTATCCCTACAGACTGTCTGTACTTTAGTGTCTTCTCTGAAGAGTTGCTCACAGGACTCGGAGATTAATCACACTTTTTGGTTCAGTTCAAGACAGTAATGTTGATTTGTTCCATTCGATCAGTCTAAGTCAAGAATAAGAATTGTATATTTCATGTTTATTAGGGTTTTTTTTTTTTACATTTTGGAGTTCTGATGTTGTTGGCACTTGTAGCATTGGTTTAATTTACTCATACTGTATATTCATGCTTTTGGCTATTCCATATTTATTTGCATAGCATGACCATCAGTGTGTTTATGAATATACTAACAATGTTTTTATGTGTATGAGAATATGTAACACTGTGTGTATATAACCAACCCCTGCCCATAGCACCATTGCTATGACCCCTATGTCACCCAGAGCTACTTCTCCCAGCAGACAGTTACTTACCTGCCATATGGTGCCACTAGCTTCCCTGGCCCCCCACAAGCCTATAGTTATGCACCATACCTCTTCCAGGTACCCATAGTGCTCTCCCTTGCCTGCTCCTTTCCTCCGTAGGTGGGTTGGTGCATTCTGCCTCATCTCTTCCTTTTATCTCCACAGATGCGCCGTGTCATGGAGTATCAGTTATTTCACACTATAGCCAGATATTGCACACTATATGTACACATATTTAGAAATTCCTTTACATTTTAAATGAATACGTTTTGGCCCATGTTAAGCAGTTATGAGTTGGGGTTTCCTGGTTGCTCAGGCAGTTAGGCATGTGTCATGCAGGCTTAAGCCTGATTGCAGCCTCTAGGTTCAAATCCAGCCACAGAACCTTTGTTGCATGTCTCTTCATCTTGTACATCCTATCTTGTCAACTAAAAGCTAAAAGGCCTAGCTTAAATTTAAAAAGAAAAGTGGACTTGAAAATTTCATTTTTTTAATCTCTGGTACATTATGCTGTTATTTTTTATTTTATTTTTTTTAGTGAAATTTCACCCCTCAATATGCACATCCAGGAAGTACTGATGTTCTGTATTGTCTGTTAAAACTTGAACTGTTTTGGTATAACTCATATTTACAGAGAACATGGTCTTTCCCCCTTTTGAGGAGCTTGTCCTGCAGTTAATATATGAACCAGCAAGCATTGTGTGACGATGCAATCTAGACACGCCACTACGGCAGTAATGCTTCTAATAAGCCCGCTCTCTGTCTCTCTCTCTGTCTCTTTCTCTCGCTCTCGCCCTCACTCAATTCCGTGATGCTTTATTGGCATGACTACATCAATTATTACAATGTTGCCAAAGCAGGTGACAGCAAAACAGGTCAACAGAGTACCAAAAAAAAAAAAAAAAAAAAAAGGAAAAAGGTGGCAGAAACATAGAACAGCACTTGAACAGCAACTGACAGTAATTGAGAATGTTTTGGTCACTCACTGACCTTTAGGCTATGGCATTCTGACACATTGTGGTGCTAGGTGTGCACTTTGGCCCTCTCCTAAAATAAGTGGCCATTGTTCTTTCTCATCTAGGAGTAGAAAATTTGGAATCTGATTTTCCAGTTTCTCCTGGTATTTTTTTCTCTGGAATTTTTCACAATTTAGGAGGAAGTGGATCTCTGTCTCGGCCTCACCTGCCATACAGTGACCACATATTCTTTGCTCTTTTGGTAGCCAAGACTTTTTGTGTCTGCCCTTTTCAATGGCTAGACTGTGGTCACTGAGCCTTGGTAAGGATGTGTCTCTGCTTACCATCTCTGACAGTGGAGAGCTAGTCAGCCAATTTGTGTTCTCTTTTTAGGGCCCGATAACATTCTGATTTGTGTTGTGATTTGGTTTCTATGTCCCAAAGTTCCAAATATGAGTTTTTGCATTGTCTGATGATTTGATTTACTCTAATCTGGTTGGTAACAGTGCTAGTCTGAAGCTCATCTATGTTAGTGGTTACGGGGTTAGTTAGTTTCAGAACCAGCTGACTGAGGGGACTCTTTCTTAGCTCTTGGATTTGAATGCTTTGAAATGCTCGCTGTCTCTCTCTCTCTCCCTCTCTCTCCATACAATACAATATGTGCTTTATTGGCATGACATATGTGTACATATTGCCAAAGCATGTAAAACAACAACACAGTACAACAATGCTTATAATAATAACAGCAACAACAACAATGATTATTATCTCTCTCTCTCCCTCTTCCTCTCTCTCAACAAAGTAGCATATAACTTGATTAAACAAAATATTCCTTAACCATGGGTCACTCCCATTCGTTGTTCAAGTTTATTTATGTAATGATGAAAGTCATGGAAACAGATTCAGTTTCTGCTGGCATGCTTACCAGTCTCTGAAGGCTTTCGGCAGCATCAGCAGCCAGCTACTTGGTACTCCCGCTTGCTGTAGCTGTCTGTACAGCCAACACAGCAGCCATACAAACAGCAAATTTCTTCGGTGCTGTATTCTGGACCATTCAAGTACGGCAAGATACTAGATTTTTCAAAACTAAATCATCCAAAAGGTTTTCAGTGGAGCCACACAGATAATTTTTCTGTCCCAACAATTTCAGGTGTATTGCCGTAAATGTGGCTGCTGTGCCTTTCCAGGAGACACAGGATCTGCTCTGGATTGTTTGAGAATCAAAATGATGAGCACTGAGCTCCTGCTCCATCCCACCTCTCTCCTTGTAGTCTCTTAATTTTTTACTTCCCAAGTATGTGATGTCATAGCACACTATCCTTGGGTGGTGCTAACAGAAAACAATGTAGTCTATGTACATGGAGTAAATTTGGTCAAGCAAATCACCATCTCTGTGATTGCACAGTGCTCTAATTACTGAGCCTGTTGTTGTTTTTGGGTGCAGTCTTCCCTTAACTTTCACATTTGTCATGGAAACATCAGTTATAAGTTAGTCAAAATTGTCATCCCTAGTTGAAGATGACATAGAAGGGGATGTTCTGTGACTTGTCTTTGACATGTCCACCTCATTACTCATTGCTCTGCGTACTTGTCTCCTACCTGTTGCCAGTTTTCCCTCTTATAGTGCACTAATCTCTTTTTGCCTTTGTCCCTCTGTCAGTCGAGGAGAGGAAGTGAGTGATTAAAAACCCGAAAGAAATGTGTCACGCTGATGGTTTGTTTGCTCTGCTAATGTCAGGTCTGTAAGGAATGTACATTGGGAGATGTCCTCCTCCTTTTTCCATCCTGAGTGGAAATTCTCACTGTAGATCAGATTTAGTTCATTGGTTCAGATGCAATATTCTTTGCCTCTAGCAATGTGCATAATCTCGAATTAAGCAAAGCCACTTTGCAAAGTGTTTGGCTGCTCGCTCAAGGTATTTGTAACCTGTGCTTTAAACCTGCTGATGGGACTCACAAGTAACCCCCCAGCTGCAAGGCTAACTACTACCTAACTTTGTTGAATCAGCATCTGCTGGGTATGACACAGTGAAATATTGAGACCAGGATTTGTTCTAAAGCTAGTCCCTCATTCCCTAAATGGACAACAAAAATTTGAAATTCTCTTTGAAAATGTAAACAATTCTTTGTTGTATTTTGTTGAGGCAGGGTGCACCCCACCTGCCCTGCCCCCATCCCAACCTATGGATTTGCCGTGTTGTTTTTTTTCCCCTTCTTCTTCTTCTTTATCTGCAAGGATGTGCTGTACAACACCTGAGTTATTCCAGCGGACCTCATCTTCTGATCCATCTTAATTACCAAGTTTTAACTTTCAACTTGAACTCTCTCCTGAACTTCTGTTTGCCTATGTGCAATCTGTGTGTGTGTGTGCGTGCGTGCGTGCGTGTGCGCGTGCGTGCGCGTGCGTGTGTGAGAGAGGGAGCGAGTGACACAGCATGTGTGTTTGTGTTCTTGTGTAGCTATATCTTGTCCTATCCTGTGTGTGTGTGTTTCTGTGCGTGGCTTGGTTTCCTTGGGCTCCACTAGCAGTGTGCCTTGCGTCTCACTAACTCCTTTTTTCTTCTCTCCTTTTTTGCCATGCTTCAGCCTAGTGACCTGCGCAAGCACCGCAGGAAGGTAATCAGGAGATCAGCTCTCACTGTCGCCCCCTGCCTCCCGTCTCATATACAATCCCCTCGACTATCATCTCCTAGCTTCTCATGCCCATCCCAACATATTCAGCTTCTTCATTCCTTCCTATCATGCTCCTTCTATCTACATAGATAGAGACATCCACTATAACCATATCCTTCTGCATACATAATCATCTACTGTTTCCCAAACATCTCAACATGTTGACCTAAAGTCATCTGAGATTGTAAGACGTTCTCTGGGGAAATATTATGTACTAAACATATCACCATGTCAGTTCTTCTCAGGGTAGGTTTCTAAGTTGTTTTTTTTTTGTAATTTGTTTCCCAATCAGTCTTTGCAGAATTTACATGATTATTTTAATTATTGCTCTTTGTGACTTAGAAACTTTTCATTAAAAGGGGATTGAAGATTGTGATTTGTTTTTGTAGAACTCTCAATGGATTGTGATTCTAAAAGATCAGTTTTACTTTTATTTATATTTTTTATTCCAAACAACATTTATTATGGCATTTTTGCTCCATTAAACAACCTACAGTGGGATCCATAAGAAAGATATTGGGGAGAGAAGGTGCCGTGTAAGGTGAGGTCAAAAGTCAGACTTTAACACACAACATGGTTTAATAACATAACTCATTTCCCTTGGAGGGAGATTACCTATCAAACCAGGTTTCCACCATCCACAGCCATGCATGGAAAATTGATCCTGAATGGGTTTTTTTTTTCTTCACATCTCCTGCAGGCATCTATGCGGTCTGAAAGTGAGAATCAGTTAACCTACAAACTTTGATCCCTCTATCCTTGATCTGTCTTTACCAAGCAGTCTGCTCAGGATGACAAGGCCACTATCCGGTGTGAGACGTCACCGCCCACAACCCCGCGCTCCATGCGGCTCCACAAGGGAGCGGGCCACACTGCAAGCCACGAAGACATTCGAGACATCCGGGGGTGAGACCTCTATCCTCTTTTTGTCTTACTCTGTCGAGCCCCTTCAGTTTATAAAATCTGTGCACAGCTGGAACAAAGGGTAATTAATAAAAATTGCTGCATGAAGATGAAACAAGACTTCATAAAAAGATACTTGTCACAGATGATGTTGAATGTTTTTTATTTCTTCTTACTTGAAAATGTTTTAATGTCCTTGGACATTTACTTTATGCATACTACCTAGACATATTCCTAATATGTGCAACATTACTTTGCCATTGATAAACTTGAACCAGGAATGGTCTGATTAGTTATATCCTAAAGTTTGACAAGAGGTTGGTTTGTCCTTCCCTTTCCGCCCTCATTTCCTTCCCTTCTCTCCCCCTGCTCTCCCTCTGTCTCTGTCCTCAACCCTCCACTCGCTTTCTATCCCTCCGCCTTCATCTCTGGTCTGTCTCCCGCTTGCTCTCTTTCCCGTGGTGTCTTAGTCTGACCAGCCTACAGGATGGCCAAGGCAGTAACCCCAGCAGTAGCAACAGCAGCCAAGACTCCCTTAACAAAGCAGCCAAGAAGAAGAGCATCAAGTCTTCTATCGGTCGCCTATTTGGGAAGAAGGAGAAGGGACGGCCCAGCCTGCCTGGCAAGGACAACCCTAGCCAAGGTCAGACAGCAGCCCTTGATTCACCCCAGGACACAGCACCAAACTGCCAACTTTGTTCTTACACTGGTTATTGAATTTGTCCTCAGCTTGTTACCAAACCCTGTCAGAGTTCAGATCGATGTCTCTGTCCATCTGTCTGTCTTCTTAGCTTGTACTCCTGAGACTGAGAGCTCTCCCAAGGATGGCCTGGGCATGGGGACTCTAGGAGGCCCTGCAGAGAAAAACAGGAAGCTCCAAAAGAAGTAGGTGTCCTCCAAACTGTCTCCGTCCTCCCAAAAATGTACATAAATGCAACAGTACAAAAACACAAACAGTAGTTCAATAACAATCGAATACTCATCATAGTCAAAAGACAAGAGAATAGGCCTACTAAAAGTTGAGAATTTAAATAAAATAGAAAACTGCAATTTAAAAACTTATAGATTGTTCTAATTGTGGTCCAGAGCCAGCTCTTCAATCTGATTCACTGCCAACTGACTCACGCTGCAATTCTGAAGTCCACCCCCACACACCCCTTCTATTTCACACCTGTCTGCTGCAATCACCCACTGCAATCAGTTACATTGTTTCATTAACAGTTTAAAAAAAACATGTTTTTTTTTAGCCATTGTACATCTCATAATTTGCTTTTAGACTCTTTAATCAGCATTAATTCATTCTTTAAATGTTTTGCCCCCCTCCTTTTTTGTGTGTGTTATCATTCCCCTTCCCATTCCATGTGTAGTCCAAAGACAGGGTAAGTTGGTAATGTCGCTCCTGTTTTGCATTGTCATCTTCCACACTTGGCTTCACTTAGCCCTCACAAGTAACTCCTAAGAAAGCAAACAGCTGTCCCTCCCTATGCCTGGTGGCTTTTTTGTGCTTATCTCTATCCTGCATTGTTCAGAGGAGTCTAACCAACAAGAATGTGTACCTCTTTGCTTTTTACCTAACTGCAAAACTGACTCTGGGGTTTCTCTACTAGTGCTTGGAAGTTAGACAATACAATCAGTAAAAAATAGTTATTTGAAGAGTCTTAATTTTTCCCCATCCACAACAGCAATGATTACAAATGTAACTTAAATTGCTCGTATTTAGGATCTCCGTGCTATAAACCTTGTAAGAATAACACTTACCCGAAGTAATTTATAGAAAATAAAGAGACTAGAGACAAAATTTTGACACTTTATAATGTGTTTTTCAGTTATAGCACATCACAGTCTGATGCGTGTGTTCAGATGTGACACACAGTTCTATCTAGCAGCCAAATACAGATTGCTCACTCATAACCTTACTGTGAGAGTCACCAAAGTTTAACAACTTGTATCTTTATCAATGCAGGTCACCAGGTTTAAAATATCAGCAACTTCTTAATGACAGTTCCACAAGCCATGAGATTCTTTGTTATATGACAGTGTCCAGACAAACCTCAATTTCAGCGTCACTGTATTGCAGATTATTGAACTTTTGATGGCAAACTCAAGTACCTGCATGAAATGAATGCAGTCTTTAGAAGGCTATTTCAAATGTTTCTCCTGTCTTAAATATTATTCCCCTATTTGCATGTCATCTGTCCTCTACTGATCCAGTGGTTAGAATGGAATGCTTCTGTACTAAACCCTCATTCCAAGAGGATCCTCAAAGCACTGGTTATAGGAGAGAGCTGCACTGCCAATTGTCCCTCAGCGCAACCACAACTGGCTGTGACCCCATTTTTGGAGGCTTGGCAAAGACAAAAAAAAAACTGGTTGAACTTTTGGTGGTGGAGTCTTTCATAAAGCTGGGGGGGGGGGTTGCCAAGCAGTTATGGTCTGCTAAGGACCATGTTTGGCTAATATATTAAACTAAATACATCTTTCAATAGTTTCCCAGAAGAGTATCTCTCCATTTCAGTGTTTATAAATTTCTGATTCTCTTTGTTTTTCTCTCATGTTCTCTCTTTGAATTTGCATGTTTCTTTCTGATTCCTGTGTGTGAGTTCAGAAGGCTTATTTTAACTCCAGTTTTGAGTGTGCAAAGGGTCGTACGGGTCTTGCTGTGTGTTAAGATTATGTGTTGGTATGTTTCTCTGGGTGAGTGAACTTCACCCATTGTATTTGTTAAATGCATGTTCTTCGTCTCAGGCATGAATTGCTGGAGGAGGCTCGCAGGCAGGGCCTGCCGTTTGCTCAGTGGGATGGTCCCACCGTTGTGGTCTGGCTGGAGGTAACACACAAGGACATAAATCCACAAAACTCGAATTCATTTACAAATGCCTTCCTTACATTATCTATTAACACATCTACCTGTTCTCTCTCTCTCTCTCTCCATCCCCCCCCCTCTCTCTATCTCTCTCTCTCTCTCCCTCTCCCAGCTGTGGGTAGGCATGCCAGCATGGTATGTTGCCGCGTGCCGTGCCAATGTGAAGAGTGGAGCCATTATGTCGGCGCTTTCGGACACAGAGATCCAGAGGGAGATTGGCATCAGTAACCCACTGCACCGTCTCAAACTCCGCCTGGCCATACAGGAAATCATGTCTCTCACCAGCCCCTCTGCCCCTCCCACATCCAGAACGGTACTGTCCTCTTTCTGACTAACTCAAGCTCACAAATACACGTGCATGCACACACACGTCCTTTGACATATTCCAAGTTTCAAACAAAATCCTGTTTGAAATGTCAATTACTTGTGTAAAGCTCTACTACCACAGTTGTAGAGCTCTGCGTCCAAAGATTTCTGTAAAATTCCTAAGCTGACATTCAAAACTCTACATTGAACTTCTGCAGCAATTGGCCAGGAATGCTCAGGTATAAAAATTGGCAGGCTTTCCCGTGGTCTACACATTTATTCTCTCTCTCTCACTCCCCTTTCCTCCCAGTTTGTCATGCCCAATTCCTTACTACCTCAAGGTCCTGCCACTGCACAACCGCTATGGTGGTAAGATATTCATACTCCAGTATACACTGAGCCACCAACCGCTTTCCTTTGCCTGCCAGCAGCAGGCTTCTCGGAGGGGGGCCTAACATGTGCAACGGCTCACGCTATTTCCCCCAGATGCCAGTGTGGCTGTAGAAGTGCCCCAACACTTGTGTAAATCACTATTTGTAATGGCAGGACACATTAGGGCTGCACGATATCAAAAAAAAAAAACTCACATTGCAATATATTTTTCTGCGATATCTGTTGCGATATGAAAAAATACAAGAATTTTCAGCGGATGACTTGAATAGCTGGAAAGAACTAGTGCAGTGCCTGTTTGGGTGTAATCCCCCCTCCAACTACAATGTGGGTTGCAATGGCAGAGTAGTACTGTCCATCCGGTCGCCACGGGAAGAGCCTCTCTGTCTTTATGGATGTCAAGTCAAGTCAATTTTACTTGTATAGCCCAATATCACAGATTACAAATATGCCTCAGTAAACTTTACAGCAACACAACATCCTGTCCTTAGACCCTCTCATCGGATAAGGAACAACTTCTTTAAAAAAAAAAACCTTTAACAGGGAGAAAAAATAGGAAGAAACCTCAGGGAGAGCAACAGAGGAGGGATTTCTCTCCCAAGACGGACAACGTGCAGTGGATGTTGTGTTTACACAATTTACAGAATACAACGTTGAAAGAGGATAAACGGCATTATAATGGACTTTTAAAATTTATGAAGAATATGATGCGCAGGATGCCAAGCAGTGACCAGACGCCACCGGAACAGCTCAGGACCCAAGCCACGCGACCAGCATCATCATGTTAAAAAAAAAAAAAAGTATGTATGTTGGATGTGTGCTTTTTCCTTCGAGTTTCTCGACAACTGCTCTCCCGAACAACTTCACACTCGACACTGCACTTCCTTAGGTCTTCAGCAATACACCCGCTAAGTGTGAAGTCAATCGGATGAGTGGTTGTCAAGAAAATCAAAGGACAGGCATACAGATATTCCTTCCATTTTAGTTCTGTTAGTCATTCTACAAAGATTGGGGTGATTTCATCTGCATTGAAAATAATAATAATAAAAAAAGAAAATAATAAAAAAAGAAAAGCAAATATAATAAAAAAGGATTCTACATAGAAAATAATTTAAAAAATCCTATGTTATATGGTCTGGAGACAGTGGCTCTGAAGAAAAGACAGGAGGCGGAGCTGGAGGTGGCAGAGTTGAAGATGCTAAGATTTTCATTGCGAGTCACAAAAAAGGGCAGGATTAGGAATGAGTATATTAGAGGGACAGCTCAGGTTGGACGGTTTGGAGAGAAAGCAAGAGGGACAAGATTGAGATGGCTTGGACGTGTGGAGGAGAGTTGCTGGGTATATTGGGAGAAAGATGCTGAATATGGAGCTGCCAGGGAAGAGGGAAAGAGGAAGGCCAAAGAGGAGGTTTATGGATGTGGTGAGGGAGGACATGCAGGTGGCTGTTGTGACAGGAAGATGCAGAGGACAGGGAGAGATGGAAACAAATCATCTGCTGCGACGACCCCTAACGGGAACAGCCAAAAGTAGCAGTAGTAGAAAATAATAATAAAACAAAGCCGAATTGTAGAGATTTTAGTTTTTGTTGGAAGAGTTGTGTATAAATATGTGGCCATCCTAGCATGAGAGCTGAAAACTTCTGTGTGCACCCAGTGCACGGCAGGCAGAGAATGATCAACAGCGACAAATAGGCATCCTGATACGGGTTGGAAATAAATGCTGCAAAATATGCATGGTCCAAAATTCTCAATTTGTAGTCTGCACTTCACCAAAATAAAAACAACAATGAACGAAAGAAGAAAAAAAGAACACCTGGTCTTAAAGATAATTTTAAATTCTAAAAATCCATACAACTGAAGTTGCTTTTCTTTTTGCAACCACATCGTTTTTTCGGTGTTGTTCTTCTGTTCCTCGCTCATTTTCAGGTTGTGGTCCATGACTAGCGGGGCCTGCTTTGGTTGTTTGATAAACTGATCAAGAAAGATTGTGATTGGTGGTTCGCTGTGCATGCAGAGCCTGATTGTCACCCACTAGCAACAAACTCTGTGTAGCCAAGAACCCTTAAATCGGAGTAAATTATATTATATCAGACAGACTTCTGATATAACTAAATGAGAACCGTGCAAGTTTTTCTTTTGCGTCAAGCAGCAAAAACTTGTAGCATGAATTGTTTGAGTTCATTTGTCTTACTTTACATCGCACGTCCTGTGATGTGACTATTGCGCATGCGTACATCGTGATGATGATGCTGAAACGGTATATCGTGCAGCCCTACAACTCATTACCCCTATCTGGGCCCCACAAATGAATTGTGTTCTCTATGACATTTGGCTTAGCTGGTGATGCGAACCCCAGGGTTTGGACGCTTGTGTATAAGTATGCTACGACAATTTCCATCTTGTTCACTTGATTATTTCCACAACTGTATAGTCTACTCACTGTTCACCATGAAGAGTGTTGAATAGAAACCCTCTGAGAGCATTCACTGGTCTCAGAATCTATTTCACTCTTCTTATTGCCATTTGAAAACCCCCCCCCCAAAAAAATATAGAATTCCTGAAGAGAGGTTGTGTAGCCTGTCATGGAGGGTGCAGCCCAGACATACAGATGATGTAGAACTGTTCACCCCACCTTCAAGTATAGTTGATTCAGAAAAGGTATGAAATAACTTGGTGTCAGATGTGTTCATACAAAATGTTACATGAACCAGTTAGTTTGAAATATGCTGAACCATTTTACACTCTCATACATGTTTATACCAAGCCACGTACACACATGAATATATACAGTTTTAAAGAGCTACTGTAGTCACATGGTATTCATCTCTTCTGCTAAACTGAAACTCATAGGAAGGTGTGGTTATATGAGGATAATGCCACACAGCTGCAGTGCATGTGCTCCAACCAATTCCTGTTAAATTAGGGACAGACTGCATCTGCAGTGACAAATAAACCGAATCAGAAACAGACCTGACATCCAAGCCCCAGCTTTATAATCACCTCAACTCCACCTGCTTTTGTGCAAAGAAACCCCATACATCACAAATCCCCAGAAATGCAGTATAGGTAATTTGGCAAAGAAACTCAGAAATACCACGTGACTTCAATATCTCTTTGATAAAGATGATCATGTTGTGCCATTTCAATTCAGATGAATCGAGCTGTATCAGAAGCTGTCTTTTTAATTCTTCCTAGCCCTCTATCTGACTAACCTTCCTCACCATCTGATTGGGCATGACTGCTGCCACCAAGCTAACACCTAAACAACACAAATACTTTCTAACAATGGGGTCAGACTGAATTTCTGTTTTGATTATTTCTTTTTTGTTGGCTAACCTAACTTTTTAACAAACTGCAAATGAACAAGTGCTTCATTTCCTTTCCCCTTTATTTCTCTTTATTCCTGTCCCCATGTCACTCTTCTCCTTTTACACGTTTCTCTCACTTGTGATTGGTTGGGGGGTGTTACATGATCAGTCCACGGGGAACGTTTGGGTCACGCACGAAGAGATGGAAAGTTTGGCGGCCACACCCCCCACGGTTAGTCTACTCTGATTGGCTGGCCCCTTGTGGCTGCTTGGCCCTGTGGTGTGACTATTGAGGCACGTTCCAAGTCATCCAAATCTTAGTAATTTAGTACATCAGTCTTATATTAATGTCTGCACAATGTTGCATTGGACAACCATTGGAAATTGTGTGATTTGGTTGGCAACTTGAAACGAAGCCTTTTAGATTTGATATAGCTGCTTTGCCTGCTTTTTGTATTAGCTCACTGTAGTTCTTAGTGTGTACGTTTTTTGTGTGTTGTATAACTGTTCAGTTGATCAAAACAAAATCAAATCATAACACATTTATTTAAGCTCTGAAAAGCAATTAATTTACACAATATTGAACCAAAAAAAAGTGAATGTGGTGTTGTTAGTCTGTGTGTGTGTGTGTGTGTCTGTGTCTGTGTGTGTGTGTGTGTGGTCTGTAAGTGTCACTGTCATGCAGCCCTGTTGTATATAACTTATTTCAATCAGTCTGAGGACATAGAGATCAGGTACAAAGGATCTTTTGACGATCAGTTGTGGAAAAAATGTACCAATTAATTAGTGACCACTGAGAAGGTGTTGTTATCTCAGGGAAATTAACACCTGTGTAATTTTATGGTACATCTATCTGGCAGCAGAAACCTTTAGTTTGACATTGTAAAGTTATCACTGGCATAAGCAATACACAATACAATGTCCACTCCCAACGTGGTTTAACTTTGATTTACACTTTGAGGCCTTGCATTGAGTTGCCATAGCTCTGTGTTGTGTTTAAATAACCCCGAATGTCATGGTGTGCACATGAAACTGCCTTAACCCAGCACTGCTGCCTCACTAACTCCCCGCCTCTCTTCTCTTCTCACCACGCTTATGCTAACCATGCTAACACCAGGAGGATGACGAGGGTAGCTGGGCCCAGGTTTGCACACATTCCCCAACACCCCCGCCCCCGCTACACACATTCTCACTCACTCTCTCTCTCTCTCTCTCTCTCTCTCTCTCTCTCTCTCTCTCGCTCGCTCTCGCTCTCTCTCTCTCCTGTGATTGTCCACCGTTCTTGCTCTGTCACTATTTGTAACTACAAAACTATATGTCCAGATCTCACAAAGGGAAAGACCTTAGTAAAGTCTCTACACGATCTAAATTCAACTTAAGGACACTTGTCATAATGGTAGAATTTCAAATTTTCAAAATGTTAAAGGCAGTTTTGACATTTCTTTTTTACCGAAGCATGAAATGACTGGTAAATATTATAAGGCATTGCTGAATGGTACTGAATGAAACCAAGTAAACGACTCAGATATTAGACACAAGTTAATGCCAGGGATAAAGAGGATCGTATTCTAGTTTATATTAGTTTGTTACAAAAATCCCTGCAGAAACGAGGTACAATCTTTGAGGAGTGCTTGAAGTGCTCTCTTTTCATCACAATTCCCATTCCTCCTATGTGACTTTGATTTGACTCAGTGTCACTTAATTGACACTGTAAGTGGCAACTGTGCAGTTTGATCTGATATTTGTGTTGATGGAACACAACGATAAAGTTATTAAAGGCCAACCTTGTGGCAACAGTGTAGTGAGTTAGGGTTCCAGTATTAAAACCACAGATACATTTTGAAGAATTCGACAGTTGTGCAAATAGAAATCTCTGCACAGGATGTCTTTACAGATTCATGAACTCATGAAAAATGTTATTGGATGAGAATACCTTATTTTTCTATTTAGGCATGTTGAGTAAAATGACAGTGGATATAAAAAGTCTACACACCTCTGCTAAAATCACAGGTTTTTGTGATATTTAAAAAAAAAAAGCCAAGATAAATCATGTCAGAACTTTTTCCACTTTTTAGAAATTGCAACCTACAAAAAAAGTGAAAAACAATTGGAATTATTTTAGGGGGGGGGGAGAAAAAATACAAAATGTATAATAACTTGGTTGTGTAAGTGTGAACACCCTTTTATAATTTGGGATTTTGCTGTGTTTAGAATTAACCAATCACATTCAAACTCATGTTAAATAGTAGTTAGTACACACCTGCCATCAATTAAAGTGACTGATTAACCCCAAATAAAGTCCAGCTATTCCTGTTGGATTTTCCTGACATCTTGGTTGCAACCAACTACAAAAGCCTTGGTCCACAAATAGCTTAAAAAGCATTAACAGGATCTCATTGTTGAAAGGTATCGATCAGGCGAGGAGTACAAAATAATTTCCAAGGGATTAGATATATGGGGTGGTCCAACCTTGGGGGTCGTCCCGGGTCGTCCTCTGTGGAGTTTATATGGTCAATTGGCTGTACTAAATTGGAGGGGGGTGGGAGAGAGATGATGGACTGGCAGCCTGTACAGGGTGTCCCTGCTGCCCAATGACTGCTGGGATAGGCTCCAGCTTCCCATGACCTCGATTAGGATAAGCAACTTGGATAATGGATAGATATATCATGGAACACAGTGAAAACACTCATCAACATGTGGAGAAAATATGGCACAACAGTGACATTACCAAGAACAAGACATCCCTCCAAAACTTTTATACTGTTATCCTCAATCGGAAACTGACCCATATTCAATCATTTAACCTGTAACTATATAATGTAAAATTCCTCATTAAATGCTAGTTGTTCTGCTAATCCTTTTCCCCCGCATTAAAAGTAACTTCAAGAAATGTGAATGCTTCTTGTGGGCGACACTGTTTAATTAACATAATGTAGGACAAAAAGGACCATCAGATTCAATCAATCAATCAATCAGAGTATAGTATAACACTTTTCATTCAAACAAATGTAACACAAAGTGCTTCACACAATAAAACAATTAAATCAATAAAATCTCCCCCCTCGCAAAATAAATAAATAAAAGTACAGGCAAGTTTTATAAAAGTACAAACAAGTTTAAAACTGAGTTAGTAAAACAATTAAAAGTGCCATAAACACTGATTAATTAAAAGTAACAACAGAGCAGAATATATAAAAATAGCAAAATATATAAAACACACACACACACTATGAATTTAGCTGTACGCTGTTATAAAAAGTAAGGTTTTTAACCGGCTTTTAAATGTGTCCAGATTTGGGGCCTCTCTCAGGTCCTCAGACAGGGCGTTCCATCTACTTGGGGCGTAAATAGAAAATGCAGCTTCCCCTGCTCTAGACCTAGCATGAGGGATGGTTAAAAGACCACTGCCATTGGACCTGAGAGTTCTTGCTGGTTTATAAGGAATTAACATGTCTTTTATATAGCATGGTGCAAGGCCCTTTAGCGCTTTGTATACAATTGAAATAATTTTAAAATCAGTTCTAGTTTTAACAGGGAGCCAATGCAGCGATCTAAGAACAGGTTTAATGTGCTCTTACTTTTTAGTTCTGGTGAGAACGCGTGCTGCCGCATTTTGAATTAATTGTAGTTTGTGCACAACTGATTTTGGGAGGCCGGTGAATAGTCCATTGCAGTAGTCTAGTCTACTTGTTATAAAAGCATGGATTAATTTCTCACAATCTGATATTGATAGAAAGCCCCTTAGTTTTGAAATGTTTTTAAGATGGTAGAAGGCTGATCTTGTGAGATGATTGATGTGGCTCTTAAAATTTAGATCATTGTCTATGATTACACCAAGATTTCTAGCTTCACCTTTGCACTGCAGAGACAAAGAGCTGAGATGAGCTGCAATTCTCTGTCTCTGAGTCTGCACCAAAAATAAGTATTTCTGTCTTGTCTTTGTTCAGTTGTAAAAAGTTAGCTGACATCCATAAAGGAATGTCGTCAATACACTGAACTAGGGAACATATGGGAGCTAGGTCATCAGAAGATAGGGATATGTACAGTTGTGAATCATCTGCATAATTATGGTAATTTATTTTGTGTTTCTGTATAACGTGCAAGTGGGAGCATATAGAGATTGAATATTAGACAAAGACCAGACAAATACTATATACTGTATTGAACATTCAATTTAAGATAATGTAAGGTTTTTAGGCTTTTCAATAGCTGTCGTTACTACGACAGCCACGGACGCAATCAGGTGAAAGTCAGCGGAACATGCTCACTAGTTAAACTGAAACACCTGCAAGAAAGCAGTTACGTTGTTACTGCAGTCAAACGGTCTCCAGCTCAGACAGGCTGCTGGGGGTTTAGTCCAATACGGTTGCGGCTCATTTGTAAACCGCGTCTCAGAGCCAATCAAGGACTCTGCTATTTTATCTAGCCCCAGGTTAGTCCTGCCTACATTAGTAAACCCTTCACTGGTTGTATTTGAGACCTTTTTGATGAGATTTGATCATTGCTATTGGGTAAAAAAAAAAAAGAAGAAAAGGTGATATCCTGCGATTAATCGACTACTCAACTTCTTTTTGAGAGTAGTTGACGACTATTGAATTGCAGTAGTCGTGAATGCATAAGTGCACTCATGCAACCAGGTTGCTGTCATTTTTCTATCTTTTTTCCCTAAAATATTTCTGATTATTTTTCACTTTATTTTAACAGGTTGTGATTAAAAAAAAAATGGGAAAAGTTCTGACATGATTTATCTTGGGTTTAATTTTTTTACATCACAAAAACCTGCCATTTTAACAGGGGTGTGTAGACTTTTTATATCCACCATATTTAAACTTGATAAACCGAAAATTGTAATTCAGTAGAATATTGCAGTGCTCACAGGAATATAAACTGCACACAACTGCCGCATAGTAGTGCACTGCTCCTAATTGCTAGCCATTTGGCTGTCAAACTGAAACTCCAAAACATATTTAGTTAGCCAATCATCTTAATCTCCCTGAGCAGGCCTATTCTGAGAGAATGCAGTGCATATCCAGCATGGAGTTGGGTTGAATCTACATTATTCTACACTGAAATGGTTGGAAAAATGAGAATCAAAATGACAGCTTTGCCCCCCCCCCCACCCACCCACCCACATACCAGGAAATCACTTGATATATTGCTCACTGTGACACTTGAACATGTCACAAAATAAAGGAAGAGAAATGTGAAGTTACTGAGATAAAAAAAAAGAAAGGCAAAGGTGGTATGAAAAGTAAAAACTAATATAAATATGTATATGATTGGTGGCCTTTGTATATTAGAGCACTGGATCTGTGTCTAAAAATTAGTACAAGACAATGTCAATGTAAAGTCTATGCATACAAGAACCAGTGAGAGGTCATCTCTACTTATTTATGCTTTTTTAGATTCTCTACTTATGTATGCGGGAACTATTATGGCTATTTCACTTGGCATGGATGAAATAGCTGAAAAATAGACAAAAAGATGATTTTCTGTTCAGCTGGTGTGGATGACGCTGTTACATATTTTTGAGCCATGTCATCTCTGACCACAGACGCTGGCATACGGAGACATGAACCATGAGTGGATAGGCAATGAGTGGCTGCCCAGCCTAGGTCTGCCACAGTATCGCTCCTATTTTATGGAGTCCCTGGTGGACGCCCGCATGCTGGACCATCTCACCAAGAAGGACCTTCGGGGACAGCTCAAAATGGTGGACAGTTTCCACAGGTAACAGACGGTACCCATACCCAATTAATTATCTGGTATACGTGTGTGTGTATGTATATATATTACACCCCCACTCGGGTCCTCTACCAGAGGCCTGGAAGTTTGAGGGTTCTGCACAATATTTTAGCTGTTCCTAGGACTGCACTCTTCTGGACAGAGACCTCAGATGTTGTTCCTGGAACCTGCTAGAGCCACTCTCCCAGTTTGGAGTTCACAGCCTTTGTGCTCCTATTACCACAGTGACTAATTTGGACTTCACCTTCCACATCCGTTCCAGTTCTTCCTTCATCCCTTGGTACTTCTCTGTCTTTTCATGCTCCTTCTTTCTGATGTTGCTGTCAGCCAGGATTGCCACATCTATCACTGCTGCTCTCTTCTGCTACTTGTCAGCCACCACTATATCTGGTTGATTGGCCAGCACCTGCTAGTCTGTCTGGAACTTGAGGTCCCACAGCACCTTAGCTCTCCTGTTCTCAACCACCTTTGGTGGTATTTCCCATCTGGCATACCACCCTTTGGTGGTATGCCTGTCGTGTAATTTGTCCCAGCCTGCATCTTACACCCTGCTATTATGTGCTGCATTGTCTCAGGGGCATCTTTGCACAGCTTGCATCGTGGCTCCTGTCAATTGTGGTAGCTCCTGCCTCTATGGATCTGGTGTTGAGTGCCTGCTGTTGTGCTGCCATGATCAGAGCCTCTGTGCTGTCATTCAGACCAGCCTTATCTAGTTACTGGTAGGATTTCTTACCATCAGCCACTCCCTCTATCAGCCGATGGTGCATCCCATGGAGGGGCTTAGTCTTCCACGATGCCTCCTCCTCTTCTTCCTCATCACTCTCTGTCCTCTGCTGCCTAAGGTGCTCACTAAGCAGTTTGTCCTGGGGGCCATGTTCCGGATGTACTCTTGAATGCTCCTTGTTTCATCCCTGATAGTTGCTCTGACACTCACCAGTCCTTTGCCCCCCTCTTTTCACTGCCTGAACAGTCTCAGGGTGCTGGACTTCGGGTGGAATCCTCCGTGCATTGTCAGGAGTTTTCGTGTCTTGACATCTGTGGGCTCTATTTCCTCCTGTGGCCAGTTTATTATCCTGGGTATGTAATGACAGGTGTGGCATACTTGTTGATGGCTTGGATCTTATTCCTACCATTGAGCTGGCTTCTCAGGACCTGCCCTACTTTCGGGAGGTATTTGGCTATGGCTGACTTCCTTGTCCAAAGGAGTTGAATCAAGTGCAACTGGACTTGGTATAGTATATCTGTGAAGACGTTTCGCCTCTCATCCAAGAGGCTTCCTCAGTTCGTGCCTTTCTGACTAGACCAAGCTAGTCTGACTGGCTGGTGATGAGACTCAGAATTTATCCTCTTGGAGTCGTTGTCAGAGCTATAGCTCTGACAGACATCTATAGCTCTGACAAGACTCCAAGAGGATAAATTCTGAGTCTCATCACCAGCCAGTCAGACTAGCTTGGTCTAGTCAGAAAGGCATGAACTGAGGAAGCCTCTTGGATGAGAGACGAAACGTCTTCACGGATATATACCAAGTCCAGTTGCACTTGATTCAACTCCTTTGGATAACCATGACCTGGATGAATGAGAACATTCACAGACATCTGACTTCCTTGCTTTCTTGTCGTGGCTCCCATTGGCCAGTGGGATACCCAGGTACTTGTAACTGTCCCAATGTCTGAAATTCTGCCTTCTGGTAGCTCCACCCCTTCAGTCCTGATCACCTTCTCTCTCTTTGTCATCATTTGGCCACTCTTGTATGGTCCAAATGACATCCTGATGTCATCGCTGTATATTCTGGAGTGAATCAATGTCTCATTCACTCTTGGCGTACAGCTTGATGTCATCCATGTAGAGGAGATGACTGATGGTTACCCCACTTCTGAACTTGTATCCATATCCACTCTTTGTGATGATCTGAGGTTATCAGTGTCCTGTTGGCCTTGTATAGTGCCAAGCACTCCAGTATGGGGCATTGAATCGTAGGCCTTCTTTTAGTCAGTCCAGGCAGTGCTCAGGTTGGTCTGTCTTGTCTGGTTGCTGAAACTCAGAAGGACATAGGAAACAACACCAGGGGATCAGAGTACCAGCTACTAGTTGATAAAGCAGTCACCCATGATATAGTCAATGTTTAAATGGGAATTAAGTTGTGCTAATTGAAAGACAAATGTGCAAGTTGTCATGTTAGAGAAAGAAACATCCATTAAATTGATTGTATGCATGTAAAATAAATTACAAAACTTGCTCTATACCAAAATAAGTCTCATGCCTGTCTGTATTTGACTGTGTGATTGTTTCTATAACAGGAACAGTTTTCAGTGTGGAGTTATGTGTCTGAGGAGGCTCAACTATGACCGGAAGGAGCTGGAGAGGAGAAGGGAAGAGTGTCAGCTTGAGTTCAATAGTAATTTGGTTTTACTTTCTACTGCAAGGTCTCTAAAAGTTTTGATGAAACAACTGTTTGTATCACACACTTGGGTCACAAGCCGGTCTAATTTGGTTGAAGGCCTTAGCTGCATGTTATCCTCCCCCCTGCCCTATCTCCAAGGCCATTGCGGGGGGGGGGGGTGAGGCCCTGTGTGAACTTGATGTGTGAGGTCCTGCTCATTGACATGCATGCACATGAATCATAGTCACACGCACATAGCTATTCTAGTTCTGCTGCATGCATAAGCTCTGTGCAGTACATTTTTAAAAAGTAGAATAATACAGCATCATCATGCACAGTCTCAGCTATGACTTTTTGCTATTATAGTCTTTCAAAGGGAAAAAAATCAACTGTAAAACTATTGGTTTTACATCATCAAGTCAGCTCAGTTGTCACTTTATTTTGACATGTTGAAGTATGACAGTACAGGTGCATCTCAAAAAATTAGAATATTGTGGAAAAGTTCATTATTTTCTGTATTTTAGTGCCACAGGCTCATTGCCCCCATGCCATGCCGCACTGATGCAGTAATTCGTCCAAAAGGAGCCCCGGCCAAGTATTGAGTGCATAAATTAACATACTTTTCAGAAGGTCAACATTTCTGTATTTTAAATCCTTTTTTTGATTGGTCTTCTGTAATATTCTAATATTTTGAGATACTGGATTTTTTATTTTCATGAGCTGTAACCCGTAATAATCAAGATTTTTAAAAAAAATTTTTTTAAAAGGCTTGACATATTTCACTTTATGTGTAATGAATCTAGAATATATGAAAGTTTCACTTTTTGAATTTAATTATGGAAAATAATGAACTTTTCCTCAAGATTTTAATTTTTTGAGATGCACCTGTATGTTACAATTCAATATTTCAGGTCTATAGCCTACATTTCATTCAGATTTTAGATCATTTTTTCAGACTGGTCATTACACGTAGCCTATGGTCACAGTCATGCATATAGCTATTCACCACATCACTGGAACTGTTAACAATGTTATCTAGGGATCCTCTCAGTGACTTGTTAAAGTCATCCTTTTTATCTTTTTACCATTTCTCAGCACCTGACTCGTGTTTATGAATTCGGTCAAGCTGTCATCTAGCTAAAATTGTTTCCCCTTCTTCTTCCTCGCAGTGAGCAGCGAGATGGAGCACATGTGACATAACGATGCACTATCAAAAATGAAAAGACCTGAATAATTTGCTAGATTTTTTTTCATGTGACCTTGACAATACATAATGGAATTGACACACAGGAATTTCATTTTAGAAGAATGTTGGGTCAAGAATAGTCATTAAAAACAATAAATAAATTATATATATATATAATTTTTTTTTAATTGCAGGCCAGGCGCGAGATCCTGTGCAGTCGCACACTTGGCACACCCTATGTGACAGTTCTGCCGTCGTTATATGATATGTCGTTATATGCCTTATGCCTTAGCTGAAATATTACATAAAGCCCTTTCAATAATCCCACTTAGTGTGTACAGTGTTTTCCAGAATGCTCAAAGTGATGAAAATTTATATTCTTCCATACGCTCCCTGAAATGTGCACTAACTGTGGTCTCCCACCATTTCAGATGTGTTGGTTTGGAGCAATGAGCGGGTGATCAGCTGGGTTCAGGCCATTGGACTGAAGGAGTACAGTAGCAACTTGTATGAGAGCGGAGTCCATGGAGCTCTGCTTGCCCTGGATGAAACCTTTGACCACAACTCCCTGGCTCTGCTGCTGCAGATCCCCACACAGAACACACATGTATGCAGAGGCACACACTTACACACAAACATGTATATTCATACACAGACACACACACACTCACCAAATGTATAGCATTTTAGTCAACTATTAGTCAACTGACTGATCAATCGATCGACTATGATATTGCCTTCATTGTACAACCCGAAGGGCTTAATAATGAATCTTAAAAATTCATAGATTAATTTAAAAACACTGAAATCCCAAGATCTTCTCCAATTATTAGGATGCAACAAATTGTAACATATTTCTGTTGAAATTTTATCAACCTTTTTGTAAGTCACTAGTTACCAAATTTACACCTTGTCCCAGTATTTAATGGCTGATCATATATTTCATTATTAGCAAACAGTTTTGTTGCGCTACGTGTTAAGACACATACTAGTATTGTAATTTGGTATCAGTTTGATTCAACCAAACAGGATTTAATGTCTCGACAGCACCAAGCAATGAAAAATCTTGTTGAATCCCATTTCCAAGACAAAACTGGAATAAATGCGTTTTGCAACAATGAAGTATTTCATAGTAGGGCTTGGGTGCACAATCACTTTTTTGGTATTCACTTTGGTGAGATAGAGATGGGTATTACTTTGAATGTAGATGTGAGTGTGAAGAGGCTTTGGGGGTGGGGGATTTGCCGCCTACATCTCAGGCAATACACCAGTAATTTGCTAGTTACTACAACAGCAGCACCCTGTACCAAATGAGCTAAATGACAACTTACACAGGTTGAGGTGAGCTGAAAGTAAGGCCTGTCAGACAAAAGGCATTAATGAAGAATGAATTCCAGCGATAACAGAAAAGGGTGTCAAACGCTTTAGGAAGATTGTATGACACCAGCTTCAGAAACTTAAGAACAATTGTAGAGTTTCAGGCAAGTTGTGTAAAGTAGCTTTGGTTGTATAATGTAGCTATCAGCAGCAGCATCTGTCAGTCTTGGGGCCAGTGTTGGTCCAGCGAAGATACTGAGCTATTTAGCGTACATAGAAATGGTTAATTATAATTAGCTGTAATATCAGCGATGTATTTCAAATGTAAGTAGCACTCAAATACCACAAAGTTTGTAAAACTGATTTAAGTTGAGGCGATCCTTTTTTTTAGTTGATGGACCATATCCTCTCTCTCTCTCTCTCCCCTGTCATCTTGTGGCTCCTCCCGTTCAGGCCAGAGCAACTCTTGAGCGAGAATACAACAGTCTGCTAGCCATTGGCACAGAGAGGAGAATGGAAGAGGTGACAAACTCACACGCACAGACTAGTAAACTGCTGGTCAGCACAATTATGCAAACTTTAAAAGATCATTTTGAAGCTATCTCCCCATAATTTTTTACCTCTCAATCGCTTATACCTCTCTCTTACTCTTTGTTTCTGTCTTTCGATCTGTGTGTATTTGTCTCTGTGTGGCTGTCTTTTTGTATTTGTCTCGCTAACCTGCTTCGTCTCCGCTTATCACCCAGGATGAGGATAAAAATTTCCGACGTGCCCCGTCGTGGAGGAAGAAGTTCCGGCCCAAAGATATGCGGGGTATGTCCCTTGGTTCATCAGACACCCTGCCCGCCAACTTCCGAGTGACCAATAGCAGCTCAGCGTCTCCCTCCACTCAGCCAAAGAGGAGCCCCATGGATGGTAGGCAGAGGAAGCAGTGGCACGTCACTGCTGTGTGTACTTATATGTTCTTGTGTATGCAAGAAAGAGGTGCGTGCATGCGTGCGTGCGTGTGTGTCTGTCTGTGTGTCTTTCCGTCTGTCTGTTTGGTTTGCATGGCTGGTAACGTAATGTCACTACTGCTACTTAACTCAAGTAGAAAGATTCTCTTGATAGGCGGTTAAACTCTATCTCCTCATTCTGCATTCTTTTTGAATGGCTTTGCTTCTTGCCTGTGTGTATGTGCTGTGACTAACGGCATGTCTTTGCATGTGGTAGGGAGTCAGTCTATACAGAGGCTGGACACCGCCACAGTCAGGACCTACTCTTGTTAGCACACAACGCAACGGTAAGATCACGCACACAGTGAAAAGTCTAGAGAATGTCAGACATGCACTCATTAGGCCTACGGCAAGCTTCTATTTTCCTCTTTATTTTCTCCAGGCACAAGGCAGCTGTCTGGCATTTTAGTTTTCGGCTTTAATAACGCATGTTTACGCCTCTCTTGTCTCTTCTTTCACCCCACGTTCACCCCCACCCGGCTTCTGTCCTGCTTTTCGGTGTCTCTCCCCTCTTGTGTTTTCTTAGTTTATCCTCATTATTTCTATAGGTAACCGCTGGTCAGAAGATGAGGGTGAATTCCCTGCTTTCAAGACCAGGATGATGAACTGATTTCTCCTGCAAGGACACTAAAGAGATCTTGGGGTTTTTGTTTTTGGTTTGTTTTTTTCATCATCAAAGAGAAAGATCTTTAGTCATGTCGTCTATAATTCTTGAGAGGACACGTTTTAGAATTATGTTTATCATATTTATGTAAGCCAATTGGACATTTAATTGATTTTAGAATAATTGTGTAACCTTTTTTTTCTTTCTTTTTTTTTTTTTGCCTCCATTCCTTGTTAATCAACCCTTTTAGAGAACATTTCCCCACTGTGCCCTTATTAAGCTTAACTCTACCAGATGTAATTGAATGTTTCAACTGTCTGGAGTTTGTATATTTCTATTGACAGACATTTTATCTAATCTTTTTTATAATCTTGATCTTATTGACCTGATGTATGGGTTATTTTTCCTGTTTCACTTTTTTTGATTTGAATTCTTATCATTGAATTTATGCTCAAGTGACTTTGATACGTGATATAACTTAATTCTGTACCCTTTCCCCTTTTAAACTGTTGCAATTTTTTAAGCTCATTACTTGTGATTATATGTAAATGCAGCTCTTAGGTCACATGGATTTGTGAATATCAGACGAATTGCTGGAGCTGTTAGGCAGATTTGTTTTGCAAACTGCTCAACACTGTGGTTTATCCATCACTGGACAGTATCTGCTGGCAAGCCAAGTGTTGCTGACAACAGATATCACCTGAAACGGTGCTTATTATAATTTTCTTTTATTTCTTATTTACGATACCAAAATGAAACTTTTGATTAAAAGCAAAGAAAAGCCATATCAAGGTAGCAAAAAAAAACAAAACAAAAAAAACAGAGGGCTAATTTCGGGTGCAAGTGGATTAAAAAAGAATTCCAGGTTCTCTCTTGTCGACGTTGCATGCGTAAACCTCTCTACCCGGCCCGCACTCCTGATCTCGACCCATCCCTGTAGAGGCCCTCCCCCCCCTTCACCTCCTCCGGAGAACACACAGGACTCGTGCGTACGTGCAGGATGAACTTCAATGTACCACTGGGTTGAATGTGTGGCAGCTCTCCTTCGATGGACCAACTTCACTGCGGCCTCAATTGATCCGCGCTACAACTAGATGTCCCTCAAGGCGGTGTGATCCACCTGCAAACCCTTTTAAAAAAGACTGCATATCAAGCCTTATTGTTCCTTAACTCCTTACTGTCCTTTGTTCTTATTTATTATTACTAATTCACTGCGTTTTCTGACAGTTTTGTGTTCAGAAGTAAATCCACAGTTTTTCCGCTTGAGTGTTACAAAGCTGTTCACATCCAAGTTTGTCTTGCCTTTGCTCAAAACACAGGTTCCACCATTGGTTTTCATGGCAAATGACATGGAACTGAAGACTTGTCCTTCACCTTATACATGTAAGGTGCTTTAGAATAGTAACGTCTCTTCTCTCTTTGTGATTTAGTCATTCATGTACAACACAAATCAATGTTGCTGTTTTTTTTTTCTTGTTTTATTCCCGCTTTCCTCCATGAAACTTCTCCTGATCTTGTAACAAAATGATGTACAGTCTGAGTACTTATGAACTATTTTTATCACAGTATTATTTATTGCTTACTTCCAATAAAATACTGAAATTTATTTTCCACTGGCAATAAAAAGACTTTGTTTTTCCTAGCACCACTCACCCTTGCTGACCTGCTTGATGCTTGTGATGATATTTTCAACGACAGTCAAATTACCCTGCCGCCTTACTTGGATGCTTTAGCACAAAGTATACATACCTACACTCACTGGCCACTTTATTAGGTACACCTTGCTAGTACCGGGTTGGACCCCCTTTTGCCTTCAGAACTGCCTTAATCCTTCGTGGCATAGATTCAACAAGGTACTGGAAACATTCCTCAGAGAGTTTGGTCCATATTGACATGATAGCATCACGCAGTTGCTGCAGATTTGTCGGCTGCACATCCATGATGTAAATCTCCCGGTCCACCACATCCCAAAGGTGCTCTATTGGATTGAGATCTGGTGACTGTGGAGGCCATTTGAGTACAGTGAACTCATTGTCATGTTCAAGAAACCAGTCTGAGATGATTCGAGCTTTATGACATGGCGCGTTATCCTGCCGGAAGTAGCCATCAGAAGATGGGAACACTGTGGTCATAAAGGGATGGACATGGTCAGCAACAATACTCAGGTAGGCTGTGGCGTTGACACGATGCTCAATTGGTACTAAAGGGGCCCAAAGTGTGCCAAGAAAATATCCCCCACACCATTACACCACCACCAGCAGCCTGAACCGTTGATACAAGGCAGGATGGATCCATGCTTTCATGTTGTTGACGCAAAATTCTGACCCTACCACCCGAATGTCGCAGCAGAAATCGAGACTCATCAGACCAGGCAACGTTTTTCCAATCTTCTATTGTCCAATTTTGGTGAGCCTGTGCGAATTGTAGCCTCAGTTTCCTGTTCTTAGCTGACAGGAGTGGCACCCGGTGTGGTCTTCTGCTGCTGTAGCCCATCTGCCTCAAGGTTCGACGTGTTGTGCGTTCAGAGATGCTCTTCTGCATACCTCGGTTGTAATGAGTGGTTATTTGAGTTACTGTTGCCTTTCTATCAGCTCGAACCAGTCTGGCCATTCTCCTCTGACCTCTGGCATCAACAAGGCATTTTCGCCCACAGAACTGCCGCTCACCGGATATCTTCTCTTTTTCGGACCATTCTCTGTAAACCCTAGAGATGGTTGTGTGTGAAAATCCCAGTAGATCAGCAGTTTCTGAAATACTCAGACCAGCCCGTCTGGCACCAACAACCATGCCACGTTCAAAGTCACTTAAATCACCTTTCTTACCCATTCTGATGCTCGGTTTGAACTGCAGCAGATCGTCTTGACCATGTCTACATGCCTAAATGCATTGAGTTGCTGCCATGTGATTGGCGGATTAGAAATTTGCGTTAACGAGCAGTTGGACATGTGTGCCTAATAAAGTGGCCGGTGAGTGTATGTCGGCACAAGGACATTTTGCTGCCAATGGGGGACTGGGAATGTGCCGAGTGTGACTGAATGTATGCTTGTGTCCTGTGAGAGTTCCTGTTTTTCCACTGGAACAGGGATATTTGAAAATCAATGTTTATGTTGCTTAGAAGAGTTAATAACAAAATATGACAGGAGGGCTATGATAGTGAGTTCTTTAGTTACTCTGACATTTTCTGTCAACTGGGTGAGCAATTATCATGTACCTCCAATACCAGGGTTTAGATTTGCTACGTTAAGATTCTTGTGCCGTTATTGCAGTGAAAACTGCAGTGATTGGTTCTCATGTACTGTTCCCTTAGTATATAACCTGTCTTTAACCGTACTACAGACGGATGACGAATTAAAGAACAAAACAACATAAAAGTGATTTAGTAAGGAGTTGGGGCACCACGAGCCTCCAGAACAGATTCAGTGCTCCTTGTTATAGATTCTACAAGTCTCTGAACTCTACTGGAGGGATGGAGACCATTCTTCCAAGAGATATTCTCTCAATTGGTGTTTTGATGATGATAGTGGAGAGCGCTGTCTAACATGTCCAAAATCTCCAATGTCGGTCCAAAATCTCCCATAGGTGTTCAGTTGGGTTGAGATCTGGTGACTGAAGGCCATAGCATAGGATTTACATCATTTTCACCCTCATCAAACCATTCAGTGACCCCTGTTGCCCTGTGGATAGGGACACTGTCATCCTGGAAGAGACCACTCCCATCAGGATAGAAATTTTTCATCAAAAAATGCAACTGGATTGATGATTGATTGATAGGATAAAGGTGATCAATCAGAATAACTTTGTATTGATTTGCAGTGACCCTTCCCTCTAAGAGGACAAGTGGACCAAAACCATGCCAGGAAAAGGACCTCCATAGCACAACAGAGCCCCCAGACCCCCTCACTGTAGCAAAAACATTTGGGTTTTTCCTTTAATTTATCAAAGCGTTTACAAATGTTTGATATTTGATATTTTTTGTGAAGCACTTTTTAACATTGTTTTAGGAAAGTGCTATATAAATAAAATTATTATTATTATTATTATTATTATTATGTGACTTGTAGATCCATGGGATGAATTTACCTTCACTGACCACTTGGGGGCAGGCACTACAGCCGGTACAAGTCCACCTAGAATCAGGATTCCTATATATATCTTGTAAAAGCTTGAAATTTATTGTAGTTTTCCAGTTATGGAAAACACCTGGAAAATGATCGAATTGATCAAATGTCCTGCAGCTGTACCAGCAAGAACCGCAAGGCGCTGGGGAGGGTGGTGTGCACGGCCTAGCACATCACTGGGTGTGAGCTGTCCAGTCTGTTGGAGCTGTACACCCAGAGATGCCTCAGGAAGTCCCTGAGGGTGATTACGGACCGAGCACACCCACACGACTGCCTGTTCTCCCTGTTGCCCTCAAGGAGGAGATGCAGGACTACAGGACTCTCAAAACATGCACCAGCAGACTGAGGAACGGCTTCTTTCCTCAGGCCATAAGACTTCTTAATGAATAACAGCGAGAAAAGCGCTATAAAAAATGCAACTTGAATGACTGAATAACACACGCACGCACGCACGCGCACACACACACACATCTATATATAAGTGCAATCTAACAATTTGTGCAATATCTGATTATTGAGTCTATATGCACCCTTTGCTGCTTTTATATCCTTTATTGCTGGTATACGTTATTTCTATTATTCATATTCAGTTTTTGCATTTATATGGCTTTTTATACACACACACACACACACACACACACACACACACACACACACACACACACACACACACACACACACACACTATATGGACAAAAGTATTGGGACACCTGACCATTACACATACAGGAGCTTTTATGACATCTCATTCTAAATCCGTAGTCATTAATATGGAGTCCCCCCCCCCCTTTGCATCTATAACAACTTCCACTCTTCTGGGAAGGCTTTCCACAAGATTTTGGAGTGTCTGTGGGAATTTTTGCCCATTCATCCAGAAGAGCTTTTGTAAGGTCAGGCACTGATGTTGGGCGAGAAGACCTGGCTTGCAATCTCCGTTTCTAGTTCATCCCAAAGGTGTTCGATGGGGTTGAGGTCAGGGCTCTGTGCGGGCCAGTCAAGTTCTTCCACACCAAACTCACCAAACCATGTCTTAATGGACCTTGCTTTGTGCACTGGAGCACAGTCATGCTGGAACAGAAAAGGGCCCTCCTCAAACTGTTCCCACAAAGTTGGAAGCATAGAATTGTCCAAAATGTCTTGGTATGCTGAAGCATTAAGATTTCCCTTCACTGGAACTAAGGGGCCTTGCCCAACCCCTGAAAAAAAAAACCATACCATTATCCCTCCTCCACCAAACTTTACAGTTGGCACAATGCAGTCAGGCAGGTAACGTTGTCCTGGCGTCCAGCAAACCCAGACTCGTCCATCAGACTGCCAGACAGAGAAGCGTGATTCGTCACTCCACAGAACACGTTTCCACTGCTCCAGAGTCCAGTGGCAGCGTGCTTTACATCACTCCATCCGACGCTTGGCATTGTGCTTAGTGATGTAAGGCTTGCATGCAGCTGCTCGGCCATTGAAACCCATTCCATGAAGCTCCTCGCGCACAGTTTTTGTGCTGATGTTAACGCCAGAGGAAGTTTGGAACTCTGCAGTAATTGAGTCAACCGACCTTTGGCGGCTTTTACGCACTATGCGCCTCAGCACTCGTTGACCCCGCTGTGTGACTGTACGTGGTCTGTCACTTCGTGGTTGAATTGCTGTTGTTCCTAAACGCTTCCACTTTTCAATAACACGACTTACAGTTGACCGTGGAATATCTAGCAGGGAAGAAATTTCACGAACTGACTTATTGCAAAGGTGGCATCCTAGGACAGTACCACGCTTGAATTCACTGAGCTCTTCAGAACGACTTATTCTTTCACGAATGTTTGTAAATGCAGATTGCATGGCAAGCTGCTGGATTTTTTTTAAATTCTTCATTTTTCACAGCAGTATATATTACAAAATGCATATCAAAACAATAACAGTTTAATTTTCTTCTGCCATTAGCTGCTGGATTTTATACAATTGTGGCAATGGGTCTGAATGAAACACCTGAATTCAATGATTAAGAGGTGTCTCCCAATACTTTTGTCCATGTAGTGTGTGTGTGTGTGTGTGTGTGTGTGTGTGTGTGTGTGTGTGTGTGTGTGTGTGTGTGTGTGTGTGTGTGTGTGTGTGTGTGTGTGTGTGTGTGTGTGTGTGTGTATCAGTGTTGATATTTAAACGTGCATGGATAAGTCGAGCGGTTAGCGACGTCTCCCGCGGTGCGGGCGATACGGGTTCGCGTCCCGGCCACGGCATTTTCTGTGGTTGCCTCCCGAATTTGCTACAACATTCCGCTCCTCATTAGTCGAGCACTCAATACAATTGACGGTTTCGAGAAAAAAATGCTAACAAATTTGGGGGGGGGGGGGACCACAGGAGTGGCCGGGACGCGAACATGTATCTCCTGCGCTGCGGGAGACATCGCTAACCGTTCGACTAAAGGCTTAGATTCGGGAAGCGCGTCCCCACGCTTAAGCATATCAGCTCCTCCACGCCTTTGGGCGCATACGCTTCCGATGGCCTTACGGTTTCACCATCCCACTTCTGACACCAATTTAGCAAATTCGTGGGGCAACCACAGGAACTGCCGCGGCCGGGACGTGAACCCATATCGCCCGCACCGCGGAAGACATCGCTGATCGCTCGACTAAAGGGTCCGACCCATCAGCCAGCGGCCAACGTGTCTACTAATCCATGCACGTTACACTCACCCCCTCCTTCGGGAAGCGCGTCCTCACGCTTAAGCATATCAGCTCCTTCACGCCTCTCCACCAGTCCGTCGCTCTGGGGGTGGAGGGGCGTTGTCCTAGTCTTCTTCACGCCCCCACTGGCAAGCTGTCTCTGCCATGTCGGTGGAGACCAAGGTCTACTTTTCCCAGTGGGCCACCTTGGCCCAGCGTGATGGACTGTGGTACCGGGTCTGGCAAGCGTTGGGCCGGGGAAGAAGTGTGTGGCAGTTACTGGTGCCCAAGGACTGGCGCCAACGAGTGCTACGGGCGGCCCATGGCTCGGTGGGGGCAGGTCACTATGGGGTGGCAAAGACGCAGAACAAACTACGCCAACGGTTCTACTGGGCCGGATGCAGGCATGACACTGAACTTTTTGTGCACTGTTGTGATGCCTGCACTGCCAAGAAAGGACCAACCAGGCGCTCCCATGCCCCTCTACGACAATATCCGGTGGGGGCCCTGTCACAGCCTCTCGCCCTTGACATCAAAGCGATCGCCCTTGACACCTGCTGACCCCCCCCTTCACCCCGGTACACCAGCTGGTCGCGCCCTCTCTCCCTTGACATCAAAGCAATCAGCGTCTCGAGCTGGTCGCGCTCTCTCTCCCTTGACATCAAAGCAATCAGCCTCTCGCCCTTGACGTCAAAGCGATCGCCCTTGACACCTGCTGACCCCCCCCCTTCACCCTGGTACACCAGCTGGCCATCAAAGCAGTCAGCCGCTCTCCCTTGACATCAAAGCGATCATCACCCTTAAAAAGACTCCACTGTGGACCAGTCTTCGCTGGAATGTCGCCTTTCATGGACTTCTGCCTGCCTGCCTACCTGCCACTGAGCCAACTCCTGCTCTACCCCTGAGATCGGTTACTTCAATAAAGACTTGATTCTTCCCTTACCTGGTTGTCCCGTCTGCTTTTGGGTTCTTTCCTGATACGTGACAGTACGTTCCAGCCACTATGGACCCAGCAGACCATTCCACCACAGACCTGGCCACGGTCTGCCAGGCTGTAGCCAACCAGGAATTGGTCCTCGGCCAGCACAGCCAGGTGCTACAGGGGATGGCTGACGCCCTCCGTGGGCTCAGCTCAAAGATCTCCGGAATCCAGACCCAACTTAGTGCCTCCGCTAGCCCGGGATCCGCCCCTCCAGCTCCGCCACCCCCAGCGCCATCAACTTTGGCTAAGGAACCAAGGGTTGCCCCGCCCGATAAGTATGATGGAGATTTTGGACTTTGTCGCCCTTTTTTGATGCAGTGTGAGATTGTGTTTAACCAGCAGCCCCAGTCATATTCCACGGATGGAGCCAAAGTTGCTTACATCATGGGTCTTCTCCGGGGAAGCGCCCTGGATTGGACTACAGCGGTGTGGGAAATGCGGGCCTCCACGTCCTCATCCTACGCTGAGTTCACCACTGCTTTTCGCCAGGTTTTTGATCATCCCGTGCGGGGAAAGGATGCGTCAAAAAGACTGATCTCTCTCCGCCAGGGTTCCCGCAGCGTCGCCGACTACTCCGTTGAGTTCCGTACGCTATCAGCGGAGAGCAGATGGAACAACGAGTCCCTCCAGGCCAGCTTTTCCAACAGTCTCAGCGAATCCATAAAGGACGAATTGGTTTCCTACCCCGAGCCTGGAGGGTTGGAGGAATTGGTTACCCTGGCCATTCGTGTGGACAGCCGAGAGAGGACACGCCGCTTTCCTGGTCACAACAACTTTCCACGGGCCACACCTCCAAACGCTGGGGGCCGAGCTCGCTCGCCTGAGGCTGACGTCCTCCGAGAAAGTCCGAGGCATGACTCTTCCCCAGCTTCGGAGCCGATGCAACTCGGCCGCTTCCGGCTCAACCCGGAGGAGCGTCAACGCCGCATCACCGAGAACAGCTGCTTGTATTGTGGTCGGCCTGGTCACTTTCTGGCCTCCTGCCCTCACCGTCCGTCAAAACTAGCAGGCTCACGAGGGAGGGGGAGGATCCTCGTGAGCCCAACTGTCTGCCCTCTGTCTCCTCGTCCACGTACCCAGTTGCAAGCTACCATCAGTTTTAAAGGTCAGTCCACTAAACTTTTGGCTTTAATTGACTCTGGAGCTGATGAAAGCTTTTTGGATGCAACTGTTGTGAAGCAGTTAGGTCTTGCCACTGTGAGTCTGGACCAGCCTCTTGAAGCTAATGCTCTGGATGGACGTCTCCTGGCCCGGATAACCTCTAAGACCGAGCCTGTGCGCCTCCTGTTGTCGGGAAACCATCAAGAGGAGTTAAGTTTTTTTGTTATCAATTCTCCATTTGTTCCCATTATACTTGGTCATCCCTGGCTAGTTAAGCATAGTCCCCATATTGATTGGTCATCGGCCAGAATTTCAAGTTGGAGTCCCGTCTGTCATGCCATATGCCTCCAGTCTGCTCTGCCTCAGTCTGTCCCCTGTCAAGTGTCAAGCCCTGGCTCCAGGAATGCCAAGCCCGATGCTCTGTCTCATGTGCATGGGGAGGAGTCTGAGCCCAAGCTCCAACCTGACACCATCGTTCCCCCTACCTGTGTGGTTGCGGCTGCGGCTGTCACCTGGAACATCAAAAGGGAGGTCATGGCAGCACAACAGACTCAGCCTGACCCAGGTGATGGTCCCCCCGGGCACTTGTTTGTTCCAGATGCTGTTAAATCTAGTGTGTTGCAGTGGGCTCACTCCTCCAAACTCACCTGCCATCCTGGAGTAACCCGTACCCTAGCCTTCCTCCGTAGGCGGTTCTGGTGGCCTTCCATGACGGAGGATACTGGGTCTTTTGTTTCTGCCTGTCCTGTTTGTGCCCAGAATAAGCCCTCCACTCAGGCCAGTGCCGGTCTGCTGCGCCCCCTGCCTGTTCCACACCGTTCCTGGTCGCATCTGTCCTTGGATTTCGTCTCTGGTCTGCCCGCCTCCGACGGTAACACCGTTGTACTGACTGTTGTTGATCGCTTCAGTAAATTTGTTCATTTTTTGCCCTTGTCTAAACTGCCTTCGGCTCGAGAGACTGCGGATCTGCTGGTCAGGGAGGTTTTCCGGGTCCACGGTCTTCCCCGTGAAATAGCGTCTGACCGTGGCCCCCAGTTCACTTCTGCTGTCTGGAAGGCTTTCTGCTCTGCCATCGGTGCCACCGTCAGCCTGTCATCGGGGTTCCATCCTCAGACCAACGGCCAGGCCGAGAGGGCCAACCAGGCATTGGAGACTGTTCTCCGCTGTGTGGTGTCTGCCAACCCATCCTCTTGGTCCTCACAACTCCCCTGGGTAGAATATGCCCATAACACCCTGCCATCGTCTGCTACTGAGTTGTCCCCTTTTCAATGCCTTTACGGCTATCAGCCTCCCCTTTTTCCTTCTCAAGAGGTAGACATTCCGGTTCCGTCTGTCCAGGCCCATGTCCGTCGGTGCCGTCGGACCTGGGGACGAGCCCGTGCTGCACTGCTCAGGACCTCCGGCCGTTACCAGCGCTTGGCGGATCGTCATCGCACCCCTGCTCCGGACTACTCCCCCGGTGACCAGGTTTGGCTCTCTACCAAGGATCTACCCTTGAAATCGGACGCTAAAAAACTGTCCCCCAGGTATATTGGTCCCTTTCCCATTGTCAAAGTCATTAACCCCTCTGTGGTACGTCTGAACCTGTCCCGCACTCTCCGGGTTCACCCTTCCTTCCATGTGTCCTGCCTCAAACCTGTCTCTACCAGCCCTCTAGTTCCTCCGGCCCCCCCGCCCCCACCTCCTCGTATGATCAACGATCATCCGGCTTACATCGTTCGTCGTCTCCTGGACTCTCGTCGCCGCGGCCGCGGCCTGCAGTATCTCGTGGACTGGGAGGGATATGGCCCGGAGGAGAGGTGTTGGGTCCCTCGTCGCCTGGTCCTGGACACGAACCTCATCCGGGACTTCCACAGGACGCACCCTGACGGGTCTGGTAGGTCGCCCGGTGGCGCCCCTCGGAGTGGGGGGTTCTGTCACAGCCGCTCGCCCTTCCTCTCGCCCTTGACATCAAGGCGATCGCCCTTGACACCTGCTGACCCCCCCCCTTCACCCCGGTACACCAGCTGGTCGCGCCCTCTCTCCCTTGACATCAAAGCAATCAGCGTCTCGAGCTGGTCGCGCTCTCTCTCCCTTGACATCAAAGCAATCAGCCTCTCGCCCTTGACATCAAAGCGATCACCCTTGACACCTGCTGACCCCCCCCTTCACCCTGGTACACCAGCTGGCCATCAAAGCAGTCAGCCACTCTCCCTTGACATCAAAGCGATCATCACCCTTAAAAAGCCTCCACTGTGGACCAGTCTTCGCTGGAATGTCGCCTTTCATGGACTTCTGCCTGCCTGCCTACCTACCTGCCACTGAGCCAACTCCTGCTCTACCCCTGAGATCGATTACTTCAATAAAGACTTGATTCTTCCCTTACCTGGTTGTCCCGTCTGCTTTTGGGTTCTTTCCTGATACGTGACAGGCCCCCATGGAGCGGGTCGGTGTTGACCTCCTTGGCCCATTTCCCACCACAGACAACGGAAACCGATACGTCCTTGTGGCCATGGAGTACTTTACCAAATGGCCTGAGGCGTATGCGGTCCCAGACCAGAGCGCTGCCACTACAGCCGAGCGGCTAGTGTGTGAGATGTTCTGTCGATTCGGTGCGCCCGAAGAAACAAACAGCGATCAGGGGCGGAACTTCGAGGCACGGGTGTTTGTCAACGCATGGGGGTGAAGAAGGCTAGGACAACGCCCCTCCACCCCCAGAGCGACGGACTGGTGGAGAGGCGTGAAGGAGCTGATATGCTTACGCGCAGAGACCCGCTTCCCGAAGGAGGGGGGTAGTGTAACGTGCATGGATAAGTAGACACGTTAGCCGCTGGCTGACGGATCTGACCCTTTAGTCGAACGGTCAGCGATGTCTCCCGCGGTGCAGGCGATACGGGTCCACGTCCCGGCAGCGGCAGTTCCTGTGGTTGCCTCCCGAATTCGCTGCATTGGTGTCAGAAGTGGGATGGCCATCGGAAGTGTATGCGCCCAGAGGCATGAAGGAGCTGACCCTCGTCGTACTGCATGCGTTCGCCAGCTGCATCTCTCCGGCCGGCAGTCTCGAAGAAGACACCTTCCCACTTAGTGACAAGGCGAATCCAGGCCGAACCATTGCTTTTTCCGACACACATAGAGACGCATTCATGTGACGAACACAAGCCGACTCCGCCCCTCTCCCGAAGACAGCTTCATCGAGTCTGGCCATGGTCGGATCTGACGAGCCCGGGGCGCGAACCCCGGTCCCCAGTGGGCAACTGCATTGACACAAAGCCGATGCTTAGACCACTACACCACCGCCGACCCAATATATTTTGTTCTTATTTCTATTTTTTGCTCTTATTTCTATTTTTTTATTTTATTTTATTTCTATTTGTTTCTGTTTTTCTTGTTTCTATTTTGTTGTTATCTTGTATGTTTGTTAGTGTTTAGTTTTTTCTTAATAGAGCATGCATGTCTGTAGTAGAACCCAATTTCCCCTCGGGGATGAATAAAGTGTTCTGATATATATATATATATATATATATATATATATATATATATATATATATATAAAACCCAGCCACTGAGGATGCCCAAGCCAGTACATTCTTAGTGCCGGTCCCAAGCCCGGATAAATGGAGAGGGTTGCGTCAGTGAGGGCATCTGGCGTAAAATCTTTGCCAAATCAAATATGTGTGTAGCCTCTTTTACCCCATAACTATAGAGGGCAGGACCCTAGGTTCTCTCACTGTACTCCAATTTATCTAGCCCGATTTTCAGAGTTGTGGCACTTCCCTGCAAAATGCCCACATAACAGTAGCAGAATTTCTCTTCTGTACCCTTTGTGATCTTCGGGGGTAACTGGAGACGGGTTTTGAAGCTTTCACAGTTGCGACTGCACTTGCAGTCACTGATTCAGTCACCCTATGGGCGACTTTCTGCTGTAGGTGCTTCATTTGCTTCTTCAAAGCTGCCAGCTCGGAGTCAGGACGGGGTTCACTGTGCGGAGATGCACTGAGGGGTGTTTTCTCAGCACATTCCTGTATGGCCTGGTCTGGCTTAGTCGCCAGAGATGCAACTAAGGACTTTAGCTCTTTTATTTCGGCTTTCAAGCTCTGAATTTCAGCCTGCTTTAAGTCAGCCTCTTGCATCGCATGTACACACTGCACAATGGAGCCGAGGTTTTTCCTTGAGGCCTCATATTCCTCCTCTGTACGTATCTCCTTCAACAGCTCAAGAAAGGTTGGCGGCTTGGCTTTCCTCTTTCTTAGGCGGAGATTACATTAAATCTGAGGCTACAGCACCTCTCAACAATTGCTCTACCCTATACACTCAGGCAGGATACCACCTCGCTGACTCACTTTATATAGCGCCTGCTCCAGACGCCTCAGGAAGTCGGTGAGCTTCTCACCTGACTGCTGCTGCATTAGGCGGAACAGGTCATCTCCAGACACTACATACCCAAAAACATGTTCAAGTGCTTCCAGGCACTGTTCAGGGCTGACATCAGGATTGCTGGCTCGGGCTGCTTTAACTACATCAAACGCCGACTCCGAGCCTTTAAGGCTTTCCATCAGGCTGCACCTTTTCTCCTTAAGAGAGCAGTCACACTCTTCTACCATAAGCCGTGATTGCTCTAACCAGCATTCAAACTGTTCCTCACCTGCAGGAGTGGGCAGGGTTCCAGAGAAGAGACGTAGGCGGTGATAACTACCACGCTCGCTAGGGGGCTTTGTAAGCAAATCACTAAGTGCGCGCAGGATGGATTCTGTTGGGCTAACGGGAGGGTCTTGGTTATTTAGGCATGGAGAGAGCATGCTCTGGAGGTCCTCCTCCAGCTTGCCCTCAGCCTGCAGCAGCCCTGCTAACTTCTTACTGAAATCATACACAGGTGCAGGTGGGGCTTCACCTACTATGACTATATAGGCCACGCCTCTTTACCGCCAGTAGGCAGCGCTTCAGGAGGAACGTTCTCTTTCTTTAACTTCTCCCGGCATTCACACAGGATCATAAACCTGTCACGTCGCATGATGAAAATCCTACCTCTGACACGCACACGAACCAAACATTTCACTGTCTGCAGGGTCTCTTCGATTTTAGTGACATCCACATCTTCTGGGATGAGGACCATAAGTGTATGAGCCTCATCTAAAAGCTCACCACGACACCGTCCCTAAACTCCGTCACTAGCTCAGCTTGACCTTCCATTTTCTCCAATGAGATTTTTCCTTATGCAACTTTAATTTGTCTTAGCTTCTAACTGATTCTATTTTTTAAATATTCAACTATCCCAGCGGTGCCTCTATTTTACCCCTTAACTATAGAGGGCAGGGCCATATATATATATATATATATATATATATATATATATATATATATATATATATATATATATATATATATATATATATATATATTTCAGTTTGGGTTCCCTAATTATACCAATTCCCATGAAATGAATAACCTTTAGATGAATAATCAAACAAGACAAAGTTGCAACTCGAAAATTTTAATTATTGTAAAAAAAACAAACAAAAAACCCCCCAAAATAAATAGTGCACTTTCACTATATCAGGCTCAATACAGTTAAAATACAGAATTAAAGTAGGTACCTTTTTCAATATTCCAAATCAAACACACGTGTCCTCCACGGTATACCCAGGGATTGTCGATATTCCTAAATATAGGAAAAACTGAGCTGAAAGGGCAAATCGTGTGTGATTTCTCCCCAGCTACCTACAATTTCTCCCATTTCATCGACTAGCGTCACGATGTGACGTCAGTCCAAGCAGGAAGTGGGAATATTGGGAGAGCCGGAAGAGCGGCGAGAGAGCAATCAGTCCAAGTAGCGCTACAGTCCTTCCCATCAAATCCTGTAGTGACGAGGGGGGTTTGCGTTCAGGTGGGATTTTAAATTCTCTTTCAGTTTTGTTTGGAGTCGTAGACGGTGAGTATTTGTCAGTCCCTTCATGACGCCTGTAAACAAAAAAAAAGCAAAAATCTGAATAAAGCAGAATCAGTATGTGTTGGGACAGAGAAGCAGAAGCTGTTAGCGCGGCCAGCTAAAACTAGAACAGGAAACGCCGCGGCCAGTTTCCAAGTCCCTCAGCGAAATCTCTGGATAAAATCGCCTTTCCGTTACTACATACGCTTTTCTATTCGTGACCGTACAAACACGCAAACGTCGTACAAGATGTTTTCGGTTTTGTTTTTGTAACCCGATCTGCTTGTCTAAGTAAAGCATATCGTGACATTAGGTGTTGCGGATTTCCAATGAATGCGGGTCGATTAATTCGCGGCTCTGCGTTGTCATTTCTTCTCTCTCTCTCGACAAGTTTGCTCTTCTAGCCGGGTTAGATTAGTTGATAATCCCGGTTTACATATCATTTGTCCTGGGTATCGCAAACTACCCGACAGGAGCCACGTTCACAGGGCTCATTTACTTAACAATGCGGAAATGTGTTGGGATGGGATTGGGGATAATGCTGCTATCTGGTACCCACACCCCCCCCTTTTTAAATTGTGGTTTTTATTCCACGTCCGTCCCGTCCCCCCCTCCTCCTTAATTTTAAATCTTTTCGTCTGACCGAATTGACAATTTTGGTACCAGTTGGACCAAATTGCTTGCTGTTGAACGTCATTAGCAAATGGGCGCGGTTGTGCTCCAGTCACCTCTCTGAAAGTTTGGGTGGGAGAAGGAATTTTACCTCGTCCTCCGACGTTTCCCCCTCGTTTCTGCCCGAATGAGTGGAGCCATGTCTCCTGGCCTTGGTGATTGAAAACAGATGCTGATCGGTCGGATTGTGTTGAGTCATGTATCAAGATTTAGTCTGTACAGGACAGAAACTCTTTGTGCTGCAGGTCACACAGAATAAATACGACGGACCAGAAAGGGAAGTTTGATGTTCAATCAATCAAGTTGCATTGATGTTGCCGTACAAATCTGTCAAACCGCAGTTAAGATAAGAATCACAATGTTGATGTAGGGTGGTGGTCAACATTGCTAGGACCATTAGGATAACCGGAAAGTCAAGGGACTTGAAATCTCATGTAATTTTGCACTGTATAATATAAATAATAACAAACAACGTCATCTTTACGAATCAAAAAGTTTTTTTTTCATATTTCAGCGTGTGTGATACAGACCTCGCTAAAGATGTGGAAGGCTGCAGCTGGACAGTCAGTCAATGTGGCTGTGGATGATGGAGGGGACGACTGGGAGACTGACCCTGACTTTGAGGTAACTGTCCTGCCAGGTTGGGGCCCACAGAAGCCTTATTCCCACACGTGTATCTCTGTCGCCAATTCCCCACCATCCCTCACAATCACTCCTGCGGTCAGCTCATGATGGATGAAGTGGAAGAACTTGATGAAATCTCCATCTTTCAATCAGGAAATATTCACATGTTTAGCTTGTTAGAAGCTTCAAGAACCCAAGTTTGCTATTGTAAGATCAATATTATGGATGTTACTGTTTTAAGTTTTTTTTTTAAGTAATGATCAACCAATAATGTTACCTCCTCCTGGAAAAATCTCACTGAGCAAAGGAAACTTAAAGTACCCCTCCACTCAAAAATGTGTTTTTCTTATGTTTCTAGTGTTCTTATGGAAACCTACAAGCGATAATATCCATACAACTCCATGGGATTCATAAAATGACCAACAATCACATAAAGGGAAAATAACAGAAAAAATATTCAGAACTCTCCTTCGGCACAGTTTAGATATGTAGATAGCCTCGTGTGTGTGTGTGTGTGTGTGTGTGTGTGTGTGTGTGTGTGTGTGTGTGTGTGTGTGTGTGTGTGTGTGTGTGTGTGTGTGTGTGTGTGTGTGTGTGTGTGCGCGCGCGTATAACACTGTTTTTATGTATTGTTTACATATTGTTGGCATGCTCTCCTCCTACATGCCTACATGTCCACATACTTTAAGGTGTGTTAATCTATGAGGGGACAAGTCTGATGCACTGTTGCAGTCTTGCTTGGCACTAGTGGTGCGAAATGATCACGACTTTACTGCATTACCCAAGGTGCATCCGAAGCCACAAGCAGCTTTGGCACACAAGTATTAAAGGCTGTTTCCAATGACATTCTTCTGAAGCGCACCGCCTCTCAAATCCCAAGCAGTACAGAAAGTGAGGGGGTGGGGGTTGGGGGTCGCCTCGCTCCGACATCCCGGTGGTTTTGAATTTAAGACTACTGCGAATGAGCCAGTTCCCAGGCAAACTTGGTTGGCTATCAAGGTCAACAGATATTATACATAATGTAAAAATCTCAGCCAGATGGAATATATCTTTCTGCAAACTTTGATTAGACATCTCGTATAGAATTATATAACAGCGATGTGATAATGCGAACACACTGTGACATCATAGTAGATATCATTGTCCGTTTCATAACCACTGCTGTGCCAGCTACTGCCCGTTAGAAGCTAGAAAACAAAAGACGCTAACTACACTTACTATTCTGATATGTCTGCTAGTCACCAATTTTGGTGCACAACAGAGTCTGGGTCTGACTGAGGCTCAAACATGTATGGCTGAATCTCTCCAATGTTTGCTCTAACGTTAGCCATCTTGAAGCACACCGCTCTTTCACTGGCCAACCTAGAGTAAACATGGGTCATGGGCGGGGTGTGAGGCCTGTGTTATTTGCATACTATTCATAGATCCTGAATTTCTGAATGAAGGAGAAAGAGAAGATGTGCTTCCAGCCCTTTTTCAGAGTTTTTTTTAAAACTTTTTATGTGGGAAAACCATGTTAAATAATATATTAATAATCTCAGAGAATATTTAAACTTTAAAAAAGTGTCTGGAGGGTTACTTTAGACCTTTACTGAATTTTAGTGGACTTGCAGTGCATAGCCTTGAAATCGAGGCATGCCAGTGCTATAATTTGATTAAAGGCTTATGTTTACATCATCGGTAGTTCTATTAATGGCCCTGTTTTTTTAGGACTTTTGTTGTTGACAACATTGTCAGACAACATCTAAGAATAAATTTTTAACACTAATGCAATCCATGATGATTTGTGTGAAAAATCAGGTTCTATCAAAAAAAAGAAAACTTGCGTATTAGTTCCCCTAAGAGGCTGAGATGCTTCTGTGAATGGTTGTTCCAGTCCATAGCTTGTTATTACAGCTCCTCTCATATGACATGAATACAGCACACATCCTCCTATATTCACCCTGTGTCCTTTGCTGTGCTAAACAATTTCTGTTGTGTTCACTGTCTATCGGCTCTCATCTTGTATTTTATATGGGTTCTAGAATGACCTGACAGAGAAGGAGCAGCGCTGGGGGGCTAAGACGGTGGCTGGCTCTGGACACCAGGCACACATAAAGTAAGACATAATTACATGGGTCATGTCAACATAGATAACAGTAATATGTGTAGTTTCTGAAATAGTTTTTTGGTAGTACATTGTTTTTGACTCTTGCAATGTTAAATTCTGCTTTGTTGCCTTTGTTTTTTTTAGTCTGCTGCTCAATTTTCCTATAGGAATGAATAAACGTTTGTGTTTATCTTTTTATTAGAAGGGTTCTGGTTATCAGTTTAAAAAGATGAACACATGTCTTTTCATCCCTATGGGAAAATTGGCCAGCAGACTAAAAAAAAAAAAAAAACCCCACACATCTGCCAACCTCTACGCATTCTGCGTAGTCACTCCGCATTTTGAGAACAAAATACGCGACTACGAGTTGATAGTCCAAAATACGCAAAAGAGCTGCCTTTAAAATAAATGCTGCGCCACTCTGATGTCCTAGCGGCATAAACCGCCGTTCTTGCAACCCGCTCGTCATGTGGCTGGGAGGTTCGTATCCCAGACTCGCCGTAACCGCTCACGGCCAGAGCGTCCATGGGATAAGGCATTCGTTAGGCCACCCTTACACCGAGCCATAGTGGGTGTAGATTGGTGTAGTGTTCGGGGACTCGTCGTTCTCCAGCGACCCCTCTGGCTTATCCGGGCGCCTGCAGCCAAGCAACCGGAAGCATTCTCCCTACGTCTCCTTCGCGGCCTGAAGGTAATGCAATCCATGCAAGGCTTCAGCGTGTAAAATAGCAAGAGCAGCCGACACGAGTTTGAAGGAAGATGGTGTAACGACTATCTCCTTCCTGTGGAAACGTGAGCTAGAGGAATTATTCGACAAGAGTTCCGGCCATATGCCATTGGGTTAATCGGGTGGGATAAGAGGAAAAACTAGAAATCTACTCATATATTTTCGGAATGTGTGTGTGTGTGTGTGTGTGTGTGTGTGTGTGTGTGTGTGTGTGTGTGTGTGTGTGTGTGTGTGTGTGTGTGTGTGTGTGTTAGTTAGTGTAGATAGCGGGACCGAAAACTAAAGCACTTATGATCCTAATTCTTTTTGGAGGTGGTAGGTATTGTCTCGGAGAGTAAGGTAAAAATCCCAGAAAATCAAAATTATGCATAATTATGCATAAATATGCAAAATATGCATTTTTCTAAAAATGGCTAAAAACCACTTTTCTCGGCATTTCAGATGATTCTGAGCATCTTTGATTTTTTTCACCTATATAAAAAAAATTTCTGGGACTTAGAAATGTTTTGGCATTATGCAAAATAAATGCATTTTTGCAAAAATGCACTTATGATCCTAATTTTTTTTGGAGGTGGTAGGTATTGTTCCAGAGAGGACCAGAAAAATAGCAGAACATTAAAATAATTATAATAATTATGCATAATTATGCAAAATACACATTTTCTAAAAATGGCTAAAAACCACTTTTCTCGGCATTTCAGATGATTCCGAGCATTTGGGGGTAGGGAGTTGGAGTGGGGGGGGGGGTTTAGGCGCAGGGGGAAGGCGGTTAGCTGGCAGGATGAAGAGGAGGGAGATTTAGACGGGTGGATAACCAAACCGCTACATTGAAGCGGGGTTCTTCTATCTACTCATATATTTTCGTAATGTGTGTGTGTGTGGTGTTAGTGTGTGTGTGTGTGTGTGTGTTAGTTAGTGTAGATAGCAGGACCAAAAACTAAAGCACTTATGATCCTAATTCTTTTTGGAGGTGGTAGGTATTGTTCCAGAGAGTAAGGGAAAAATCCCAGAAAATTAAAATTATGCATAATTATACAAAATATGCATTTTCTAAAAATGGCTAAAAACCACTTTTCTCGGCATTTCAGATGATTCTGAGCGTTTGGGGGGAGGGAGTTGGAGTGGGGGGGGGTTTAGGGGCAGGGGGAAGGCGGTTAGCTGGCAGGATGAAGAGGAGGGAGATTTAGACAGGTGGATAACCAAACCGCTGCATTGTAGCGGAGTTCTTCTAGTAAATGTATAAAAAAAAATGCTCGAGTGATTTTAGGCCTCCATAAAAATGTTTGTTTGTTTTGGGCTTCAAACTGAATTTTTTTTTTTTTACCCGATGCAAGCCTACTAACATTGTGAACAGTCATGAATATCAATGACTGGCAGTTTTGTTTTTTGATTTCAGTATTCAATAAATAAGTGTTTTTTCACAATGTACTGTGTGATGTCCTTTTTTCAGTGTGCACTTTCGGCACGCACGCAAACACACACAAAAAAAAAATCTTGTATGTGCGCACGCAAAAAGGACCACTCATTTTTATTCTTTAAGGTTGGCAGGTCTGAGTTTATACTATAATGTGCGGTGTTTTCTTGTTTTTCTTGATGTCTTGCTTAACTTGTAAAGGGAACCAAACTGCTCCCTAATCTTGCCCTTCCAATGTCCTAGTATCCATAAGCTGCGTGAGAATGTATCAACAGAGCATACCAGCTTGAAGCAGAAAGAGTTGGAAAGCATGCCCAAGGCTTCACACGGATATGGAGGCAAATTTGGAGTGCAGCAGGATCGCATGGACAAGGTGTGAAAACAGTACTGTTTACAGTTGTTGAGTTCACATTGTAAACAGAACTTTAACTGGCTTTTTGGTTTCACTTTCAGTGAATTTAGTGAGTTATTAAAGTTTATTTTCATATGATGTGGTTCGTACTGACAATTGTGACCCAACATCAGAAATTAGTGTTCAGTTTTGAAAAGTTATATGTGAAAGGGGGTTAATATGTTATTTTGGTTTTAATCTTTTTTTTTTCCATCAAAAAGGTGCGTTTTGATTCAGCTTTTCCTGAAGTAAAGTGGGTCTTCTGTAAAGTCAGATGAGCCAGAGTTTGTGCTGCTTGGTCACAAATTGATACACCAAGCAGTGTATCAAACAATTTTCATTACATCAGGAATAAAAACTTGTTTTGTCTCTGGAAACATACCTGGCAACATACCAAAACCGAATTGGAAGCCAGCAGAATAGGTCTATTGTACTTATATGAATACCATGTAATGTGTTTTTTTTTGTGGCTACGGTTCTCTTTGAATATGTGCAAAACCCCCTTTTTTTCCCACAAGGTTGTACTGAGTCGGGAATCATAACTTGGTGCATGATGATTATGTCTGAGAAACTTCTTTGCCAGACATCCAAAATCAATGGGCGTCCAGGTAACGAAGCGATCTATTTTGTTGTCTACCAACACGGGGATCGTCCGTTCGAATCCCTGTGTTACCTCCGGTTTGGTAGGGCGTCCCTACAGACACAACTGACTGTGTCTGCGGGAGGGAAGCCGGATGTGGGTATGTGTCCAAGTTGCTGCACTAGCGCCTCCTCTGGTTGGTCGGGGCGCCTGTTTGGGGTGGGTGGGACTGGGGGAATAGCGTGATCCTCCCACGCGCTAATCCCCTCAAAACTCCTCACTGTCAGGTGAAAAGAAGGGGCTGGCGACACCACATGTATCAGAGGAGACGTGGTACTGCGTAGCCCTCCCCAGATCGGCAGAGGGGGTGGAGCAGCGACCGGGGGCTCGGAAGAGTGGGGTAATTGGCCAGATACAATTGGGGAGAAAAAATAAGACATCCAGAATCAGACAATGGACCAAAAACACCACCTTCATGTGCTGCATCTTAGTTTTGAAGCAGGGTTTTGAGTAACCTTGTTGATGAGTTGTTTAACATGCACACCCGTATTTTTCATCAGACTTTTCATCTGATTATATTTATCTGGGTAAAGTCAAAATCAAAGTAGGTAAAACACCCAATATTTTTTCTCAATTTTTCAATTTATTGATTTATGTAAATGTAGATGTTTTTTTCCCCCTTGACTTTTGGTGCTAGTGGACACCTTACACAGCAAACTCTATGTTGTTTTGCACAGTACAAAGATAGATCATCATTAGAATCCATGTATGCATAAGAATTGGAGCTATAGGGTCATTTTGGCTTAAATCATATAAACACTTTAATGGAAAATTGTGCCCTTAAAAGGATTTACTCCCGGTAATCTGGGTATTGGTGTCCATGTAAAATGTGATCCCTGATGTGTCACAAAGTTGTAATACTTCACATGAGAAATCGTGATGACCAGAAGTACAAATGAACTGAATTTTCATATAACTTGGAGCCCCACGAAACAAGTTTTAAAGACCGAGGTCATTTTTAAGTGACTTTATACATTTTAAAGCAAAAGAAAAGTCTTTTACAGCCTCCAAAGCAGTTTCTGTAGTGCGTATGGTAGTATTTTATCTGATCCTGTGATTGTGTGAACAGGGTGAGCCAGCTGTAGCCATTTCACGCTGTACGATCTTACCATCTCAATGCCAAGAAATCTCTCCCCCCCTCCCCCATCAATCCTCTCAATTGTGTGTTCATTGCAGTTTGAATGTGATGACCAAGTGCTGTTTACTCCAAAATGTGCATGACTGCAATGAGTCGGATGTCAGCACTCATACCACTGGCTAAGCTTGTAGTTCTGCTGCCGTGTTCATACATCTCCCTCCCCTTTTTTTCTTTTCTTTTTAATCTCGTTGGGTTTTGCCTTTTTTGTCTCTGGGTTCTGATTTTCTGACTTTTGTTGAGATTTTTTTTTCTTTGTTGCTTTTTCTCATCTCTGCCTTTCTTTTCATTTGTTCCTGACAGTCTGCCGTAGGTCATGACTACCAAAGCAAGCTGTCCAAACACTGCTCCCAGACTGATACCTCCAAAGGTTTTGGAGGGAAGTTTGGAGTTCAGACTGACCGTGTTGACCAGGTATGCCCTGTGACCTGCAGCCTCTCTTGCTTTTAATAATAATAATAATAATAATGATAAATTAAACTTATATAGCTCCAACTTAGACAGACACAAAAGGGGAAGAAAAACAAACATCATAAATCACAGATGAAAGCAAGCCCTGATTAATGACTTTTAGATACATTGCAATAGCAGAAAACGTTGCCTCCATATTTAAAATGATTTTTGGCCATTTTTAGCCATGTATACTACTACTATCAGCTGCTCCCGTTAGAGGTCGCCACGGCGGATCATCGGTTTCTATTTCTTCCTGTCCTCTGCGTCTTCCTTTGTCACACCAGCCACCTGCATGTCCTCCCTCATCACATCCACAAACATCCTCTTTGGCCTTCCTCTTTTCCTCTTCCCTGGCAGCTCTGTATTCAGTGTCTTTCTCCCAATATATCCAGCATTTCTCCTCCACACATGTCCAAGCCATCTCAATCTTGCCTCTCTTGCTTTGTCTCCAAACCGTCCAACCTGAGCTGTCCCTCTAATATACTCGTTCCTAATCCTGTCCTCCTTCGTCACTCCCAGTTAAATCTTAGCATCTTCAGCTCTGCCACCTCCAGCTCTGCCTCCTGTCTTTTCGTCAGTGCCACTGTCTCCAAACCATATAACATAGCTGGTCTCACAACCATCTTGTAAACCTTCCCTTTAACTCTTGCTAGTACCCTTCTGTCGCAAATCACTCCTGACACTCTTCTCCACCCACTCCACCCTGCCTGCCATCTCTTCTTCACCTCTCTTCTGCACTCCCCATTACTTTGGACAGTTGACCCCAAGTATTTAAATTCATACGTCTTCGTCACCTCTACTCCTTGCTTCCTCACCTTTCCACTATGCTCCCTCTCATTCACACATAGGCTACTGACTTTCATTCCTCTTCTCTCCAGTGCATCCCTCCACCTCTCCAGGCTCTCCTCAACCTGCACCCTACTGTTGCTACAGATCACAATGTTATCCACAAACATCATAGTCCATGGAGACTTCTGCCTGATCTCGTCTGTCAACCTGTCCATCACCGTTGCAAGCAAGAAAGGGATCAGAGCCAATCTTTGATTTAATCCCACCTCCACCTTGTGTGCTGCTAACTCTCAAACAAGCCCCGCAGCTGAGGCGAGGATGAACAGGACGTCACTCAATGGTCGAAAATTTCTTTATTTTTAACCAACAGGTTACGAACCTTGAAAAAGAAAACACACAAAATACAAACATACATCATTCAAGTACCCTCAACTCAAAGCTAACACACAATACAACTCACTCACTCCCGCAATCACTCACCAGTCCGTCCTCGTCCCGTCATACTAAAGAGTCCCCGCTCCGAAGCTGCACCAACCTTCCCGACGTCACCCCCAGAACGCAAACCAGCCAATCACAGCAGCTCCCCAACTGAGACCCCGGATGCACGCATCTCTCGCCAATAGAACCTCGCAATAAAAGTCCTCATCAAGCACACAGAAATCACATACAATCGGAACTGGAATAAATCTCATTATTATTATCAATACTCAGATTCACCTATGTAACTAACAATTCAAACAATGCCACAATTCAACTACATGTGAACGAAATAACTTTCACAAGTTTGTACCCAAACCAAACAAAAATCTCTGACTAAACACAACTCAAATCCAACCACCCCACAGAAAGCAACACACCTCCCACTTGGTCTACTGGACTCTAGACCTAAGGAGACCACACTAATAATCACCGCTTTCTCTTTGGTGGTGTTTCTTCGGTTAACTCTTTAATTTCTTCTTTAAGTCTTTAACGACCCCGGAGCCAGGTCCCCCCGAAGAGGCACGGCCAGCATCACAGGGTCGCTCGCTGCCAGCAGGGTGCTTATCCATGCTCCATACGGAACCAGTGGCACTCCTGTCTCTCCTGTGGTCTGGACCCTTCCATAGCACAACAGTAGTCCTGACATCTCTTCTCTGACAACTACAAGCCTGTTCAATGTAGACTCAGGGAAAGCTACCCCCTCTTGGGCTGCCAAGCATAGGTCCCAAAAGGCAGCTCTGACCTCCCCCACATCGATAACTGGCTTGCCCACCTTCCCTCTCGAGTGCTTAGCCTCCCACTCTGCTCTCTCCATGGCTCTCCCGCGAATCATCCGTCTCTTAACAGCTCGGCGAACCCAACCGATCACCCCACAGAGCTTGGCCAAGCTACTGAACTTTTCAGGCTCAACCAGATCAACGATAGCCACGCCCCAGAGCCTCTCCTTGTTTTCAATCTAAGCGGAGGTCGACTCTTCCTCCTTCACCGTGTGCACAGGAGCCTCGTCAGTCCCATCCAGACGCCCCTGGACAGGATTTGCCGTCTTCTTCCACTGGGCTCTAGTGAAAGCCACTGTGAATGCCCTCCGCTGGAGCTTACGCACAGCCTCTCTGGTGCTGGCCGCCACCTCCGCCGAAGACTTCATGGGACACTCTTCTATCGGCCTCACTTGGAACTCAGGACCCTTTTGACAAATGGAGCCCTCATCCAGGTCTTCTAGAGGACCTCCTCGGGTGATGAGGTCGGCGACGTTCAGATCTCCTGAGATCCACCACCAGTCAGCTACTGGCCCAGCCTTCTGAAACTCCCCGACCCTGTTCGCGAATAACGTCTGATACCCGTAACTCTCCCTCTGGATAGCTCCCAGGATAGTCTGGCTGTCTACGAAATGGAACCATCTCTCCACCTCAAGTCGACCCTGCCTCTCCCAGAACCCTCTCAGCCTGGCAGCGAAGACGGCGCCGCAAAACTCTGCTTTGACCCCGTCGCCCTTCTGGTCAAGGGGCGCCAGCTTGGCCTTTGACTCAACAAGGCGGATGTCCGCCTCTGTAGACGTCTCCCACCTCAGGTACAGAACAGCTCCGAAGGCGTCATCACTCCCATCTGAAAACGTGATGCCCCACGGCCTCCCCCTCCATCCAGGAAGAGTAAGGCTCCTTTCGAAACTGATTTGACGAAGCCGCACATACTCTTCAAAAAGCTTGATGGCATCTGCCCAGAGGTCTGTCAGAAGGGGACTGTCCCACGTGTCTTTCTTGGAGTCTCCTCCCCCAGTCTCCTGGAAGGCTCTCCTTACCAAGATGGCCCCTCTTGCTTTGGCCGGGGTAGCTACACCAACAGGGTCGTAGAGCCCTGCTACCTGGCTTAGGAGCTCCCATCTGGTCTGAGGGTTTAGCGTTTTCTCCTTGATCTCCTTCTCTGAGAGGTCGACCCCCGTCCTCATCTTCTGCTTTCTTTTGGAGAAGTTGATTGAAACCATCAGGAAGAGTCTGTCGCTGTCCACGTAGTATCCAACACCAAGAGCCTTGTTGTCTTCCTGCCCTAGCTGGTTGGGCAACACCAGGGTTCCGGACTCTGGACTTGGGCTTTTAACAGCTTGCCCAACCTGACTACCCTCGCACCTCCCACTTTGACCGGACCAAACCCACGGTTTGAGCGAGAAGCCTCCGGCCCAGAGTATCTCCTCCACTCCTCTGGTGATCTTGTCCAGCTTCCCTGGGTCATTGTGGGACGTGAAGATGTCGTCCACATAGCTTTCCTCTTCAAGCACTCTTCTCTCGTCGCTCATGTGAGAGAACCTGGGCAGTCTCGCGGTTTCCCTCATGGCCAACTGCGCTATGCATCCCGCTGGTCTGTCTCCAATATTGACCCGAGTGATAGCGAAGTCTCTGATCTCTTCCTCGAGTGAGTCCCTCCAGAGGAACTGATGAAGGTGAACCTCTCTTTCGTTCAGCCACACAGAATTGTACATCTTCTTGATGTCTCCTATGGCCGCATGCTCTCCTGCTCTGAACCTGAGCAGAACCGCCCGGATTGGGTTTAGCACATCCGGACCCTTCAGCAGGATGTTGTTCATGCTCGTCCCTTTGAACTCTTGGCTACTGTTCCAGACGAGCCGCACTGGCATGGTGACAGAGTGAGGGTTCGGTGCGATTAGGTGACTTACGTACCAAACTGGCCCTCTCCAACTGTTGATTGTGTCCTTCTTTAACTCGATGGCTGCTCCTCTTTCCACCATCTCGTGTACTTGGGCTGCGTAAGCAGCTCTCCACAATAGGTCCTGCATGAGGCGCTTTTCGGTTCTCAAGAATGTCGCTTCCACCACTTTCCTGTCATTTGGAAGTGAAGCCGGGTCTTCAGTCCAGGGGTATCCCGCGTTCCAGTGCGGCGAGTCACTGTGGTCGTCAGTAGCCACATAGGTCAGGCCTTCCTTGATCTTTTCTAGTTCCTTCCCTTCAGCTAGAGTCATTTCCTTCCCCCCTGGCTGGCATTTCCCGCACCGGCATCCCCCACACTTCGGCTCACAGGCAGCTCCGATGCTGTCCCATTTCCACCACTCAAAAACTTCCTTGCTGGTTGTGGCCATGTTCCTGATCTCCTCACCACTCTCTTGCTCCAGGCCCAGCGTTTCCTCTCTGGAGCTATTTGGCTCTCTGGAAATCTCTTCGACCTTGATCACTTTTGCTCTCATTGAGCGTGCAAAATGTGTCTTTGAGTTGTGAATGGATACCTTCACCTCTTCGAACAGATCAGGGTGCGCTCCCCCCACAGTCTTGCCCAGTGGGCCGTCCCACAACACCAGGTCTCCCACTGTCTTCATCCGCTACGGAGCAAGCCTACCCTCTCGGTGGCTGATTAAGAGTTCGATTTTCTTTGGCCTGACCAGTTCCTCTGTCTTGACCTCCGGGAAGAACTTCTTGAGCTGCCGCGGGCTAACGACATGGTCTGCTTGTGCGATCTCGTCCAGTCCATAACAGACGATCTGGTGGGGACTCCACTCATTCTCTGAAGTCCACATTCTGACTTTGAGCAAGTACCTTTTTGTCTGGACTCTTACTTTCATTCCACCAACTCCATGCACGACCAGCATTACCTTCTCTCCTTTCAGTTGGAGTCTGTTGGCGGCTTGGTGGGTAATGTAATTAGTGTCAGACGCAAGGTCCATCAGGGTCCCAATAGTTTGTCCTCCATTGGTTGTGACCTCCATGATCATCATAAGCACTGGATGCTCTGTCAAACCCCTTTCTTCAAGGAGACCATCACCGTTTGTGCTCGCACTCATTGACACTGTTGTCTTGTTGGTAAATGCCCTTATTACCCTTTCCGCTACTTCAGGGGAGACATCAGCTAGGGCCTTCTCTTGTTCTTTTGAGAGCCTTCCTGCCTTTGTGTCTCTCTTTCCCCCTTCTTGCTCTTCCCTCTTTTTCTCATCACTTTTGTGCCCTCCTTCCACGGAGCACAAGAGGTAGTGGTGGTCTGAGCCGTCTCTTTTCTGGCAGCACTTCTTCTTGCAGAGGAACCTGTTACTACATTCTCCATCCACACCATGGGATGCCAAGCATCTCCTGCAGGCTCCATTCCTTTTGATGACGTCTTTCTTTTCGGCTAGGCTGAGCCCTTTGAACTTCTCGCAGAAGAAGATCCTGCCTCCGTGTTTCTCATCTCCACACACGCTGCACTCTTTTGCCAAATTCCTTCCTGTGGCCCTTGTGAATGCCCTCCTTTCCGGTTTGCTCGATTTCTCAGGCTCTTCTGACACTCTTAACTGCTCCAACCTTTCGAAAACAGCTTCTTGCTCCTTTAGGAACTTTAAGAGAGCATTAAAGCGACCATCAGCGGTGACACCGTTCTCGGGTTTGGTTTCGAATTTGAGCCAGTCCATCTTCACACTGTCAGGTAGTTTGCTCTCTATAGTTTCCATTGCCAGCGGATTCTTTATGGCATCAGTATTTCCGAGATCCGTCAGATCAGTCAGGGCCTTCTCCACAGCTTGAATCAGATCAGTTGTCTTTCTTGGTTGGTTTCCTTTCACCGCTGGAAACTTCTCCAACTCCCTGATTATCTGAATCGCGATGGTTGTCTTGTTCCCAAACCGGTTCCCTAGGACCCTGAACATTTCTCCTGCAGTATCATAGCTCGAAAGTCTGAGGTCTTTGGCGATTTTTTTTCTTCCACGCTGTCTAGGAGTTGGAATTTTTTCACTTCCGGTGACTCTGACGGATCTCCCTGCCTCTGCAGACGTTCCCAGTCTCTTCGCCATCGGTGGAAGTCTCTCATGCAACCGCTGAACGTCGGTAGTCTTGTTGGTTGGAGGCGCACTCTCGGTTTGGCTGCTGCTTGCGTGCCTCCCGCTCCCAGGCTTGCCATACTGGCGCTATGTGCTTCCTCCCATGCTTTCCGCTGAGCCTTAGCTAGCTCAGCACGCTCTTCTTCGGCAGCTTCTGCCATCCTTTGCTGAGCTTCAGCAGCCTTTTTCCTGGCCTCCGCAGCCCTCTCCTCAGACTCGGCGTTAACTTCGGCAGCCTTTAGCCTGGCCTCAGCGGCTCTCTTCTCAGTCTCGGCGATCTCATCGGCCTCCTTTTTCCTGGCCCTGCCGAATTCTGCCAACCACCTGATCCAGAGCTCGTTTCTCTTGTCCTCCAGCACCCGAAGCCGCTTACTCGTGTCGCACGTAACACCTTCAGGGATCCACTCTTCCCAGACAGCCAGCAGATTTTCTGCCTTGGCGATGAGACCTTCCAAGAGTGCGTTTTGCTCCTTACCGTTGCTGTAGATTACTCCTTTCAGGCTGACTCCTTCAGCGCTTTCATAGCTTCTTTCTGCCCGTCCAATGGCAGATATTAGCTCGGTCTCCGCATATCTCGACCAAAGGCTGGACTTGACTGCCCGTCTCACCTCTTCAACTTTGAGCTCACACTCTCTGGTTACTCTCTCTATGTCTGCTTTGAGCTGCCCATCCAGTGCCTCCGCGTCATCGTTCGCTTCAGCTAGCAAGCCAGCCTCATAGTCATCATTTGCAGAAAAAACCCTTTTTGCATCATCAGAAAATGATTTCCACTCAACTTTCAGCTCATCTCGAACCATGGTTGTTGCCATTCTAAGGATGTAGTTGGCTCTTTTCGTGAACGCCGTCTTCACTTTGGTCCTCTCTTTCTTTAGTGATTCCATTTTTATTGATTTACCTTGGATGCTAAGCCCTGAGCGTACCTGTATCGCCTTTTCTAACTGAAAGTCTTTCGCCCTCTCTAGCTGCCTACACTAGCTCAGAATCTTCTGCCCTGACTAGCTCAGCCTGACTAGTCTTCAGCGGCGTTACCGGGCTCACCAGGGGTCCCCCCGGGGATACCGCCCAAAATAGAAAGCAACACAAATAAATAAAGTGGGGAAGGTCTCACCTTCCCCCGCCGGCTTGCTACCCAGGTACGCTCAAAACTAAGCTAAAGCTTAGGCCATTAATTTAGACGGTTGCTAAATGTGATCACTGGCATCAGCAGGTAGCTGTTTAGTTAACCAGCTCCTATTCTACTGGCTGGGCTAGCTTTCCTTGCTAGCTCACGTCAGCTTTTGTTACGGTAATTACGTTAGCTTCCGATGCTAACTCACGTTAGCTTTCCCTTGCTAACTCTCATAATTGCTAGCTAGCACACTAGCTTCATAGCCTACTAGCTGTGCTTACTTTAGCTAGCAGCGGTAGCTTCCTAAACTGCTAGCTGAGCCCTTACGTTAGTCAGCTACACGGACCTGAGCTAGCATGCTAGCTACAAACAGGTACGTCGTTGAAAGGGAAATTTCACCACCTGCCCGCTGACCCTAGTGGCCTTATGTGCGGGTTTATTACGTTTACACCAACAACATGGATACCACAACCTTTCTCGTCCAGGCGACGGTTCAGCAACTCTTCTGCCGTCGTGGTGGTTCGTAACTGTGCTGCTAACTCTCAAACAAGCCCCGCAGCTGAGGCGAGGATGAACAGGACGTCACTCAATGGTCGAAAATTTCTTTATTTTTAACCAACAGGTTACGAACCTTGAAAAAGAAAACACACAAAATACAAACATACATCATTCAAGTACCCGCAACTCAAAGCTAACACACAATACAACTCACTCACTCCCGCAATCACTCACCAGTCCGTCCTCGTCCCGTCATACTAAAGAGTCCCCGCTCCGAAGCTGCACCAACCTTCCCGACGTCACCCCCAGAACGCAAACCAGCCAATCACAGCAGCTCCCCAACTGAGACCCCGGATGCACGCATCTCTCGCCAATAGAACCTCGCAATAAAAGTCCTCATCAAGCACACAGAAATCGCATACAATCGGAACTGGAATAAATCTCATTATTATTATCAATACTAAGATTCACCTATGTAACTAACAATTCAAACAATGCCACAATTCAACTACATGTAAACGAAATAACTTTCACAAGTTTGTACCCAAACCAAACAAAAATCTCTGACTAAACACAACTCAAATCCAACCACCCCACAGAAAACAACACACCTTGAACCCATCTGTCATTCCAACCGCACACCTCACCATTATCACACTTTCCTCCTGCACCAGTCCTACACACAGCGGTGGTTGAAAGTTTGTGAACCCTGTAGAATTTTCTATATTTCTGCATAAATGTGACCTTAAACATCATCAGATGTTCATACAAGTCCTAAAAGTAGATAAAGAGAACCCAATTAAATAAATGAGACAAAAATATTTTACTTGGTCATTTATTAATTGAGGAAAATGATCCAATATTACATATCTGTGAGTGGCAAAAGTATGTGAACCTTTGCTTTCAGTATCTGGTTGTCACCCCCCTTGTGTAGCAATAACTGCAACTAAACATTTCTGGTAACTGTTGATCAGTCCTGCACATCGGCTTGGAGGAATTTTAGCCCATTTCTCCGCACAGAACAGCTTCAACGCTGGGATGTTGGTGGGTTTCCTCATATGAACTGCTCGCTTCAGGTTCTTCCACAATATTTCGATTGGATTAAGGTTAGGACTTTGACTTGGCCATTCCAAAACATTAACTTTATTCTTCTTTAACTGTTCTTTGGTAGAACGACTTGTGTGCTTAGGGTCGTTATCTTGCTGCATGACCCACGTTCTCTTGAGATTCAGTTCACGGACAGATGTCCTGACATTTTCCTTAAGAAATCGCTGGTGTAACTCAGAATTCATTGTTCCATCAATGATGGCAAGCCATCCTGGCCCAGATGCAGCAAAACAGGCCTAAACCATGATACTACCACCACCATTTTTCACAGATGAGATATGGTTCTTATGCTGGAATGCAGCGTTTTCCTTTCTCCAAACATAACGCTTCTCATTTAAACCAAAAAGTTCTATTTCGGTCTCATCCGTCCACAAAACATTTTTCCAATAGCCTTCTGGCTTGTCCACGTGATCTTTAGCAAACTGCAGATGGGCAGCAATGTTCTTTTTGGAGAGCAGTGGCTTTCTCCTTGCAACCCTGCCATGCACACCATTGTTGTTCAGTGTTCTCCTGATGGTGGACTCATGAACATTAACATTAGCCAATGTGAGAGAGGCCTTTAGTTGCTTAGAAGTTACCCTGGGTTCCTTTGTGACCTGGCCAACTATTACATGCTTGGGGTGATCTTTGATGGTCGTCCACTCCTGGGGAGGGTAACAATGGTCTTGAATTTCCTCCGATTGTACACAATCTGTCTGACTGTGGATTGGTGGAGTCCAGACTCTTAAGAGATGGTTTTGTAACCTTTTCCAGCCTGATGAGCATCAACAATGCTTTTTTTGAGGTCCTCAGAAATCTCCTTTGTTCTTGCCATGATACACTTCCACAAATATGTGTTGTGAAGATCAGACTTTGATAGATCCCTGTTCTTTAAATAAAACAGGGTGCCCACTCACCCCTGATTGTCATCCCATTGATTGAAAACACCTGACTTTAATTTCACCTTCAAATTAACTGCTAATCCTAGAGGTTCACATAGTTTTGCCACTCACAGACATGTAATATTGGATCATTTTCCTCAATAAATAAATGACCAAGTATATTACTGTATTTTTGTCTCATTTGTTTAATTGGGTTCTCTTTATTTACTTTTAGGACTTATGTGAAAATCTGATGATGTTTTAGGTTATATTTATGCAGAAATATAGAAAATTCTAAAGGGTTCACAAACTTTCAAGCACCACTGTACTTCTCTGCCACTCCCGACTTCCTCATACAATACCACACTTCCTCTCTTGGCACCTGTCATATGCTTTCTCTAAATCCACAAAGAGACAGTGTAACTCCTTCTGGCCTTCTTTATACTTCTCAATCAACATTCTCAAAGCAAGCATCACATCTGTAGTGCTCTTTTCGTGGCATGAAACCATACTGCTGTTCGCTAATCGTCACCTCTCCCGTTAACCTAGCTTCTATTACTCTTTCCCATGTCTTCATGCTGTGGCTGATCAACTTTATACCTCTGTAGTTGCTACAGTTCTGCACATCACCCTTATTCTTCAAAATTGGTACCAGTGTGCTTCTTCTCCACTCCTCAGGCATCCTCTCACTTTCCAAGATTGTGTTAAACAATCTAGTTAAAAACTCCACTGCCATCTCTCCTAAACATTCCCCTGCCTCCACAGGTATGTCATCAGGACCAACTGCCTTTCCACTCTTCATCCTCTTCAAAGCTGCCCTTACTTCCTCCTTGCTAATCCACCACACCTCCTGATTCACTATTCCCATGTCATCCAACCTTCTCTCTCTCTCATTTTCTTCATTCATCAGCCCCTCAAATTACTCCTTCCACCTTCTCAGCACACTCTCCTCGCTTGTCAGCATATTTCCCTCTATATCCTTGATCGCCCTAACCTGCTGCACATCCTTCCCGGCTCGGTCCGTCTGTCTAACCAATCGGTACAAGTCCTTTTCTCCTTCCTTAGTGTCTAACCTCTCATACAACTCACCATACGCCTTTTCCTTTGCCACCTCTCTCTTTGCTTTACACTGCATCTCATTGTACTCCTCTCTACTTTCTTCATCTCTCTGACTATCCCACTTCTTCTTTGCCAACCTCTTCCTCTGTGTACTTTGCTGTACTTCCTCATTCCACCACCAAGTCTCATTGTCTTCCCTCGTCTGGCCTGATGACACGAAGTACTTTCCTAGCTGTGTCCCTCACTGTTTCTGCAGTGCCTGCCCAGCCATCTGGCAACTCTTTACTACCACCCAGTGCCTGTCTTAACTCCTCCCTGAGCTCCTCACAACAGTCTTCCTTCTTCAACTTCCACCATTTGATCTTAGGCTCTGCCTTCACTTGCTTCCTCTTTTTGGTCTCCAAAGTCATCCTACAGACCACCATCCAATGCTGCCTAGCTACGTTCTCCCCTGTCACCACATTGTGGTCTCGATCCTGTTCAGATCGTGCCTTCTACATAAGATATAGTCCACCTGTGTGCACTTTACTCCACTCTTATACGTCACCCTGTGTTCTTCCCTCTTCTTGAAATATGTATTCACCACAGCCATTTCCATCCTTTTCCAAAATCCACCACCATCTGTCCTTCCACATTTCTCTCCTTTACACCATACCTACCCATCACCTTCTCATCACCTCTGTTCCCTTCACCAACATGCCCACTGAAGTCCGCTTCAATCACCACTCTCTCCTCCTTGGGTACACTCTCCACCTCTTTATCGAACTCAGTCCAGAATTCTTCTTTCTCTTCTATCTCACACCCAACTTGCGGGGCATATGCGCTGATAACATCCATCAATGCACCTTCGATTTCCAGCTTCATACTCATCACTCTGTCTGACTCTCTTCACCTTCAGCACACTCTTGACATACTCTTCTTTCAGAATTATCTCTACCCCATTTCCCCTCCCATTTGCACCATGGTAGAAGAGTTTGAACCCACCTCTGATGCTCCTGGGCTTACACACCTTCCACCTGGTCTCTTGCACACACAGTATACCTATCTTGCATCTTTCCATCCTATCAGCCAGCTCTCTCCCTCTACCAGTCATAGTGCCAACATTCAAAGGTCTGACTCTCGCCTCCACACTACCCTTCCTCCTCTCTCGCTGCGTCTGGACATGCCTTCCCCCTCTCCTTCAGTAGCATAGTTTCGACTAGCACCCTGCTGGCCAACAGTACCAGTGGAGGTTGTTGGCAACCCAGGCCTCGACCGATCCGGTTTGGAAATCTTATTTATGATCCGCATATTTGTTTTGGCAAAGATTTTACACCGGATGCCCTTCCTGACACAACCCTCCCCATTTATCTGGGCTTGGGACCGGCACTAAGAATGCACTGGCTTCTGCATCCTCAGTGGCTGGTTTGGTTATTTTTAGTCATGTATTACATCTATTGCATCCTTTTAAAAGATTGTGCATGTTAATACTCCAACTGATTTATTTTCTAGCCTGGAGCAGGATGTGAATAAGACCATTAGAGAGTAATTTGTTTACTGTTTATTTGAAAATACCACAGAAGAAATATAGTACTATTAAAACATACCATTATATGCATATACCCACACCCAGGGTTTACTCAGTTGAATAACTGTGCCACCCTCTTCCCCTCCCATGCCAGTCTGCAGTTGGGTTCGAGTATGCTGGGAAGACGGAGAAGCATGCTTCGCAGAAAGGTAATGTTACAGTTTGCCTTATACCCCCCCCCCCCCAACCCACTTTTAAACCATATGCCACACCTAATTAACCCAGAAATCTTATCCAGGCAATATTACAGAAATGTACAACTAGAGCAGGAAATATTTATATATTTTTCTTAATACACTGTCAGTAGAACAAAAAAATCCCCATCTATTCTCAGTAGTTTACTTGACAGCTCAACTTTTTAGAAGGATTAGGCTGTGTTCAGACACAAGGCAACATATTGCTGAAATTGCTTATATAGACATTCTGTGGGTGTATCCTTGAAGCACTGATGTACTTACAACATTAATTAGTTCATATGTAATATATCAGTGCATTTATTGTTTGACTCACCTCTTTCCTCCATGTCCATTTTCATTTTATTGTGATAGTGCTGTAGATCAACACTATAATGCCGTGAATCCACAGACAGGTTCTCATCCATTTTTATATAAGAGTGATCTGGGAACCAACATTTTGTTTTGTTGTTTCAGTGTGGTCATTAATAAACGTTTGAATCTGATTGGCTATTGCGAGGCTATATATTGCCAAAAGGTTTAGCACTTTTGACTTTTTATTGGTCGCTGCCCTGTCCATAATGGCAAATTGCCCCATCTCTTGCGTTGCTCGATCTCGTAGAACATGAATCAATCTGGCAACAAGTTGCCTCTTGTCTAAATGTGCCTTAAGACCCTATACCCCTTAAACGTAATGTCAAAGTGAATGGTAGAAAATATTAACCTGCATGTGGCTGGTGATGTAAACCTTTCCTCATGGCCTGACAAATGTATTTCCAAATTTACTCCTGTTACATTGTTCAGTAGATGTAAGACTTCTGCTCTGTCTATAACAGTATCTGGACCTGCTAATATCGCTAGTTTTTTTTTTTTTTTTTTCCTGGCATTTGATTTTGTGTTGATGGTTGATGTGTTGATGAATGCGAACGATGCTGGGCTGTACACCAGCATCTCAGCTCTCATTGCTTATCGGCTACATTTTTGTCCTCATATTATCATCAGCCTTGCATTGTGTTCATCTCTCGAGTCATAGAGGTGTAGAAAGCGAAGCCCAATTCCAGTCCAATTCTTCAACAGCGGAACAGATTTAAATGTTACTCATACTTCTGATGTTACATCAAATGTTGATCAACCTACACTACCGTTCAAAAGTTTGGGATCACCCAAACAATTTCGTGTTTTCCATGAAAAGTCACACTTATTCACCACCATATGTTGTGAAATGAATAGAAAATAGAGTCAAGACATTGACAAGGTTAGAAATAATGATTTTTATTTGAAATAAGATTTTTTTTACATCAAACTTTGCTTTCGTTAAAGAATCCTCCATTTGCAGCAATTACAGCATTGCAGACCTTTGGCATTCTAGCTGTTAATTTGTTGAGGTAATCTGGAGAAATTGCACCCCACGCTTCCAGAAGCAGCTCCCACAAGTTGGATTGGTTGGATGGGCACTTCTTTGAGCAGATTGAGTTTCTGGAGCATCACATTTGTGGGGTCAATTAAACGCTCAAAATGGCCAGAAAAAGAGAACTTTCATCTGAAACTCGACAGTCTATTCTTGTTCTTAGAAATGAAGGCTATTCCATGCGAGAAATTGCTAAGAAATTGAAGATTTCCTACACCGGTGTGTACTACTCCCTTCAGAGGACAGCACAAACAGGCTCTAACAGGTACTATTTAATGAAGATGCCAGTTGGGGACCTGTGAGGCGTCTGTTTCTCAAACTAGAGACTCTAATGTACTTATCTTCTTGCTCAGTTGTGCAACGCGGCCTCCCACTTCTTTTTCTACTCTGGTTAGAGCCTGTTTGTGCTGTCCTCTGAAGGGAGTAGTACACACCGGTGTAGGAAATCTTCAATTTCTTAGCAATTTCTCGCATGGAATAGCCTTCATTTCTAAGAACAAGAATAGACTGTCGAGTTTCAGATGAAAGTTCTCTTTTTCTGGCCATTTTGAGCGTTTAATTGACCCCACAAATGTGATGCTCCAGAAACTCAATCTGCTCAAAGAAGTGCCCATCCAACCAATCCAACTTGTGGGAGCTGCTTCTGGAAGCGTGGGGTGCAATTTCTCCAGATTACCTCAACAAATTAACAGCTAGAATGCCAAAGGTCTGCAATGCTGTAATTGCTGCAAATGGAGGATTCTTTGACGAAAGCAAAGTTTGATGTAAAAAAAATCTTATTTCAAATACAAATCATTATTTCTAACCTTGTCAATGTCTTGACTCTATTTTCTATTCATTTCACAACATATGGTGGTGAATAAGTGTGACTTTTCATGGAAAACACAAAATTGTTTGGGTGATCCCAAACTTTTGAACGGTAGTGTATGTTCCTGTGAAATAACTTCACCCAGAAACTGATTGATCCCAAAAAGAACCTGAATTTGAATACTATAAAGTGATCTGATTGTGGAAACAAGTGTGGTAATGAGTGTTGATGGGTGGTTTGGATTTGGGCTGCTTCCTGATCACTGCTTACCCTGCTGCTTCACCCTGAACTTTGACCCTTGCCCCCTGCTTTGCTGTGTAGACTACTCCACTGGGTTTGGGGGGCGATATGGAGTGCAGGCAGATCGCGTGGACCAGAGTGCAGTGGGCTTCGAGTACCAAGGCAAAACCGAGAAACATGAGTCCCAGAGAGGTTTGTTTAGTGTTCCCACCATTATGTAAAGTCCTGTATTAACCGGGAAGAAACTCCGTGGGATACACGCTAACCCACACACACACACACACACACACACTTCTCAACAATTTGGCGAGACTGTATCAATGCATCTCCTTGCAGGTCCAGAGGAGTCACATGATTGAATTGTCTTTTCTCTCTCTGTCCTCATTCTTCAGCCTCTGCCATTCTGCCATTTGCTGTTTTATATCGGGCTGCAAACATGGCTTTATTTTTAAGTCCAACCTTATTTGTTGCTGTGTGTAACATTATTATTGCTAATGTTGTAGGTCGTAATATCTTTTTAGGTTGGTGTTTTTGAAATACAGCACACCACCCCTACCTGAGGAGGCCCGAATTACATGGTGATCTTCTCTAACCAGGATGACTTTCCATTGTAAAATGTTGTTCCTACAATGTTCCCTCCCTTTCTTTCCTTCCCATATTTCAGATGGTTGATGTGGATATTTCATCAACTTCTGGCTGTTGGGTTGTTTACACCAAGCTGATTATCTTGGGACTATTAATTGTATTTCTTTCTTCTTCTTTTTTTTTTTTACATTGGTACAGTTTATTCCTATTTAAATGTACATTTTGGTTTGAGTCAGCTTCCCTCAGACACACTTTCTCCACGATTGAGATTGTGCAAAAAAAAAAACAAAAAAACAAAAAAAAGACAACCTCAGGCAGATTCAAGTTTGAAAAAGAAAATGCAGAGCACTTTGTTATTGGATATGGTTTCTTACCCATTATTTCTGACATTAGGAGAATTTGTGGTCTGCCTTAGAGAAACTTGAAACCAGTGTGTAGCTTAAAATTATTTTAAGCACCATAATGCTTGAAACAACCATTTTTGGGCCTTAACATGAATAAAGTTGGTGCATGTTGCAAAGTTATACCAAATGATGCAATTTATACCAAATAGAAATATTACTGCAAAGGAAAATGAAAGATGCAGTATAGGAGGAAAAACGTTTATGGGAATAAAAACCCTGTCTGCTGGTGATAGCTGGTTGGACCCATCTGCCATGGGCTAGGTATAATCTGTCGCTTCTTGTCTAAACTATGGCTATCCCCCCCCCTCGTTTTTTTTTTTTTTGGACACCATCAGATTACACCAAGGGTTTTGGTGGAAAGTTTGGTGTCGAGACAGACAAGGTGGACAAGAGTGCTGTGGGCTTCGAGTACCAAGGCAAGACGGAGAGACACGAGTCTCAAAAAGGTTGGTGCTGCTGTTACCTGTGGATGTACTTGATAGAAAACACTCACTGACTAAATGCAGGTACGCTAGGAATCCACAAAAAAAAGTACACTTTAACACTTTAAATTTGGGTAGTGCTTAATTCTATTCACATTTGTAGATGTTATTGTAGATGCACATATTGCAATGAGACAAAGTTTACTCTGTTTCTGCCAATGGGTCAGTCTTTCAGTGGACTTCAGTTATTGCTGGTGATGTTAACAGACCTTGTCTGACTTTGCGAAAAATGAATTATAGTACCTTTTCGAAAAATTGGTATTTTTTCTAACCGCTTATATAGTTTTCTGTTAGAATTTTAAATTTACACTATTTTATTCATTATAGTTTGGATTATCAAGAGAAGTGAGCTGTTGACATGCTCTCCAATTTTCAAATGATATGGAAATTATCCTGACAAAATGTATGTAAGGCCAGGTTATTCCTGAAGGATTGACATTGTCCAAAAATGTTTTTTTCACATATCAGAGGAGGAGTCTTTTAATGTATATCTATTTTCTTGGATATTATCAGTGGTTCCTTTTTTTGTTGTTAATTTATTTGTTGATTTGGATCATGTGAAATGAATTACTCTTGGACCATGACTGGAGTTATCAGAGTATTCTCATGCAGTTACAGCCAAGTCTTTGTTGGAACATAGTTTGGTCAGTGGAAGGGTTCTGCAAGTGAAAATTTTTTATTGTTTTGACCAATGCCTAAATTTATCTTGACTCTTTAAAAATGTATCCACTTACAGGTTAATTTCGTTAACTTATTTTGGATATATTCTTGAGATAAAGAGGACTGAAGGCGCTGCAATTTACAGTGCGTTTTCCTTAAACAGTCACAGGAAAATCTTTACTGGCACAGAGTTTGGGCGGTAGTAATTTTGGATACAAGTCATCATCAATAGTATGGAGTCTAGAGGTGTAGTATGAGTCACACCCTCATCTCTCTGTAGGAAGTAGCCTGTCCTATCAGTTTCTACATAGCGGAGTAGTTCTGCCTGTTGCCACTTGTCTATCTCCCTGGTCTTAGCCAAAACAGGTTTTACTTTCTGGTTGTGAAGACTGCAAGTAATATGTAGATGGGGCAACGTTTTAGGGAAAGGTGAGCTGAAGAATTTCCCCACAATGCCCTGGGCTTTGTTGTTTGTTGCCCAGGTTAGCTTAAGTGGTGCAGGCTCTGATAGCAGGGTTACCTGCCCTGATAAGTGGACTGGCCTTTTTCACATGTTGTTACAACGAGAACAGCCATAAAAACAAAATATCCTTTAATAGTTTTCCCATGGTTAAAAAGAAAACAAGATACCTTTTATAACTGCCAAATCTTTTCTGCGATAAACTCTGATAATGGTCATGTCAGCATTTGAAAACATGACATCTTGTCAAACTATTTGAACTACAAAGAAATTGTCTTATTAACAGTACATGGAAGACTTAACAGGTGAATAGTAATTTTTCCAAAATCTTGTATCCTAGTGAGCACTTCTAACAGTTTTCAAGAGAGGCTGCATTAGTAGGACATTACATTTTAAGCCATGGAACAAACCCTTATCTAATTGCTGGCTATGAGTTGATTTTCATTTGAAAAGCTTGAACTTTCCAGGGATGTAGGAAAAGCAGTGTTTCAAAGCTAGAATAATGTGATATACTCATTTGACTTTAACCGCTGGTTATATCTGGGAAATGTGAAATTGTGCATCCGTTTTTCAATGCATAAGAAATGTTTGATGTTTTGTTGAACTGTGGAAATATTTGTGTGTGTGTGTGTGTGTTTTTACAGACTACGTAAAGGGGTTTGGTGGCAAATTTGGCGTACAGACAGACAGACAGGACAAGTCAGCAGTGGGCTGGGACCACCAAGAGAAACTACAGCTCCACGAATCCCAGAAAGGTATTGTATACCTACGGACAACCTTTTAACCCTCAGTACAAGCTCCATAGGAGGAGGAAATAAACGTCTTAAGTTATGAGGTTGGGCATTGTCTCGACTAAATCTATAGAATGACTACCCTTACAGATGTGGGCAGTATATCCTCTGCCATTATCTGTATTTCTTAGTATAAGATTTCAGTTTAGCAAATTAAGTGAATGTAACAGATGCAGCAAGTAAACCCAGCAAGCTTCATTTCCGTAGATGCAGCCGGTAAAAACCTGCTCTTTGAAGAAGATTAGTCAAAGGGGGAAAAAAAAACTTATTTCCTGAGGGAAGTCAATGATGGTTGAAGGTTTTGATGTCTTTCATCTTCATAACTGGGGTAGAAAATGTGTACCAGCCACCTTCCAAATGCTGCTCAGCTTTAAAAGTCCACCATCTACCTTGGCTCATAACCAGGTGTCTTCAGGAGGTTCTATATCATATATTTGTCTTGGGGAGCATTAAACTGGTAAATTCTTGAACTGCTGCTGGGGGCCACTAAATGAGGCAGTTGTGTCCCTCAACTGAACTTATTATTATTATAACTTATTATTAACTTAATAATGAGTATACAAATAATTTGAAAAGTTTAATGAGCAACTAAACCAGGGGTGAGCAAACTACGCCCCGCAGGCCACATACTGGGCTGTTTAATTCGGTCCGTCAGGCATTTAAATTAATACTATAATTAATTTAAATGACTGGTTATTCGCTATTTTTTTCCCTGCAATATGTTACGGTTGGTTCTACTATATGGCGCGCTGCAAATACAACCAGCCTTTTCTAATGTAGAGGCCAAGAGTCACTCATCTCTTCACCTGACCTGACCTTCACTTTTGCCTCTTGCATTGAGCATCAGAGTGGACCAAAGAAGTGAAAAGTCAACAGTGAGTGCCAGGTTTTGAAGAAAGAGTGGACGGCAAAATACTTTTTCACTGAAGTTCGATCAAAGGCCATATGTCTGATTTGTCAAGAAAACGTTGCGGTATTCAAGGAATATAATATCAGCTGACACTTTTCCACCAAGCATACTGTAACGTGCATGGATAAGTAGACACGCTGGCCGCTGGCTGGCGGGTCTGACCCTTTAGTCGAGCGGTTAGTGATGTCTCCTGCGGTGCGGGCGATACGGGTTTGCTTCCCGGCTGCGGCAGTTCCTGTGGTTGCGTTGTCCCCCGAATTCGCTACATTGGTGTCAGAAGTGGGATGGGTCGACTGTAAGGCCATCGGAAGCGTATGCACCCTGAGGCGTGAAGGAGCTGATATGCTTAAGCGCGGGGACGCGCTTCCCGAAGGAGGGGGGTAGTGTAACATGCATGGATAAGTAGACACGCTGGCCGCTGGCTGGCGGGTCTGACCCTTTAGTCGAGCGGTTAGCGATGTCTCCTGCGGTGCAGACGATACGGGTTCGCTTCCCGACCGCGGCAGTTCCTGTGGTTGTGTTGTCCCCCGAATTCGCTACAATACTAACTACACTAGCAATTTGTCATCCCAAGGAAGGGCGAGTACAGCTTTGAGGTTAGCAGCCAATTTATAGGCTCAGCAAAATACTTTTACCTGACAGTCTACAATTCAGGAGTCCAACACAAAGGCAAGTTATCTACTGGCATATAAATTAGCAAAAGCGAGTAAGCATTTCTCTGAAGGAGTTTTTGAAGGAATTTGTGGTGGAGACGGCAAGTCTTCTGTGTCCAGAGAACAAAAGCAAATTTGAAAACATAAGCTTATCCCGCAGAACAGTGACTCGCCGTATAGAACTAATTGACAAAGACTTGGCTTGTGGGTTAATCAAGAAAGCAGAGTCCTTTAAGTTTTATTCCTGAGCACTGGATGAAAGCAGGGACATAAGGGCCACTGCAAACCTCTTAATTTTTGTCAGAGGAATTAATGACAATGTTGAAATCACGGAGGAGTTTTTATCCATGGTGTCCATGAAAGCCACAATGAGAGGATCATATTTTTTTTTGTGGATTTTTTTCCCCCCTTTTTTCTCCCAATTTAGTGGCCAATCGATCCCTATTTTAGCTCAAACACCCACCCTTGTACTGCATGCATTTGCCAACTGCATCTTTCCGGCCGACAGTCTCGAAGGAGGCGCCTCGCCACTTCCATGACAAGGTGAATCCAGGCCGAACCACTGCTTTTCCCGATACACCCAGAGACGCATTCATGTGACGAACACAAGCCAACTCCACCCCCCTCCCGAAGACAGCGTTACCAATTATTGCGGCTTCATTGAGTCTGGCCATAGTCAGATCTGACGGGACCAGGGCGCGAACCCCAGTCCCCAGTGGGCAACTGCATCGACACAAAGCCGATGCTTAGACCGCTACACCACTGTGGACCAAGAGGATCAGATTTATACAGCAGGGTGTCTGGTTGCATTGAGAGGCTGAAGGTACCTTGGTGTAAACTGGCAAATGTCACCACAGATGGATCGTCAAATTTAACAGGAAAAACGTTGGGCTGCTGAAAAGAATCCAAGAGAAGGTGAAAGAAGAGGACCCTGAGTTGGGGGTAATTTTCCTACATTGTATTATCCACCAGGAAGCTCTTTGCAAGACTATTGCAGCTTGATCACATAGTGAAGCCAGTCATAAAACTTGTGAACTTCATACGGGCGAGGGGACTTAGTCATCCTCAATTCATTAAATTCCTTGAAGAAACTGATGCTGACCATCATGACTTACTTTACCACTCCAATGTCCGTTGGCTAAGTTTGGGGAAAGTGTGGCAGCGAGTGTGGCAGCTCAGAGGGGAGATCGGCTCGTTTTTGGAGTCAATACGGAAAGCTGACGATTTTCCTGAGCTGAGTGACGCAGACCAGCTTTGCGACTTTGTGTTCACTGTGAACATTTTGGCACACATAAACGAGCTGAATGTGAAGCTACAAGGGAAGGATGTATTTGTGCATGAACTGTATTCAAATGTGAAAGCTTTCAAAGCTAAGTTAACTTTTTTCTCAAGGCAAGTAATGAGCAAATCATTCACTCATTTCCCGACACTAGTGACGCTGGAAGAGGCGCCTCAGCATGCAAAGAAATACAGCAAATCGTTGAACAACCTGCATGGAGAATTCTGTCGTCGATGCTCTGATTTTGAAAAGATTGAGAAGTCACTGCAGCTGGTGTCATGTCCCCTGTTATTCGATTATGAGACAGCACCACAGGAACTGCAGTTGGAGCTGAATGATCTCCAGTGTGACTCTGTCTTGAAGGAGAAGTTCAACTCTGTTAAACTGAATGAGTTTTATGCCTCACTGAACGAGACCAAGTTTCCAAACATCTGACAGATGGCACAGAAAATGCTGGTGTTATTTGGCTCTAACTGTGTGTGAGCAAACATTCAGTGTGATGAGCATCAACAAAGCACATCACAGAGCCCAGCTTACTGATGAACACTTGAGAGCTCTGTCCTGCGAATTGCCACAACAAAATTCACACCAGACTTTGATGCGCTTGCAAAAAAGGGTGACCAGCGACACTGTTCCCATTAAATCAAGCACTTTGGGGTGAGTTTATTTTCATTACTTTTTGGAACAGATTTCACATTCATGTAATTTATGATAGTTTTTTCCCCTCATCGACTAGTGTTAGTGGCTCATCTTTCAATTTCTAAAACCCAGTGTGGCCCTTGAGCCAAAAAGTTTGCCCACCCATGAACTAAACCATAGGCTATTGTAGTGAGTTTGCTGATATCTATAGGTTAAAAAACACTTAAAAGTTAAACACATGCCAGGCTAGTCTTGGTACTCAGCAGGATAAACACAATTGTTGTTAATAACATGAATAATGGGTCTGTTGGATTTGGCTGTGCTGGCACACCAATCAGCATTGACAGACAGACAGAGCCAGCACCAACAATTGTACTGTCAATCTGTTTTTTTTTTGGTTTTTTTTGGCACACCTACATCCAACAGACACATCCATTATTAACTTCATCAGCTGCAGAGCTGTGTTTGTCCTGCTATGCTAACATCAGAATGTCAAGACGAGCCTGGCATGTTTTTAACCTTTTTAGGTGGTTTTAAACTTGTAGATATCAGCAAACTCACTAAAATGGCTTAGGGTGTAGTTACTCTTTTTAATGTGGAATATATGTTCAGAAAACCTGAATTCAGACTTGCTCCCATATGCCGGCTCCTTTAGAACATCTGGGCAACACTATTTCACTTTTGTTTTTTGTCTTTCATGAATAGCTGCCCATCAAACCATCATGTTTGCTGCTGTATCTGCTCATGTAGTAGGTTTTACTCAAGGCATATCTTTCAAAAACCAAGTTTTCACAAGGTATCTACTCAGTGTCTCACAGGCAATGTGTGCCTACTTGAAAACCCTCCTTCCTTGTCACAGCTGTACTTCAGCTCTTTTCATGTGGTCACACTGCGGCTTCAGGCACAGTCTTTGATGGTTGATAACTTCCTCTGTCCCCAGAGAACATGTCTACTACGGGATCAGATGGAGGAAGTGAGAGTGTTGCTTTGGTTTTCATTTACAGGCAGAGCATTCAGCTCACTCACCCATTCACAGGGACTTAAAATAGCTTGAGCTGTATCATAAAATAAAATGCTGGCCAACACAGCACAAGGCTAAAAACCCCAGCACCCGGGCAATAGATGTACTAGATATTTTTTCTTTGACATGACGAGAACTAAATCAGATGCAGGTGGTGGGGAGAGAGTTTATTTTTAACAATTCAACCTTTAATTTATACCCCAAGATTGGTAGTTACTCGTTAGTCCTGACAAGGGTTGGAAAATCATTCCACCAAATATATTACAGCAACACATCATCAGGAGGGTAAAACTAACCTGTCTCAAAATGGCCGAAACCCAGCACATGTTCCTCATTATTTGGGGAATAGTCTAGCCATTGGTGAATTTTGCCTCACAATGATGGGAAGAGCCAACATGGAATGATTAAAAAAGAGAAATTGCTGAAAAAAATCTGTGGCCAAAGGGCATTTGGTTAGTTAAAGAGGAGCCTGGAGGAAGTGGAGCCGGGGCTAGGTGAAGCGATAGCCAGGTTGCCGAGAGCTGAAACATTAGTCAATTCAATTCAGTTTTTTTTAATTCAAATGGCTTTATTGGCATGAAGTAACAATGTACATATTGCCATATTGCCATTAGTCTTTTATTCCAAAAGTAGAATAAATTAATAAGGAGCAGGCTGCCGGTATTATGACAATAACGGAAGTAGAGGGTCGTGCAGGCTGCATCTTCTCCCACCTAGATCCTTTTATTCAAATGTTAAACACAGTTTCAGTTCATCTTATCTTAGCACATACTGCTGAGTTTCAAGACACATGCATGACACATCTGTCCATAAATCTCTGTGTATCTTTACTATCTGTGTATCTATGTGTATAATGTCTATGTGTTTTGTCTGTCTATGTGTGTTTGTTATGTTTCAGACTATAAGCGTGGGTTTGGAGGGCAATATGGGGCACAGGTGGAAGGTCAAGACAAGTGTGCCCTGGGCTATGAGCACAAGGAGAGCCTGGCTAAGCACGAATCCCAAAAAGGCACAAATACTCCCCTAATACTTTTCTTGACAGCCTTCCTACAACCACTCCTGAACTCCCATCTCTGATTCCCCCACCCCGCTTCTGGAAATGCCCTCCCTACCCTGTATCCATCTACCCAACCCTGTACTGTGGTGCAGACACTATCTCTTGCCCTGATGCCCTCCCTCTTCATACTCCCTTGTCTATGTCTGATAGGCCTCCCCACAGCTTTTTCCTTTAAGGGAGAAAGATATCACCACATCTGCAGCATCGACTGATCACATTGTAGTCATACCCAAAAAGCTTGGGGGGGAGAAACCAGACAGTTTCAACCAAATTACCTTTCTACTTATTACTTGCGTACTTATTACCTTTATGCTGCTGCCATTGACATGTGGAATGCCTACAGTTTCAAATTAAAAATTCTGCTTTTGTCACCTAGAATATTTGGATCTCTGACTAATACTTTCCTTGGTCATTGATTAGGGTTGTCTGGTCTGTGCTGGCAAGGTGTGATTATAAAGAAAAATCCCTAACTTCCTGTTTTTTTTGGGGGTTTTTTTTTTAACTTCAATTTTCATGTTTTTGAATTGGCACTTTTTAAGGACTGTTGCAATTTGACCCCACACGTCCCATTCCAAAAGCTGTCATTTTGAGTCAGGCAATGTGAAATCGTAAATACCGTAGTATACTGTCTATAGATTGCATACAATTCAGCTAAATGGTAGTTTTGAAAAATGTGGGCAGCTGAAACTGATAATTGACATAAATTGACAACCTAATGGCATATAAACCTTTTACATTTGTAGATTATGAACCATAAATCCACTTTTGGCCTCAAGAGTTTGATCCCAAGACTAGTCTGAAGTCTGTTTTATTATACCTACACTTAAAATATTGCTATACATGTTTTGAATATACTTTTTTCTCTTAACAGTATATTGCCTGTCCTTCCCCCACTGCTCCTGTACCCAGCTCCACTGGCTCGCTCACCCAGTCACGCTGTGCATGATGGCTGAACAGTCACATTGCCACAAGTGCAATGATTCATTTGTTGCTGCAAAAAAAAAAAAAGGCTGACCAACATTGCGCAGTTTGAACCGAGATGGCTGCCCTTACCCCACTTTACCTCATTGCACCTGCAAGATGTTTGTGGCTTATGTTAAGATTATTTTTTTATCAGGCCCTCTGCTATCAGTCTTATGTTTGGCTCTTGTTTTTTGTTCCTAACCTCATACAGGTTTGCATGGTCTGTGTTTCAGAGCCTCATTTGATCCCAGCAGTGTTCCTGTTTACCAAGTCTGTCAACTTTTCTATAAATTTTTTTACAGACCAGAAAAGGGCTTCAAAACAGGTCCCCACTGTCTGGATGTTGCTTTGGTTTCTAAGTAAATCGATGTCATGGACTTGTGGACTGAGTGGTTCTTTTTAGGTCTGTCCTTTTAAAAGTGGTTGGGCCCTTTGCTCAACACCGAAACACAAAATTATCTGTTTAATCTCTCTCATTACCAGACTACTCCAAAGGATTTGGTGGGAAATATGGTGTCCAGAAGGACAGGATGGATAAGGTAACTGTGTGTGTGTGTGTGTGTGTGTGTGTGTGTGTGTGTGTGTGTGTGTGTAAAAAAGTGTTTGTGAATGCATGTATTTGTGTTTGAAAATGTGCTCATGAGAAGTGTCAGTCTAATGTCTCGATCTCACTGGTGCTTTGCAGAGTGCAGGGACTTTTGAGGATGTGGAGAAGCCAGCCTCTTCCTACCAGAAAACAAAGCCTGTGGAAGCTGGTAGGTGACCGCCAAAGTGTCTTTTGTATGCAGGCTTGTTTGTGCTTATGGCAATGAGATAATTGACCAATTAAACTTTATTCATGTAAAATATTTTGTATATAAAATTGTAATACGATGTGCTTTACATAATTAGTGTCAAATAAGTATTAAGCTTGTGTGTATGTCTGTGTCTGCGTGTGCCTGTATACAAGTGTTTTGATGGAGCTGTTTTCAGTTACCCTGTCTCACGACCTCCAGTTCCATCTTTTCCTCCTTTTTCCTTCTGGTCCTGGTCTCTGTGTCTCTACAGCGGGCAGCAGCACAGGAAGCATCAAGGCACGCTTTGAGAACATTGCCAAGCAGAAGGAGGAGGAGGATCGCAAGAGAGCTGAGGAGGAGCGTGCGCGCCGACAGGCCAAGGAACAACAGGAGCAAGAGGAGGCACGCAAGAAGATTGAGGAGACGCCGAAAGCCGCCTCGCCTGCACCCGCCTCGCCTGCACCTGCCTCGCCTGCACCCGCCTCGCCTGCACCCGGCCCCAGTCCCAGTCCCACTCCCAGCCCCACTCCACCAGTCCAGCCAGCATACCAGGTAAGCCACAGCACCAGTAATCGGTCAGGCTAGTAATGAGAGTTCATGGGTCACACAGGGTTATGGGTATTTTTTGGTTGAAGAGGTGATTTGCTTTTGCTTTTATTTGTCCTAAAGGCAATGCAGACAGAAGGTAGCAAATGGTGACTGAATTTTTAAAAATGTCCTATTAAGTGCAGCCACTTGTGGACATGGGAAAAAAATTGGTTTTCTCTCCTATTCGCCAAAATCAGCCAAAGTACAAACTCAGGGTTCAGGTTTACATTTTCCTTCAACAGTTATTAATTAATTTCTTACACTAAATTCCAAAAACGTCAAAACTATTTAAAAACAGGGAATACATCTAAGTGTCTGTAGCTGTAGATGAGGATCAACAAAACACTTGCCTGGTAGCATTGTTGTATTCCGCACTCATAGACTCCTTCCTAGAACCTCTCCTTTTCTACTTGGAGGGCAATAGAGGAAACGGATCCAGAAGTTCTTCCATTCAGATGTTCTCTAACACAATTTGAGAGGTCCTTTCCTTTTTAGTATGCCTGGCAGGCTTTAATCTGACAGATCATGTATTATGTCTCCTCCTTCTGGCCATGTTAGGAAACTGCTAAGCATGAGGAAGCCCACTACGAGGCTGTAGAGGAAAATGGAGAGGAACTGTACAAAGCAGATCTGGCCACTCAGCATGCCCAGGAAGAGGACCTTTACCAGAACCCTGAGGAGACCGCAGCAGGAGGTGAAACTCCCAGTCTTCTTCTTACACCAGGATTACATTCAGCTGTGCTGTTTGTAGCTGTTAGTTGCTTAAAGGTACAATCTGTAATGGTATGTACCAATGGCTTCTATGATATTTTATGATGCTTGCAAAAACACATTTTGTTGTTTGGTAGAACCAGCGGCTGGAGATCCCGTATCGTGGCGCCACCCACTTCAACAAATCTCTCAATGCATCTCTCCTCACATTTCATAAATGGCCATTTCCAGAGACAGAGTCCAAGATGGGATGGGGGGGGGGGTGGAAATCAAGTCATTACTTGTGAAGTAAAAGTGCTGCAAATGCAGCATCACTTGTGAATCCTATTTTGGTTTCAACATATTTTCATTTTTTATTTATGTATATTTTCATTTTTTGGCCTTGTGATGGACTTGCGGCCTGTCCAGGGTGTCTCCCCGTCCTGCCACCCAGTGACTGCTGGGATAGGCTCCAGCATCCCTGTGACCCTGAGCAGGATAAGCGGTTTGGATAATGGATGGATGGACATTTTCATTTTAGGAAACTGAATCTAATTTTGATACTATAGTGAGAGTGGTTGCAAGCTCGTATGCTCTCCAGGTGATGACAGTTCTTCTATCTGCCATTGTGAAAAGTAGCTTCCCCACACTCTCACACAATCCATGTCCTATGCGCACTCCACTCAAAACACTCATATACACAGACATCTGACCACAAAAAAAAAAAAACAGTAAGCAAAATGCATTAACCAAGTGGGGCTCATTTGCTAAGAGGCCACTGTCTGACATCATTACAGAGTCTACCTTTAAGTTATCCAAGGTCGACACTCATCAAGCATATCAACTACATAAACTGTCTAAACATGATGCCTCCACTTGTGTCGTAGCTGGTTCTGGTCTCCGTCCCCACATTCAAAAGTGTAAAGTCACAGGAAATGCATGTACAAAAACTTGGAAGAGTGCACTAAGTAGAGTGCAGATCTCTGTCAGACATATCTCCCCTTCACCAGTGATGGGACTTAGTGACAAACCACCCTTTTTTCACCTACTGGGAGGAGGGAAAATATGCAGGCACTGCCTGTGTATCTTCCCTTCTCCAGTGCTTGGACTTAGGCGAAAAACCAGCTGAGAAGTTATCACTCAATTGCAGTGTAAAACAGGTTTTTCAAAGGTTTTGAATCAGTGCAACCACAAGAGGTCCTTAATCATACACTCAGAACTATGCACAAAAATTGGTAGTTTGAGGGTGTCCGGGTGGCATGGCAGTCTATTCTGTTGCCTACCAACACGTGGTTCGCCATTTCGAATTCCTGTGTTACCTTGGGCTTGGTCGAGCGTCCCTACAGACACAATTAGCTGTGCCTGCGGGTGGGAAGCTGGATATGGGTATGCGTCCTGGTTGCTGCACTAGTGCCTCCTCTGGTTGGTCGGGGTGCCTGTTCGAGGGGGAAGGGGAACTGGGGGGGAATAGCGTGATCTTCCCATGCACTACATCCCCCTGGTGAAACTCCTCACTGTCACATGGAAAGAAGCAGCTGGCGACTCCACATGTATCGGAGGAGGCAGTGTGGTACTCTGCAGCCCTCCCCGGCTTGGCAGAGAGGGTGGAGCAGCAACTGGGATGGCTCAGAAGAGTGGGGTAATTTGGCTAAGTAGAATTTAGCAGAAGAAGTGAGGGGGGGAATGATTAGTTCGACAGGCCCAGTAGTATATGAGATTAACAGTGGACAGACACACGTTTGGACAGACCGAAAAACCAGGGTTTTTCCTGCCATTTTAAGACTTTTGTGCACCGCCCAAATCGATTGAATTGGAAACATGGAGAAAAAAATTTAATATGCAGTGCTCAAGCTATAAAAAAAAAAAGCTACCTAATAAAAACATTTTGCCTGTCAGTCTGTGGATGTGCAGTCTCTTAGGCGGATCCTCGCACAAATGCGACCAAGTATGAACTTGCACTCAGCAAAAAAAAAAAAAAAAAAAGGTTTGCTGTTTTGGTCACTGTCTAGTGGCTGTGCCTTCACTAATGTTCCGGAAAACCACAGTCAGGTACGTCTGGCTTGAGATGAGAGCGAGAGAGAGCAGCGGTGGTCAAGTGAGCTAGAGAGTGAAGAGAAGGAGCAGTAGTAGCGAGAATGAACATTTTTCAAAGGTTTTCATCACGGCCACCACATGGCAAGAAGGTCCTGGGTTCGAGCCCCGAGGTAGTCCAACCTTGGGGGTCATCCCGGGTCATCCTCTGTGTGGAGTATGCACATTCTCCCCGTGTCTGCGTGGGTTTCCTCTGGGTGCTCCAGTTTCCTCCCACAGTCCAAAGACATGCAGGTCAGGTGAATCGGCCATACTAAATTGTCCCAAGGTGTGTGTGTGTGTGTGCGTGTGTGTGTGTGTGTGTGTGTGTGTGTGTGTGTTTGTGTATGTATGTGTGTGTGTGTGTGTGTGTGTGGGGGGGGGGGTTGACCTGGCAGCCTGTCAGCCTGTCCAGGGTGTCTCCCTGCCTGCCACCCAATGACTGCTGGGATAGGCTCCAGCATCCCCGCAACCCTGAGAGCAGGATAAGCGGTTTGGTTAATGGATGGATGAATCACCGCAACCACGAGAGGTTCTTCATCATACATACAGTCATAACTTTGCACAAAAAACATTAGGCTGATAGGTCCACTAGTATGTGAGATTAGCTGCGGAGACACACAAACGCATAATCCTCTCCAAGCTACTGCCTGATGGAGATAACAAGAATGGAGACATAAAGTGACAGATCAGGTCACAGTGAAGTACTTACCTACACGGTAAAGTGGTATCTTCAGTAGCACTGGCTAATATGAACGCATTCTCTTGTCACTGCGAGAGACTGATGACTAAACAATGGGGCTGGTGTAGACCAGTGGTGTTTTTCCTTGTTTTTTTTTATTAAAACCTATAATGTAGCATAGAAAGCAAGGAACTCAATTGCTGGTGTTAATTGTTTCAAATCACTTTTGAAAGACAACTGGAAACTGCTTGGAGTGAGTGACCTTTGCTCTCACTTGCAGATGGACAGCAATTTGAGTACAGCGAGGATCTTGGGGTGACAGCGGTGGCCCTGTACGACTACCAAGCAGGTGAGACTGGAAGCCATCTTTGGAATTGACAGTGGCCCTTGGCTGGTGGCTTTGTGACGTGTGCACAGAGCCCTGTGCAGAGGCTCAGCTATTCTGCTTAATGTGTTGTGTTCTATAAAGGCTGCCTTGTATTTGATTCCTGTTTTTTTAGATGAGTGACATCGAGGAAGAGCAGAAAAACATGTGAAGTGATCCTCTTTGTCACCAATTTGTCTTGTCTCATTTCAGCCGGCGATGACGAGATCTCCTTTGACCCCGATGACATCATCACCAACATTGAGATGATTGACGAGGGCTGGTGGCGTGGTGTGTGCAGGGGTGCCTATGGCCTTTTCCCTGCCAATTATGTGGAGGTTCGGCAGTGATCCTGCCCTGCGCAGAGACTCCTTGTCTCCCCGTCCTGAAGCAAAAGAGGAAAGAGACATGATATCCCCTACCCCTCCTTTCACACACACACTCTCTCTCTCTCTCTCTCTCTCTCTCTCTCTCTCTCTCTCTCTCTCTCTCTCTCTCTCTCTCTCTCTCTCTCATCACTTCATCTTGGTGCTTCAACACTGCTAGACATCCTCAGGTCTCTCTGCTGTCCTTGCGTTGCTGCTTTTCTGCTCCTTTTTTACACGTAGCTCCCTCCATCCCCTCCTGTACTGTTTCTTTTCGGTGTGTTTGGTTTCTCTGTGTGATGAAAAGAGAGAGAGGAGGGGGGTTACTTTCAGACTGATCCCCGACCGAAAACTACTTCTTAACACAGAACCTGGACTTTAAAAGGCGTAAAGCTTTGCTCTGCACCAGTCGAGGTGTCCCTTGAGATACTATGTAAGATGTTTAACTTATGGTGTTGATCAGGTATTGGACACCTTGTAGCTTACTCAAACACTACACAAAGAAATTTTATGCTCGCCAAAGAAAAAACTGGAAGAACAGAAATGAGCCTGAGATGTCATCAAAAATGAGTTGTACACAAGTCTCGGGACGATCAAGGTTTAGCAGCTCAGTCTTTGTCTAGTAAATAGGTACACTTGGAAAGTGGAAGAATCCACCTTGGTATTACTAAGTAGCGCTGGGAAGTCGTTGTTGTATTCTGCCCAGTAATGTTCTCGGGAAGCCCATAAATCTGATACCGGGCCAAAAGCCAGTAGCTTGCTGTGCTACTCGGTCGGCCTGCTTAAAATTTGCTCTGTTGCACAGACGATAACTCTTTGACTTCTTCCAAATTAAGCTGCCCTTGTCAATTTTGATGGTCTGCTAAGCCTTGGTTAGAACGTAGAATAGTTTCCATTAAAGTATTTTCTTCTTTTTAGATGCATCGATTGTAAGGTAGATTTAAAGATCATTCGGTGGCTAAAAAGACTCTCTCCCTGTAGCTGATGTGCGTTACCGCCACTGCATCATGGGGCCAATAATGTCAGCGATTCTTCTCACTGTTCTCCTTGGGGCCACGACAGAAACCCAAACGGAAGCACTACAACTTGTAGTAATGTTTTTAATCCTTTTCATACCATAGATAATTCACTGATGCCATGCTTAAAACAATGTACAGAGAAATCATGATTTTATGATGCTATGAGAAATAATAGTGTTTGAAATGCAAATTCCCCTTTTTTGTGTTTTTGTTGTCATTGTCTTTGGACGTGGAAGACTGTTTGTTGCTGCCTTGGGCTGAGGTCCATGACATGTCCACTTGTCACGTCATGGTGTGGTCTTATGCACGTATATGGGGCATGGTGGTGTTTTATTGCAGAGCCCGACTGACATCCTTTAGTCATGACCAAACGGTGTGCTGTGATGAGTGAATGACCTTTTTGATTGCTGTTCTCTCTTGGGGGCTTCTACAATTAATTAAAATGACCTGTAAAAAAAAAAAATATATATACTGACTTTGTTGGGCTCCAAGGGAACTTTTGCTGTGGTAAACGCTTGGAAAAAAAAAAGCAGAACACTAAGTATGATTTGAACAGACGACTTGTAAGACTATCTCATTCTGTTGTCTGTTTATCTAAGGCAGTACCGTAGCGAGAAAAATTGAGTGGCATCACATCAAATTGATCCGGGCTTTCGGTTTTATAAAGAAAAAGTGACCTTTTCAAATGTTTTATTTTTTATCTGTATCTGTTTGCTTGAGTTACATTATCTGCTTGTCTTTTTTTTAAGTAAATAATTTCAATAAACAGACTGTATGGATAAATAATTGTCATTGTTGGTGTGTTTGTCATGTTTGTTACTCACAATTCTAAAAAAAATCAAACTCATCCAGAATAATGATGCCTGCGTCTCCCAACACTCGATCCCAGTTGACTTACTACCTTCAAACTAGGGCTGAACAATACATAATTTCAGAATCAACATTGCAGTAAACACATGTGCAATAGTCCCACTGCAGAGGATGCAATGCAAGGCAAATTGGGCCCATCAGTCATGTTGGCCTAAAAATCGTATTGCTTGATAGAAAAAGAAATCCAGCAAGGTCTGCATGGATGAGCATTGAAGGAAAATATTCTGGTGCATCTGATGAATGTAATTTAGTTTGATTTAATGGCTTGGTGGACAATCCTTATTAATTATTTGCAAATGGGGCTTTGAATGGTAAAAGTTGTATCTGGCGAAATTATGTAACTTTCAATCTAATGAAGTGTTGTGTTGCAATACATATCGCAAAAAACACCGCAGTACTGATTTTTTTTTTTATTCCCCAGTATCCCTCATCTCTGGAGAACTGGCTGCTCTCTTGGTCCAGACTTTTCTTGCACCCGACGCCTATACGGTGAAATGAACACCTGTCTTCTGTCAGGGATAAATATTGTAGTGAATTAAGGGGGGCAGCCCAGGAAACGTCGCCACAGCCGGGACGCGAACCTGTGTCTCCCACTCCGCAAGCGACAACGTCAACCAGTCTACTAAAGGGTCCTGCCCGTTAGTCCAGGACCAACGTGTCTACTTATCCATGCACGTTACAATATTTACTTCAAGAAAGGCCAAAAACCTTTCCTATTTCAAGCCTTCCTTAATCAATATAGGTCTCTAAGCATGACTGTGATTGTGATTTGTGACATTATCCAGTTAGGCTGAATGCCCTTTACTCTCACTATTGGTGGTCCACCTTTTGAGCAATGACACTAACCGCACTTGACACACACCCTTGTCTATGATATGATAAGGCTGTTGTTTGGTGCTCCAAGATGCCTGTAATGTAGATCGACACGAATACATCCAATAATTGGTAATTCTTCTAAGTTGCTTTGGATCGCGCATCCTATTCAATGTGTGTGTTTTATAAGGGATCGTGTGAATCTACTGGGAAACAAAGCACATAGAAACAACCAGGGTCTGATGTAGTTAGGGAAACAGCGTAATTAATGATGAACATGTTGTGGAACTACGTGTTTACAAAGAAGACTTGAATGAGCGAGCATATGTGCCCATGCATGTGTGCTGATGAGGGCCACGTGTGAGAAATTTAAACTCTGAGATTAAAGTCAGAATTTTTATGTTTAATCTCCAAATTCTTTCCCCCCCTCACATAACCCATATTGTCATATTGTAACGTGAAGCTGGTGTAGGTGGAGAAGGCCGGCAGCATTAGCAGGGGCTCCGGGATAGCTGGTTAGATCAGAGAGTCGACAGACAACGAAGTGGGATTTCCACACGGCAACTTTATTCTACAGTACTTAACATCGACCATACTGTAGCGAATTCGGGGGACAACGCAACCACAGGAACTGCCGCGGCCGGGAAGCGAACCTGTATCGCCCGCACCGCAGGATACATCGCTAACCGCTAGACTAAAGGGTCAAACCCGCGAGCCAGCGGCCAGCGTGTCATCTTATCCATGCACGTTACAATACAATGCCAGGTCTCCACGGCACTACATTCACTAATCATACATGAGCAGTGGAACATAGATAGCATAACCTGCACCAACTCGTTACTGATGAGAGTCCTCTTTGTGGCTGTCGGTCGGAGCATGTAAGATGGCGGCTCCGTGTGTACAACTCTCAGCTCTTAGTACAACACACCAAAACAAAAGGAGGCACCACCTTGTGGCGATATTCAGTATTGCAGTAATACCACATTTACCAGACTCTGGCTGTTACAATAGGTACATTGTTTGCATGGTATGCAATGTGGCCATATCATGTCCCCACCAACGTCCCAACAGAGCCTTTGCATTCAGACTACGCTGGATCTACCATATGGGCAACCTGGGCATGTGCCCTTACCTTTGCAATAGGAGGAAAAAATGTATGCGGTTTTTTGTTTGTTTTTTGATATATGACACAAAGCTCGATCCATTCTCTTGCTAATTGTCCAATCCGAATGAAATAAAAGTTGTTTCTGTCGTAAACGGTAGTCAACTGCTCTTGCGTATATACTGTGACCTCGGGAAAGTTCCGCAAGTTTGGACATGAGTGTTGTGTTGCCTGACGGTGATTCATTAAAACCGACAAAAGCTAAATAAAGCCTCCATCGCAATTATTTACATGGTGTCAGAAGTAAACAACGAGAGGAGTCGTGGCTAAATCCCATCCCCTGACAAACTTTTCCTTCGATAAACCAGGCGAGTGGCCAGATTGGAAGCAGCGTTTTGTAAGATCCAGGACCGCCATACACCCGTTTCACGCCGCGGCCATCTTGGATTAAAAAGAAAACCAAGCGGTGGCAATTTAGCCACGCCCCCTTCTTACTTCATTGAAAACACTGCTGGAAGCAACATGTCGTACTGCTGTGTACCACCCTGCAACTCCTATCAAAGAAGGGAAAGAGATAAATCGGTATATATATATTCACTAATCTTTCAATAGTGGATAGCTCTGTTCTGACACATCATCTTGATAACAGGAAAATGTGTGGATTTATATTGCTTCCCACATGTATGACATATCCTCATGTGTCCAGTGAGGTTTGGGCGACTCTACCTGATCATGACCATGATGTGAGGCCCCTTTCTGTGGAAGACCAGCTTGATGCAGTAAAGAAACGCATAACTTTCCTGGAGGACGAAAATAAAAAGCTGAAAAGTGAGTGTTTTGGTCTAGAACGCTTCCAGTGTGCGCCCAATCTGATCAGGTTTTACACTGGTTTTAAGGATTACCACACCCTCAAAGCACTCTTCCTAGCTTTACAGCCTACTGCAGAGTCCATGGTGCGATGGACTCAAATGCAAAGGAACAGCCATAACCTAGAACACATTTCTGTGTCTGGCTTCCATGCAGAGCATTTATCGCTGATTGATCAGCTTTTCCTGTTCTTGTGCCGTGTGAGGCAGGGCTTTTTTGCTCTGGATTTATCTGTACGATTTAATGTGTCGCCGGCCACAGTCAGCAGGAACTGTACGACGTGGGCCAACTATTTGCTCTTTATGTTAGGGACCCTCCCAATATGGCCTAGTAGAGCAGCAGTAGATGAGCTAATGCCACCAGTATTCAGGGAATTCTACCCAAACACAAGAGTGATACTAGACTGCACAGAGATCTGCATCGAGACAGCTAGTTCGAAGGTTTTTAACACGATGACATACTCCCATTATACAAGTAACACTACACTGAAATCCCTAATTGGGATCACTCCCTCGGGTCAGTTAGCCTGGTAAGTACTCTATACACAGGATGTATTTCTGATAAGGAGATAACTAAGAGGTCAGGTGTTCTGGACCTCTTAGAGTCAGGTGATGAGGTCATGGCCGATAAGGGCTTTCTAACAAAGACCTGCTCGATGAAATAGATGTAAAACTTGTCATCCCTGCATTTTTAGGCCCAAGTGGACAGTTGAGCTGTGATGAGCTCACAGACACACAGAGTATTGCTGGCTTGAGAATACATGTCGAACGGTCAATAAGACGCATAAAGGAGTACCACATTTTTGATGGAGTCATACCCCTTTCACTAAGTGGAACAGTCAACCAACTATGGACTGTGTGTGCTCTCCTAACAAATTTTCAGGGACCACTGTTTTAAACCTTTGTTAAATTCAGCTGACAAGAAAATAGTGCACACAAACCTTAGATAGATTGAAACATATTTAACTTCATTTCAGTACAGTCCCATTTTTTAGCCCACACCTTGAGATGAGCAATCACTATCTTAGTTTAGTAAACAATTGATGATTTGAGTTGGTAGCGAGTTCCAGTTTATTGCTACAACAGAATGACAGTTGACCGAACATATTTTAGTTTAAAATGAACCAACAGTTTTGTTAAAGTTAAAGAACAAAGAATGAAAATGTTGTAGATGGGACAATCTAATGTATAAGTATTGAATGTAAAGTAGCTCTGTGTGTGTGTGTCTCCTCACTGGCACAGGAGAGGCAGAAAGTACTCGAAAAAGAAAAGATCCAGCTTAGTTTTCATATTGTGGTAAATGACGGTGCTCGAGGTTGGTAGTTCAAACCATGTTTGCTGCTGGCCCCGGCTGCATTGATTTCCGGTTGAGTAAGAAGGAGGGGTGGCTAAGTTCCCACCACTTGGTTTTAAAAAAATCCAAGATGGCCGCGGCGTGAAATGGGCGTATGGGAAGTGAGTCGGAGAACATCTACCGATTGTTTGCATTTACCGATGAGGGACACAGAAATGGCTTTGATAGGGTGCTTGGAAAGTTGGATGAGTACTTTGTGCCGAGAAGGAATGTAATACACGAACGTGCATGTTTCCATCACCGCGTCTAAAGACCGGGAGAGGAAGCCGAGACTTTTATCAGGGCTTCTTACGAACTGTCGGAGCACTGCGACTTCGGTGCGAGCAGAGATGAGAATATCCGCGACCGAATTGTTGTTGGAATACTCGACAAAGATGTCTCACTTAAGCTGCAGCTGACGAAGGACCCGACGCTAGCGCTGACCCGAGAGACGGTCAGGCAGTCTGAAGAGGTTGCTGTGCAAGTCAGCATGCAAGGAGAGGCAAGTGGGGTATTACATGAAGTCACTCACAAACGCAGCAAATACACCAAATACAAATACAGCAAATACACCACAGTAAACCAAAAGGGGGAGATAATGGACAATGTGGAAAGTGTGGGAAACCGCAGCATAGTAAAGATGAAAATTGCCCGGCCAGAAAAGCTAGGCGACCTCGGGGAAGATCCGGGAGTGCACATGATTGTTGCTGTGTTGCCTGACAGTGATTAATTAAAACCGACAAAAGCTAAATAAAGCCTCCATCCAAATTATTTACAGTTTCCAAGAAAATTAAGTCTCATGATTGATTATTATATTGGTGAGATGGTTGGTGAAGTGGTGACTGGCGAGCAAGCGGCAATACACTGTAAAGATTGGCTAACAGTCAAGGTGGGTGGGCATAGAGAGCAGGTGGCTTACATTGCAAAGATTCAAGATTATTTTTTCTTAAGCCAAGTCAAGGTTAAAAACAGTGGAATTAAATTTTACCTGACCCACTATCAGTTAGGTTGTATCAGTGAGAAGTGTGCGGGAAAAAATTGCCAAGCAGCAGAAAATGGACGGCGTTAAACAAAAGCCCATGGGGGCTGCCGAAAGAAAGAAAGGGCGTCCGGGTAGCGTAGTGATCTATTCTGTTGCCTACCAACACGGGGATCTGTTTTTTTTTTTTTACTAATTTATTAATTCCCCTTGGGGAAATTCTTCCTCTGCATTTAACCCATCCTAGCTGTGTAGCCAGGAGCAGTGTGGTGGACACGTATTGGGGATAGAATTCACCCCAGGAACTAAGGGTTAAGTCAGGGTTGCCCTGGCAGGTTAACGCAGGGTTAAGTTATGGTTGTTCAGCCAGTTTTCTGGTTATTCTTGCCGCCTCCGCTCCGTCGAGCGGTGGTTTTGTTGTCTCTCTGATTTACCGTTGATTAAAGAAAGTTGCCTACACGACTAAAGTGTGAACCTACGGTCTTCTCCGTTCCTTCGGCTCTACACTGGTGACCCCGACGTCGGTTTTCGGATAAGTTTTCTGAAACCACACACATTATGGCTACGAACGCCGTTGCAATTAAACTGCCGGAGTTTTGGGAGTCTTCCGCGGCTACATGGTTCGCGCAGGCTGAGGCACAGTTCGCGCTCAGAGACATAACAGCAGACGAGACCAGGTACTACTACGTAGTGGCGGCGCTGGGGTGCGCTACGGCTTCCAGGATAAGCGGTTTCATAACCAACCCACCGGCCGATGGTAAATACGCCGCACTTAAACACCTCCTCCTTGAAACTTTTGAACTGTCAACAACGGAGAGAGCACGTCGCCTCTTCGCAATTCAGGGCTTGGGAGATGGCAAACCATCGGAGCTAATGAGCAGGATGTTAAATCTACTGGGTCAAGAAAAGCCATGTTTCCTGTTTATGGAGCTGTTTCTGCGCAACATGCCGCCCCACGTCCAGACTGCGCTCGCTAACTCCACCATCACTGATCCCCGTGAGCTGGCAAAGGAGGCTGACCGATTCTTCGTCGCTACACAACGTTCCTCCCATGCCGGGGTGCTGGCTCATACCTTCACTGGCCCCCCCGCCGACATCGCGGGCGTGGCCCGACGGTGGCGCCACAGCGTCAGACCGCTACAAGCCCTCTGGACTCTGTATGTACCACGCTCGATTTGGTGCGAAAACTAAACGGTGCCGTTCCCCCTGCAACTACAGGCCGACGGGAAACGAGAGGGCCAACACTCAGTAGTGGCCATGAGTGTTGGCGATACGAGCAGGCTACTCTTCATCCTCGACACCATCTCCGGTCGGCGATTTCTCTGACACGGGCGCACAGAGAAGCGTGCTCCCTGCTACTGACGTCGACATCATGGGCGGGGAGCGGGGCCCCCAGTTGGCGACGGCTGACGGCAGCCCTATCCACACCTACGGCGTGCGGTCTGTAGAACTGTGTTTTGGTGGACAACGTTTCACGTGGGAGTTCGTCATGGCCAGTGTAACGCTTCCCCTCATCGGAGCTGATTTTTTTGTGCGCTTACGGTTTGCTAGTGGACATTCAGAACAGCCGTCTGGTCGACGCCTTAACCTTCTCCTCCTTCGCATGTACGCGGGGGGAAGCGGCCTATGCAGGTCTAGCCAACTCTCTCTCAGAGGCAGACAAGTTCAACCGCCTCCTCGCTGAGTTCCCTGACCTTACCCAGCCTACCTTCTCTGCACCCACCGCTAAGCATGGGGTGGAGCATCACATTGCTACGAAGGGGCCCCCGGTCTACGCCAGAGCCAGGCGTCTCGACCCCGCCAAATTCGCCATTGCCAAGTCTGAGTTCGAGCACCTGGAACGCATGGGGATCATCCGCCGCTCTGACAGCCTGTGGGCGTCCCCACTCCACATCGTCGCTAAGCCTGATGGAGGTTGGCGCCCATGCGGGGACTACCGCCGACTAAATGACGCCACCACGCCCGACCACTATCCTGTCCCGCATATCCAGGACTTTTCTGCAAACCTGTCTGGCAAACGCGTCTTCTCAAAAGTCGACCTGGTCCGTGGTTATCATCAAGTTCCCGTGCACCCCTCGGACATCCCCAAGACAGCGGTGACTACCCCATTCGGCCTATTTGAATTCCTACGAATGCCATTTGGACTCAAAAACGCGGCCCAGTCCTTTCAGCGGCTGATGGATTCAGTGCTCCGTGGCCTTCCTTTCATCTTCGTCTATTTGGACGACATACTCATCGCCAGCGCCTCCGAGGAAGAACACCTTACCCATCTTCACGTCCTCTTCACACGCCTCAGCCAGCATGGGCTGATCGTCAACCCGGCGAAGTGCCGGTTCGGGCTGACGGCCATTGATTTCCTCGGGCACCGCATTAAAGGTGGAAGCGGTGGCGGCCTTTTCGTGCCCCCAAACAGCTCATGCGCTCAGGGAGTTCATCGGGATGGTGACATTCTACCACCGCTTCATTCCCCGAGCCGCCTTTATCATCCGGCCACTGTACGAGGTGCTGAAAGGCAAGTCCCCCAACCAGGCGGTCGACTGGACAGCAGAGCGGGACCGTGCGTTCACCGAGACTAAAGCTGTGCTCTCCCAGGCTACCCTGCTAGCGCATCCTTCACCTACAGCGCCTATTTCCATAACCACGGATGCATCGGACTATGCTGTTGGTGCGGTTCATGAGCAGTTGGTGGGGGGGGGCTTGACAGCCTTTGGCCTTTTTCAGTCGCCAGCTTACACCCTGAGAGCGCAAGTATAGTACTTTTGACAGGGAACTCCTCGGTCTCTGGCTCGCCGTCCGGCATTTCCGGTTCCTGCTAAAGGGCCGCGAGTTTACTGCGTACGTGTGTTGCCTGTCAGCGGGCTAAAATACACCGCCACATTAAGGCGCCCCTGGAACGCTTCGCAGTGCCGGAGAGACGATTTGACCATGTCCACGTCGACCTGGTTGGTCCCCTACCCCCCCCCCCCCCATGGGTTCACCTCTTCACTGTGGTGGACAGGACTACGCGCTGGCCTGAAGCTGTTCCCTTGGCATCCACGACGTCTGCTGATGTGGCCCGGGCTTTTATTGGGTCGTGGGTCTCACGTTTCGGTACGCCTTCCGACCTTTCATCTGACCGCGGGCCACAGTTTACCTCAGAGCTATGGAATGCTGTGGGTGAGGCTCTGGGCATCAAGCTTCACCGCACTACCGCCTACCACCCTCAGGCGAACGGCCTATGTGAGCGCTTCCACCGGTCCATGAAGGCTGCGCTTCGAGCTACTCTCAAGGACTGCAACTGGGTCGACAAGCTCCCATGGGTCATGCTGGGCCTGCGGCCCGCCCCGAAGGGAGACCTACAAGCCTCCTCTGCGGAGCTGGTGTACGGCACGCTGCTGCGAGTCCCAGGCGATTTCATGCCCAACGCAACGCGTCCCTGGTCAGCTGTGGACCAACGTGCCTCCTTACTGGACAGGGTCAGAGCTTTCACACCCGTCCCTACCGCCCAACACGGCGCTCCGGTGTCCCAGGTGCCCCCAGGTCTGCAGTCAGCGGACTACGTGTTCATCCGTCACGACGCACACCGCCCCCCTCTGCAACCCCCTTATGACGGCCCCTTCCGCGGCCTGGAACAGGGAATTAAGCACCTGGTGGTGGATTTTGGGGGCACGGCCGAGCATGTTTCAGTGGACTGAGTTAAACCCGCACACCTGGACTTGACGCAGCTGTTGGAGTTAGCCCAACCTCCTCGTTGCGGTCGTCCCCCGGCTCCGCCTCCTCCCCCTGTGGAGGCCCGCGCTGCCTCTTCTGCTCCTCAGGCCGACCTCCACAGGCCCGCGTCAATGCCTCCCAGAGACACTCCGGCCCCTGTTGTCTCCAACCGTCCAACTTGAGCGGTCCCTCTAATATAATCATTCCTAATTCTGTCCTTCTTCATCACTTCCAGTGAAAATCTTAGCATCTTCAACTCTGCCTCCTCCAGCACCGCCTCCTGTCTCTTTCTTCAGTGCCACTGTCTCCAAAGCATATAACATAGCTGGTCTCACAACCATCTTGTAAACCTTCCCTTTAACTCTTGCTGGTACCCTTCTGTCGCAAATCACTCCTGACACTCTTCTCCACCCACTCCACCCTGCCTGCACTCTCTTCTTCACCTCTCTCCTGCACTCCCCGTTACTTTGGACAGTTGACCCCAAGTGTTTAAACTCATATACCTTCATCACCTCCACTCCTTGCATCCTGACCATTCCACTATCCTCCCTCTCATTCACACATAGATATTCCGTCTTGCTCCTACTGACTTTCAATCCTCTTCTCTCCAGTGCATCCCTCCACCTCTCCAGGCTCTCCTCAACCTGCGCCCTACTGTTGCTACAGATCACAATGTTATCCACAAACATCATAGTCCATGGAGACTTCTGCCTGATCTTGTCCGTCAACCTGTCCATCACCATTGCAAACAAGAAAGGGCTCAGAGCCAATCTTTGATTTTATCCCACCTCCACCTTGAACCCATCTGTCATTCCAACCGCACACCTCACCATTGTCACACTGCCCTCATACATATCCTGCACCACTCCTACATATCTCTGCAACTCCCGACTTCCTCATACAATACCACACCTCCTCTCTCGGCACCCTGTCGTATGCTTTCTTTAAATCTACAAAGACACAATATAACTCCTTTTGGCCTTCTCTATTCTTCTCGATCAACATTCTCAAAGCAAACATCACATCTGTGGTGCTCTTTTGTGGCATGAAACCATACTGCTGCTCGCTAATCGTCACTTCTCCTCTTAACCTACTTTCTATTACTCTTTCCCATATCTTCATGCTGTGGCTGATCAATTTATACCTCTGTAGTTGCTACAGTTCTGCACATCGCCCTTGTTCTTGAAAATCGGTACCAGTATGTTTCTTCTCCACTCCTTAGGCATCCTCTCATTTTCCAAGATTGTGTTAAACAATCTAGTTAAAAACTCCACTGCCATCTCTCCTAAACATCTCCATGCCTCCACAGGTATGTCATCAGGACCAACTGCCTTTCCACTCTTCATCCTTTTCATAGCTGCCCTCACTTCCTCCTTGCTAATCCACTGCACTTCCTGATTCACTATCCCTGCATCATCCAACCTTCTCTCTCTCTCTCATTTGCTTCATTCATCAGCCCCTCAAAGTATTCCTTCCACCTTCTCAGCACACTCTCCTCACTTGTCAGCACATTTCCATCTCTATCTCTGATCGCCCTAACTTGCTTTATATCCATCACAGCTTGGTCCCTCTGTCTAGCCAATCGGTACAAGTCCTTTTCTCCTTCCTTAGTGTCTAACCTGTCATACAACTCACCATACGCCTTTTCCTTTGCCTTTGCCACCACTCTCTTTGCTTTACACTCTCTCCTTGTACTCCTGTCTACTTTTTTCATCTCTCTGATTCCCACTTCTTCTTTGCCAACCTCTTCCTCTGTATAATTTGCTGTACTTGCTCATTTCACCACCAAGTTTCCTTGTCTTCCTTCCTCTGTCCTGATGACACACCAAGTACCTTCCTAGCTGTCTCCCTCACTATTTCTGTAGTGGTTGCCCAGCCATCCGGCAACTCTTCACTACCACCCAGTGCCTGTCTGAACTCCTCCCTGAACTCCTCACAACAGTCTTCCTTCTTCAACTTCAACCATTTGATCTTCGGCTCTGCCTTCACTCGCTTCCTCTTCTTGGTCTCCAAAGTCATCCTACAGACCACCATCCGATCCTGCCTAGCTACGTTCTCCCCTGTCACCACCTTGCAGTCTCCAATCCCATTTAGATTGCGCCTTCTACGTAAGATATACTCCACCTGTGTGCACTTTCCTCCACTCTTGTACGTCACCCTGTGTTCCCCCCTCTTCTTGAAATATGTATTCACCACAACCATTTCCATCCTTTTCGTAAAATCCACCACCGTCTGTCCTTCCACATTTCTCTCGTTTACACCTTACCTGCCCATCACCACCTCATCACCAGAGGTGTAAAAACCAGGTCCAGAAAGTACAAGTCCAAACCATGTATTTGCTCCACTCATGCACTACACCAGCAGATTCTAGTCAACACCACTCCTCAACTAGGTAGGGAAAACTAGCTAATGAAATCAACTGGTTTAGTAACATGGTTGGAGCAAATACATGGTTTGGACATTTACTTTCTGGACCTGGTTTTTACAACTCTGCTCATCACCTCTGTTCCCTTCACCAACATGTCCATTGAAGTCTGCTCCAATCACCACTCTCTCCTCCTTGGGTCCCCTTTCACCATGTGATCCAACTCACTCCAGAATTCTTCTTTCTCTTCCATCTCACATCCAACTTGTGGGGCATATGCGCTGATAACATTCAGCAATACACCTTCGATTTCCAGCGTCATACTCATCACTCTGTTTGACACTCTCTTCACCTCCAGCACACTCTTGACATACTCTTCCTTCAGAATTATCCCTACTCCATGTCTCCTCCCATTCGCACCATGGTGGAAGAGTTTGAACCCACCTTCGATACTCCTGGCCTTACTCCCCTTCCACCTGGTCTCTTGCACACACAGTATACCTACCTTTCTTCTTTCCATCATATCAGCCAGCTCTCGGTGGACTTTATATAAAACGGATGGACTTTATATTCAAGTAGCCTAATAAGGTCAGCTGCCTAATTTTATTTTACTCTAAATAAAAGCTGGCATATTCATTTTACATATTGTGATGGTACTTCATAGCTGGTTAATACCACACTTTGCTCATGTAATGTTAGTATTATGGCGTAAGGTTTGGCATATTTTGCATATGATTGTATTGCGACTTTGCTCATGGCATATTCTGCATGTGAAGGTTGATTTTATCGTTATTTCTATTCTTTGCTCATGATGCTGCATGCTAGCGCTGTCCATGGTGATGTTGTAGGCCAGAAGCGGAGGTCATGTCATGTGCGTTTTCATTGTTTTCCAAGTATGGCGAGAGACAAAGGCTATTTGATAGTCAATGGATTTGATTTTGGTGGATCTTGAGGCACTGAGTTACTGGCAGTGTGTGTGTGTGTGTGTGTGTGTGTGTGTGTGTGTGTGTGTGTTAGAGCTGTGTGTTGGAGCTGTTCACATATTAGAAAATAACCCAAAAATTTGGCTGATTACAATATCATTGTGCTGTTGAAGGCCCACTGCAAGACCCCATGGTTTGCTACTGAGTCCTGCTCATTATGCTCTGCCAATGAAAGGTCAGTCAGTAAAGCATGTTATATAGCGTGCCTGGCACTTCTGCCGCAACAGGGCCCTAAGTCACTAGCTAAATGCTTCTCTTCTGTAGTTCCCTGGTGGTGGAACAAGTTACCAAACTCCATTCGATCCACTGAGTCCCCCTCCATCTTTTTTTTAAAAAATATTTTATTTATAAAATTTTCAATTACAGGGATAGACAAAACAGATCACAAAAACAGTGGCGAGCCTGTGTAACCTGTTGCAGCCATAGAGAAACATTATTCAAACATTATGTGACGCATCCTCATCAATAATAATACTGTCGGTGCATGAGCAGAGAGAGCAGAAACTCGAAACTCGAACAGAGAATAACATAACAAACCCTTCCCCTGCCCGCTTCCCCAAATGAAGTAAAGCGCAAATTCCCTCATAAACACTGAGAAACAGCTAAACACAGCAATGAAATAACACTAACGTTAACTCTGCAAAAGAGAGTGGCTGGCTACGTATACCTTATCGGTGTAGTTGAGGAGCTCTGTCCACCCTCATGTCCGTAACACTCACACGGCAAGTTCAAGTTGAGCAAAGTGGGGGATCACAGGCCCCCGGTATTGGCGAGAACGCAAGTCCCGGTGATTCAACATGGAGACACACTGGCAGCGGTGTTAGACGCGATCCTGTCTATGAAAGCTTCGGCATCTGCGGGTTTCTGGAATATTTTCTGTTCGTTTCTATGGGTGATGATAAGTCTCACAGGGAAAAGGAGGCCGTGTTTTATTCCTGCATCTCTCAGCTTCTTCTTCGCTCCGTCAAAGGCTCGGCATTGCTCGGCTACTTCAGGCGAGAAGTCTGGGTACACGTTGATCCGAGCTCCGTTAAAGGACCGAGGAGATTGTTGGCGGGCAAGCTTCAGGATCTTCTCCTTCTCCGGAAAGTGGTGGATTTTGGCAATCATGGTGTGCGGTCTTACAGGCAATGGTTGCACACCTATGCGGTGCGCCCGGTCCACTTTCAGTCCACCGGGGAAGTTCTGCACTCCCAGGAGTTTAGGTAAGAACCCCGCAACGAACCCCGTTGGTTTGCCGCCCTCAACTTTCTCTGGTACGGCCTTCTAGGTCAATCAGCTTACTCTTCGTGGCTTTGTTGGTTTCAGTCAGTTTATCACACCACTTTTCCGGGGCTGCGATACGGGTCTCGTAGTTAGTAGCACACTCCTCCAGGTCAACAATGCGACTTCAGTGGTCGGTTAGTGAAGTTTGGACTGCATTTAGTTTAGTGTCCAGCGTATTGAACCTTGCGTTGATGTCCCCATCTAGTTTCTGGATAGCGGTTAAGATGCTAGCCAGGGTAGGCTGAGGGCTCGTGGTGTCGTCGGTAGTGCAGGGGTTGCTAGCCATTTTGGTTAAGCTGCTAGCATCGCTGTTGGCGTCAGAAGCTGCTTTGTCGTCCTCTTCGGGAGACAATTTTTGGTTCGTTGTCTTATTCTTATTGTTATGTTGCCTCTTGGTCATATTATTTGTGGTGTGAGTGTGTTTTATTCTAAATTTTTAGTGAGGGTTGTGGAGCTTCCCTAAAACGCGGCTACTCCATGCGGTGTTCAGGCCACCCCCCCCTCCATCTTTAAGAAGCAAAAGACCCTGCTCTTTCTCGATCACCCCTGCACCTGATGGTATTAATATAAAAAAAGAAAGAAAGAAAGAAATTTGCTTCACTGTACCCTATGCATTGCCGTTGTGCACTGCCTTTTGACACCTATATCCTATCAGACTTAAACCTAGTTTTTTGGCACTTACTTGCGTTGTCACCTCCTGACTAGATCCTTGCTTGTGTTGTGTTAACACTCAGATGTACGTTGCTTTGGATAAAATTGTTTGCTAAATGAAATTGTAAATTGTAAATTCTATGTTATCAGAGGTCTCCGTGGACTATGATGTTTGTGGGCGACATTGTGATCTGTAGTGTGAGTAGGGTGCAGGTTGAAGAGAGCCTGGAGAGGTAGAGGTATGCACCGGAGAGAAGAGGAATGAAAGTCACTAGGAGCAAGATGGAATACATATGTGTGAATGAGAAGGAGGATAGTGGAATGGTGAGGAAGCAAGGAGTAGAGGTGACGAAGGTGTATGAGTTTAAATACTTGGGGTCAACTGTCCAAAGTAATGAGGAGTGTAGCAGAGAGGCAAAGACAAGAGTGCAGGCAGGGTGGAGTGGGTGGAGAAGAGTGTCAGGAGTGCTTTGTGACAGAAGGGTACCAGCTAGAGTTAAAGGGAAGGTTTACAAGATGGGTGTAAGACCAGCTATGTTATATGCTTTGGAGACAGTGGAGCTGATGAAAATACAGGAGGCAGAGCTGGAGGTGGCAGAGTTGAAGATGCTAAGATTTTCATTGGGAGTGACGAAGAAGGACAGGATTAGGAACGACTATATTAGAGGGACAGCTCAGGTTGGACGGTTTGGAGACAAAGCAAGAGAGGCAAGATTGAGATGGCTTGGACATGTGTAGAGGAGAAATGCTGGATATATTGGGAGAAGGATGCTGAAGATGGAGCTGCCAGGGAAGAAAAAAAGAGGAAGGCCAAAGAGGAGGTTTATGGATGTGGTGAGAGAGGACATGCAGGTGGCTGGTGTGACAGAGGAAGATGCAGAAGACAGGAAGAAATGGAAACGGATGATCCGCTTTGGTGACCGCTAACAGGAGCAGCTGAAAGTAGTAGTAGTATGTTGTCAGAGGTCTGTATATATACCGATCAGCCAAAACATTAAAACCACTGACAGGAAAATGAATAACAATGGCACCTGTCAAGGGGTGGGATATATTAGACAGCAAGTGAACAGTCAGTTCTTGAAGTTGATGTGCTGGAAGCAGGGAAAATGGGCAAGCGTAAGGATCTGGGCAACTTTGACAAGGGCCAAACTGTGATGGCTAGACAACTGGGTCAGAGCATCTCCAAAATAGCTGGTCTTGTGGGGTGTTCCCGGTATGCAGTGGTCAGTACCTACCAAAAGTGCTTCAAGGAAGGACAACCGGTGAACCGCCAACAGGGTCATTGGCATACAAGTCTCATTGTTGCATATGGGGAGCGTTGGCTAGCCCGTCTGGTCTGATCCCACAGAAGAGCTACTGTAGCTCAAACTGCTGAAAAAGTCAGTGCTGGTTTGATAGACAGGTGTCAGAACACACAGTGCATCACAGCTTGCTGTGTATGGGGCTGCATAGCTGCAGACTGGTCAGAGTGCCAATGATGACCCCTGTCTACCACCAAAAGCACCTACAATGGACACATGAGCATCAAAACTGGACCATGGAGCAATGGAAGAAGGTGGCTTGGTCTGATAAATCACATTTTCTTTTATGTCACGTGGATGGCTGGGTGTGTGTGCATCATTTGCCTGGGGAAGAGATGGCACCAGGATGCACTATGGAAAGAAGGCAAGCCAGTGTGATGCTTTAGGCAAAGTTCTGCTGGGAAATTGGGTCCTGGCATTCATGTGGATTTACCACCTACCCAAACTTCCTTGCAGACCAGGTACACCCCTTCATGGCAACAGTATTCCTTGATGGCAGTGGCCTCTTTCAGCTGGATAATGCACCCTGCCACACTGCACACATTGTTCTGGAATGGTGTAAGGAACGTGACAAAGAGTTCAAGGTGTGTTGCCTTGGCTTCCAAATTCTCCAGATCTCAATCCGATCGAGCATCTGTGGGATGTGCTGAAAAAACAAGTCTGATCCATGAAGGCCCCACCTCACAACTTACAGGACTTAAAGGATCTGCTGCTACAGTCTTGGTGCCAGATACCAGAGGACACCCTCAGAGGTCTCGTGGAGTCAATGCCTCAACGGGCCAGAGCTGTTTTGGTGGCACGAGGGGGACCTAGACAATATTGGGCAGGTGGTTTTAATGTTTTGGCTGATCAGTGTAAACCTCGATGCCAAGTAAAGTACAGCTTGCTTTATTTCCCTGTGTGTGGATGTGACTCATTGAAAGATGATGAGGCTTGAATCATGACATGGGAAGATGAGGCAGATCATTGTAAAACCATATAATTCAATACAAGGCTGTTCCCGGTTTGAAGGTTTTCTCAGAATATGACATGTAGGTCAGGTGAATCGATTGTCCCTAGGTGTGAATGTGTGTGTGTGTGTGTGTGTGTGTGTGTGTGTGTGGGGGGGGGTCAGTCCCGCTTGCTGCCCAATGACTGCTGGGATAGGCTCCAGCATCCCTGCGACCCTGAGAGCAGGAAAGCGATTTGGATAATGGATGGATGGCTCGATGGCAAGCAATTTTAGCATTTAAGCTCTGATTTTTTTCCTAAATTCAAGTTTTACTTGTTCAAATATCCATTTTTAATACCAGAAATTGGTACAATTCAGATTTAACAAGTGATGATACCAAAACTTTATCAGAAATCCTATTTCAACCACTTAGAATACCAAGTGTTGACATTACAGATTCTGTTGAACTGGTTAAAACACTGATCGGTACTGAAAAAAACGGAACTTTAACAACTGAAAATACAACTTTTTTCTCCATTCGTTTCAGTAAGATTTGGGATTTTTATCAAGTTACAATTGTTCAACACAAATTGCATTTTTAAGAAATTTAACATATTAATTCTCAATATCAAAAATGGAACTTCTGATATCAGCAACTGTTACTTTGGCTACTTCATTATAACACATTTTAGTTCTGATATCAAAAACTGATATTTTAACAAGGGAAGTCAGAATTTGTGATGACAAATAAAACAGATTAAAGAGATTACTGTTAACTCCCAGAGATGAGCAACTGGGGGCCATTGGTCATTTTAAGATGGATATACTTTTTCTTTCCACCCGCCTTTAGAAGCACCAAATATATAGAGGGCACAGCTGAAAGATCGAAAATATGGTGAGATTACCATGAAAACATCTTAAGCTATTGAGACTGTTAAACTTTAAACATTTTTGAATATCAATTCTGATTCTGTCAGGTACTTTGTCTTCTCTTAAACAGACTGGAAAATGATTTGAATGTGCTATCCAAGTAAAGTCAGTTCAGTTTGAGGCAAGTGGGCTCGAGTTGACACTGGCACAAGTTTCTCACTGTCTACACCAGTGATATACTGGTCTACATCAGTGACCACTGATATTCTGGTCTACACCAGTGACTAGTGATATACTGGTCTACACCGGTGACCACTGATATACTGGTCTACACCAGTGACCACCACTGATATACTGTCTACTGTAGTGACCAGAGATATACTGGTCTACACCAGTGACCACTGATATACTGGTTTACATCGGTAACCAGTGATATACTGGTCACTTGTAACTCAATACTAGTTAAAGATGCCCCTGGTCAGTTTAGCCATCCATTATAACATAATCATAAAGACACCAAACACACACAAATACACACTGAAAGGATTGATAAGGATCCAGCTGTAGTGCGATATTATATTTATTTCTTACAGTGAATTTTGGTTGCCATACAAGAAGTCTTGAGGATTTGAGGGGGCAGAGGGGGAGGCAGAGTGCAGTTATGGGATCTTCTCTCTCTTTTTCACTTCAGTAGTTAGTTGATTCTAAGATGATTGAGTAGCACAAAATTACAGCAACATATAAAACATGAACACAGTAGTCTTTGCACGAATTTACCGAAAACATCTTAGCTTCTATGTAGACTTAATCAAATAATAAATCTATCAACAGAAAAGAGAAAAAAGAACAATTACCCAAATGCTTGACAATGGTTAGGTGTGAATAGTGTCTGGGAGTGGGTCGGTGGGCCTAGTCTGTCCTCGGTGTGGCCATGTTGATGGTGTTTATAAACTTTCTACATCTACAGAGCTCTACGTTTCAATGTTAAAAAAAAGCTTAGTAATGTGTTGCTTTCCTTTTAAGACGAGACAACAGTTACCACTATTCTGTTTTTGTTGTTGTTATTTTGTGGAAGTGGAACTACATGATGGTTTAGCGTGGTTTTCTATCATGATGGCCTGTAGATGTATTTCAAATTTACAGCAAGTCAGATTTTACTCAGTTATACACCCATCTTACAGTACTCAGGAAATTTAATAAACTGAGACAATTCCAGACAGGCGGATGATGGTCAGATGAAACCTGTTTCTCCTTCACTTGATCAGCCAACATATTCTAAGTCTCTAACTGCAACAGAGTGTATCTAGCCAAGTCTTCATTAAACACTGACAGGTGATCATATCATGATACATAACTTCAGATTAAGGGGGGGGGACACAACCAAGGTGATTCAATCAGAATACATATTGCTTCTTACATAACCCATACATCTAATAGTATTCACCTTCTATCGATATAGTCCTATTTCTCTTTTCTTTTCTTTATTTGGCAATCCACACATAAGTGTTTAAACTTTTTTTTTAATAATTTTTTTGTTCAGTTAACTTCTATAAAATTTCATAGAACTCTATACAAATCTTTAAAAATACTGTGCTTTTATTTAATGCTCCCTCCATATACTCGGCTGTTTTGTTTTAAAATAAATTACACTCAAAAAGGGGAGAGATTATAGCAGCATTGTCCCTCGCGGGACCCTCTCTGCAGGGTCACATCTAGATGGGAACCCTAGATTTGCGGAACTCTTGCATATGCGCACTTGGCTTGACAATGGCAGAAAATGGAGCCTTCGAATAAAGCAACTGTGAGCTTAAATTTAGGGTTAGGTTGAGGTCGAGATTAGGTTGTGGGTTACCTATTGGTTAGGTTAAGGTTAGCTATGGGTCAAGGTTAGGCTTAGGTTGAGGTTAAATTAGCGAGAGTTACGCAAATTCGCAAATATAGAGTTACCATCTAGACACGACCCGCTCGCCGCCCCGCCTGACAGGAATTCATCGTTCGTTTCGATGATTCCCGGTATTCCAGACGGCCAGTCGTCAGCGACGCGGGCGCACACGGCGAGGGGAGAGGTCACCAGACAAAGGGCGGAGTGGGTTATAGTGCTCGACGAACTACAGCCTATCTAATCTAACACAAACATACAAGTAATGTTCACAGAACACAGTTTGTGGATGTTTCATCTTTTCTCCTCAGACCAACAAAACAGGATAGCCTATATGAAAAGAAAATCCCAAAGGGCCAGATTGCTTTAATCTGCGCTATACACTGGTCGCTACGGAGTATGACACTGAATGAAAACAGCATAAAATAAGATTTGTTCTGGGGTAAACATCTTCTTCCTTCAAAGTGATATGTTTTCAGATATTGGGTTGGTGTCGCGTACATAGCTACCACACTTCATTTCAAGTGTATCATCAAAGAAAATCTAATGAAAGATATATATAAAACTTTTTTAGTTCCTATTCAAACTAAACAACCAACAGAGGTGCAATGACCATTAGGAGGGGCGGGGTACTGTGCAGGGATTTATGACCTATATGAGGCTACAGGGTGATGGGGGCATATGAGGACAGCATCGCTGAACAAGGCTGTCATCAGCTAAGTCCCTGGCAACTATAAAATCATTTTCATAGTATATTCTTTTCAGAAAAAAAACAAAGCAAAACTGTAAGCACTATACATATAATCAGGTACTCTATTTTTATTCTTTACTAATCTCTCTTATATACACATTTCAGCATGATCTGAATTCTATTTCTACTGACATAATATATGTTTACTGGGGAAGGACTTGATATGAGCAGCACTTGGAGAGACTTTTGTTTTTCTAGTGAGCGACTCTTCCAAGTGATTTGAGCCCTCCATTCCAGATTGGAGGTTCATTTGAAAACAGGCGATAGACACCCTTTGTCTCATTCCAGTCTCAGACTGGGTTTTACGTTATGGATGTTTTGATTCGATGTACAACACTTGGGCCGCAGCACACCGACCCCCCCCCCCCCGCCACCCTCCCCACCTGCTCTTAGGCCTGGCTGCACTATCCAACACACAGATGTTGAGCCAATCCCAAAGGAGCTACGTAAATAGGCAGTTTTACTTTAGGCCCCATTTACACTTGGTATTTTATGTGACTTTCATCCCAATAACGTGCGAGTCTTATTCATCCACGCTGCATTTGCGCTTATCAAAAATGCATCTCTGGTAGTCCAGTAGAAATCCAATCAGGATAACGCCAGCATTTTACTGTGCAATATGAAAATACCTCTCCCTGAATGTGGCCCACTATATTACCCAACAATGTTAGGGATATAATGCTTTTGGAGGAGTAGAGAGAGTGGCTTGCAGAAACGGTGTGCAATGATATTTACCAAACTGAGGCTGCATTGCTGCTCAAAACGGTCTCCTGAGATGGTGTAAGCGATCAGATTACAATCGGTCCCCAATGCATTCACATCTGTTTTTTTTACCCCATCACCCAAGAAATAATTCAATGGCATATGTAAATGGGGTTGTAGAGAAACGTCTCTCTTAGGCTCAAAGAAAATGGCCTGGCCTGGCTTGGATGGGGCTGAGATTGTACATAAGTCATTGATTTCTTTGCAAGTGCAGAGTCACATCCCTGAGCCCTGCCGGCTGGATCAATCTCACAAGTCAATAACATTGATCTTTTGTCAGATTGGTCCTGGCCGATTTCAGAAAGGCAGAACCATCTAAAAAGTGGACAGTCAGGTCATAACTTTGGAGACTGATCCAAGGGGCTGTCTGCGTATTGTAAACAGGAATGGAGGCAGAGATCAGGTCATGAATCTTACAAACCAATCTCATGCAGGGTGTGACTGTATCTGAGTTATGAGTCTTGTTCTATGATATGATGAGGCTTGCGTCTCAACTACACAGCCCCTTGGATCAGTCCCCAAAGCTGTGATTTTACTGGCCACATTTTGGACGGACCTGCCACTTTGAAATTGCTCTCAAAGAGAATGATCAAGAGATCAGCTCACCAGACAGGTCTTTCTAACAGGACTATGTATCCCCAAGCTTTCTCATACAAACATTGCAGGCTGATAATGAAGGTCTCTTCAGACAGGCGCAGGGTCTAAAAGTCTTAGTTTTTCTTTCTCAGCACCATGTAAAAAAAACTTCACAGAGTTGTACTGGTTTCAGTATCCAGTCCATGTCTTCCTGCACCAATACAGGGCTGCAGTTACTCTCATCGCTTAATGCCCTCTTCATAAAAAAACAAAACTTCTCTTACATAGGTGTGTTTAAATTCACAATACTGTTGGGCCAAATGAAAACCTGATGTAGAACTGTTAAAACCAACGATGAAAGGAGTGAGTGGAGATTTGAAAGGCAATAGGAGATCTAGTTTTCATTTATGATGGCCTATTTCTGTTGTAAGTCCACCAATGTAGGTAACTGGTCCTGATTACACTGACAGTCAAGTGGTTGTAAACCCACATGTACACACAGAACAGGAAAGAATACCCCAGCAAAGGATGATGTCATCATGAGGACCAGAAACACAGGTACAACACTTCCACAGCAGGAATTCAAAACTGTCTTGTTGGTGTTTTTCAAACTGAGTAAACTGTGCCCCACACACACACACACACACACACACACACACACACACACACACACACACACACACACACACACACACACACACACACACACACGCGCACATGCACACACACGCGCACATGCACACACACACACACACACACACCGTGTGCTGTACGGTGTGTTCTGGGTGTGACCCAACATCAACTCTTGGATTTTGTGTTGATATGATGAATGGGAAGATGCACCTCAGGTGGGGGTGGAGATCGGGGAGGGACAGGGCTACCCCAAGACACTGGCACCTGCTACACTGGAGCTTCTCTAGTGACCACCTCTCATGACACTTTGCTTTTTCTTTCGGGAGAAGAAGGCCATTGCAGTAACTGTGTGTGTGTGTGTGTGTGTGTGTGTGTGTGTGTGTGTGTGTGTGTGTGTGTGTGTGTACATGCTAAGCGTGTTGAAATTTATGAAGAAAAAGTGTGTTATCCATGTCTGCTTGAGTAATCATGTGGCACTGTGCGAAATAGCTGTGTTTGTGTGTTTTTCAGGACATATGGTTCAGGCTTTAATTTAAAGATGGTCAGCTATAGGGTTCTTACTTTGACAACAAGTGAAAAGCAAAAAAAGGAGTCTGTCTCAATTTTTCTCTGCAACCTTAGGTGCACCTTGAAATATAACTCCTGTAGGACTCTAGTGAAGAAATATTATTCTCTGAACAAACTCTAGCAAAGATAGAAAAAGGAACAACGACCAGCTCAGCTGGTTTGTCATTCACCCACACCAGGGCGACTGCAAAAAGTCTTGAGTATTCCAAAGCAGTTGGATAAGTGCAAGTCTCATGCTTATTTCAAATAAGCATCCAGACCAGAACTGCTTCCAGTACTCCATAGATTACAAGTATTTCAGAGTCCCCGTCAACAGTCCTTCACACTGACCTCAGCTTCCCCTGGGTGTTACTGAGCAGCCATTCCTGCTTCACTCTTCATCCCTATGTTATTTCCCAGAATCCCTTGCTCCGCTGGTGCTTGGGACAGTGGGAAGGAAGGACGGGGAGAAGTGGGAAACACGACCGGAGCACTGAGACAAGGGCAACAGAGGGAGGATGAGAGAGGATTACAAAACAGCAAGAGGCAACATCGGGTTGGAACAGAACATCTACGCAGGTCCATATCTTGTGATCGTGTCCAGTCAGCAAATGAAGAGACTGGTAAAGGTGATCAGTGACCACCTCACTTTTTCCTGTGCCTCCGACTCCGCTCATCACCAACCTCCACCCCCACCCCCACCCCTTCCCTCCTCTCCCCTCCTGGCTTATCTATCCTGCAGCAGCTTGAGGGCCCTCTCAATGTTCATGCGATGACCGACCCTGGTAACACCTAAGTCTATCAGGTCCTCTTTCTGCAGAGAGGGGAGGTGGGCCCCCTCAATTTCATTGTCCAGGAAGGCGTCCCGGTGCTCCCCGAGGTTGAGCATCTCCAGCCAGTCTGCCACATCGTGCTTGCTCCACAGCTCCATGGGCTTGGAGGCAAAGGGCTTGCCTGAGGTGGCCACAGCCTGCATCAGTGTGAGTGGTGATGGTGAGCGTGAAGTCCCGCTGCCACCGCACGAGGAGCCCAAGCTGTAGCCACCCCCACTGCCCAGGGGCGGGGTGGGCAGGCCGAAAACGTCGGTCAGAGTGGGCGAGACGGAGGGCGGCAGAGACGAGCAGGGGGTCAGGGAGGAGGCGGAGTCTGGGGGGCTGCAGGGGTGGTGTTGGGGCGGGAGGCTGCTGGGAGGGGTGGAGGTGAGAGCAGCAGCGGCGGCGGTGTTGCTACGCATTCCTGAGTTTTCTCCCAGAGGTCTAGAATGGACACAGACACAATAGATTTATTCAGGGTCACACAGACTGCATCCCATTCACCCCTGGTAACTAATATACCATCTGTATCTGAATATTCATCTGGATAATGAATAATCCAATAACACCTTTAGCATTTACACCTGTTATTTCTGTACATTCTCGTGGTCTACACTGTGAGCATATTGTAATCCAGTCGTATTTCTCTTGCACATTATGCAGATTGGACAAGTTGCTGGATAAGTGTGGAGTGTGACGTTTGTCATTGAAAACAGATATGACATCTTTCCTTTTTCTTCTTAGGGATTGCTTTTTGTACGACTAGTTGGAGGTAGCAGAACAGACAATCAAGTGTTTTCTCTTCGGAACAACATATCCAGACACAAATCCCATGTTAATACCAGACGTAAATGAGCTCACACTGCTGGCATTGATGCTAAAGATAAACATGCAGCTGAACAATGTTGGCCCACATTTTATTTTTCACACAGGTGTCTCGAAGTACATCTAAATGTGTTTTTGTACATTATGCATATCCTTAATGTGAATTTTCTCACACCGGTAAAAAATGCTAATGGCGAGTTAAAAGACATGCACACCATGCCCCTGCTTCATGCTGATTAGGAGGATGTCCCTCACAGTCTGTGGGATGGTGTATTTGTGTGTGTATAGACGGTCTGTCTTATTACCCTAAAACAATGTGGGAAAGCATTGTGAATTTCATTCAAAACTGTCCTGTCATGAAATAATGGGAAACAATGCTCTTGGTGCGCAAATGCTTCTGAGCAGCAAAATAAAGAATGTAAAAGACTTCATCACCAAATCCATACAGAATTTTAAACCAGACAGCTCATTGCTGTATCGTTTCAAAATGAACACTAGGGGGCAATATTTTCATTTATTACCAATAACCCAACAGCAGAGTACTAGGGAGTAGGACTAGGGAGGTTCACAGCATCAGCGCCTGACATTTTTCTAATCTGTCAACTTCATATTTGCCTAAGCAAATATATAACAGCTAACCACAGTGGCCCAGTGGTTAGCACTGTCGCCTCATAGCAAGAAGGTCCTGGGTTTGAACCCCAAGCTCTCCCAGGTCCTTTCTGTGTGGAGTTTGCATGTTCTCCCCGTGTCTGCGTGGGTTTCCTCCAGGTGCTCCGGTTTCCTCCCATCATCAAAAAGACATGCATGTTAGGGTTAATATGCCTGTGTGTGCCCCTGAGCAAGGCAATAGAAAGAACTGGAGTTGGTCGCCGGACACTGCAGCTGCCCACTGCTCCTATACAATAGGATGGGTTAGATGCAGAGAACACATTTCATTGTAACCAAACACCCGTACAATGACAAAAAAATAAAGTGGCTATTGTTCTCTTTTCTTTAATGTAGTTTGCCTAGACAAATTCCTTGTGTGTTCTTCTACTTGGCAATAAATATGATTCTGATCTGATTGAATTTAATTTCCTGAACTTATTTCAGTGATGTTCCTATGAGGTTATTTACTTTGGTTTTATGTAGTTTTCTTATGAACATGAAAGTGGAGTCTCACATTCAACACATTTCCAAATGTTCTGGCCAGCTGAGCATTCGACTGTGAGTAAAGATAGAAGTCAACAGCAACACAGAAACTAATACCTTTAACACTACATTTATGTAACAACAGGTGCTTTGAAACTGTGAGGAAAGCTAACACATTTTCCAGCAGCAATCATTTAGTATTCAGAAACACCCATAAACTAATGTGAAATTGAATTCAAACAGCTTTATCTCTCGCTCTCATACACACACACACACACACACACAAAAGACAACACACTGAGTGGACTGAAAATGGAGGAGGGCCTGAAGCATTTGGTTCACCTACTACGTCTTAATGGATGTGTGCACAGTGACATGGATGGGGGGAGGTTAGGTACTGTAACCTTTTATAGCACTATGAGGGGGATGCTAGCTGAACTGGAAAATTAAGAGTACAGCAGACACGGGAGTAAAATAACCATAGAAGTTGGTAAATTAACATAAAAAGTTCTCATTCATATCAACCATATGAGCAAGGTCAAACCTTCTGTCCACTTGTGCGGTGGAGGCGAAATGTAAATTTAATTCCATGAGAACTTCAGTGTTAAGCATGACATTGTCAATTTATCAATCCTCTCCAGTCCAGGAAATTCCAAACATTACACTTTTCACACAAAAGAAGTTAAACGGGTCAGAAACGACATTTAGTATAAAAAATATGCAGAATAAACTGAAACAGAATTTGTCAGTTTATTCTGTTTTTTAAAAAAACTTGAGAAGGTGACAATCATATATATATATATATATATATATATATATATATATATAACTTTGTTAAAAGAAACACTTAATGGTAGGGAAAGTGTTCAACAAATAAGGAGCAAAATAATCCAGTGATTCAAGTAAATTCTTTATGAGACAGTACAAGCCTGTTTCATGCCATAAGCAATCATCAGCTGTCAATCTCATTGCTTATGGCATGAAACAGGCTTGTACTGTCTCATAAAGAATGTATATATATATATATATATATATATATATATATATATATATATATATAGCTCTTTTTTTCCGGAAACCATCAATGGTGTAGATAAAAGTGCATGTGTGCGTGTGTGTGTGTGTGTGTTCCTGTTCGGCTACTTGTGAGGACCAATTTGAGTTTCTAACCATAAGAGTGGGGTCAGTTTTGCTGAGTAAGGACATTTTGGCTGGTCCGCCTCAGTTGTTCAAGGGCCTCTTTTAGGGTTAGGATTTGGGGTTAAGGTTAAGTTTAGGGTAAGGGCTGTGGATGAGCATGTAGTTCTCATGAGCAAGGTTAGGGTTAGGGGCTGAGGACTGAATCTAATCAATGAGCGTTCTCAAAAGTAGATGAAACCAAACGTGTCAAGTCAGTCTTATTTGTATAGCCCAATATCGTGGGTGTGTGTGTGTGTGTGTGTGTCTGTGTCTGTGTGTGTGTGTGTATCATACCAACATTAGTATCAGGGACATGATGGGAGAAATGACGTGAAAATTGGATTACACACAAATGCACACACACACACACACACACACACACACGGGCACAGTTCCTCTCAGAGCAGAATAACCATCCTGTCCTTCAACGTCCCCCTGGGAAATTGTTCCTTGAATATTAACCTGAACATTCTAGCAAAAAAGAGCGATGAGTGACTTTGTTGGAGCACCAACAGGGAAAATTCCTGAGTGTGCTTTTAACTTTTTCTTTCCTACAGCAGAGATCTGATGGGCAATTCAAGCCACAACACAGTTCTTCAACTAGCTAGGGCAGGAAAAGAAGGTCAGCTCTGACCACTATACTGTCACATTTACTGTTCCACCAATTGAAGGGCACTACGTGTACCCTAGATCTCCTTCTTTCCTAATTCCAAAACATATGGAACAGCCTGAGGGAAGTAAAGGAGACCAGGGAGGGTCGTTCTGCCAAAATGGAACTGGGCCACGGTGAAAGCGCCGCCTTCAAAGAGCTTGGCAGCTTTGCACCATGGGTAAAACTTACAGCTTTGGTTTTCAACACCAGCTTTTCCACAGGATGTCGCGGTGGGGGAACAGGATGGGTGAGATGGAGTGAGAGAGAAAGACGATCAGGACAAAATTAGACATGATATGATGTGACACGTGGACAAATCAACAGTTTAACAAACATATACGCAAACACACGGACGCGGAAATGCAAACTCGGAAAACGTAGTGAGGATCATGCAGGCTTGCAAACTGACAAGTCTCTCCCACACATGGTAGTGCTATGGAAAATGGGAAGTGTTGGCCATTTGTGCTCATAAGGAGAGGATTTCTCACTGTAAATGCCCAAAGACTCCAAATAACAAACTTATTCAACATCCCGTCATTTTCCAACCACCCTGGCCTTTTTCAGCCAACCCTCGCCTCGCCCCACTTCTACAGCACATTGATGATAATTCTAGTAATTGTCCAAATCACAATTAAAATCATTATTATACATTACACTCCTCAGCCGACAGAACAGCTGTTATTGGACCTAAAATACCTTGAGATCTGTCAAGATATTATCAAACTGATAATTTGACATTTAATTATATTTTGCACTTGCTTTGTTAAATGAGTGAAGCTGAGTATGAATGTAAGTATGAAATCTAATAAGGCCAATGCCTCATTTAGCTTCCCCTTATTTATTATCATTTCTTGCAGCCACCAACGGTCACATTTGACAAAAGACAATGATTTTTTTTTTTTGTATGATGTGATTTCCCTTAAGGGAAGCATCACACTGCTGACAAGCTGTGCAGGTGATACGTCTTCTGAAAACTTAGCTGCACATAAACATGTTTTTTCCAAAAACCTAATGGAGCGCAGAGAGGGCAACAATGCAGGAGTTTAGTAAGCAGTCTGCAAAGTAACTGTTTACTGCTTACTGTCTGATTTCAATTACATGTCAGTGAACAATGACTTAAGAGTTTACTTACAAGTAAACACTCAGTGATTGTTCACTGACATGTAATCCATAATCAGCCCTTATGTTTTCAGTGTAATCCCCCAACAGTATAATCTACATCATGATGACATCAGGTCAATATTAACAGCTTGTGTTTAGGAGTAAAACACATACATGGACAGTGCATGGGTATGCATGCTGCAAGTGAGCCACATGCACTGACACACATGTATGCACACATAAACACATAGACAACCATTTACACTGACCAGCAATGAAAGTATGTAGGTGTCATTCACTGGCCTTAAGAGTTCTCTGTAAGCCAAATGCCATGGTTGAACAATGGTGCCATCAAATCACTTGTAGTTTTGTAGGAAAGTGATGCCGTGCTATGGATGTTTGTGGTGAGAGACCTTGTGTTCACTGCACCCCACATGCTGCATGACTCCCAACCAATCCCTTCTAAAACAAACAGACACACACAAAAGCTTTCCAAACGCATGCACGCACATACTGGCATTATTTATAGAAGCTCGAATGTTACCGCATGCACGCACACACACACACACACACACACACACACACACACACACACACACAGACTGACTTGGCGGTGCTGGGTTACATAACGGTGGCCTACTAAAGCAGTGTAGCACGTGACCCGCGTGAGATGATGCTGAACTCTGTTGAGGGTTAGGTTTGCCATCCTCTCTCCGTTTCTCTCTCTCTCTCAATGTCTCCTGCTCTTTCAAACACGCACACATACAAGCGCACACCCCTCCCCTGACTCTAATCAGTCTGACATTATTCCCATAGGCCTCAAGGCTGCTCTCATCAGCTGGTTGCTAAGCAACCGTTTCGTCCACAGGAACAACCAACGCACATTTTAATCTGGGAGAAGGGGGGGGGGGGGCGTCCAAAGAAGAAAATCTGATACCGTTGGTGATAAGGCTGATTCCAACACTGAGTAAGGGAGAGCAAAAAGGGGAGTACGAAATCAAATAGCAGCAAAAGTGACAGAGAGAGAGAGAGAGAGAGAGAGAGAGAGAGAGAGAGAGAGAAAGCATGTCTGAATCTGGGCCATCTTCTCTGTGTCTTTGTTGCCATATGCTAGGTGGTCTTGGACAGAGGACCTCCTATGTCTTCAGCTACCTTCTTTTCCAAGGTCTGCATAAAGAGGATCTCTACCTTTGTCCCATCTCCAATTAGCTAGGCCTTTTCTTGTGGAATGGTTGCTTGAAAACTTATAACCTTTTCAACCACACAAAATAGCACAAAATGAGAACTGGTCACGTCATGGTTGGTTGATAAAGATCTGGTGATTCAGTCTCTGTCTACATTGCATAAACACACGCATGCGCACACACGCATGCACACACACATGCATGCACAAACAGTGGACTGCAGACCAATATTTGAAAACACAACATAACAATTTTGCACAATTTTCAGCGGTAGCTATAAAACATGGGACAGGTGCATAAAATTGCTACAGTTTGGTTCGAAGTCACCATTTATTGCACAGTTAGAAGCACTTCTGTCAGATATATACATAACGGGTCACCTGGTAGCTCAACCAGATAAACCTGTACCGCGTAGGTTCATCTCTGACTGTGGACTTTAGCTGTATATCTAAATCACAAGTGGAACAATATGATTCACACAAGACTTCAGAGGATTGTAATAGCAGCCAATGAAACCTATTTGTGAAGATGGAAGACAGGTATGATTTCATCAAGCTATTTCAATACAGATTTTAAAGTTGCCAACATGATAAAAGTGCAAAATGTGGGAAAATAAATCCCAAATATTGCAACAAAGTTGGTGCATCACTATAGTGATTATATGAGAAAGAGACACGGAAACTGAACTGCCAAGGCTCTCAAATGCCAAGTAATTCAGAGAACTCTTCTCCATTTTCTCCTTAATGTCTTTGATGACATACTCTTGTTCTTGTGCACAGAGAAATGATCCTTTACAGATAAGCGAAATGCACCTGATTTGCATGTATTTCTTTTGACTTTTCGAAGGTTATGAATTTGCTTTACATCCAGATGGAAACGTGGTGATAAGGGACATGTAGAAGCAAAATCAGACAGGATGACAGAACGCTGAAGAAAATGGAGATGACAGAGAGGTGCGAGATGAAAATGAAATGAATGCAGGGTCCAACGGTCAACCAATGGGGATGAAGATAATAGCATGTGGCATAAACTGTGAAGGAGAGAACGAGAGGCCAGACATAAACAGCTGTCGAGCACCTCTCTGTAATTACCAAAATGGCCGCCGCGATAATCTAGCAGTATTTATTAGATTTGAAAGCATAACCACAGAGAGAATAATCTCTCTCTTTCTCTATCTTTATCTCGCTGCTTGTTCCACCTCTGATGAGAGATGGGACTGTTCATGTAAAATGTATGTGACTTGTGAATAATTTAGCATCCTTTTTATTTCCTTTTCATACAGTGGAGAGGTGAGTTTAAAAAACCATGAGATGAGCTGATTCAGGTGTGGGCTCCCATCAAAAGGTTGTCTCACTTATTCTCGCGTTTGGCCTCTGCATGTCCTGCAGAATCTATGACATGGGTAGGTGGAATATAACCCATCGCATTATCCAAACTCGCTTAACACAATCCAACTGTGTCAACAAATCAATCTCATTCACTTGTGATTCACTGATTATACAACGAGCACTCACCGATGAGAAAAGTAGCAGTTTATTAGTTTATCTTTAGCTTTCATCTGACATAACAGTGGCCACTTTATTGCGGGTACTTTGTCTCCATCCTGGACAACATATCTACACATTCGTGCACAAGGAGCAATGTGAAAGCCACCAACTACATACTGGGTATGATAATGACAGAAATGACAGCTAGATTCAAGATTCTTTAACAAAGGGGAAAATACCAGGAGTATGTCTTTATCAGATCTTCATGTAATGAGCAAATAGTTTATTTATTGACTATTAAATACGTTGATGACTTAGGGCCATCATATCTCATATCAAGAACAGCTACTGCCTGGAGATATTATTTCTGTGCTGAAATTATCTCGATCACTTTGTTTTTTTTCTTATTCTAGTATAATTGACAGATTCTTGCTACCAAGAGCTGATCAACACATATTAGAACACCTTAACTTCTGATACTGTGCACACTTGTACAGATATAGCATGAATGAACGCAACTCAACATACTACTGAATATGACTGTCTGGCAATCACTTCAATTGGGAAAACGTCCACCTGTATCAGACTTGATAATGGGAAATTAGGGGGACTCCAGGTTTGTAGTTTATAGTGACAATGTGGAGGAAGTAAGTAGAGAGAGATGTGTCGCCAGGCTCAGTATCTGAAAACTTGAAGTTGTAGGTTGAATGGGACAAGACAAAATGATTACACTCACTGAGCACTTTATTAGGAACACCTGTTCACCTAATTATTCATGCAGTTGTCTAATCAGCCAATCATGTGGCAGTACTGCAACGCATAAAATCCTTCTGATAAAGGTCAGGAGCTTCTGTTAATTTTCACATCAACCATCAGAATGGGGGAGAAATGTGATCTCAGTGATTTCGACAATGGCATGATCGTTGGTGCCAGACGGGCTGTTTTGAGTATTTTTTTAACTGCTGATCTCCAGGGATTTTCATGCACAACAGTCTCTAGAGTTTACTCAGAATAGTGTGAAAGCATTTATGTGGACTGAAATGCCTGGTTGATGAGAGAGGTCAATGGAGAATGGCCAGACTGGTTCGAGCAGACAGAAAGGCTATGGTAACTCAGATAACCACTGTAAAATTGTGGTAAGCAGAAAAGCATCTCAGAATGTACAACACGTCGAACCTTAAGGCAGATGGGCTACAACAGCAGAAGACAATGTTGGGTTCCACTTCTGTCAGCCAAGAACAGAAAGCTGAGGCTGTAGTGTGCACAGGCTCACCAAAACTGGACAGTTGAAGACTGGAAAAATGTAGCCTGGTCTGATGAATCTCAATTTCTGCTGAGGCACACAGATGTTAGAGTCAGAATTGGGTGCCAGCAGAATGAAACCATGGACCCAAACTGCATTGTGTCAACAGTCCAGGCTGGTGGCGGTGGTGTAATGGTGTGGAGAATGTTTTCTTGGCACACTTTGGGCCCGTTACTACCAATCAATCATCGCTTGAATGGCACTGCCTATTTGAGTATTGTTGCTGAGCATATGCATCCCTTCATGGCCACAATTTACCCATCTTCTAATGTCTACTTCCAGCATGATAATCTACCATGTAACAAAGAAAAAGTCATCGAAAACTGGTTTCAAGAGCATGACAATGAGTTCAATGTTCTGCAGTGGCTTTCCCAGTCACCGGATCTGAATCCAATGGAACACCTTTGGGATGTGGTAGAATGGGAGATTCATAGCATGAATGTACATCTGACAGTACTACAGAAATTTTGCTATGCAATCATGTCAACATGGACCAGAATCTCAAAGGAATGTTTCCAACATCATGTGGAATCCATGCCACGAAGAGCTGAGGCTGTTTTGAGAACAAAGGGAAGCCCCTACCCTCTTTTAGTATAGTGTTCCAAAAAAGTGCTCAGTGAGTGTGTATCGGTTTTAAGGTGAAGAGCACCTTGACTTGACAGCACTACTAGCATCAACTTTGATGGACGGCTGTGTGTGAGAGAAAGAGAACGTGGAATCTGAGCTGACATTGAACCTGACTTCCAATCTGACCTTCGGCTGCTGTCCCGCTGGATTCCTACATACAAACGTCAGTGTCTAGCTTTAGATCAAGGCGGTTGCCATGGCACACTCTGAAGCTGAAGCAGCATCAAGTCTAACCTGAAACCAATGTTATTTTCTTTAGCACAATAGTAAATTCCTCAATTTTTCACAAACTAATTGGTAATACCACAGCTGTGGTCAGGGGATGGCGAGGCAGCACAACTAGGACTAAAAGCCAAATCTCTGAATGATATGACCCTTTTTCACAGTGGTATTCGGTAATCTCTGATAACACTGCTCAACCAAAGTCATTTACTATGCATTTACACTTCAGTGCTCACGCACTTTATGAATATCAAAACCTGAAAAATGAATCATTCACATTAGAATTTCAGTCTTTTTCTCTTCAACAGATCTATCGATTACCTGTTTCCAAAGGCACCCCTGGTCCCTGTGGGGGAGTCGAGGCTGTCTCCTGGCTTGGGCGGCCTGTCACGGTTCATGTGCTGTAGGATGGAGCTCAGCTCTGTGATGACTGTGTTCTTGGGATCGGGTGTGTTGGGTGGGCTTCGTAGCTCTGGAAGTGGTTCTCCCCACAGCTTGGATGTCCTCTGAGTGGGAGTCCTGGGAACTTCGGCGGAAGAAGCAGACCCAGGGGGAGGGGGAGGGGCCTGGGGTGGTGACCCAAAGGCTTCTGGGGGCTCTTCAATGAGGGCATCATGATAAAGTGAGGTCCTGTTGATGATGGGCTTGACTTTGGGTTTAGGCGGCACGGGTGGCCGGTCCACTAGGAAAGCATGGCCATCTGCTGTGGCATAGAGGCTCTCGAGGGCACTGTCGCAAAATCCTCCCTCTGAGGAGAGTGTAGAGATGCTTGATACTGTGCTGGTGGTCTCCATGTGCTGAGGATCCCCACTGCTGCGGCTGTCCACCTCCTCGATGCCCGAGTCAACAACCCCTGGCTCAACATCAGAGGGAGGAAGAGGGTAGGCAGGGGGCATGCAGTTGGCTGCCACTGGTCGTCTGTGCTGCTCAGCGACTGAGGGTGGTGCATGTGGGTTGTAGGGGGGTCCCCCATTCTGCCTTTGCTGTTGGAGCATCTCAGCGATAGCAGAGGCCTGGTCATCAGGGATGTCGATGCTGTTGGCAAACTCGAGCGGAGGAGGGAGGGGCTCTGAGAAGACAAATTCCTCATCAATATCCACTGAAGCGAGGGGGGGAGGAGGGATGCGGAACGGCAGCTTGATGGGTTCGTCCATGGATTCTGCCGTGGGAATGCTCCGCCTCCGTGATGACGAGGCTGACTGGGGATTGGATAGAGGTGTGGTGGTGGGGGCAGGGTTGGGCTGATTGGGGTCCTTGAGCTCAGTTGGGTTGTTACTATCCTCCGCCTCGGGAGGGTTAAGTTTGGCGTCTCTGCTGGTATGGACCATGAGGAGCCCTGCTGACTTGGGCTGTGAAGAGTCTGAGATGTCTGCTGGCATACTCTTCCTCACCTCAGCTGCCTGGTGCTGCCTCTCCTCCCGATCTCCATCTGACTCATACTTTTGCTCTGTCATCTGTCGCCGTAGGCCTCCCCGGCCCGGCCGCCCCATGGTTGCAGTGGAGATAGCAGGAAAACCCCTTTCCATCCCAGAACGCAGTTTTGTGTCAATAAATAGTGGCTGGTTTAGGTCGGGTTTGTGGCTGGGTTGTACAGGGACAGGCTGAGGCTCAGGCTTGAGGACTGGCTGAACCTCTGGTGGTGGATTTGGTGACTGGCTCTGTGGATGGTTCTGCTGCTCCTTCATTGCCCTATCGCGTGCTGCCAGAGCCAGTGCCAGTGGAGAGTTAGGATCCAAGGGCTTGCCAGTGACAGGATGGAGGTAGGTCCCATTGGCACTGTAATGGGTCTTAGGGGGTGTGGCTGGGAGACTAACAGGACTGTCCAGGTGGGGACATTGGCCAGTTCTGGTACTGAGGGGCTCCCGCACCATTGTGGGCTCGGGGCTATTAAAATCTGTCATGTTTCCGCTCCCACTCCCAACTTGTTGGTCAAGCTGAGATGCAGGAGGGGGAGCCATAATCCTCCGAATCCGCTCATCACTACTGAACATGCCCTCGTCAATGGATTTGGATTGGCGAAGACGTGGAGTAGGAGTTGGGCTAGTCATGTCATCATCCCCCATGTCTATGGACTGGAAGGCGGGAGAGTTCTTTTTGGCTTCCAGTCTCTTCTCCCTGTCCCGCACTGCTCCTGCAATAGCTGCTGCGAAGGGGTTGCTTAGAGCTAGAGGATCCTCAGGACGCAGGCCCCCAGTTGCCGAGGGGACAGGCGTGATAGGCGGGTGTTCGGGTGTGGTGGGCTCAATTTCCATACTGCTACCCTGGCTGCTCTTCCCGCTACTGCTGGTGGAGGGCTCCTTGACAATGATGGTGGGTATGGGGATGGAGGAACACGTCTGCTCTGTGGGTGTTGTGGGCATGGAAACTGGGCCTGAGGGGCTTGTTGGCATGTGACATGTTTTCTCGGGGCTGTCCTCAACGTTAGGCTGTTTCACCAGCATGCCCTTCCTTCGGGCCGGTTTGGCTGGTACATACAGCGTCTTGTTGCCCACCTCAGAGTATGGGTTCTCCGGCACCGGTGTACGCCCTCGATTGCGTGTGTCAAATTGCTCAGAGCTCTGGCGATAATAACCACGCCTCAATGTGCCAATGTCTGTAGTCCGGCTGATGGTCGTCACTGCGTTGGATGCCAAGGTCTGGGTGAAGCCGGGCCGGGTGGTGCCATAGCCCCGGGGAGTAGGGCTTACTGCTGAGTTGTACGCTGGTGGGGATGGGGGTGAGATGGCTGGGGGAGGGGGAATGTCCTCCGAGGTGTCGGGCATGGAGAGGCTGCGAGAGAACTTGAGCAGAGGTGGTGTGAGGAATCCCTGTTTATCCTCCTCTGTCGTTCCTTGAAGAGACGGAGGAGGGGGTGAGAAAGGGAGAACAATGTGAGAATCTGAGAATTTTCAACCGAAGTATAGCTGAGGATGATGAAACCTCTTTTTAAATCCTTTTTTTATAACCTTTATTCATCCAGGAAAAATTTGTTTATGCAGGTAATGCCCTGATTCACAGTACAGTTCATACTTTTCCACCCTGAAACTGTCTGTTGTAACCACAGTCTTCACATACTGGCCATTGAGTAACACCATAAAGCAACTGGGGATTAAATGCCTCAAGCATACCTAGCTCCACAGTCAAATGACACCATTGTCATGATTGCAGTTTCCCAGCAGCAGGATTTGAACCAGCAAACTTTCAAGCCATAATCCCAGTTTTTAGACCTTTAAGTAATGGGAAATAATTAAGGGGGGATGGGGGCTTGACATAAGATGTTATAAATGCTTTTATTGCAGTTATTATACAAAGGCCTGCCTCAGGGTGACCAATGGCATGGAGAATCCAATGTTCTGTGAATAACATCAGCCAGCATGATGTCCCACTAGTTTAACATAAAGAACAGGACTCTAAGCATATGCTTAATGACCTCACTTATTATAGCCTGAGAGCACCCTTGGGCGACCGGATCACTCTTAATTTGTTCATAATTAGCTTTAAAAAATTTTGATCAGCATAGCACAAGTCTTCTGAGCACTCATAAGACATTATTGCAAGCCAACATTATCGTATGCAAAAAGTTCACATCTTTAAGATATGCAAGCACACACACAATAAACATACCTATGGACTTCTGTTTTTTCATGGTGCCCTTGGCAGGTATCCCGAGGAAGGCTCCTGGCACAGTAGGGGGCACCACTGCTACTCCCTGGCGTTCGTGATACATTGACTGCAAAACCAAATAGCCACGTGGTTAGAGGAAACTGGGGTGTAATACTCCCACAAACACGTCCTATCAGGCAGCAATCTGCTAGCTGTGTGTCGTAATAATAACAGCATTTGGATTTTTCTACCGTTCATCACAACAAGGCTCAAATTGCTTGACATAGTACAAGACAATACATTTGACAAAATAACATATATTGCTACATTAGAGGACATTATGCCTCACGTTTTGATTTGACAGTTTTTATTCTGGGTTTTGGGACAGGAAAATTAGACATATTTACTGTGGCCAAACCAAGTTCCTGCTTATCAAATCTTCCTTGCTCTGAACCAGTGTTAATTTTCTAAAGAAAACTACAAACAGAAAATGTTTGTCAACAATTTGTTTACACCATGACAAAAACAAAGCTCTAAATCAAAGTTCCCCGTTGTAAACAAAAAGTATGATCAAATATTTTTTTTACAATGTAGGTTTTTTTTTTTACATCGTTTTCACCTTGTCTTCCACAGGTCATTGACAAAAAACTATGATAGAAAAGGTCCATCGAAAGTAATGAAAATGAGACAATTTACCCTCTGGTTTACTTTGTTTGCCCCCCCCCCCTTCCTCTTTTTCTCCCCAATTGTATCTGGCCAATTACTCCACTCTTCCGAGCCATCCCAATCGCTGCTCCACCCCCTCTGCCACTTCTCTTCACCTGACAGTGAGGAGTTTCACTAGGGGGACATAGCACATGGGAGGATCACTCTATTCCCCCCAGTTCCCCCTGAACAGGCGCCCCGACTGACCAGAGGAGGCGCTAGTACAGTGACCAGGAAACATACCCACATCCGGCTTCCCACCCACAGACACGGTCAATTGTGTCTGTAGGGACGCCCGACCAAGCCGGAGGTAACACAGAGATTCGAACTGCCTTCCTCATGTTGGTAGGCAATGCAATAGACCGCTACGCTACCCGGACATACTTGGTTATTTAAAACAATATCGTCAATGCCTGTCTGACAGTCATAAATCCCCGTTAGAATCAAAGGTTAAATCATCTTTAAGATATTTGATTGTTTTCATCATAGAAAAAAAAATAATTGACATAAATTTAGTGCAAAGTAAGTTAGTTTAACAACGTCTATCTGTATGTCCGTGTGTGTGTGTGTGTGTGTGTGTGTGTGTGTGTGTGTGTGTGTGTATGTATGTGTGCACATGGCACTTACATTCACATCGCTTGGCGAGGCCAGACAGCGACTGGATGGACGTGGTTTTATGGTGGCTACCTTCATATCCACTGCCGCATTCTTCTGGGCAGCTGACACCTCATCCACTTTGTCTGCAAGACAAAACCGCAGCACCACCTTTAAGTCCCAGGAACAGCAAGGGCAAGGACTTAACCACAAAGCCTTAAGGTGGGCTCATAGTCAAAATGCAAGGCACACATTCTTAGTGATTCCTCTTTTTCCAGACTGGGCTGCGGATGAAAACAAAACAGACTACAACGAAACACATTTGGGCAGGGATGACGGAGGACTCTGGTGAAATGCGTTGGGCGCGTTAGCGGCCAGCCTCGGAAGCCGTGCAAGCAACCCCCCCCAACAGCCGACTGAGAAGCATCATCCAACATTCAGGATCGCTCCCTCAAAGAATGTTAAATGATCGACAAGTGTGAAATCTGCCATGGCTGCTATGTCTTTGTTAGAAGTGCAATGTGTAATTTTTACTGGGAAACTGACCTCTGCTCTTCAGGAATGTGAATAATAACTTACAAATCAAATCGATAAGCAGATTGCATCCACTCAAGAGGGCAGCACAGGACTGTTTAATGTAGAAACTGGGGTGGCGGGGCATGGGTTGTAAACCTTGTTTGAGTGAGTAGGACTCAGCAAATCCTATTGATATTGACCAGTCATATGCTTCAGTAAAGCCGAACTAGCATACATTGTGACTTTAACCTGTACTTGAGGCCACTGGCCAGCCATCAAAAGCAAGTCTGGCAGATTTCAAGTTGCCCGTGGAGTGCAATGATGCCTTTGGGTTGTGTAGACCGTTTCATATGAAAGATATTGCTCAAGAAAAAGCTACATGCTAGTCCTTATTTAACCTCTTATCTCCTCTCTGACTAGTGTTATCTGGTGTGCAGAGAGCTTCCATGCATCAGGGAGGGGGGGTGCGATTACTTAGGGTGACTTGGAAAACAATCCTCTTCTTCTGAGCTTCTACATGTAGATGAAAGGAGTAGGGGAGGGTGGTAGGTGGGGAAGGGGAGGAAAGGGGAAGAAAGGAACATCATTGACCTTAGCCAGAACTACTACAACACTGGCAGACACACACACACACACACACACACACACACACACACACACACACACACACACACACACACACACACACTATGTATAAACACAAGCACGCAAAAGGTGCAGACTCTCTCTCTGTCTCCTTGTTGGAATCTAGCTACAGCAGATCAGACAACATACAATATGGTTGCCCTGGAAACCCAGATGTGAGTGAATGGTTTCCTGGATCCATACACAGACGTTCACTATCTCTCTCTCTCTCTCTGACTCACACCACACACACACACACACACACACACACACACACACACACACACTGAAACAGGCATAGAGACATCGCATCAGATGTTTTTAGGTCATGAACAATTAATAGATCCTACTTAGAACAACATGAGTATTTGTCACAAACCCATGGATGTAAACACACACACATGCACAACACACACACATACACACACACACACACACTGCTCTAAGTGAGATGTGTACTTTATGACTTAAAAAGGGCTACAGCTGTGCTTCTTTGTTTCTGAGGCCTGAACCTGTCCTTGACAGTAAAGGTGATGGACCGGCTGGTGTTTGGGGTACGGAGTCTGGTTGTAGCTAAATGATGTATTCTGAAAAGCACTCTGAGGTGAACCAACTTTCAAAGCAATAGTAAATAATGGTTTATTTAGCATCCATGCAGTGTAATAAATATATATCATCAAACTTTCATAGTCACTGACAACAATAGAAACCATTATCTGTAACAACGTGCAGGGAACAGAGGGGTGTGAACATCACTTTGTTCAATATGACTTGAACATTCAGTCATGCAGTGACCATGTTAAACAGACAACGTTTGATAACATTATATGCAAATACTTATTTTACGAGGAGAATATGTAAAACATTAATGTTCTAGCCACTTTGTATAATTAAAGAAAAACAAAGCAGGCATGAGGACCTTTAAGAAACATCAAACTAGTCACAGGAATGTGGTTGGTGGAACTACAAGACGTGATACAAGTCATTCATTGCACAAACTTTGTGAAAGAAGAAACATGCCTAGGATAACTTACCACCTTTCTTTTTCCTTAGAGTGGCTTAAGGGGTGATAGAAAAAGAGATCTGAGTCTTTAAAGCCATAAAAAACGCACATCTTCCCCCTGTTTTATAGACCTCTGAAGTGTGCCCCAAATATGGGATTCTGCATTTGCATTTCAACTCAAAGGGGACACGCATAGTGGTGTAAAAAGATTACCTCTAACTATTATTATGATTTGGCATTCCTTTATCTTAGTCATCCAACTTTATCTTTAATAGTGAAAATCAAAGAAAATCTGAAATTTTACATAGTCTAACCTAATTTAATGTCATAGTTTTTGTACAATCAGGACACAAGTATCCCTTAAAGCTCTTCCTTCCACCTGCAAACATTGCGTGGTATATCATTGCGTTGTCAATTAATAATAATGTGGGGTTTTTTTTGGGATTTTTTCCCCTCCTTTTTCTCCCCAATTGTATCTGGCCAATTATCCTATTTTCCGTGCTGTTCCGGTCGCTGCTCCACCCCCGCTGCTGATCCGGGGAGGGCTGCAGACTACCACATGCCTTCTCCGATACATGTGGAGTCGCCAGCCGCTTCTTTTCACCTGACAGTGAGGAGTTTCACCAGGGGGACGTAGCATGTGGGAGGATCACGCTATTCCCCCCCTCCCCGCGAACAGGCCCCCGACTGACCAGAGGAGGCGCTAGTGCTGTGACCAGGACACATACACACAGACACAGCCAACCGTGTCTGTAGGGATGCCTGACCAAGCTGGAGGCAACACAGGGATTCGAACCGCGATCCCCGTGTTGGTAGGCAACGGAATAGACTGCTACACTACCCAGACGCCATAATAATAATAATGTGTTGTTGTTGCAGAATGGGCCTCATTCATCAGTCGTTTGTATGTACAAATGTGTTCTTACACACCCATGGGGTTTTTTAGCCCTGGAGTTTGTCTCAGAGACCAGCGTAGAACCTGGATAATTCCTGAAGTTAGACATCAGTTGGCTAACACTGATGTTTTTGCAAGCCTGGGTGATGGCTCGTTACAGGAGGCAGACAATAGCTGTTAAGGAGTAGGAATTACAAACAACCATCAGTCTTTGCTTCTACCTGTCAGACAATGTTAAGGGCTAAAAAAAAAATCCCATGGGTGTGTAAGAACAAATTTGTATGTACAAATGGTTGATGAATGAGGCCCAGAGAGAGGATGAAAAATAGTTTGTGTCTGGGGATGTGGAAAAATGTAGTTTTTTTTGCAGGACAGATTAAAGGCTCGGTCAGGCCGAGCTCTGAGAGGTTTGTCGGTGAAAGATGATACAACATCCACACCATGGCTGTAAGCATAATATTTTTCAACAATGGCATTAATTCAATATCTAAAGACCATGCCAATATGTCGTTTTTACTTAATGAAATCCAATATATTTTATGGACACAAAATTGGCAGATGGGAAAGAAACCATTAATTTTGTTATAGTAAAAAAAAAGAAGAAGAAAAACACGTGGATCCGGATCTACTCCAAAGGAGGCAACTTGAGACGAGCGCTTTTGAGGTCTATTGCCCTTTATCGGCCTTTAATACTGGGGTTGAGCACTGAGTGAATATTTCATCCTAGCAGATGGTCGATAATGATGTAGCAGAAGACTTTTTTAATGCCTATCCCATACCAGATGTGAAATCATGTGAAAGATGAATGATAAAAAGTTAATTTTGCATTGAGATTTATTCAAGCGTCAACTTAAAATATGCATAACAAAACTGTTACTGTCCATACTTCCTTGCATTTCTGATCCTCTTTTCGCCAGACTTCTATTCTGTCTTTCATTCTGTGTCACTCAAGCTCTGCTCTTTCTACACTTCTCTGCTTTAGGGAACCAATAAGAACAACTGACATTACTGACATATAGAAATATAAATTTCAGACTTCTGTTGTGATCATTCCAACCATCTACTGCTCCCTCCTTCTTCCCCTTTGTTTATTCCTTCCCCAAATCAAAATACTTTATTTGCTTCCTTCCTTCAACCCGTCCTTCTTTCCTTCAATCTTCCATCATTTCACTTGTTCCTTCCCTCTTTTAGTACTTACTGCATTCTATCTTTTTTCTTATCTCAATTCAGTTCCTTCTTCTTCTTCTTCTTCTTCTTCTTCTTCTTCTTCTTCTTCTTCTTCTTCTTCTTCTTCTTCTTCTTCTTCTTCTTCTTCTTCTTCTCATAAATCAATCAATACTTTTTTTCCCCACTTTCCCGACATCCTTTCCTTAATGATCTATCTTCCCCATGCCAATCCATTTCTTTGCTATTCATTCACTCCTTCTTTCCATTTATCCCAGCACCTGGGTTTCGGGAAAGGATCTGAAAAGAGCTGACTGTTCTGTCTGTCAGAAGATATTAGGAAAACGCAGCACTTTAAATATTGTGCACAGGGCCTTTCAAACTGAACACACACACACACACACACACACACACACACACACACACACGCACGCACGCACGCACACACACACACACACACACACACACACACACACACACACACAAACTCTATTTGAAACCCCAGATGCGAATGTAACCACTGATGTCATCTCTATGTTCGGCTCACTTCCTTATTTCTACAGCAATTGGGTATCTTGAAACAAGAGTCCTTCATGCAAGACGACAGCGGAGGGCGGATCATGATGACATCACAGATGACAGAAACTTCCTCCAAGATGAAATTAGCGAATGTGAATTTCATTTGAAGCTATAACAAAGCAAAACCAAAGAACAACCAAATGGTGGGCAAGAGTTAACTTAAAAATGAATTGGTCTGTACTGAGGCTTCATCTGGCCGCTGCGAGCCAGTGGATACTGGGAATTGGATGAAAGACTTGGGGTAATGCAGTGTTACTGCTTACCTTTATCCACTATTAGAGGAGAATAACCATCCAATGAAAAGAGGGAGGAGACCAAAGAGAGGCAGGGTTAGACAGGGAGTTCCTCAACTGGCAACCGGAGTCAAGTGCAAGCTAGCGTTGCTCTTACCTAGTTCTTCCAGTTCAGAGGTCATCGACTTGGAGCGCATAGACAAGGCTGTGGTGGGGGCTCTCTTTGGTGGTGGAGGGGCTAGCAAGCAGAGAGAGAAAGGTTGATGGGGGACAGAGGGGGAGAGAGGGGGAGAGAAAGGATGAGTTTATGACAGGAGGGCGGTCAAACAAAGGTAAGTAATGGATGAGGGACTCGTGGGAGTGAGAAGACAATATGTGATTCCAGGACTTAGGTTACCAACATATTGTTCAAACCACTTGGATCCCAACCGTGTTTGAGATGTCCAGGACAAATGGTTATTTCAAGTGTTTTTCGGCCTATCGGCTGTGTTACCTCTGTGTGACATGTACTGGGTGAGGAAAATAATTTTTCTCCCCGATCAAACAACGTCTGTCTGTCTATCTATCAACATTGAATATGTATGTATTTAATGGAGCTCTCTTCAGTTAAAAGACTAATAAGCCTGTTTAGCTCTAATTTCAAACCACCAAGAATGAATGGGCTGCCGCTGTCACTGCAGCACTGACGGATGCTTGATAAGTAAAGGATACCCAGTGATGCAGGCAGCCATGTTGTCCTCCAGCTGTCGTACCTTTTTTACGTGCGGTGTCCTCAGGGTCTAGGTTCCGGCTCACCGTCACCACTTTGATGAGAAGCCGGTTTCCCCCCTGGCGGATCATGTTGACTACTTGCCTGTGGCCCACCTTCACCACATTCTCCTGATTCACCTGCCACACACACACACACACACACACACACAAGCTGCCTCATTATGCCGTCACCGGAACTTCTAATTGGATTATGTCAAGGAAACTTAGAAAGGAGACGTTTTCAACTCGTTTATTTGAGTTCTTGTGTAATGCCTTTAAGTAAAAATGCTAACAGGAGTCGGTCATCGTTATCCCTTATCAGAAAAAACCTTTAAAACTAGATTATTCTGGGTCCGTGAGTCACCCATACTCAGTTAGTTGTGGGATTTCACTTTCCAATAAAGTAATGAGAAAATTATGGCTATGAGCTCCCTGGCACTGTTTAAACCCATCATCCGCCTTGGATGGACAGACTTATCTCCATATTAATTATTAAATCACATATTGTGCATGAAAACCCATGGTAACTGGTCTACTTAGAAAATGAGATCCTCCTTGTCTGCGGGGGTCTTTGGATGACGGCACGCATCACATTGCAGGCACATACTGTATGCTCTCTGGGCAATAAAAATGGAGAGAAACATAAACAGCCCTAAATGTCCTAAATAATAATACAAATCAAATGCCAAACATTATGTTTCCAGTTATACCCCATTTGATTTTTTGTTTTTTTTTGTTTTTGTTTGGTTGTCTCTTAATGAGGGGATTTTGGAGGTCCTGTAAGATCTGCCAACCCATTCAGAGCTCTATTAATGTGTGTGTGTGTGTGTGTGTGTCTGTGTCTGTGTCTGTGTGTGTTTAAGATATGTAGCAACAAAGAACTACAACAGAAAAAAAAAACGGAATGGGGGGCATGGTGTGTGACAAATTCGACAACTGGATTCAAACACAATGTGGTTAGGTGTAAGCCTGTACTCTAGAGCTCTTCTTTAGCTGGGCAAACCACCATGATACCTGTGAGCATCAATTATTTTGACTGGAATATTTTTGTTTAGTATGTTTCTTCGGGTACTGGGTTATGACCTTTGACACAAGAAAAAGAGAAAAAAGAAAAAAGAGTTCAGGTTCATCTTAAAAGTCATGGTCACAAGGGAAGATCATTAACTGTCAAGGCTGGGGTCTTTTTGGCCAGTCCTACTGGCCATATGTAAGTCAGCGATATGCAGACTGGCAACCTGGGGGGGGGGGGGGGGGGTTGAACTACAGACATGCATAATATGCACAAAAATACACAAGTGCACACGTATTAGTACACATTGTGTACTCTCTCACCCACTCTCTTTCAAACACATGTGGTTTGGATGGTTTTTAATCTTATCATGGCTAGCCTAATCTAATATGGCCCCTGATGTCTCCTCTTGCCTCCCTTTTCTTCTCCTCTCTTCCTTTCTCCCTTCCTCTTTTTTTCTCTCACGAGCTCTTTTTCAACTCTTGCTTCCACTCTTCCCTGTTAACTTTCCTTGCTCTTCTCACTCCCCCTCCCTCATTTCCCCCTTTCTCTCACTCCTCTCTTCCGCTCCCGCCTGCTCCTCTCCTCTCTCCCCTGCCCTCTCCTCTATTTTCTTCTCCTCTCCTCTGCCAGCCAGCCAAATGTCAAAGGGGAAGAGAGGGTGAATGACAAAATAAAGGGAAAGTGAGGTGAAGCGGAAGTAAGACTGCCTGGAGTGATGAAGAGAAGCTATAGAAAGATGCAGTGAGTGATGGAGAGACACAGAAACACAGAGAGAGAGAGAGAGAGAGAGAGAGAGAGAGAGGGGGAGAGAGAGAGAGAGAGAAGAGGAAGAAACACAGAGAAAGAGGGACTGGCACCGAGAGAGCAATGGTTTGGAGAGTACTGAAGTGAAGCACAGATAGAAAATGAGAGAAAATGAAACTAAAAAAGTTATATAGAGAATGAGAGAAAAAAACAGACAGAGGGAGAGAGAGAGAATGAGTGAGTGAGAGAGCGAATGAGTGAGCGAGAGAGAGAGAGAGAGCAATAGAGCTGGAGTCAGACTCTTGATGTTGCTTTTTAATCTCAGAAACACCGGTAGGGCATTACAATGGCCACTATTTTGATAATAAGAGAGAAATGCCACACCAGCTGGTCTAGTCTGACCTCGTGTTCCCTCCATCGGGCTCCATCAGACACTGACTCCAGTCTCCACACCCTCTCAGGTCTGCACACACATATCCTCCATCCTGTATAGGAGTAACCTTATATAATCTGCTCTGTCTTTCCTATCTATTGCATAACAATGTCAGGGACACACTCACACGCACACACACACACACACACACACTCACACGCACACACATACATGCATTCACACATGCACATGCACACATACGCACGCACGTGCATACTGACGTTTAAACACATGCACAAAAGCACAAGTAAAAACATGTGCACAAATATTTCTTTACGCTAATGTCATGATAAATAGTCCAATTTGACCTGGTGTGGGGCATAATTTAGGATACACGCTACCAGGTGGAGACAAAGAACAGGATGAGACGAAAAAAAGAGAAATAAATCAGGAAAACGGTTGCGTCCAGAGGGAAGCAGGGTAAAGTGACAAAACCGACCCAATTAAAAAGTCAAGTTAAATATAAATACGTATTGTTTAATCATGGATACCAGTTTGAATCACTCAAGCCTAACAGCTCATCCACAGCAGGCCTATGGTGTTCTGAAAACAATGAATTTGATGAAATAGTTGAGAGTTGGAACAGGTGTGTGTGTCCATCTGTGTGCACACTTTGTGTGGGTTATGCTAGTATGTGAACAAGCGAGTGAGCAAGCGAGTGAGTGAGTGAGAGAGTGAGTGTGAGAGTGAGAGAGTGAGTGTGAGAGTGAGAGAACGAGTTAGAGAGTGAGTTGTTTGATCAGTCAACTGGAGAGGGACAATGAAGAGAGTGAGAGTAAAAGAGAGGAAGAGCAATAGAGAAATAAACCCTGAGGGCTTCAAGATGCCCATAAGACCCCAGCCAAGCACGTGCGCACACACGCACACACACACACACACACACCCTCGGAGATAAACTCCTTCAATATAATGTGCATGTAATAGTCGGCCTACTGTCAAACCATGCAGAAGAGCCTATTCAAAAGATATTATCATTATCATAACCATTACAATAGTTTCACAACATTAGCCATTATCCTGCCCATTTAGCTGAAGACAGGCAGCCCTGAATCCATTTAATCATCCAATCCAATCTCATCAAATGCTACTATGCCTACCTCGCTGGCTTGCTAATTTTAATATGATTAATCAATGAGATAATCTCATCCATCCAGGCACATGCTAAAATGATATGATGCTAATCTGCTCTATTCAGCGCTGGGCAAGGGTTAACAGCCCTGCCCAGGGGTCAACTATTCTCCTCAGTCGACAGACATATATGGATTTATGTGTATGCATGCAGCTCTTCATTTATGTAATAGTTTTTTTTTGCTAAAAGGTGTCTGCCCAGGACTAGAGAGCTAAAATGTTAGTCATGCCCACTTTCCAACAAGCGTGAGGTTCAGGCAGGACTATTCATGTATTTCTGAAAATATTTTTGCATTTATGAGGAATGGCGATTGACATGTTTACTCTGATTACACCAGAGACCAGTATATCAAAACATGACACAAAAAATCCTCCTTAAAGTACACAGAAACACATCAAAACAGGTGGCAGATGAAGTGGCGGCGAGTGAGAAATGGCCAAGCATGCATACCAACTCCCAACACAAACTGTTACTTACGCCAGTGAAATAACCTGCCTCAAAGCAAGGGCGATTTTGACTGGTGTATGGTAAACACGTGGCTGGGACAGACCAGGTCAGCGCCCAACAAGACTTTCCTTATTAAACATGCTCTCTCTGGTCATCATGACAAAGCTTACCTAAACCCTGAACTCCAGCAAGGGCTTAGGTAAAAGCTGATAAAGGATGTGCATTCATTGACAAAAAACATTCACTTTGTGCTGCTTTTGAAGAAAGTAATTACAAGAAGCAAAAATGTGAATTACGGACGACTGTTGGGCTGGAATGTTTGACTGTCTCCCTGTGACAGCAGCTACTACTACTACTACTACTACTACTACTACTACTACTGCTACTTTCGGCTGCTCCCGTTAGGGGTCGCCACAGCGGATCATCCGTTTCCATGTGACAACAGCAATTTAAGTAATAGGAACAACTCCTAAACCCCTCAAGAAAATTGGTACTGAGCAAGACAGACTAGAAAAAGGGAAAGAGAGAAAAGAGACCCATGCCTATAAAAGAGAAAGAGAGGAAGTGATGGAGAGAATAACACCGGACAAAGAGAACACAAGGCCTAGATGACCGTCACTTGTTGCCTAGAATGCCAATGAAAGCATATGGATGCAAAGCTGCAGCATAATGCCCTTCCTGTTGTCATCCAGCCAAAGAAGTGTCTTAACCTGGCTCTCGATGCAAACAGAAAACACATGGGCTGTCCATGGAAAACCACACACACGAAATTAATGATGGATCTAATGGATGCAGGTGTGCCAAAGATCCAGCATTGACAGTAATAACGCCAATTGTTAGGGCTGACTCCATCTGTCAGTCTGTGTGTCAATGCTGATAGGTCCTGGCACACCTAAATCAAACAAGCCCATTATTATTTTCATTAGCTGCAGCTGTGTTTATCCTGCTATGCTAACATCACAGAGTAGCAAGACCAGCCTGGCATGTTTTTTAACCTATAAATGTCAGCAAACTCACTAAAATGGTCTAGGGTTTAGTTACTCTTTAAGTCCTGTTTTCCTGATCTTTCTGCCCACCTGATCAATTCTAGTCTTGCCTCTGGCACTGTTCCACCTGGTCCCAAAACTGCCGCAGTTACTCCTATTCTAGCAAAACCTGGTCTTGACCCTACTGTGCTAAACAACTATACATCAATCTCAATTCACTCTTTTATTATGTTAGGGTTATTTATATTAGGATTAATCCTTCTGTCTGTGCCCCTGACCATACACACACACACACACACACACACACACACACACACACACATATATATATATATGCAAATCTAGATTTAAACATGCACACACACACACACACACACACACACACACACACACACACACACACACACACACACACACACACACACACACACACACTTGCTTGCTTTAGGTTGTCCGTCGTGTCCGATGATGACAATCCTGCCTCTGTCACTTGTGAGTCTTCTTATGGCTGTAAAGCCCGATCCGCGATCCACAATGTCTGCCACAGACAGAACAGGTGAAATCATTGACTGGGGGTGTAGGTGTGGTACTGGCTTCATGTCTCTTCAGACGTCTTCTGGTCCGTCGATCACCGCGGTCCTTCTCGAGGTTTTGCACCCCTTGTTGACAGAGCTGCCGCCAGATGGAGCGTTGGGCGGCAGTGTCTTCCAGCTGGCTCGGGTTCAGGCCGCACTTCTTTATGATGGTCTTCAGCTGGTCTTTGTACCGTTTTTTCTGGCCCCCTGCCAAGCGGCGGCCAAGATGTAGCTGGCCATACAGCACTTTACGCGGTAAGCGCTCCTTTGGCATCCTGATGACGTGACCGAGCCATCGAAGTTGGTGCTGGGTGACGGTAGCCTCCATGCTGATGCAGTTGGTCTTGCGGAGTATTTCAGTATGGGGCACTCGGTCACGCCAGGTTATCCTCAGGATGCATTGTAGGCATCTGATGTGGAAGGCCTCAAGCATCCTGAGGTGGTGGCTGTACAGGGTCCATGCCTCACAGCTGTAGAGGAGAGTCGTGATGACAATTGCCAAGTAGACAGATATTTTGGTGTGGAGGTTGAGGTCTTTGTTTTGAAAGACCCTTCTCCTAAGTCTGCCAAAAGAGGATGACGCTTGTTTAATCCGGTTTTGCATCTCCCTGTCGATGCTGCAGTCGTCAGAGAGGAAGCTGCCCAGGTATTTGAAGGATTCCACTGTTGCAAGTGGTTTGTCGGAGATGTTGAAGGTTGGTGAATGAGATGGAGGAGTAGATGCCCACTGGCATACTACTTCAGTCTTTGTCACATTTATAGAGAGCCCCAGCCTACCATACGCCCTTGCAGCAGCTGTAAGGGTAGCTTGTAGTGCCTCGGGTGTGTGGGCCACAACTGCACAGTCATCTGCGTACTGTAGCTCGATGATGTGCTCCGATGTCATTTTTGTGACCGCTTGGAGCCTACGGATGTTAAATAGGTTTCCATCTAGTCTGAAGTCCACAGTAACCCCACTGTCCTTCCTGATTTCCTTGTGGAGCAGCAATGTCACACACAGGAGGAATATGTTGAAGAGAACTGGAGCAAGGATGCACCCCTGACGTACCCCGGTGCACACCCTGAAGGGCTCGGATTCCTGGCCTCCAATGGTCACACGTGCCATCATCCCCACGTGAAATCTTTGAAGGATGTTGACAAACTTTCGTGGACAGCCAAACTTCAGGAGGATGTTCCATAGGATGTCCCTGTTGACTGTGTCGAAAGCCTTTGACAGGTCGATGAAGGCTATGAAGAGGTTCTGATGTTGCTCCCTGCACTTCTCTTGGAGTTGCCGTGCTGTGAACACCATGTCCACAGTACTCCTATTCCTCCTAAACCCACACTGTGACTCAGGCAACAGCTCCTCTGAGATGTGTTTTACCAGCCTGTGTAACATGAGTTTGGCCAGGACTTTTCCAGCAACAGCCAGTAGTGAAATGCCACGGCTGTTGCCACAGAGGGACTTGTCTCCTTTGCCTTTATATATGGAGATGATATTAGCATCCCTCCACTGCTGAGGGACAGTTTCGTTCTTCCATACGTGTGAGATGAACAGGAAAAGTGCACGGGTGCAGAGGTAGCCTCCCTGTTTAAAAATCTCTGCAGGGATACTGTCAGGGCCAGGGGTCTTGTTATTTTTCAGCGACCTAACTGCACAATGAACCTCTTCAAAGGTTGGTGGAAGGTCAAGGTCTTGGATGGTGGGGCGGACAGGTAGTTCATCCAAGATCGAGGGATCTGTTGGGGAGGGCTGGTTCAAAAGAGTCTCAAAATGTTCTGCCCATCTTTTTGTGATGAGTTTCTGGTCCTTTATGAGGGTGGTACCATCATCAGACTTCAGGGGGGAGACAGAGCAGTTTCTTGGGCCGTAGATGGTTTTCACTGCATCATAAAAGTTGTGCATATCATTTCTATCGGCATGGGATTGTATTTCATTTGCCTTCGATATCCACCACTCATTCTGCAGGGCACGCAATTTTGACTGCACCTCTCTCCTGGATGCTTGCCATTGTTGCCGGAGTGTAGCTGATGTGGGATTGTTGAGGACAGCACTATGTGCTTTATGCATGCCTTTGAGTATGGAAGTTATAGTGCCTGTGTTGTCATTGAACCAGTCCTGGTGTTTTCTGCTCTTGTAACCGATGGATTGGGATGCTGCCTTGTAGAGTCTGGAGCTCACGGAAGACCATTTCCTGTCAATGGAATCATCCGTGCTCAAGAGAAGCTCAATGTCTTCCAGGTTTTCAGCCAGAGAGAGGCGGAGATTGTTCTGGACCTCAGCCTTTTCTAGCCGGGTACAGTCAAGCCTCTTCTTTCCTGACCTTTGGAGATGAACAGCAGGGCGTACCTCCACCTGGAGCCTGGTCATGATGAGCCGGTGATCTGTCCAGCACTCAGCACCTCTCATTGCACGAGTGAGTAAGACGTCTTTTGTATCAGCACGTCTCACAATGATGTAGTCCAATAGGTGCCAATGTTTGGAGCGTGGGTGCATCCAGGATGTTTTGTGCTTGTTTTTTAATTGGAAGAGGGTGTTTGTGATGGTCAAGCCATGCTCAGCACAGAGGCTTAGGAGGCGCAGTCCATTTGCATTGACTTTCCCAATGCCATGCCCACCAATGACACCACTCCACACCTTGTTGTCTTTCCCCACTCTGGCATTGAAAACGCCCAGCAAAAAGATCTTGTCCTCCTTGGGTATATGACGGAGAGCCTCATCTAGTGACTGATAGAAGCGGTCCTTTACGTCATCCTCTGATGGCAGTGTTGGTGCATAGGCACCTAGGAGGGTGGCATAACGTTTCTTGGCCAGAGGGATCCTGAGTGACATGAGCCTTTCACTTATGCCAATCGGTGTTTCAGTGAGTCTTGGTAGGAGGCTGTTTTTTATTGCAAATCCCACACCATGCTGATGCTGTCCTCCTGCAGGGTATCCCTTCCAGAAGAAGGTGTAGGTGTCCTCCTTCAGGGAGCCTTCATCCAGGAACCTGGTTTCACTGAGTGCAGCAATGTCAATATTGTAGCGATTGAGTTCCGCTGCAATTAGTGCAGTCCTTCGCTGAGGTCTTTCGGCATTAACGTCCAGCAGAGTTCTTATGTTCCATGTTGCCAGTTTAAAGGGAATTATTTTCTTTTTTTTATTTCGACCGCAGAGTGGAATGTCCCGATAGGTGCGGTAGCCTATCCAGGATGTTTTGAGTGGGCAATGTTTAGGCCACCTTTTCTAGGCCCCTCCCCAGTTGGGGTGAGCAGTGTGGCTCCTAAATAGGGCTGCTCAGACACACAGGGGTCTGCCGAGAGCAGCTGCCACTCAAGCCCAGCTGCTGGCGACCATGAATAGCCCTGTGCCGCTGGCGTGCAGGGGTCTGATTAGGAGCTTCCAGTGCATTCATACCTGCTCCCGTCACCAGACACCCCATCGCCGCCAGACTTTGATCCATATTCCGGTTGCTGGTCTCACCGAGGCAGAGGTGGATACCTGCGCAAAGAGATTATTTACAGTGCCGCTGGGGGTGCGCATGTCCCAGCAGCACTTCTTCACTGTGAGAGGGTGGGATCTGGTGGCAAGGGGGGCCCAAGACGACCAGCACTCTTCCACAGCTGCAGGAGGCTGCCGGAGCTCCAGTCTGTCAGAGGACCGCCTATCGTGCGCCACCATGCACGTTGCTTTTCTCTCAGGGTGTGCTCCCCTAGTCTTTGTCGTCCTACACTTACCCACAAGGCAGTGGGACAGTGGTTGGTCAATGCCAGGGCGTATCCTCGTCACATGGGCCTGCGCATTAGACCTCTGGGGACCACTGTAGCTCCGAGATCCCCTACAGTTTAGCCAGGGACCGCAAGGTACCCAGTTACCATGTGTGGCCACGAGGAGGCACTGCAGGAGTCTTGGCGGTAGAGAGGCTATGTACCGGCAGGGGAGACTTACGCACTCGGCTCCTCTTTTCACCCCCACAAAGAGGGCTAGCCGGCGGCAGTAGCTGAGAGCAGAGAGTAGCAAGCAGAAGCAGCATGCAGCATGCACTAACTACAAGCACTACTACCCCAGTATTACTGCACTGACGCATCACACACGCCCTGTGAATCACGCACACACAACACACACACACAACACACACACACACACACACACACACACACACACACACACACATACACACACACATATATATATATATATATACATATATACATATATTATATATATACATATATACATATATACATATATATATATATATATATATATATATATATATATGCAAATCTAGATTTAAACATGCACACACACACACACACACACACACACACACACACACACACACACACACACACACACACACACACACACACACATACCTAAATTTCACTCATGGGCAGTAAGAAGAGCACTCATTACTTTTTACTTGTGTGTGCATGCATGCATGCTTGTGTGTGTGTGTGTGCGTGTATGTGTGTGTGCGTGTGTGTGTGCGCGTGTGTGTGTGTGTGACTGAGGTTGAGACAAAGACAAAAAGGGAGGAGCAGACAAACAAAAATCAAATGAGATTGAAATCAAGAGAATGAGCAAGGGAATAGGAAGAAAAAGAAAGGAGCGAGAGTTTAAAGGTAAAGAAAGACCGGGCATGAGACAGCAATAGAAAGAGAAAGAGCCAACGAGAGACAGAAGACAGAAGAAACAGAGTTTATTCTGATGACTCAGAGTCCTAGTTAGAACAATCTTAGTTCTGATGAATCATGCATCTGAATATCAGACTGAGGATGAGAGCACACACACAAACACAAACACACACACACACACACACACACACACACACACACACACACACACACACACACACACACACACACACATATCTTTATATACACACCCACCCACAAACAAAATCTCACATACACACATATAGAAGAACAATATCCTCTCTGTGTGCTCTATAGGTAGACAGAGCATCACACAAACACACACACACACACACACACACACACACACACACACACACACACACACACACACACACACACACACACACACACACACACACACACACACAAATACGATCTATCCTACTGATCGCTGCTGCCAAGACCCTTAGTCATGTGTTTGTTTCATCCAAACTGGATAAATGTAATGTCTGCTTCTCTGGCCTGCCATGTACTAGCATGAAGAACTTCCAGATGGTACAACATTTTGCTGCTAAACTCTCCATGCCAAATGCAACTTTAAAGTGCTACTGCTACCAAATACTGCTTTCTCCTGTCTATCAGACCGTATAAAGCATTATGTACCATCCTTCACCTTCTGATCCCGAGGTGCAGGCCTCTTCTCTGTTCCCAGGGCAGTGATAACACAGCAGGTAACAGAACATTTTCTAACTGGGCTTTTTTTTCATTGGAATAGTCTTCCTGCTCACATCAGAGAGGCCATCTCTGTAGTTTACTTTAAATCTAAACTAAAAACCGAGTGTCTTTACCATTTGACTAGTAGCAGTTATTGCTGAGCGACTGCTTCTTCTCCATTTGTGACATCTTTGGCTACACATCATTCTCACTTTGTGCTCACTCACTCTTAGTGTGAGCGATGGGTGGGTCTGCCGGCTGTGTGTATGTATATTTGCAGGGCTCTGTGGCACATGGTTGGTGATGCTGCATGGGACAGTGCTGTTCTGTGGTGACGTCTAGGGAAGATGTCTTATGTGCTTCTGCATGCGGTGCCATCCCAGTGTCCACTTTCTTTTCTGCTTTGTTTCTGTATCTGCTATCACAATATCTCCGTATTCAACAGATATCTGGCCTAGTTATAGAGCTCTCTCTCCTGTTGCGCTTCTTGAAGTTTCTCCCACTTTTTTCTCTTAATGTTTTCCCTGTGGGTTTTTTTTTCCAAATCTGAATTGAGAGTTGCCCTGTGATGGGCTGGTGGCATGTCCAGGGTGTCTCCCCGCCTGCTGCCCAATGATTGCTGGGATAGGCTCCAGCATCCCCGCGACCCCAATTGGGATAAGCGGCTTGGATAATGGATGGATGGATGAATTGAGGGTCAAAGGATTAATCTGCAGTCAACCGTCTTTTACGATTTCTCCCTGTTTCTCACTGTGGGAATGTAAAGCCCTCTGAGACTGTAACTGTAACTTTAAGCTATAGAAATAGTTGACTTGATTAATTGTGTCCGCCAGGCGGTAGCCTGGAGGGGATATTGCGCTTGGTTGCACACTGTGTGTGTCTGTCCGCTGCTAATCTCTCATACTACTATCAACCTAATAATTTTTGTGCACAGTTTTGACTGTATGATCAGGAATCTCTCATGGTTGCGGTGATTCAAAACCTTTGAAAAGCCTGTTATATACCGCAATTGAGTGCTAACTCCTCAGCTAGTTTTTCACCTAAGTCCGAGGACTGGAAAAACAGAGGTACGTTTGGCGGGATCTGCATTCTACCGAGAGTGCACTCTTCTAGTTTAACTTGGCACAGACTCACTCACCCTCAGCTTCCATGCTTACACTCTGGATTTGAAACAGCTGTGAGGAGGAGCACAACAGGTAAAGTGACACCTCAGACAGCCATGACGGACAAGATTATATATATTTTATATTCGTATAAAAATGCAAATGGAAATAGACCTAATTCAGCCTCGTGCAACTGAATTTGCACTCAGACCCTCATCCCAACCAGGGTTTGTCCAACTGCAGTCAATTCAAACCCCAAACCCCCCAGGCAGCCATTAACCTGTGTTATCAACTATCTATATTCCCCCTTGCCCTTGAGCTGTCCACCCTGGTCACCCAGTCCCAATGTAGCTGACAGATATTTTCCAGGTAAAACCAATCTTAAGCATTAAAAAGAATGACTAAACGTGGATCACATCAAAAGAAGAATCAAGTTGCTTGAACTTCTGCAATAATTCAGCTTGGTTTCATCATATTAGCGGGTATCTCTGAGCTGAAACATGAGGATGGCTTTTGGCTTGTGGCTGACCAAGGCAAAATCAGACATTAATCGCAGCTCATGGGGATTGACTGGGAGGGCAGATATGCTCTCTTTTCCACAAGGCTGGCAAGCTGCTTTTCAAACATTGTTTCCCCACCTGAGAGAAAGTATGTCACTGCCAATTTCCAACAATTTCCAATTCTTCCAAAACTGTGCTCTCCTTTAAATACATCAGCATCTTCTCAGCCTCAGTTCATTCCCCTTGGGCAGTGCACTTATCACTCAACTGTTTAGCTTATCTCCTTAAATTCACCTTCTGAATGAACTTCATTGCTTCAGACATCTCCATCTTCCAAAACAAGATTTGGACTCCTTTCAGAACCAGCACTCAGTGACCTCATCACCTCTGGCAGCTGTTTTCAATACGGTTGCCAGCCCCAGAAGAAACACCGACCCAAAGCTAACTTTTGGCAATTAGGTTAAAATAGTAAAGAACATGCCTAACCACAGTGTTCGTGCCAAGCCAAATTATGCAATCACACACAAATAGAGGTGTTTGCAAACCATCAGGACTAGTCTGAGAATTGGACTCAGTGGCTGAAGATATGTAACTGACAATAAAGTCCAAAGATTAAGTTGCACATCCCTTGCATGTGATACCTTAAATATTATTTTATGTTTCATGAACAACCATACAAAAGCGGTATGGTAAATGTTCAACCAACAGCACTACAAAAATGTGGAATCATAAAAAGCATCTGTGGTGCAGTAGCAGCTAGCAGACAATTTTCCAAAAGGAGGCAAGCAGACAACGCATACATGTCAGACGATATACAAATTACATACAAAATATCAAGTGTCTAACAAATTCATCGAAATGCAACTATCACAGTCTTCATTTGCACTCACCAAAATGAATCAGATCAATGAATATTTATAGTAAGTGATATCCAGTAGCCTATATAAGGTCAATCCTTTGCTTTTCTTTTTGGCCCCCCCCCCTTTTCTCCCCAATTGTACTTGGCCAATTACCTCACTCTTCCAAGCTGTCCCGGTCACTGCTCCACCCTCTCTGCCGATCCAGGGAGGGCTGCAGTCTACCACATGCCTCCTCCGATACATGTGGAGTCGCCAGCCGCTTCTTTTCACCTGACAGTGAGGAGTTTCACGAGGAGGATGTGGCATGTGAGAGGATCACGCTATTCCCCCCAGTTCCCCCTTCCCCCCGAACAGGCGCCCCGACCGACCAGAGAAGGCGCTAGTGCAGTGACCAGGACACATACCCACATCCGGCTTCCCACCCACAGACACGGCCAATTGTGTCTGTAGGGACGTGCAACCATGCCAGAGGTAACGCGGGGATTCGAACCGGCGATCCCCATGCTGGTAGGCAATGGAATAAACCACCCGGACGCCTAAGTCCTTTGCGTTTTATCTTTATTTCATATACAAATCACAGATTACAGGATTTATTTTTTGAAATATAGGCCTTTTGAATATCACCTCCTGTATTGTTGGCTGAATATCCCATTAGCACCCATGCAAAACCACTTCCTCAGTGTAACAGAACGGGGGTTTGAACAAGTCATTCAGAGCATGTGCAGATATGCTGTTGCGACAATAAGAGAATGGCAGCAATGCCTGTCAAAGTGTACATCAATCAATACTGCTTGGTTATTTTTTTATGAGGAGCCTTTGTAGTTCCTTCAGCCTTCATTGAACTCACTGTCTATCATGTACAGCACTACAGAAGTGGTGGAGGGCAGTGATGTGTACTTCAGATGTCGGCAGCAAAGAAATGACACAGTGCTATGCTGAAATCGCCCCTCAGCTAAGAACATGGGCATTTCCATTGTGTGGCTGTGTTTCCACTCTATTTGTTGAGTGATATCGCACTGCTGAATCTATATGAGATGTCTTTAAGTGACAGCACGAGTGTGCGCTTGTGCTGTTGTTCTTTCAGCACTGTTCTTGTGCAAATAACAGTTTTAAATTAACAGTTTTAGCAATTCCAATTGAGATTTCTGCATATTGTGTTTTCTCTGTTCTCCTCCCACTGGTTTGAAATGGGCAGGTCTTTGTTGGAGGTTGCTGATGTCAGTTAATTTCCACATCTAATGTACCAGTCAGAATTACAGAGATGTCTACATCAGCTATCTTGATCACACACCAACAAGACAGTGGCCGACACCGGCAACTTTGATATGCAAAGGAAGTTGGCGATAAATGTGAAAACATTTCAGCAGATGAAACATTACAAACACATGGATATCAAATTTTGCTATAGAAAGATGAATGCCAGCATGCAGCTCAGCATTATCATTGTGACCAAGCATTTTGTGTTAGTCCAATTTAACACTTGAAATATAAAACAAACATCTGATGCAAAGGTGAGAACTGAAAACACTAAAATCTGTTGCACACAACAACCAAGACGGACACACAAACACACCATTAATTTCTAAGGTAAGTCCCATGGGAAAACAAAACAAAACAGAAAAACACTACAAAACCTTGCTTGCTCCATACCATGACTATAGAGTAACACTACAAAAACACAGAGATGTCTGCCAGCATCATGTGTGTAAGATAAGTAATGTAAACTGACTCGAACGCCCTTATGCCTTGGAAGTAATCATTCAGTGATCGGTTAGGTGGCACGTTATCCATTACTGTTCATTCCCGGCAATCCTTAAAAAAATCGGCATTTGCCGGCTAAAACATGCACCGCTGCACCATGCTGATCCCATCCGATGCGATGCTGCTAGCAGAGTACTAGCAAGCTGTCACTGACCACCCCGTCATCTGCTCACAGAACCATTAAGACGCCATGGTGGGTCTCTGTGTGATCAGGCCACATCCACACAGTCCTGATTAGGCAGCTTATACCATGATTGGTGATGTTTTTTTGAGCATGTTATCAGAATTTGATTCTTGCCAATCCATTTCATTGAATGTTTGACTGTGTATACTGGTATATTAATATTGAATTGCATTGTATTTTGACTGTATATCTTATTGTATTTGAATGTCTATTTTTTGGCTAATATTTAAATTTCATAAAGTCCTCTGAGTCATTGGGCTTTAAGTAAATATACCTTGACCTTTTAGGTATTGTAAAAGGTGCATTTTTATTGAAACTTTGGTTAATGCCTTTTAAATCATATATTTTTAATATAGATGTCACTAAAACTTGAACCAAGTCATCAGTGGCTTTCATCTCTAGCTTAAGTGGTTTAGGTGTCGACTGATCATTGGTTCAGCCGGTGATCGGATCCAATATTGTAATTTTTCACATTATCTGAATTGTCATTTTGTATATTATGCTTGCTGGTAAAAAAAAAAAGAGAAAAAAAAGAAGTCCCTTTGTGTTCACCGACAGCTCTCTGGAAAGTTACGTTTTGAAGTCTGGTTCAATGTCCTACCCGCAGCATTACCAGATTGGTTGAAACATGGACAATGACAAGTAAAGAGCTTATCAACAATAATCTCCGTGATTGTCCTGCACTGAGCGGCATACTATATAATGAGCTTTTTCCAGAATAAGGAGATCATGTTAAAATTGCATAACTCCCTCTGTGGTTGACAAAAGGAGCACACTGGGTTACAAAACTCACTTGGTAACATCATTCTGCCTGCTCTCTCTCCTTCACTCGCTGCTGTCTCTGCATCACACACACACACACACACACTCTCACACACACACACACACACACACACACACACACACACACACACACACACACACACACACACACACACACACACACACACACACACACACACTGAGAAGACTGCTCTCGTCAGTAGATGTTATACCTTCAGAATGATAGCATGCACATTTATTGCACTGAATACTGAATCAAAGCGGACTGATGACTGAAGACTTAGCACACTGCTCTTGATGGTGCAAGGCCAAAAAAACAACTTTGCAAAAAATAATGAAGTACATAATCAAGTATAGGAGCACAAAATAGGCTTTCATGCAAGCATAACACAGGTACTTACTATACCTTATATCGTGTGTTCCTATCTTTGTCTATGTTCTTGATTATTTTTGCACTATAAGGCTAATAAGCATTTTTCTTTTTTTACTGAAGTGGCTTTCCACTCTCGTCATTATTAGTTTACCCATGGCCTATTGTGAGTCTGTCCCCTACACTTTGAGTGGACATCTAATATTTTGAAAAAACATCTTGATGGTAGTTTTCAAACATTAACAACAAATGTATGACTAACATTCAACATCATTGTTATGATAGGCAACAGATAAGTACAAGCTAGGTACTATGATTGTTTTCTATAATTCTTTAAAAAAAAGATGCTCAAATGTTTGTTTTTCTAGTTTTTAATCAAACATGTTCATTTCAAGGAAACAGTGAATTGGAATGTGTGTTAGTGTAAATGTTGACACCGACATTTTCTTATCAATGTGTATGAATACTGGCCCCAAAATATCAGTCATCAGACTCTTTGATGACTCATGACAGTTGGTACCGGTATTGTCCCCGACAAAACCACACCAGCCGTATCCCTGATATGGTTGTTCTTGTTTGATGGGATGTCAAGGCCAAACCGCACTTGTCTCTCCAGTGTCAGGTAAGCTGTGTGAAAGCTACCTCATCTCTCAGTATACACAGACATCCCACACCACCGGTTGCTAAGTGACAGTTGCTCCGAGTTACTGCTGGAGGTGGGAGCGGTGCTGCCAGATCCGTCAGTATTGAGGTGAGGAACCCCCCCCCCCAAAAAAAAACAACAACCGTAGCATCTATTGTCAACAGGGGCTTTATTTGAATCTGAGCTTTTATCTGTTAGGTTTTTTTTCCATTTAAGTATTTTGAGTAGTTTAACCTGTATTTCTCTCTCCCAGCACAGCCATCTTAAAGGCGTTAACTGGTATTTTGACAGCGAAGTGTGTTTTGGGGCTCTTTTGAAGATAAAAAGCCGCTCTCTCAACAACATGGGCTGAGGCATCTTGCTCTCCTAGCACTGTACCTCTGAATACATTATTTACGGGAAGTGATCGTTTCCACTCTGCGTGCTATTTTAAGACTGGATGAAATGTTTTTATTGTGTGTGTGTGTGTGTGTGTGTGTGTGTGTGTGTGTGTGTATGTGTGTGTGTGTGCGCGCATGAAAGAGAAATTTCAGATTTTTGCTGAGAGCTATTGATTAGCGTTAAAGAGGGTAGCAGCTAAATAAAGGGATTTGATGACATGGGCTTTCCTTGTTTGAAAACATTCAAATCTCCAGGCTGAAGTGGCTCAAGTTCCACTTTTTGTCTGTGTGTATGTAGCTCTCACCACAAAGATCGATACCAATCATCAACTTGACTGAGCTCAGACTTTCTCAGTTTGGCCATTGGCCAATCATTCTATCATCTTTAATTAATATAGCATGTTTTGTACACAGAAATGTAATGCAGTCAGCTTTACACAAGAGCATGTAAAAATTGGTTGTTTGAAAGCATGTACTGGCAAACTTTAGAAGTTCCTTTATTACACAGAAATGTTTATTACTATAACTATCTATCCATCCATCCATCCATCCATTATCCGAACCGCTTATCCTGCTCTCAGGGTCGTGAGGATGCTGGAGCCTATCCCAGCAGTCATTGGGCGGCAGGCGGGGAGACACCCTGGACAGGCCCCCAGTCCACCACAAAGGGCCCACACACACACACACACACACACACACACACACACACACACACACACACACACACACACACACACATTCATACCTAGGGACAATTTAGTATGGCTGATTCACCTGACCTACATGTCTTTGGACTGTGGGAGGAAACCGGAGCCCCCGGAGGAACCCCACACAGACACGGGGAGAACATGCAAACCCCACACAGAGGACAAACCAGGACGACCCCCTAAGGTTGGACTACCCTGGGGCTCGAACCCAGGACCTTCTCGCTATGAGGTGACCACGCCAACCACTGCGCCACCATGCTGCCCACCTGCATGGGGATACACCATTGGATTTCAACTATAACTAATGCTTGCTTAAAATAAGATGCACAGAGAAACAAAAGTAAGAGTTTTAAAAATCCTCGCCAGCTGATTATTTTCTCTAGAGGAATATCTAAAAGCTAAAAATGTCTAGAGGGAAGAATCTGGGTTAGGTGTTTACAATGCACATAAATACCCTGTTTACTCTCAATCCGATTAGGGTGATGGTTTGCATCATGTAGGTGGTAAATTTTAATTTTATCCAATGACACGGTGGTTCATGTAGATTAATTTGATCATGAGGCTGGTTTACTCAGAGATAAACGTGATGCAAATTCATGGTCACCTTGATATAGCATGAAACACAACGTTACAATGCATCCATGCACTTACAGCACAGCTTCATCCAAATGGTATTAATCTAAGGCAAGATTTATGGTTCTGCGTCAAGGTGAGGGTGGGGCCTGTCATTGATGCTCTGGCATAGCATTAGATTGATACTACTCTTTAGACACAACCTGTACTGTTATAGCACCGCTGCACATTAGATACTAGCGTTATGCATGGCACGTCATAGTACGAGGACAAATCAGCCATTCGAGGAAGAAAGTAATCATACATTCTCACACACTGACTGGTGGCAAAGACGGTGATAGGAAGGTTTGCAAAAGAAATGACTTTAGGAGATTAGCAAAAACAGCTACTATATTGTTGGCATTATTGAGAAGGACAAAATTACAGTTGAAGAGCACTGAAGAACACCACTGAACATGTTGTGGCAAGAGGACGGGAAATTGCCCGTGTTTGTTCACTAAATTGGGTGGCCCAGTGGTGAGCACTGTTGCCTCACAGCAAGAAGGTCCCAGTTTCGAACCCCAGGCTGTTCCAGGTCCTTTCTGTGTGGTGTTTGCATGTTCTCCCCGTGTCTGCATGGGTTTCCCCCGTGTGCTCCGGTTTCCTCCCAGCATCAAAAAGACATGCATGTTAGGTTAATACTCCTGTCTGTGTCCCTGACCAAGGCAATGGAAAGAAGAACTGGAGTTGGTCCCCGGGCACTGCAGCTGCCCACTGCTCCGATACAATAGGATGGGTTAAATGCAAAAAACACATTCACTGTAACCTACAATGACAAAGTAAAGTGGCATTCTTCTTCTAAATGCAAGAGACATTTGAATAGCCAGGTGCCAGCACTGGAAACACACAGCAGGTAAGCGGCCCAAACAAACCAATCACAGCTCTTGCAGTGCCTACTAGACCGCATGGCCTAGACACGCAGTTACATTTTTGAAGAGGTGGCTGTAGTCTACGGTGAAGCCCCGAAGTCACGGTGCAGACCCATAAATCAGGCATATCAGCCGATGGCAGCGGATGTCGTCATGTGATCATGCAACATGTGACACATGACAAGTAGTGTCATCATTCTGTTCTCTGTGTAAACAAACATACCGCCACTTTATCCTCATCACCTTACTAATACACATGCACGTTTGAAAATAAACAAACTTTGAAATCGGACTGTGGTGTTTATTTGGCAATGTAAATCTTAAGATTGAGGAATCTTACTGTATCAATTCAAGCTAATACTCATATGGCAGTATGGGAATCCAACCTGGGAAAACTAGATGAGGGAACATAAACCTCAGGGTGGCATGATGACTTAGTGGTTAAGGAGAGCCATAGTCTTGCGATGCCAGACAATCGGAGGTATCCGCCTATCAATGTCTGGGGACTCCTAAATGCAAGCTAGTCGCTACAATGGTGGCAAGTACCGCCGCTAACAAACCTATGTCTATGGTTTTGGAAATCTAGGATGCACCTAACCAGAAATTATGCTCTCCCCCCATCCTCCTCCGTAACTGGAGATATAGCAAATCAATTTATAATGAGGAAAGAGCTTTTTAAAACACTGGAAATGGATCTCCTGAGTACTGTAAGATTATCTGATTGTTTGTTTTTAATTGATGAATATATTTCACGGCAAACACGACAAACATCAACAAACTTTGAAGGAGTTTTCCTCAGTGACTGTGGCTGAGCCATCCGAAATCTAGCACGAGTTGCTGGTACTTCTGCATGTCACTCTCCTAATATGAAGGGCCGCCCTGAAGACTTTGGATTGGTTCTGCAATGCAGGGTTGTTTTTTTTTTTTTAAACGTTCCACCCAGTTTTAGCAATGACAGCGGGGAGATTGTCCTTAGTCTTTAATTGAGTGAAGCATGAAGGCCTTGTTCAGAATGCAGGAAAATCGGATGTTTCTCAAATCAAATCCTTACAGTTTTTCTTGATTGCTTGCACACATTTAGCGAATCAGGGGTCAACTTAATCTAATGCTCACACCTTCTTTGCACAGCAAGAGTCTTCTCTGGCGATTGGGTTAACTATTTCTCACTGCTTTCACACAATTTTCTTTGAGTTTTAACACACTTTTCAAAACAGTTAACACACTTCTCAGAGAGAGACATGAAACCTAATTGAATAACCATGTCAACACATTGCAGACAGTAGCAGCCTACTGAAACTTCGCTCTCAATTCTAAATATCACCAGCACCTGTGTGAACTCTCAGTGCACAATTCATCAATTAGTTCTCAGCCTATGAAAGAGGTCAATAGATTGAAGTTGATACCAAGCATGGATCGAGGAGGTCGCCACCAACAATCTCAGCATGGATGAGGATCTGGTAGTCCATCATAGCCTCTCCATGAGAAAGGTTGGCCAAAGGGTTCAGCCAAACCTGAGCCGTCATACTGTGGCATCAATTGTTCGTACATTCCGCAATGAAAATGGGTAAGTCACTTTGCCAACCTTTACAGTCAATTTACTGTACTGTGTTTCACTGTATTTGCACTCTTGCCAACAACCATTTCTATATTTTTGTAAAGTGTGTGGCCACAATACAATGCAGTACTGTAGTTTCACTGAAGCCATTTACAATAGAGTAGCTGACTTTCAAAATATACAATTTCAAATTCTTTCTGACAGTATATTCCCCAAGTAAGAGTGCTCAGTACAAAACCCAAATTGTAGTATGGTTCTCAGTGGTAAAACAGTCAATACTGTGAGGGTGCTGCACAAAAGTCGAAGTGATGGTTGCAGATAGCTGAAGTTTCAATTTTGTTATCCATTGTTAAATAAGTAAGAAAACATACATTTTCAACTGAGCACAAATTGTAGGTTTTGCTGGAAATGTTTGGTTTTGATGGGTGTGTGACAAGTTTTGAGAAGGTGGTGTCATTCTGCAAACATCATATGCTGTTTTGGTCATTTTGTCCTCTGTTAAGGGCTGTTTTGAAAAAGTAAACTGAATGGGGGAAAAATGTGCCAAACGAATCGAGAAAAACTGTAAAACGGACTATCTGCACTGATATTTACAAGTGATAGGTTGGTGATGTCTGGACACACAAATCCGATCTGCATGGGTTGCTGTGGTAACGACATTGTCTGTGAATGTTCTCATTCATCCAGGTCATGGTTATCCAAAGGAGTTGAACACTTGATTCAACTCCTTTGGATTGGTGATGCGGTTTATCAACGAGGAAGCATGAGAAATGGAGAGCCATCATCTCGCCCTCCAAAAAACAAAAAAAATTCGCTGTTAAGTCGAGGTGCAGAGGCTGGTACACACTGCGATGTCCCCCTGGCGAAACTCCTCACTGTCAGGTGAAACGAGGCGGCTGGCGACTCCACATTGTGACACCCCCCCCCCCCCCGGTGGACTGTTTCTGGATCGTTCTGTTCACCTCTCTTTTGTGTTTCAGGCTGAGAGATGGCTCGTCAGACCTGAGGATGCACCTGGGCCCGGGCGTGTCCTTCAGCATAAAGCTGCAGCCAGCTTTCAGTCCCCCCCCCCTCACCGCCACGCCGTTTTACCGTTTACAACACCGGCAAATACACGTGCACTACCTTATACCGATTTTCACCGAAAAATACTCGGATTTTTTTAAAAGGAGCACATCGATTTAAACTGATTTATTTTTCACCCTGATTTTGTTTCCACGGATTATTTTCACAGAAAAATAAATTCCCCGATTTAAAAAAAAAAAAAAAAAAAAAAACCCGAAAACGCTGAGCCTTGTTTGTTCTTTGTTGTAATGAATCATTTTGTTTTACTGAAGGGTTTTGATGTGTCCCCCTTTTTTAATTGCACCCCTGTAGAGCTAGGGATTGTAACATGGGCGGGGTTAACGTAGTCGCCCGTGTGGTGTGGGAGACCCGGGTTCGCGTCTCGGCTGCGGCGGTTTCCGGGCTGCCCTTCGAATTCGTTACATTGGTGTCAGAAGTAGGACGGTGAGACTGAGGCCAGCGGAAGCGCGTGCGCCCGGGTCTCCCCGCACCACGGGCGACTACGTTAACCGGTCGACTAAAGGGTCCGACCCATTAGCCAAGGGCTAGCGAGTCAATACATCCGTGATCATTACACTACCCCCCTCCTTCGGGAACGAAGCTCCCTCTGGTGTCTCGCTAGCCTATTTAGCTTAGCCTGGCTCGTTGCTAGTAACAACTTCACAAAAAGTCCGAACCAACTCTGCGGTGGAGAACGGGGCACTTTATTTCAGCACTGCAGTACAATTTAACACACAGTCTTCCTCTGATGCATAACAATCACCACTGGCCACACATACACACGGGTATTTTTGAAAACAGCTTTTTCTTTGCGTTTTAGCCTTTCGTCGACATGCAAACTGTGTTTTAGCTCTCTGAAAACGGACCTCATGGAAAACTCCTTCCAGGGTGTAGATTTTCACAAACTCCGGTTTCAGTGTTGACATGTAGACAAGGAAAACGGAGTTTTTGGCTTGTCGGATTTTTCTCAAGCTTCTGATTGGCCTATATGGCTTTAGGGTTATATCGCCGCCTGTTGGTTTGGCAGTCTTGGCAGCGCATTCATTGTGTTGAGGTGTTGTTGCGTTTTTATTTGACGGAGATTTTTTTTTTAAACAGTGCTTGTGTGGACAGGATTATTTTGAAAAGAATGATGGAGGAAAAACCAGCGTTTTCAAAAATACCTGTGTACGTGTGGGCTAGGCAACACACACACACACGTTCGAGGCTATCTATCTAAACTGTGCTGAGTCGAAGTTCTGCATATTTTTTTTCTGTTACTTTCCCTTTGTGATTTTTGGTCCTTTTCTAAATCCCATGGAGTTGTACTACATTTACATGGATATCATCTGTTGAACATAATGTGCAGTCTCACATATACAGCCAGTCAGCCACTGTATTATTTACTGCGCTATAAGCAGCTATTTTGGTCCTTGCGGGTATCCGTGTGTGTGTGTGACTTCTGCGCATGTGCAATAAAGTTCTCTTCCTGCCCCACCAAGTACGACTGGATGTCTAATGTTTGCTCCTGCAGTCAAACTCTACAAAAGTATATTAACATACCAAACAAGTATGTAGCTAGACATCCGTGACATAAATATGAACAATGCAACAGGTTATGGGCCCAGTGCCATGTCTAGTCAGCGATTTAATAGACTTTTGTTCGACGGCGACGAGAGAGGATACGAGTTATGGGAAACTCGCTTCCTAGCCCACATGGAGTTGAGAGGACTCAGCGAGACTCTACTGAACGTGCCAGTTATCGCTGCGGGCGAAAATGCTGTCCAGTTGAGAGAAGCAGACGTCAAGAAAAACAGAGAAGCGTACGCGGAGCTGGTGCAAGTTTTAGACAAGAGCTTGTCACTAATTATGCGGGATGCAGCAGCCGACGGTAGGGCGGCATTGAAGATACTTCGGCAACATTACGCGGGCAAAGGGAAACCGCGCGTGGTGAGTTTATATTGTGAACTCTCAGCTCTTCGCATGGAAAGCAACGAGACCGTCACGGAGTATATTGTTCGTGCAGAGACAATATTCTCGTCCTTGAAAGGAGCCGACGAGAACACAAGTGACGGGTTGCAAGTGGGAATGGTAGTGAAAGGACTGCCGGACTCTTTCAAACCGTTCGTGGTTCATATTACTCAGAGTAGTGACAGCCTGACATTCAGTGAATTTAAGGCAAAACTAAGGAGCTTTGAAGACACAGAAAGGTACAAGCCGAGTAATGTTGATGACGGGGACAGTGTGATAAGAGATGCCACAGCAACCACCACCTCTCGTGGAAGAGGTAGAGGGAGAAAGAGCATGGCCGAAATTGAGTGCTTCAGATGCCACAAAAAAGGGCATATGTCTCGAACATGTACGAGCATGCCTGAACCAAGAAGAGCGGAACGCAGGAGAGACGCGCGAGGCCGGGAGAAGCAGCGAGACGCCATCGCGGGAGTGACCGGAGCAGAGCAGGGTGCAGCGGGGGACCAGGACGGACGCTGGGGAGCGCACCGAGAGACAGACGGCACCCACCGAGAAATAGAGGCGGACGCCGATGACCGGGAAGGCAGGTCATATTGCTTCAAGATGAAAGAGGACACCAGGCCGGTGAGGCGGACTGTCAACAACAGAGGTTTGATGGTCGACTGTGGCGCGACGTCACACATGATAAATGACTTTACAAAGTTCAAAACAGTCGATAAAGGCTTTAAGCCCAAGAGTCACGTGATTGAACTTGCAGACGGGACAAATGCTACCGGAGTTGCCAAGGCCAGAGGAGAAGCTGAAGTCACCTTAATTGACAGCGAAGGAAGAAAGGTGACAGCACGACTGAAGAGGGCCCTGTATATCCCGACGTTTCCTCAGGACATTTTTTCCGTTAAAGCAGCCTCAAGTAACGGAGCAGAAATCCACTTCAAGGAAGGTGAAAATTGGATGGGGTATAAAAACGAGGGTACCAAGTTTAACATTGAAGTATTTGGGAAACTATTATTTGTCTACAGCTAATAATACCAATGATAATGTTGACGGATACAAAGGATGTCATGATATTGAAACGTGGCACAGAATCCTTGGTCATTGTAACTTAGATGATGTTTCAAGACTAGAAGGTGTAGTTGAAGGAATGATGATTAAGGGGGAAAATGACAAATCTAACTTCAACTGTGAAACATGTACACAAGGAAAATTTGTGGAGTCTAGAAATAGACAGGCTGATAGCAAAGCTAAAGGAATACTTGAACTAGTCCATACAGATCTGTGCGGCCCGATCGAGCCTACTGATAAAGATGGGTATAAATACACCATAGCTTTCACAGATGACTATATCAGTATGACATGGACATATTTCATGAGGTCAAAGAGTGATACAGCTAAGGCTACCGAAAAATTCTTAGCTGACACTGCCTCCTTTGGGCAGGTGAAAACCATTAGGTCTGACAATGGTACCGAGTTCACTGGAGGATGTTTCCAAGATCTGCTGAGAGAAAATAAAATTAGTCACCAAACTAGTGCCCCCTACTCGCCGCATCAGAACGGCACGGCAGAACGAAACTGGAGAACATTATTTGACATGGCACGATGTATGCTGCTAGAAAGTAAGATGCCAAAACAGCTATGGAGGTTTGCGGTGCAGACAGCTGCACAGATACGCAACAGGTGCTATTGTAAGCGATTAAAGCAAACCCCATACAGTGCTTTCACAGGGAAAACACCAAATATTTCCCATATGATGGTTTTTGGCACTGAGTGCTATGCCTATAGACAAGACAAAAAGAAACTGGATCCAAGGTGCGAGAAGGGCATTTCATAGGATATGATAAATACAGCCCTGCATACAATGTATATTATCCAAAAACAGGAAAAGTGTCAAAGCATAGATTAGTTAAGTTCATACAGAAGAGCAACAGAGACTGCCAGACACAAACAGGTCCACACAACGATGGAGACAGCTATGAGGATATAGACTCATACGAGCCTGATGTAGTACCAGTTAGGACTGATGAGCAGCCCCAGATTACAGGTACAGGAGGTGAAAGTGGTACACTTTCTAATAACCAGGGGGATAGTGAGGGCAGAAACCGCTACCCAACTAGAGAGAGGAAGACCCCAAAATATCTTGAAGAATACCAGTGTAAAGCAGAATGTACTGACGAGCAAGATGTGGATTATTTTTATAGAGCTGTATTTGGGGTACCAAACACATTTAAGGAAGACCTGTTTTTCTTTTCATGTAAGTCTGTAAAGGTGAGCCTGAGTGAGGGTGTTGAACATAATGTGCAGTCTCACATATACAGCCAGTCAGCCACTGTATTATTTACTGCGCTATAAGCAGCTATTTTGGTCCTTGCGGGTATCCATATGTGTGTGTGTGTATGACTTCTGCGCATGTGCAATAAAGTTCTCTTCCTGCCCCACCAAGTACGACTGGACGTCTAATGTTTGCTCCTGCAGTCTAACTCTACAAAAGTATATTAACATACCAAACAAGTATGTAGCTAGACATCCGTGACATAAATATGAACAATGCAACATCATCCCTTGTAGGTTTTTCTGGAAATAGCATCTTTTCGACAGGAAATATAAGAGAGGGGCCCACCACTTTTCCTAGCAAGCAAATGTCTCTAGTAGGTTTAGAATCAGTGCAAAGTGTTTTTTTAGCAGTGCAGTCTGCCCTTGAAGTAAACGTATTAGATTTGCATTTAAGTCAATGCACCATTACTAGAAAAGATTAGAGAAGGAATAGCGTGCTGCCCCCTGTAGGAAGCTAGGTGACAAAGTGAGCATGAAGCTCTAAGACAGTCAAACATGACAACAATACTTCAAAAAACAATGTAACCGGTTATTTTCTTGCCCGGTGCGGGATTCGATACGGGTTGTACTGCACCACAAGGCAACATCACTAACTGCTCGGCTAAAGGGTCAGACCCGTTAGCTAAGGACTAACGTGTCTAATTAGTTGTTTACAACAATATAGATGTTCTCCCCTATATCCAAGTTTTTAGTAGAAACACTCTAAATCTGACTTTTAAACATTTTCAAATTGTGTGTGTGTGTGTGTGTGTGTGTGTGTGATGGCCTGGCGACCTGTCCAGGGTGTCTCCCTGTCTGCCGCCCAATGACTGCTGGAATAGGCTCCAGCATCCCCCCCCCCCATTTTACTCCCCAGTTGTACTTGGCCAATTACCCCACTCTTCCGAGCCATGCCAGTTGCTGCTCCACCCCCTCTGCCGATCTGGGGAGGGCTGCAGACTACCACGTCTCCTTTGATACATGTGGAGTCGCCAGCTGCTTCTTTTCACCTGACAGTGAGGAGTTTCACCAGGGGGACATAGCGCATTGGAGGGTCACGCTATTCCCCCCAGTTCCCCTTCCTACCTGTAGTGTGCCCTGACCGACCAGAGGAGGCGCTAGTGCAGCGACCAGGACACATACCCACATCTGGCTTACCACCCGCAGACACGGCCAGTTGTGTTCATAGGGACGCCTGACCAAGCCGGAGGTAACACGGGGACTCGAACCGGTGATCCCCATGTTGATAGGCAATGAAATAGACCGCCACACCACCCGGACACCCCTAAAAGTGACGTCATGATGTATGATGACATTTTTGGTCACTTAAAAGGAAACAATGCTTTTAAGCACATTGGTCAAAATTGCATTGCAGATATTGTGTAATGAACTGTTGTAGCAGCACATGTACACAAAAGAACGTGCAATAATACTCTGAGCATTAGGGGGGCAGTTTTTACTAATCAGTTCATACAGGGCGGACAGTCAAATGGATTCCTTATCGGAATCTGAGAAGCTAATTATCTGCCAAGAAATGAACGCACACAGTAAAACAGCAACGGAAATGATGAAAGTAGAATTTGCAAAGGGTGTTTACAAGGCAAGGGGTTTGACATTAATTGGCTGATTGGGTGACAACGCATGCATTTCCTATTCCGATAGATATTAGAGGGGGAACAAATGGAGCCAATCCTAAGGGAACTCTTTTAGTGTATTATTAATAACCCAACACCCTACCACAGTTGCCCTTCCAACCCTCTGGTTATTTGCCATGCAGCTTGCCAGGGAGGGAACTAGCCATGCAGCCAAGCATAACTAGGCCAAGGCCAATAATGCCTGTAATCCCATCAGCAGCACTGAGAAATGACCTCGTGCTAGCACTAAACCATGGTAGCCTCCGCTCGCAGACACAAATGG